>NC_139513.1:165851832-166451832 GCF_947247035.1 Vipera ursinii | reverse complement strand
AATGATTTTTGGTTTCCGGGGAAGAAAATTCCTGATGCCGGGGTCAGGGATTTTTGTGCCCAGGAGGTGAATTTTTTTTTTACCCAAATGTAAAAACGGAAGCCAGAATTACATTCGGGGTTGAATTTCACGCTTAAAAATGATGTTATTTATACTTTTTAAAAATCAAGGTTTTTTGGTTTCCGGGGAAGAAAATTCGTGATGCCGGGGTCAGGGAGTTTTGTGCCCAGGAGGTAAATTTTTTTTTGACACAAATGTAAAAACCGAGGCCAGTATGAGATTCGTGGTTGAATTTCGTCCTTAGAAATGGTGTTTTTTATAGTTTTTAAAAATCAAGCATTTTTTGGTGTCCGGGGAAGCAAATTCGTGATGCCGTGGTCAGGGATTTTTGTGTCCAGGAGGTGAATTTTTTTTTGTTGACCCAAATGTAAAAACGGATGCCAGAATTACATTCGGGATTTAATTTCACACTTAAAAATGGAGTTTTTTATACTTTTTAAAAATCAAGCATTTTTTGGTGTCCAGGGAAGAAAATTCGTGATGCCGGAGTCAGGGATTTTTGTGCCCAGGAGGTGAATATTTTTTTTGACCCAAATGTAAAAACGGATGCCAGAATTAGATTTGGGGTTGAATTTCGTCCTTCAAAATGGTGTTTTTCATAGTTTTTAAAAATGAAGATTTTTTTGGTGTCCGTGGAAGAAAATTCCTGATGCCGGAGTCAGGGATTTTTGGGCCCAGGAGGTGAATGTTTTTTTTTACTCAAATCCAAAAACGGACATCAGAATGAGATTCGGGGTTGAATTTCATCCTTAAAAATGGTGTTTTCATAGCTTTTAAAAATCAAGATTTTTTTGGTGTACGGGGAAGAAAATTCCTGATGCCGGGGTCAGAGAGTTTTGTGCCCAGGAGGTGAATTTTTTTTCCCACCCAAATCTATAAACAGACGCCGGAATGAGATTCGGGGTTGAATTTCGTGCTTAAAAATGGTGTTTTTCATAGCTTTTATAAATCAAGAATTTTTTGGTGTCCGGGGAAGAAAATTCCTGATGCCGGAGTCAGGGACTTTTGTGCCCAGGAGGTGAAATTATTTTCCACTCAAATGTAAAAACGGACGCCAGAATTAGATTTGGGGTTTAATTTCATGCTTAAAAATGGTGTTTTCTATAGATTTTAAAAATCAAGGTTTTTTGGTGTCCGTGGAAGAAAATTCCTGATGCCGGGGTGAGGGATTTTTGTGCCCAGGAGGTGAATTTTTCGTTGTTGACCCAAATGTAAAAACGGATGCCAGAATTACATTCGGGGGTTAATTTCACGCTTAAAAATTGTGTTTTTTATACTTTTTAAAAATCAAGCATTTTTTGGTGTCCGGGAAAGAAAATTACTGATGCCGGGGTCAGGGATTTTATTTGCCTAGGAGGTGAACATTATTTTTTTGACTCAAATGTAAAAACGGACGCCAGAATTAGATTTGGGGTTTAATTTTATGCTTAAAAATGGTGTTTTCTATATTTTTTAAAAATCAAGGTTTTTTGGTGTCCGGGGAAGAAAATTCCTGATGCCGGGGTGAGGGATTTTTGTGCCCAGGAGGTGAATATTTCGTTGTTGACCCAAATGTAAAAACGGATGCCAGAATTACATTCGGGGTTTAATTTCACGCTTAAAAATGGTGTTTTTTATACTTTTTAAAAATCAAGCATTTTTTGGTGTCCGGGCTAGTAAATTTCTGATGCCGGGGTCAGGGATTTTTGTGCCCAGGAGGTGAAAAAGATTTTTTGACACAAATGTAAAAACCGAGTCCAGTATGAGATTCGGGGTTGAATTTCATCCTTAGAAATGGTGTTTTTTATACTTTTTAAAAATCAAGCATTTTTTGGTGTCCGGGCAAGTAAATTTCTGATTTCGGAGTCAGGGATTTTTGTGCCCAGGAGGTGACATTTTTTTTGACCCAAATGTAAAAACGGACGCCAGAATTACATTCGGGGTTGAATTTCACGCTTAAAAATGGTGTTTTTTATAGTTTTTAAAAATCAAGCATTTTTTCGTGTCCGGGGAAGTAAATTCCTGTTGCCGGGTTCAGGGATTTTTGTGCCCAGCGGGTGAAAATTTTTTTTGACCCAAATGTAAAAACGGACGCCAGAATTAGATTCAGGGTTGAATTTCATCCTTGAAAATGGTGTTTTTCATAGATTTTAAAAATCAAGATTTTTTGGTGTCCGGGGAAGAGAATTCCTGATGCCGGAGTCAGGGATTTTTGTGCCCGGGAGGTGAGATTTTTTTTTGACCCAAATGTAAAAATGGACGCCAGAATTAGATTCGGTGTTTAATTTCACGCTTAAAAATGGTGTTTTTTATACTTTTTAAAAATCAAGCATTTTTTGGTGTCCGGGCAAGTAAATTTGTGATGCCGGGGTCAGGGATTTTTGTGCCCAGGAGGTGAAAAAGATTTTTTGACACAAATGTAAAAACCGAGTCCAGTATGAGATTCGGGGTTGAATTTCATCCTTAGAAATGGAGTTTTTTATAGATTTTAAAAATCAAGATTTTTTTGTGTCCAGGGAAGAAAATTCGTGATGCCGGGGTCAGGGATTTTTGTGCCCAGGAGGTAAATTTTTTTTTTGACACAAATGTAAAAACCGAGGCCAGTATGAGATTCGGGGTTGAATTTAATCCTTAAAAATGGTTTTTTTCATACATTTTAAAAACCAAGATTTTTTGGTGTCCGGGGAAGAAAATTCCTGATGCCGGAGTCAGGGATTTTTGTGCCCAGGGGGTGAAATTTTTTTTTTAACCCAAATGTAAAAATGGACACTAGAATTAGTTTCGGGGTTGAATTTCGTCCTTAAAAATTGTGTTTTTTATGCTTTGACCCAAATGTAAAAATGGACACCAGAATTACATTCAGGGTTGAATTTCATGCTTAAAAATGGTGTTTTTTATAGTTTTTAAAAATCAAGAATTTTTTGTTGTCCGGGCTAGTAAATTTCTGATGCCGGGGTCAGGGATTTTTGTGCCCAGGAGGTGAAAAAGATTTTTTGACACAAATGTAAAAACCGAGTCCAGTATGAGATTCGGGGTTGAATTTCATCCTTAGAAATGGTGTTTTTTATACTTTTTAAAAATCAAGCATTTTTTGGTGTCCGGGCAAGTAAATTTCTGATTTCGGAGTCAGGGATTTTTGTGCCCAGGAGGTGACATTTTTTTTGACCCAAATGTAAAAACGGACGCCAGAATTACATTCGGGGTTGAATTTCACGCTTAAAAATGGTGTTTTTTATAGTTTTTAAAAATCAAGCATTTTTTGGTGTCCGGGGAAGAAAATTCCTGTTGCCGGGTTCAGGGATTTTTGTGCCCAGCGGGTGAAAATTTTTTTTTGACCCAAATGTAAAAACGGACGCCAGAATTAGATTCAGGGTTGAATTTCATCCTTGAAAATGGTGTTTTTCATAGATTTTAAAAATCAAGATTTTTTGGTGTCCGGGGAAGAGAATTCCTGATGCCGGAGTCAGGGATTTTTGTGCCCGGGAGGTGAGATTTTTTTTTGACCTAAATGTAAAAATGGACGCCAGAATTAGATTCGGGGTTGAATTTCACCCTTGAAAATGGTGTTTTTCATAGATTTTAAAAATCAAGATTTTTTTGGTGTCAGGGGAAGAAAATTCGTGATGCCAGGGTCAGGGATTTTTGTGCCCAGGAGTTGAATTTTTTTTTGTTGACCCAAATGTAAAAACGGATGCCAGAATTACATTCGGGGTTTAATTTCACGCTTAAAAATGGTGTTTTTTATACTTTTTAAAAATCAAGCATTTTTTGGTGTCCGGGCAAGTAAATTTGTGATGCCGGGGTCAGGGATTTTTGTGCCCAGGAGGTGAAAAAGATTTTTTGACACAAATGTAAAAACCGAGTCCAGTATGAGATTCGGGGTTGAATTTCATCCTTAGAAATGGAGTTTTTTATAGATTTTAAAAATCAAGATTTTTTTGTGTCCAGGGAAGAAAATTTGTGATGCCGGGGTCAGGGATTTTTGTGCCCAGGAGGTAAATTTTTTTTGACCCAAATGTAAAAACAGACACCAAAATTAGATTCGAGTTTTAATTTCATCCTTAAAAATGGTTTTTTTCATAGATTTTAAAAATCAAGATTTTTTGATGTCCGGGGAAGAAAATTCGTGATGCCGGGGTCAGGGATTTTTGTGCCCAGGAGGTGAAATATTTTTTTTTGACCCAAATGTAAAAACGGACTCTAGAATTAGATTTGGGGTTGAATTTCATCCTTGAAAATGGTATTTTTTTATAGATTTTAAAAATCAAGGTTTTTTGGTGTCCGGGGAAGAAAATTCCTGTTGTAGGGTTCAGGGATTTTTGTGCCCAGCGGGTGAAAAATTTTTTTTGACCCAAATGTAAAAACGGACACCAGAATTAGATACAGGGTTGAATTTCATCCTTGAAAATGGTGTTTTTCATAGATTTTAAAAATCAAGATTTTTTGGTGTCCGGGGAAGAAAATTCCTGATGCCGGAGTCAGGGATTTTTGTGCCCAGGAGGTGAGATTTTTTTTTGACCCAAATGTAAAAACGGACGCCAGAATTAGATTCGGGGTTGAATTTCTTCCTTAAAAATGGTGTTTTTCATAGCTTTTAAAAATCAAGAAATTTTTGGTGTCCGGGGAAGAAAATTCGAGATGCTGGGGTCAGGGATTTTTGTACCCCGAGGTGAAATTTTTTTTCACCTAAATCTAAAAACGGACATCAGAATGCGATTCGGGGTTGGATTTAATTCTTAAAAATGGTGTTTTTCATAGCTTTTAAAAATCAAGAATTGTTTGGTGTCCGGGAAGAAAATTCCTGATGAGGCAGCAAAACCAACTGAATGGTAATAGGGAACATGTTTCACTTAGTGATGTGTTTCACTTAGTGATGGTCAGACCATGTCAATGGTAACAGCCAGTGCATGTTTAGCTCACTCAGATGTGGGAAGACCAACTCAATGGTAACAGACAACACGTGTTTCACTTAGTGACGTGTTACTCAGATGTGGGAAGACCAACTCAATGGTAACAGACAACACGTGTTTCACTTAGTGACGTGTTTCACTTAGTGATGGTCAGACCACGTCAACGGTTACTGTCAGTGCACATGTAGGTCACTTAGAGATAGCAAGATCAACTCAATGGTAAAGGACAACACATTTGTTTCACTTAGTGACGTATTTCACTTAGTGACGGTCAGACCAAGTCAATGGTAACAGCCAGTGCACGTGTAGGTCACTTAGAGACGGCAAGATCAACTCAATGGTAACAGACAACACATGTGTTTCATTTAGTGACGTGTTTCACTTAGTGATGGTCAGACCAAGTCAATGGTACAAGCTAGTGCACGTGTAGGTCACTTAGAGACGGCAACATCAACTCAATGGTAACAGACAACACATGTGTTTCACTTAGTGACGGTCAGACCAAGTCAATAGTAACAGCCAGTGCACGTGTAGGTCACTTAGAGATGGCAAGACCAACTCAATGGTAACAGACAACACATGTGTTTCACTTAGTGATGTGTTTCACTTAGTGGCGGACAGGCCATGTCAATGGTAACAGCCATTGCACGTGTAGGTCACTTAGAGGCGGCAAGATCAACTCAATGGTAACAGACAACACATGTGTTTCACTTAGTGACGTGTTTCACTTAGTGACGGTCAGACCAAGTCAATGGTAACAGCCAGTGCACGTGTAGGTCACTTAGAGACGGCAAGATCAACTCAATGGTAACAGACAACACATGTGTTTCACTTAGTGACGTGTTTCACTTAGTGAGGGTCAGACCAAGTCAATGGTAACAGCCAGTGCACCTGTAGGTCACATAGAGGCGACAAGATCAACTCAATGGTAACAGACAACACATGTGTTTCACTTAGTGATGTGTTTCACTTAGTGACGGTCAGACCAAGTCAATGGTAACAGCTAGTGCACGTGTAGGTCACTTAGAGACCACAAGATCAACTCAATGGTAACAGACAACACATGTGTTTCACTTAGTGACATGTTTCACTTAGCGACGGTCAGACCAAGTCAATGGTACAAGCCAGTGCACGTGTAGGTCACTTAGAGACGGCAAGATCAACTCAATGGTAACAGACAACACATGTGTTTTACTTAGTGATGTGTTTCACTTAGTGACGGTCAGACCAAGTCAATGCTAACAGCCAGTGCACGTGTAGGTCACTTGGAGACGGCAAGACCAACTCAATGGTTACAGACAACACATGTGTTTCACTTAGTGACGTGTTTCACTTAGTGGCGGGCAGGCCAAGTCAATGGTAACAGCCAGTGCACGTGTAGGTCACTTAGAGACGGCAAGATCAACTCAATGGTAACAGACAAAACATGGTTTTCACTTAGTGACGTGTTTCACTTAGTGACGGTCAGACCAAGTCAATGGTAACAGCCAGTGCACGTGTAGGTCACTTAGAGACGGCAAGACCAACTCAATGGTAACAGACAACACATTTGTTTCACTTAGTGACATGTTTCACTTAGTGACGGTCAGACCAAGTCAATGGTAACAGCTAGTGTACGTGTAGGTCACTTAGAGACGGCAAGATCAACTCAATGGTAACAGACAACACATGTGTTTCACTTAGTGACGTGTTTCACTTAGTGACGGTCAGACCAAGTCAATGGTAACAGCCAGTGCACGTGTAGGTCACTTAGAGACGGCAAGATCAACTCAATGGTAACAGACAACACATGTGCTTCACTTAGTGATGTGTTTCACTTAGTGACGGTCATACCAAGTCAATGGTAACAGCCAGTGCACGTGTAGGTCACTTGGAGGCGGCAAGAACTACTCAATGGTAACAATCAACACATGTGTTTCACTTAGTGATGTGTTTCACTTAGCGACGGTCATACCAAGTCAATGGTAACAGCCAGTGCACGTGTAGGTCACTTGGAGGCGGCAAGAACAACTCAATGGTAACAGACAACACATGTGTTTCACTTAGTGACGTGTTTCACTTAGTGGCGGACAGGGCAAGTCAATGGTAACAGCCAGTACACGTGTAGGTCACTTGGAGGCGGCAAGAACTACTCAATGGTAACAGACAACACATGTGTTTCACTTAGTGACGTGTTTCAGTTAGCGGCGGACAGGGCAAGTCAATGGTAACAGCCAGTGCACGTGTAGGTCACTTGGAGGTGGCCAGAAGAACTCAATGGTAACAGACAACACATGTGTTTCACTTAGTGACGTGTTTCACTTAGTGACGGTCATACCTAGTCAATGGTAACAGCCAGTGCACGTGTAGGTCACTTGGAGGCGGCAAGAACAACTCAATGGTAACAGACAACACATGTGTTTCACTTAGTGACGTGTTTCACTTAGTGGCGGACAGGGCAAGTCAATGGTAACAGCCAGTGCACGTGTAGGTCACTTGGAGGCGGCAAGAACAACTCAATGGTAACAGACAACACATGTGTTTCACTTAGTGACGTGTTTCACTTAGTGGCGGACAGGGCAAGTCAATGGTAACAGCCAGTGCACGTGTAGGTCACTTGGAGGCGGCAAGAACAACTCAATCGTAACAGACAACACATGTGTTTCACTTAGTGACGTGTTTCACTTAGTGACGGTCATACCTAGTCAATGGTAACAGCCAGTGCACGTGTTGGTCACTTGGAGGCGGCAAGAACTACTCAATGGTAACAGACAACACATGTGTTTCACTTAGTGACGTGTTTCACTTAGTGACGGTCATACCAAGTCAATGGTAACAGCCAGTGCACGTGTAGGTCACTTGGAGGCGGCAAGAACTACTCAATGGTAACAGACAACACATGTGTTTCACTTAGTGACGTGTTTCACTTAGTGACGGTCATACCAAGTCAATGGTAACAGCCAGTGCACGTGTAGGTCACTTGGAGGCGGCAAGAACTACTCAATGGTAACAGACAACACATGTGTTTCACTTAGTGACGTGTTTCACTTAGCGACGGTCATACCTAGTCAATGGTAACAGCCAGTGCACGTGTAGGTCACTTGGAGGCGGCAAGAACTACTCAATGGTAACAGACAACACATGTGTTTCACTTAGTGACGTGTTTCACTTAGTGACGGTCATACCAAGTCAATGGTAACAGCCAGTGCACGTGTAGGTCACTTGGAGGCGGCAAGAACTACTCAATGGTAACAGACAACACATGTGTTTCACTTAGTGACGTGTTTCACTTAGTGGCGGACAGGGCAAGTCAATGGTAACAGCCAGTACACGTGTAGGTCACTTAGAGGCGGCAAAATCAACTTAATGGTAATAGAGAACACATGTGTTTCACTTAGTGACGTGTTTCACTTAGTGGCGGACAGGCCAAGTCAATGGTAACAGCCAGTGCACGTGTAGGTCACTTAGAGGCGGCAAGATCAACTCAATGGTAACAGACAACACATGTGTTTCACTTAGTGACGTGTTTCACTTAATGGTGGACAGGCCAAGTCAATGGTAACAGCCAGTGCACGTGTAGGTCACTTAGAGGTGGCAAGATCAACTTAATGGTAATAGAGAACAGATGTGTTTCACTTAGTGACGTGTTTCACTTAGTGGCGGAGAGGGCAAGTCAATGGTTACAGCCAATGCACGTGTAGGTCACTTAGAGGTGGCAAGACCAACTCAATGGTAACAGACAACACATGTGTTTCACTTAGTGACGTGTTTCACTTAGTGGCGGAGAGGGCAAGTCAATGGTAACAGCCAATGGACGTGTAGGTCACTTAGAGATGGCAAGACCAACTCAATGGTAACAGACAACACATGTGTTTCACTTAGTGACGTGTTTCACTTAGTGGCGGAGAGGGCAAGTCAATGGTAACAGCCAATGCACGTGTAGGTCACTTAGAGATGGCAAGACCAACTCAATGGTAACAGACAACACATGTGTTTCACTTAGTGACGTGTTTCACTTAGTGGCGGAGAGGGCAAGTCAATGGTAACAGCCAATGCACGTGTAGGTCACTTAGAGATGGCAAGACCAACTCAATGGTAACAGACAACACATATGTTTCACTTAGTGACGTGTTTCACTTAGTGGCGGAGAGGGCAAGTCAATGGTAACAGCCAATGGACGTGTAGGTCACTTAGAGATGGCAAGACCAACTCAATGGTAACAGACAACACATGTGTTTCACTTAGTGACGTGTTTCACTTAGTGGCGGAGAGGGCAAGTCAATGGTAACAGCCAATGCACGTGTAGGTCACTTAGAGGTGGCAAGACCAACTCAATGGTCATTGCTTCAGATGTACCAGAATCAAAAGCAGGTCAGTGGAGGCAACAGGAGACTTGAGTCTTTGCAGAGTCTGGCTGGCAATTTTGCTAATTTCTCCCAGTCGCAGGTGCATTCACTGATCTAGTGGGTGTGGCCCAGGTAGAAGGGTGGGGCCAGTCCTATAAAAGCCTGCTGGCTGAGCTGAGCGTTTCAGTCTTTTGGAACCAGCCTTGGGGGAAAGAAGTACTGCTGGATGGTGACCTGTCCTGCAGGCTGTTACAAAGGCCTGCAGGCTGTTACAAAGGATAAGTAGTCAATGGGGAATTTGGGGTGTCTTTCTTTCTTTCCCAGTTTCACTGAGGTTCAGGCTTTTTCCTTTTAATGTGATGGGGATGGAAATTGAATGTGTTTGGGAGCCAACTAAAAGCTGTAACAGGCAGTGGGAAATAACTGTATTTCTTACTGCCTGTTGCAGCTTTTAGTTGGCTCCCAAACATACTCAATTTCCACTCTAAATATTGCAGTTTGGGTGGGAAATAGCAGGATATGGACCTTTTGAAATGTCTTCGCACAGCCCAGGTCCAGACTTTTGCAGTCTACTGCAAAGGGCCCTTTAGCTTGCCTGCCAGGTGGTGCTCGTGGGCCCCACTTTCCAGGTATTTAGAGACAAGGTAGGAACGCATCTCTTTTGCCGAGCTTTTGATTTCTGAACAAATCTCTTGTGTAATTTTAAGAGCAATTTTAATTGCATTATTTATAGATTACCTGTTAGTATTTTTTGAGGCACTTAGATGGTAGAAGAAACAAAAGCTGGATAGACATAAAGCAACTTAGAAACGTACAAATGTAAAACTAGAAATAGCTCTAAACATAGGTTATACCTTAAACCTTAGTCTACTAAGCAATAGGAATAAACATAACCTAAACTTTTAAAATTGCTAAGGTTAATTGCTGCCCACAGTTATAACATAAAAAAAAACACAGAAATGTAACCATCACTGTGCCTGCAGCACCAGTACTTTTGTTTTTTTAAATCATCAAGGTGCCTACCATGATAAAAAAAATACCAATTGAAAATTGGAGCAATGTTATGCCATTGAAATTAGTTCAAATTAAGCTTTGGGAATAAGTTTCAGATCGAAGCTCGGTCAAAGAGATGTACAATTATCCTATTCTCAAATCCTCTGAGGGGATTTCAGTTGACACTCTTTTTTCTGAGCATAGATAGGGTCAACTTCAGTAGCTGTTTTGTATTAAGCAATTTAGCAATTTCCATTTAGCACTCTTTGGGGACAAGAAGCAGTCTGTAACCACCTGTTTCTCCCTCTTTCTAGAATTAGCCTGCTCGATGGATGGACGTAGAGCCCTTCTGCAAAGACCGTTCATCAGCCTGCCTTTTGGAGAAGAGAGATACCAAGAAGACCACGTTTGCCTTTGTGTGGCGGGACAGTGAGAGCTTGGAGTTTACAGGTAAGGAGCGGGTGATTTGAGTCACATTTCTTAATGGGCACTGTTTTTTACTTAAGCTTTTTTTGTCCTTTTTTGCAGAGTAAACATATTCAGCTGGAGTCATCCTGCTCAGAAGACATTGCACCTGCATGTTTCCAGATGAAGGAAGGGGGGCCCCCCCTACGTCATCGCAGATGGAGTTACTTGTACGCTGCTGCAGCTGCTGCTACGAAGGAACCCCGGGAAAGAGCTTTGACACATGCCCAGAATGATGGAGATGGAGGAGAACAGAGCAGAGAATGGGTGGGGTGATGGGTGGGGAGCCTTTTTTTGAATGGAAAGCTGGCACAGCTACCCTTAAGTGTAATGTTTTTTTTTCTTTCATTCCCTTCCATGACTTTGGTGCCGCCATTGCTTTAACTTGCCACCAGTGTACCCGCCGTATCTTTTTCTGATCTTCAGAGAGCCTGCGTGCCTCGCTTCTGGCACTACAACTCTCTGATGCTTTCATTCCCTTCCTTGACTTTGGTGCCGCCATTGCTTTAACTCGCTGCCAGCGTACCCGCCGTATCTTATCTCTTTCTGATCTTCAGAGAGCCTGCGTGCCTCGCTTCTGGCACTACAACTCTCTGATGCTTTCATTCCCTTCCTTGACTTTGGTGCCGCCATTGCTTTAACTCGCTGCCAGCGTACCCGCCGTATCTTATCTTTTTCTGATCTTCAGAGAGCCTGCGTGCCTCGCTTCTGGTACTACAACTCTCTGATGCTTTCATTCCCTTCCTTGACTTTGGTGCCACCATTGCTTTAACTGGCCGCCAGTGTACCCGCCGTATCTTATCTTTTTCTGATCTTCAGAGAGCCTGCGTGCCTCGCTTCTGGCACTACAACTCTCTGATGCTTTCATTCCCTTCCTTGACTTTGGTGCCGCCATTGCTTTCACTTCCTGCCAGCTTACCTGCTGTATCTCATTTTTTTTTCTGATGTTCTCATTGCCTGTGTGGTTCCATTCTTGCACTGCCACCACTTGGCATTGACTCTCTCATCTTGGCACTCTTTATCTCTTAAGTGTAGTCTGCCTTTTTTCCCCCCCTTCCTTTGGTGCCACCATTGTTTTCCTTTGCTGCCAGAGTACCCGCCGTATCTTCTCTAACTGATGTTCATTGCCTACATGCCTCAATTCAAGCACAGCCACCACTGATCAGAGTTGTCAGTGCCCAGTGGTGGCAGGGCCACAATGGAGGCACGCAGGCAATAACAACAAGAAAGCTAGAGAAGATACGGCAGGTAAGCTGGCAGAAAGGGAAAGCAGTGATGGTACCAAAATCAAAGAAGGGAACAAAAGCATCCAGTGGATTATACACTAAAAAGACAAAGAGTGGCAAGTTCAGAGAGTCAATGCCCACTGGTGGCAGTGCTGTGATTGAGGAATATTAGGCAATTTGAACATGAGAGCTGGAAAAGATAGGGCAGGTACGCTGGTGGCAAGGGAAAGCAATGGCGGCACCAAACTCAAGGAAGGGAACAAAAGGCAGACTACACTTAAGAGACAAAGAGTGGCAAGATCAGAGAGTGGTGACAGTGTGACTGCTTTTTCTTGCCACCAGCTTACCTGCCGTATCTTCCCTTGTTGTGATATTCCCAGGGCCTGCGTACCCCTGATCCTGCCAATCTTTGCCCCTCAAGTGTAGCCTGCATTATGTTTGCTTTGCATGGAGGAGTGCATCTGCTTCCCCGCAGGCCCGGCCCATTCCAAGGGGGGCTAGACTCACGCATACACTCAGCTTCTAACAAAAACCAAAGGCAAGGCAAGGCAAGGCAAGGCAAGGCAAGGCAAGGCAAGGCAAGGCAAGGCAAGGCAAGGCAAGGCAAGGCAAGGCAAGGCAAGGCAAGGCAAGGCAAGGCAAGGCAAGGCAAGGCAAGGCAAGGCAAGGCAAGGCAAGGCAAGGCAAGGCAAGGCAAGGCAAGGCAAGGCAAGGCAAGGCAAGGCAAGGCAAGGCAAGGCAAGGCAAGGCAAGGCAAGGCAAGGCAAGGCAAGGCAAGGCAAGGCAAGGCAAGGCAAGGCAAGGCAAGGCAAGGCAAGGCAAGGCAAGGCAAGGCAAGGCAAGGCAAGGCAAGGCAAGGCAAGGCAAGGCAAGGCAAGGCAAGGCAAGGCAAGGCAAGGCAAGGCAAGGCAAGGCAAGGCAAGGCAAGGCAAGGCAAGGCAAGGCAAGGCAAGGCAAGGCAAGGCAAGGCAAGGCAAGGCAAGGCAAGGCAAGGCAAGGCAAGGCAAGGCAAGGCAAGGCAAGGCAAGGCAAGGCAAGGCAAGGCAAGGCAAGGCAAGGCAAGGCAAGGCAAGGCAAGGCAAGGCAAGGCAAGGCAAGGCAAGGCAAGGCAAGGCAAGGCAAGGCAAGGCAAGGCAAGGCAAGGCAAGGCAAGGCAAGGCAAGGCAAGGCAAGGCAAGGCAAGGCAAGGCAAGGCAAGGCAAGGCAAGGCAAGGCAAGGCAAGGCAAGGCAAGGCAAGGCAAGGCAAGGCAAGGCAAGGCAAGGCAAGGCAAGGCAAGGCAAGGCAAGGCAAGGCAAGGCAAGGCAAGGCAAGGCAAGGCAAGGCAAGGCAAGGCAAGGCAAGGCAAGGCAAGGCAAGGCAAGGCAAGGCAAGGCAAGGCAAGGCAAGGCAAGGCAAGGCAAGGCAAGGCAAGGCAAGGCAAGGCAAGGCAAGGCAAGGCAAGGCAAGGCAAGGCAAGGCAAGGCAAGGCAAGGCAAGGCAAGGCAAGGCAAGGCAAGGCAAGGCAAGGCAAGGCAAGGCAAGGCAAGGCAAGGCAAGGCAAGGCAAGGCAAGGCAAGGCAAGGCAAGGCAAGGCAAGGCAAGGCAAGGCAAGGCAAGGCAAGGCAAGGCAAGGCAAGGCAAGGCAAGGCAAGGCAAGGCAAGGCAAGGCAAGGCAAGGCAAGGCAAGGCAAGGCAAGGCAAGGCAAGGCAAGGCAAGGCAAGGCAAGGCAAGGCAAGGCAAGGCAAGGCAAGGCAAGGCAAGGCAAGGCAAGGCAAGGCAAGGCAAGGCAAGGCAAGGCAAGGCAAGGCAAGGCAAGGCAAGGCAAGGCAAGGCAAGGCAAGGCAAGGCAAGGCAAGGCAAGGCAAGGCAAGGCAAGGCAAGGCAAGGCAAGGCAAGGCAAGGCAAGGCAAGGCAAGGCAAGGCAAGGCAAGGCAAGGCAAGGCAAGGCAAGGCAAGGCAAGGCAAGGCAAAATTAAATTTCAAATTTCTTTAATTTAATTTAAAATCCCTCAGTTCAGGCCAGACAATTCAAACAACCAGGTTTTTAAGTCCCGGCGATTCTTGTGCCCAGGAGGTGAATTTTTTTTCCACCCAAATGTATAAATAGACACCAGAATGAGATTCGGGGTTGAATTTCGTCCTTCAAAATGATGTTTTTCATAGATTTTAAATTCAAGATTTTTTTGGTGTGCGGGGAAGAAAATTCCTGATGCCGGAGTCAGGGATTTTTGTGCCCAGGAGGTGAATGTTTTTTTTTACGAAAATCTAAAAACGGACACCAGAATGAGATTCGGGGTTGAATTTTATCCTTAAAAATGGTGTTTTCATAGCTTTTAAAAAACAGACACCAGAATTAAATTCGAGTTTTAATTTCATCCTTAAAAATGGTTTTTTTCATAGATTTTAAAAATCAAGATTTTTTGGTGTCCGGGGAAGAAAATTCGTGATGCCGGGGTCAGGGATTTTTGTGCCCAGGAGGTAAATTTTTTTTTGACACAAATGTAAAAACGGACGCCAGAATTAGATTTGGGGTTTAATTTCATGCTTAAAAATGGTGTTTTTTATAGCTTTTAAAAATCAAGATTTATTTCGTGTCCGGGGAGGAAAATTCTTGATGCTGGGGTCAGGGATTTTTGTGCCCAGGAGGTGAAATTTTTTTTTTGACCCAAATGTAAGAATGGACGCCAGAATTAGATTCGGGGTTGAATATCATCCTTAAAAATGATGTTTTTTATTATTTTTAAAAATCAAGCATTTTTTTGTGTCCGGGGAAGTAAATTCCTGTTGCCGGGTTCAGGGATTTTTGTGCCCAGGAGGTGAATTTTTCGTTGTTGACCCAAATGTAAAAACGGATGCAAGAATTACATTCGGGGTTGAATTTCACGCTTAAAAATGGTGTTTTTTATACTTTTTAAAAATCAAGCATTTTTTGGTGTCCGGGTTCAGGGATTTTTGTGCCCAGCGGGTGAAAATTTTTTTTTGACCCAAATGTAAAAACGGACGCCAGAATTAGATTCAGGGTTGAATTTCATCCTTGAAAATGGTGTTTTTCATAGATTTTAAAAATCAATTTTTTTTGGTGTCCGGGGAAGAGAATTCCTGATGCCGGAGTCTGGGATTTCTGTGCGCGGGAGGTGAGATTTTTTTTTGACCCAAATGTAAAAATGGACGCCAGAATTAAATTCGGGGTTTAATTTCACCCTTGAAAATGGTGTTTTTCATAGCTTTTAAATATTAAGAATTTTTTGGTGTCCGGGGAAGAAAATTCCTAATGCCGAAGGCAAGGCAAGGCAAGGCAAAGCAAGGCAAGGCAAAGCATGGCAGGGCAAGGCAAATTTCAAATTTCAAATTTCAAATTTCAAGTTTCAAATTTCAAATTTCAAATTTCAAATTTCAAATTTCAAATTATTTCAAATTTCCAATTTCCAATTTCAAATTTCAAATTTCTTTAATTTTATTTAATTTAATTTAAAATCTCTCAGTCCAGGCCAGACAATTCAAACAACCAGGTTTTTAAGTCCCGGCGATTTTTGTGCCCAGGAGGTGAATTTTTTTTCAACCCAAATGTATAAATAGACACCAGAATGAGATTCGGGGTTGAATTTCATCCTTCAAAATGGTGTTTTTCATAGATTTTAAATTCAAGATTTTTTTGGTGTGCGGGGAAGAAAATTCCTGATGCCGGAGTCAGGGATTTTTGTGCCCAGGAGGTGATTTTTTTTTGACTCAAATGTAAAAACGGACGCCAGAATTAGATTTGGGGTTTAATTTCATGCTTAAAAATGGTGTTTTCTATAGATTTTAAAAATCAAGGTTTTTTGGTGTCCGGGGAAGAAAATTCCTGATGCCGGAGTCTGGGATTTTTGTGCCCGGGAGGTGAGATTTTTTTTTGACCCAAATGTAAAAATGGACGCCAGAATTAAATTCGGGGTTTAATTTCACCCTTGAAAATGGTGTTTTTCATAGCTTTTAAATATTAAGAATTTTTTGGTGTCCGGGGAAGAAAATTCCTAATGCCGAAGGCAAGGCAAGGCAAGGCAAAGCAAGGCAAGGCAAAGCATGGCAGGGCAAGGCAAATTTCAAATTTCAAATTTCAAATTTCAAATTTCAAATTTCAAATTTCAAATTTCAAATTTCAAATTTCAAATTATTTCAAATTTCAAATTTCAAATTTCAAATTTCTTTAATTTTATTTAATTTAATTTAAAATCCCTCAGTCCAGGCCAGACAATTCAAACAACCAGGTTTTTAAGTCCCGGCGATTTTTGTGCCCAGGAGGTGAATTTTTTTTCAACCCAAATGTATAAATAGACACCAGAATGAGATTCGGGGTTGAATTTCATCCTTCAAAATGGTGTTTTTCATAGATTTTAAATTCAAGATTTTTTTGGTGTGCGGGGAAGAAAATTCCTGATGCCGGAGTCAGTGATTTTTGTGCCCAGGAGGTGAATGTTTTTTTTTACTCAAATCTAAAAACGGACACCAGAATGAGATTCGGGGTTGAATTTCATCCTTAAAAATGGTGTTTTCATAGCTTTTAAAAATCAAGGTTTTTTTGGTGTCTGGGTAAGAAAATTCCTTATGCCGATTTTTGTGCCCAGGAGGTGAAAAAAAATTTCTGACTCAAATCTAAAAATGGACACCAGAATGAGATTCGGGGTTGCTTTTTGTCCTTAAAAATGTCATTTTTCATAGCATTTAAAAATCAAGATTTTTTTGGTGTGCGGGGAAGAAAATTCCTGATGCCGGGGTCAGGGATTTTTGTGCCCAGGAGGTGAAATTTTTTCCCCACCCAAATCTAAAAACGGACACCAGAATGAGATTCGGGGTTGAATTTCATTCTCAAAAATGGTGTTTTTCATTGCTTTTAAAAATCAAGATTTTTGTGGTGTCCGGGGAAGAAAATTCCTGATGCCAGGGTCAGGGATTTTTGTGCCCAGGAGGTGAATATTTTTTTTGACCCAAATGTAAAAACGGATGCCAGAATTAGATTTGGGGTTGAATTTCGTCCTTCAAAATGGTGTTTTTCATAGTTTTTAAAAATGAAGATTTTTTTGGTGTCAGGGGAAGATAATTCCTGATGCCGGAGTCAGGGATTTTTGGGCCCAGGAGGTGAAATTTTTTTTTTGACTCAAATGTAAAAACAGACACCCGAATAGATTCAGGGTTGAATTTTGTACTTAAAAATTGTGTTTTTCATAATTTTTAAAAATCAAGATTTTGTTGGGAAGAAAATTCCTGATGCCGGAGTGAGGGATTTTTGCGCCCAGGAGGTGAAATTTTTTTTTCCACCTAAATCTATAAACGGACACCGGAATGAGATTCGGGGTTGAATTTCGTGCTTAAAAATGGTGTTTTTCATAGCTTTTAAAAATCAAGATTTTTTAGGTGTCCGGGGAAGAAAATTCCTGATGCCAGGGTCAGAGAGTTTTGTGCCCAGGAGGTGAATTTTTTTTTCCACACACAAATCTATAAACAGACGCCGGAATGAGATTCGGGGTTGAATTTCATGCTTAAAAATGGTGTTTTTCATAGCTTTTAAAAATCAAGAATTTTTTGGTGTCCAGGGAAGAAAATTCCTGATGCCTGAGTCAGGGATTTTTGTGCCCAGGAGGTGAATGTTTATTTTTACTCAAATCTAAAAACGGACACCAGAATGAGATTCGGGGTTGCTTTTTGTCCTTAAAAATGTCATTTTTCATAGCATTTAAAAATCAAGATTTTTTTGGTGTGCGGGGAAGAAAATTCCTGATGCCGGGGTCAGGGATTTTTGTGCCCAGGAGGTGAATTTTTTTTCCCCACCCAAAACTATAAACGGACACCGGAATGAGATTCGGGGTTGAATTTCGTGCTTAAAAATGGTGTTTTTCATAGCTTTTAAAAATCAAGATTTTTTTGGTGTACGGGGAAGAAAATTCCTGATGCCGGGGTCAGAGAGTTTTGTGCCCAGGAGGTGAAATTTTTTTCCCCACCCAAATCTATAAACAGACGCCGGAATGAGATTTGGGGTTGAATTTCGTGCTTAAAAATGGTGTTTTTTATAGCTTTTAAAAATCAAGAATTTTTTGGTGTCCGGGGAAGAAAATTCCTGATGCCGGAGTCAGGGACTTTTGTGCCCAGGAGGTGAAATTATTTTCCACTCAAATGTAAAAACGGATGCCAGAATTAGATTTGGGGTTTAATTTCATGCTTAAAAATGGTTTTTTCTATAGATTTTAAAAATCAAGGTATTTTGGTGTCCGGGGAAGAAAATTCCTGATGCCGGGGTGAGGGATTTTTGTGCCCAGGAGGTGAATTTATCGTTGTTGACCCAAATGTAAAAACGGATGCCAGAATTACATTCGGGGTTTAATTTCACGCTTAAAAATTGTGTTTTTTATACTTTTTAAAAATCAAGCATTTTTTGGTGTCCGGGCTAGTAAATTTGTGATGCCGGGGTCAGGGATTTTTGTACCCAGGAGGTGAATTTTTCGTTGTTGACCCAAATGTAAAAACGGACGCCAGAATTACATTCGGGGTTGAATTTCACGCTTAAAAATGGTGTTTTTTATAGTTTTTAAAAATCAAGAATTTTTTGTTGTCTGGGAAAGAAAATTACTGATGCCGGGGTCAGGGATTTTATTTGCCTAGGAGGTGAACATTATTTTTTTGACTCAAATGAAAAAACGGACGCCAGAATTAGATTGGGGGTTTAATTTCATGCTTAAAAATGGTGTTTTCTATAGATTTTAAAAATCAAGGTTTTTTGGTGTCCGGGGAAGAAAATTCCTGATGCCGGGGTGAGGGATTTTTCTGCCCAGGAGGTGAATATTTCGTTGTTGACCCAAATGTAAAAACGGATGCCAGAATTACATTCGGGGTTTAATTTCACGCTTAAAAATGGTGTTTTTTATACTTTTTAAAAATCAAGCATTTTTTGGTGTCCGGGCAAGTAAATTTTTGATGCCGGGGTCAGGGATTTTTGTGCCCAGGGGGTGAAATTTTTTTTTTGACCCAAATGTAAAAATGGACACTAGAATTAGTTTCGGGGTTGAATTTCACGCTTAAAAATGGTGTTTTTTATAGTTTTTAAAAATCAAGAATTTTTTGTTGTCCGGGCTAGTAAATTTCTGATGCCGGGGTCAGGGATTTTTGTGCCCAGGAGGTGAATTTTTTTTTGACCCAAATGTAAAAATGGACACCAGAATTACATTCGGGGTTGAATTTCACGCTTAAAAATGGTGTTTTTTATAATTTTTAAAAATCAAGAATTTTTTGTTGTCCGGGAAAGAAAATTACTGATGCCGGGGTCAGGGATTTTATTTGCCTAGGAGGTGAACATTTTTTTTTGACTCAAATGTAAAAACGGACGCCAGAATTAGATTTGGGGTTTAATTTCATGCTTAAAAATGGTGTTTTCTATAGATTTTAAAAATCAAGGTTTTTTGGTGTCCGGGGAAGAAAATTCCTGATGCCGGGGTGAGGGATTTTTGTGCCCAGGAGGTGAATATTTCGTTGTTGACCCAAATGTAAAAACGGATGCCAGAATTACATTCGGGGTTTAATTTCACGCTTAAAAATGGTGTTTTTTATACTTTTTAAAAATCAAGCATTTTTTGGTGTCCGGGCTAGTAAATTTCTGATGCCGGGGTCAGGGATTTTTGTGCCCAGGAGGTGAAAAAGATTTTTTGACACAAATGTAAAAACCGAGCCCAGTATGAGATACGGGGTTGAATTTCATCCTTAGAAATGGTGTTTTTTATACTTTTTAAAAATCAAGCATTTTTTGGTGTCCGGGCAAGTAAATTTCTGATTTCGGAGTCAGGGATTTTTGTGCCCAGGAGGTGAATTTTTTTTTGACCCAAATGTAAAAATGGACACCAGAATTACATTCAGGGTTGAATTTCACGCTTAAAAATGGTGTTTTTTATAGTTTTTAAAAATCAAGAATTTTTTGTTGTCCGGGGAAGAAAATTCCTGATGCCGGGGTGAGGGATTTTTGTGCCCAGGAGTTGAATTTTTTTTTGTTGACCCAAATGTAAAAACGGATGCCAGAATTACATTCGGTGTTTAATTTCACGCTTAAAAATGGTGTTTTTTATACTTTTTAAAAATCAAGCATTTTTTGGTGTCCGGGCAAGTAAATTTTTGATGCCGGGGTCAGGGATTTTTGTGCCCAGGGGGTGAAATTTTTTTTTTGACCCAAATGTAAAAATGGACACCAGAATTACATTCGGGGTTGAATTTCACGCTTAAAACTGGTGTTTTTTATAGTTTTTAAAAATCAAGAATTTTTTGTTGTCCGGGAAAGAAAATTACTTTTGCCGGGGTCAGGGATTTTATTTGCCTAGGAGGTGAACATTTTTTTTTTTTACTCAAATGTAAAAACGGACGCCAGAATTAGATTTGGGGTTTAATTTCATGCTTAAAAATGGTGTTTTCTATAGATTTTAAAAATCAAGCATTTTTTGGTGTCCGGGCAAGTAAATTTTTGATGCCGGGGTCAGGGATTTTTGTGCCCAGGGGGTGAAATTTTTTTTTTGACCCAAATGTAAAAATGGACACTAGAATTAGTTTCGGGGTTGAATTTCGTCCTTAAAAATGGTGCTTTTTATAGTTTTTAAAAATCAAGAATTTTTTGGTGTCCGGGCAACAAAATTCCTGATGCCAGAGTCAAGGATTTTTGTGCCCAGGAGGTGAAAAAGATTTTTTGACACAAATGTAAAAACCTAGGCCAGTATGAGATTCGGGGTTGAATTTCATCCTTAGAAATGGTGTTTTTTATAGATTTTAAAAATCAAGATTTTTTTGTGTCCAGGGAAGAAAATTCGTGATGCCGGGGTCAGGGATTTTTGTGCCCAGGAGGTAAATTTTTTTTGACCCAAATGTAAAAACAGACACCAGAATTAGATTCGAGTTTTAATTTCATCCTTAAAAATGGTTTTTTTCATAGATTTTAAAAATCAAGATTTTTTGGTGTCCGGGGAAGAAAATTCGTGATCAGGGATTTTTGTGCCCAGGAGGTAAAATTTTTTTGACACAAATGTAAAAACCGAGGCGAATATGAGATTCGGGGTTGAATTTCATCTTTAGAAATGGTGTTTTTAATAGTTTTTAAAAATCAAGCATTTTTTGGTGTCCGGGGAAGAAAATTCGTGATGCTGGGGTCAGGGATTTTTGTGCCCAGGAGGTGAAATTTTTTTTTTGACCCAAATGTAAAAACGGACTCCAGAATTAGATTTGGGGTTTAATTTCATCCTTGAAAATGGTGTTTTTCATAGATTTTAAAAATCAAGATTTTTTTGTGTCCGGGGAAGAAAATTCGTGATGCCAGGAATTTTTATGCCCAGCAGGTAAATTGTTTTTTGACCCAAATGTAAAAGCAGACACCAGAATTAGATTCGAGGTTTAATTGCATCCTTAAAAATGGTGTTTTCTATACTTTTTATAAATGAAGATATTTTTGGTGTCCAGGGAAGAAAATTCCTGATGCCGGCGTCAGGGATTTTTGTGCCCAGGAGGTGAATGTTTATTTTTACTCAAATCTAAAAACGGACACCAGAATGAGATTCGGGGTTGCTTTTTGTCCTTAAAAATGTCATTTTTCATAGCATTTAAAAATCAAGATTTTTTTGGTTTCCGGGGAAGAAAATTCCTGATGCCGGGGTCAGGGATTTTTGTGCCCAGGAGGTGAATTTTTTTTTCCACCCAAATCTATAAACGGACACCGGAATGAGATTCGGGGTTGAATTTCGTGCTTAAAAATGGTGTTTTTCATAGCTTTTAAAAATCAAGATTTTTTTGGTGTACGGGGAAGAAAATTCCTGATGCCGGGGTCAGAGAGTTTTGTGCCCAGGAGGTGAATTTTTTTTCCCCACCCAAATCTATAAACAGACGCCGGAATGAGATTCGGGGTTGAATTTCGTGCTTAAAAATGGTGTTTTTTATAGCTTTTAAAAATCAAGAATTTTTTGGTGTCCGGGGAAGAAAATTCCTGATGCCGGAGTCAGGGACTTTTGTGCCCAGGAGGTGAAATTATTTTCCACTCAAATGTAAAAACGGATGCCAGAATTAGATTTGGGGTTTAATTTCATGCTTAAAAATGGTTTTTTCTATAGATTTTAAAAATCAAGGTTTTTTCGTGTCCGGGGAAGAAAATTCCTGATGCCGGGGTGAGGGATTTTTGTGCCCAGGAGGTGAATTTTTCGTTGTTGACCCAAATGTAAAAACGGATGCCAGAATTACATTCGGGGTTTAAATTCACGCTTAAAAATTGTGTTTTTTATACTTTTTAAAAATCAAGCATTTTTTGGTGTCCGGGCTAGTAAATTTCTGATGCCGGGGTCAGGGATTTTTGTGCCCAGGAGGTGAATTTTTCATTGTTGACCCAAATGTAAAAACGGATGCCAGAATTACATTCGGGGTTGAATTTCACGCTTAAAAATGGTGTTTTTTATACTTTTTAAAAATCAAGAATTTTTTGTTGTCCGGGAAAGAAAATTACTGATGCCGGGGTCAGGGATTTTATTTGCCTAGGAGGTGAACATTTTTTTTTTGACTCAAATGTAAAAACGGATGCCAGAATTAGATTTGGGGTTTAATTTCATGCTTAAAAATGGTGTTTTCTATAGATTTTAAAAATCAAGGTTTTTTGGTGTCCGGGGAAGAAAATTCCTGATGCCGGGGTGAGGGATTTTTGTGCCCAGGAGGTGAATATTTCGTTGTTTTCCCAAATGTAAAAACGGATGCCAGAATTACATTCGGGGTTTAATTTCACGCTTAAAAATGGTGTTTTTTATACTAAAAAGTATAAAAAATCAAGCATTTTTTGGTGTCCGGGCTAGTAAATTTCTGATGCCGGGGTCAGGGATTTTTGTGCCCAGGAGGTGACATTTTTTTTGACCCAAATGTAAAAACGGACGCCAGAATTACATTCGGGGTTGAATTTCACGCTTAAAAATGGTGTTTTTTATAGTTTTTAAAAATCAAGCATTTTTTGGTGTCCGGGGAAGAAAATTCCTGTTGCCGGGTTCAGGGATTTTTGTGCCCAGCGGGTGAAAATTTTTTTTTGACCCAAATGTAAAAACGGACGCCAGAATTAGATTCAGGGTTGAATTTCATAGATTTTAAAAATCAAGATTTTTTGGTGTCCGGGGAAGAAAATTCGTGATGCCAGGGTCAGGGATTTTTGTGCCCAGGAGGTAAATTTTTTTTTGACACAAATGTAAAAACCGAGGCCAGTATGAGATTCGGGGTTGAATTTAATCCTTAAAAATGGTGTTTTTTATACTTTTTAAAAATCAAGCATTTTTTGGTGTCCGGGGAAGTAAATTTCTGATGCTGGGGTCAGGGACTTTTGTGCCCAGGAGGTGAATTTTTTTTTGACCCAAATGTAAAAATGGACACCAGAATTACATTCGGGGTTGAATTTCACGCTTAAAAATTGTGTTTTTTATACTTTTTAAAAATCAAGCATTTTTTGGTGTCTGGCCAAGTAAATTTCTGATGCCGGGGTCAGGGATTTTATTTGCCTAGGAGGTAAACATTTTTTTTTTACCCAAATGTAAAAACGGACGCCAGAATTAGATTTGGGGTTTAATTTCATGCTTAAAAATGGTGTTTTATATAGATTTTAAAAATCAAGGTTTTTTGGTGTCCGGGGAAGAAAATTCCTGATGCCAGAGTCAAGGATTTTTGTGCCCAGGAGGTGAATTTTTTTTTTGACACAAATGTAAAAACCTAGGACAGTATGAGATTCGGGGTTGAATTTCATCCTTAGAAATGGTGTTTTTTATAGATTTTAAAAATCAAGATTTTTTTGTGTCCAGGGAAGAAAATTCGTGATGCCGGGGTCAGGATTTTTGTGCCCAGGAGGTAAATTTTTTTTGACCCAAATGTAAAAACAGACACCAGAATTAGATTCGAGTTTTAATTTCATCCTTAAAAATGGTTTTTTTCATAGATTTTAAAAATCAAGAATTTTTTGGTGTCCGGGTAAGAAAATTCCTGATGCCAGGGTCAGGGATTTTTGTGCCCAGGAGGTGAATTTTTTTTTTGACCCAAATGTAAAAATGGACACCAGAATTACATTCCGGGTTGAATTTCACGCTTAAAAATGGTGTTTTTTATAGTTTTTAAAAATCAAGAATTTTTTGTTGTCCGGGAAAGGAAATTACTTTTGCCGGGGTCAGGGATTTTCTTTGCCTAGGAGGTGAACATTTTTTTTTTGACTCAAATGTAAAAACGGACGCCAGAATTAGATTTGGGGTTTAATTTCATGCTTAAAAATGGTGTTTTCTATAGATTTTAAAAATCAAGGTTTTTTGGTGTCCGGGGAAGAAAATTCCTGGTGCCGGGGTGAGGGATTTTTGTGCCCAGGAGGTGAATATTTCGTTGTTGACCCAAATGTAAAAACGGATGCCAGAATTAGATTTGGGGTTTAATTTCACGCTTAAAAATGGTGTTTTTTATACTTTTTAAAAATCAAGCATTTTTTGGTGTCCGGGCAAGTAAATTTTTGATGCCGGGGTCAGGGATTTTTGTGCCCAGGGGGTGAAATTTTTTTTTTGACCCAAATGTAAAAATGGACACTAGAATTAGTTTCGGGGTTGAATTTCGTCCTTAGAAATGGTGTTTTTTATAGTTTTTAAAAATCAAGAATTTTTTGGTGTCCGGGGAAGAAAATTCGTGATGCTGGGGTCAGGGATTTTTGTGCCCAGGAGGTGAAATACTTTTTTTTGACCCAAATGTAAAAACGGACTCCAGAATTAGATTTGGGGTTTAATTTCATCCTTGAAAATGGTGTTTTTCATAGATTTTAAAAATCAAGATTTTTTTGTGTCCGGGGAAGAAAATTCGTGATGCCAGGAATTTTTATGCCCAGCAGGTAAATTGTTTTTTGACCCAAATGTAAAAGCAGACACCAGAATTAGATTCGAGGTTTAATTGCATCCTTAAAAATGGTGTTTTCTATACTTTTTATAAATGAAGATATTTTTGGTGTCCGGGGAAGGAAATTCCTGATGCCGGCGTCAGGGATTTTTGTGCCCAGGAGGTGAAAATTTTTTTTGACCCAAATGTAAAATTCGATTCCAGAATGAGGTTTTGGGTTGCATTTCATCCTTAAAAATGGTGTTTTTTATAGTTTTTGTAAATGAACATTTTTGGGGTGTCCGGGGGACAAAATTCCTGATGCCGGTTTCAGGGATTTTTGTGCCCAGGAGGTGAATTTTTTTTTGACCCAAATGTAAAAACGGACACCAGAATTACATTCAGGGTTGAATTTCATCCTTGAAAATGGTGTTTTTCATAGATTTTAAAAATCAAGATTTTTTGATGTCCGGGGAAGAAAACTCCTGATGCCGGTGTAAGGGATTTTTGTGCCCAGGAGGTGAAATTTTTTTTTTGACCCAAATGTAAAAACGGACACCAGAATTAGATTCGGGGTTGAATTTCTTCCTTAAAAATGGTGTTTTTTTATAGATTTTAAAAATCAATGATTTTTGGTTTCCGGGGAAGAAAATTCCTGATGCCGGGGTCAGGGATTTTTGTGCCCAGGAGGTGAATTTTTTTTTACCCAAATGTAAAAACGGAAGCCAGAATTACATTCGGGGTTGAATTTCACGCTTAAAAATGATGTTATTTATACTTTTTAAAAATCAAGGTTTTTTGGTTTCCGGGGAAGAAAATTCGTGATGCCGGGGTCAGGGATTTTTGTGTCCAGGAGGTGAATTTTTTGTTGTTGACCCAAATGTAAAAACGGATGCCAGAATTACATTCGGGATTTAATTTCACACTTAAAAATGGAGTTTTTTATACTTTTTAAAAATCAAGCATTTTTTGGTGTCCAGGGAAGAAAATTCGTGATGCCGGAGTCAGGGATTTTTGTGCCCAGGAGGTGAATATTTTTTTTGACCCAAATGTAAAAACGGATGCCAGAATTAGATTTGGGGTTGAATTTCGTCCTTCAAAATGGTGTTTTTCATAGTTTTTAAAAATGAAGATTTTTTTGGTGTCCGTGGAAGAAAATTCTTGATGCCGGAGTCAGGGATTTTTGGGCCCAGGAGGTGAATGTTTTTTTTTACTCAAATCCAAAAACGGACATCAGAATGAGATTCGGGTTTGAATTTCATCCTTAAAAATGTTGTTTTCATAGCTTTTAAAAATCAAGATTTTTTTGGTGTACGGGGAAGAAAATTCCTGATGCCGGAGTCAGGGACTTTTGTGCCCAGGAGGTGAAATTATTTTCCACTCAAATGTAAAAACGGACGCCAGAATTAGATTTGGGGTTTAATTTCATGCTTAAAAATGGTGTTTTCTATAGATTTTAAAAATCAAGGTTTTTTGGTGTCCGTGGAAGAAAATTCCTGATGCCGGGGTGAGGGATTTTTGTGCCCAGGATGTGAATTTTTCGTTGTTGACCCAAATGTAAAAACGGATGCCAGAATTACATTCGGGGTTTAATTTCACGCTTAAAAATTGTGTTTTTTTATACTTTTTAAAAATCAAGCATTTTTTGGTGTCTGGGCTAGTAAATTTCTGATGCCGGGGTCAGGGATATTTGTGCCCAGGAGGTGAATTTTTCGTTGTTGACCCAAATGTAAAAACGGATGCCAGAATTACATTCGGGGTTGAATTTCACGCTTAAAAATGGTGTTTTTTATAGTTTTTAAAAATCAAGAATTTTTTGTTGTCCGGGAAAGAAAATTACTGATGCCGGGGTCAGGGATTTTATTTGCCTAGGAGGTGAACATTATTTTTTTGACTCAAATGTAAAAACGGACGCCAGAATTAGATTTGGGGTTTAATTTCATGCTTAAAAATGGTGTTTTCTCTAGATTTTAAAAATCAAGGTTTTTTGGTGTCCGGGGAAGAAAATTCCTGATGCCGGGGTGAGGGATTTTTGTGCCCAGGAGGTGAATATTTCGTTGTTGACCCAAATGTAAAAACGGATGCCAGAATTACATTCGGGGTTTAATTTCACGCTTAAAAATGGTGTTTTTTATACTTTTTAAAGATCAAGCATTTTTTGGTGTCCGGGCTAGTAAATTTCTGATGCCGGGGTCAGGGATTTTTGTGCCCAGGAGGTGAAAAAGATTTTTTGACACAAATGTAAAAACCGAGTCCAGTATGAGATTCGGGGTTGAATTTCATCCTTAGAAATGGTGTTTTTTATACTTTTTAAAAATCAAGCATTTTTTGGTGTCCGGGCAAGTAAATTTCTGATTTCGGAGTCAGGGATTTTTGTGCCCAGGAGGTGACATTTTTTTTGACCCAAATGTAAAAACGGACGCCAGAATTACATTCGGGGTTGAATTTCACGCTTAAAAATGGTGTTTTTTATAGTTTTTAAAAATCAAGCATTTTTTGGTGTCCGGGGAAGAAAATTCCTGTTGCCGGGTTCAGGGATTTTTGTGCCCAGCGGGTGAAAATTTTTTTTTGACCCAAATGTAAAAACGGACGCCAGAATTAGATTCAGGGTTGAATTTCATCATTGAAAATGGTGTTTTTCATAGATTTTAAAAATCAAGATTTTTTTGTGTCCAGGGAAGAAAATTCGTGATGCCGGGGTCAGGGATTTTTGTGCCCAGGAGGTAAATTTTTTTTGACCCAAATGTAAAAACAGACACCAGAATTAGATTCGAGTTTTAATTTCATCCTTAAAAATGGTTTTTTTCATAGATTTTAAAAATCAAGATTTTTTGATGTCCGGGGAAGAAAATTCGTGATGCCGGGGTCAGGGATTTTTGTGCCCAGGAGGTAAATTTTTTTTTGACACAAATGTAAAAACCGAGGCCAGTATGAGATTCGGGGTTGAATTTAATCCTTAAAAATGGTTTTTTTCATAGATTTTAAAAACCAAGATTTTTTGGTGTCCGGGGAAGAAAATTCCTGATGCCGGAGTCAGGGATTTTTGTGCCCAGGGGGTGAAATTTTTTTTTTAACCCAAATGTAAAAATGGACACTAGAATTAGTTTCGGGGTTGAATTTCGTCCTTAAAAATTGTGTTTTTTATACTTTGACCCAAATGTAAAAATGGACACCAGAATTACATTCAGGGTTGAATTTCACGCTTAAAAATGGTGTTTTTTATAGTTTTTAAAAATCAAGAATTTTTTGTTGTCCGGGAAAGAAAATTACTGATGCCGGGGTCAGGGATTTTATTTGCCTAGGAGGTGAACATTTTTTTTTGACTCAAATGTAAAAACGGACGCCAGAATTAGATTTGGGGTTTAATTTCATGCTTAAAAATGGTGTTTTCTCTAGATTTTAAAAATCAAGGTTTTTTGGTGTCCGGGGAAGAAAATTCCTGATGCCGGGGTGAGGGATTTTTGTGCCCAGGAGGTGAATATTTCGTTGTTGACCCAAATGTAAAAACGGATGCCAGAATTACATTCGGGGTTTAATTTCACGCTTAAAAATGGTGTTTTTTATACTTTTTAAAGATCAAGCATTTTTTGGTGTCCGGGCTTGTAAATTTCTGATGCCGGGGTCAGGGATTTTTGTGCCCAGGAGGTGAAAAAGATTTTTTGACACAAATGTAAAAACTGAGGCCAGTATGAGATTCGGGGTTGAATTTCATCCTTAGAAATGGTGTTTTTTATACTTTTTAAAAATCAAGCATTTTTTGGTGTCCGGGCAAGTAAATTTCTGATTTCGGAGTCAGGGATTTTTGTGCCCAGGAGGTGACATTTTTTTTGACCCAAATGTAAAAACGGACGCCAGAATTACATTCGGGGTTGAATTTCACGCTTAAAAATGGTGTTTTTTATAGTTTTTAAAAATCAAGCATTTTTTGGTGTCCGGGGAAGAAAATTCCTGTTGCCGGGTTCAGGGATTTTTGTGCCCAGCGGGTGAAAATTTTTTTTTGACCCAAATGTAAAAACGGACGCCAGAATTAGATTCAGGGTTGAATTTCATCCTTGAAAATGGTGTTTTTCATAGATTTTAAAAATCAAGATTTTTTTGTGTCCAGGGAAGAAAATTCGTGATGCCGGGGTCAGGGATTTTTGTGCCCAGGAGGTAAATTTTTTTTGACCCAAATGTAAAAACAGACACCAGAATTAGATTCGAGTTTTAATTTCATCCTTAAAAATGGTTTTTTTCATAGATTTTAAAAATCAAGATTTTTTGATGTCCGGGGAAGAAAATTCGTGATGCCGGGGTCAGGGATTTTTGTGCCCAGGAGGTAAATTTTTTTTTGACACAAATGTAAAAACCGAGGCCAGTATGAGATTCGGGGTTGAATTTAATCCTTAAAAATGGTTTTTTTCATAGATTTTAAAAACCAAGATTTTTTGGTGTCCGGGGAAGAAAATTCCTGATGCCGGAGTCAGGGATTTTTGTGCCCAGGGGGTGAAATTTTTTTTTTAACCCAAATGTAAAAATGGACACTAGAATTAGTTTCGGGGTTGAATTTCGTCCTTAAAAATTGTGTTTTTTATACTTTGACCCAAATGTAAAAATGGACACCAGAATTACATTCAGGGTTGAATTTCACGCTTAAAAATGGTGTTTTTTATAGTTTTTAAAAATCAAGAATTTTTTGTTGTCCGGGAAAGAAAATTACTGATGCCGGGGTCAGGGATTTTATTTGCCTAGGAGGTGAACATTTTTTTTTTACTCAAATGTAAAAACGGACGCCAGAATTAGATTTGGGGTTTAATTTCATGCTTAAAAATGGTGTTTTCTCTAGATTTTAAAAATCAAGGTTTTTTGGTGTCCGGGGAAGAAAATTCCTGATGCCGGGGTGAGGGATTTTTGTGCCCAGGAGGTGAAAAAGATTTTTTGACACAAATGTAAAAACCGAGTCCAGTATGAGATTCGGGGTTGAATTTCATCCTTAGAAATGGTGTTTTTTATACTTTTTAAAAATCAAGCATTTTTTGGTGTCCGGGCAAGTAAATTTCTGATTTCGGAGTCAGGGATTTTTGTGCCCAGGAGGTGATTTTTTTTTGACCCAAATGTAAAAATGGACACCAGAATTACATTCGGGGTTGAATTTCACGCTTAAAAATGGTGTTTTTTATAGTTTTTAAAAATCAAGAATTTTTTGTTGTCCGGGAAAGAAAATTACTGATGCCGGGGTCAGGGATTTTATTTGCCTAGGAGGTGAACATTATTTTTTTGACTCAAATGTAAAAACGGACGCCAGAATTAGATTTGGGGTTTAATTTCATGCTTAAAAATGGTGTTTTCTATATTTTTTAAAAATCAAGGTTTTTTGGTGTCCGGGGAAGAAAATTCCTGATGCCGGGGTGAGGGATTTTTGTGCCCAGGAGGTGAATATTTCGTTGTTGACCCAAATGTAAAAACGGATGCCAGAATTACATTCGGGGTTTAATTTCACGCTTAAAAATGGTGTTTTTTATACTTTTTAAAGATCAAGCATTTTTTGGTGTCCGGGCTAGTAAATTTCTGATGCCGGGGTCAGGGATTTTTGTGCCCAGGAGGTGAAAAATATTTTTTGACACAAATGTAAAAACCGAGTCCAGTATGAGATTCGGGGTTGAATTTCATCCTTAGAAATGGTGTTTTTTATACTTTTTAAAAATCAAGCATTTTTTGGTGTCCGGGCAAGTAAATTTCTGATTTCGGAGTCAGGGATTTTTGTGCCCAGGAGGTGACATTTTTTTTGACCCAAATGTAAAAACGGACGCCAGAATTACATTCGGGGTTGAATTTCACGCTTAAAAATGGTGTTTTTTATAGTTTTTAAAAATCAAGCATTTTTTGGTGTCCGGGGAAGAAAATTCCTGTTGCCGGGTTCAGGGATTTTTGTGCCCAGCGGGTGAAAATTTTTTTTTGACCCAAATGTAAAAACGGACGCCAGAATTAGATTCAGGGTTGAATTTCATCCTTGAAAATGGTGTTTTTCATAGATTTTAAAAATCAAGATTTTTTTGTGTCCAGGGAAGAAAATTCGTGATGCCGGGGTCAGGGATTTTTGTGCCCAGGAGGTAAATTTTTTTTGACCCAAATGTAAAAACAGACACCAGAATTAGATTCGAGTTTTAATTTCATCCTTAAAAATGGTTTTTTTCATAGATTTTAAAAACCAAGATTTTTTGGTGTCCGGGGAAGAAAATTCCTGATGCCGGAGTCAGGGATTTTTGTGCCCAGGGGGTGAAATTTTTTTTTTAACCCAAATGTAAAAATGGACACTAGAATTAGTTTCGGGGTTGAATTTCGTCCTTAAAAATTGTGTTTTTTATACTTTGACCCAAATGTAAAAATGGACACCAGAATTACATTCAGGGTTGAATTTCACGCTTAAAAATGGTGTTTTTTATAGTTTTTAAAAATCAAGAATTTTTTGTTGTCCGGGAAAGAAAATTACTGATGCCGGGGTCAGGGATTTTATTTGCCTAGGAGGTGAACATTTTTTTTTTACTCAAATGTAAAAACGGACGCCAGAATTAGATTTGGGGTTTAATTTCATGCTTAAAAATGGTGTTTTCTCTAGATTTTAAAAATCAAGGTTTTTTGGTGTCCGGGGAAGAAAATTCCTGATGCCGGGGTGAGGGATTTTTGTGCCCAGGAGGTGAAAAAGATTTTTTGACACAAATGTAAAAACCGAGTCCAGTATGAGATTCGGGGTTGAATTTCATCCTTAGAAATGGTGTTTTTTATACTTTTTAAAAATCAAGCATTTTTTGGTGTCCGGGCAAGTAAATTTCTGATTTCGGAGTCAGGGATTTTTGTGCCCAGGAGGTGATTTTTTTTTGACCCAAATGTAAAAATGGACACCAGAATTACATTCGGGGTTGAATTTCACGCTTAAAAATGGTGTTTTTTATAGTTTTTAAAAATCAAGAATTTTTTGTTGTCCGGGAAAGAAAATTACTGATGCCGGGGTCAGGGATTTTATTTGCCTAGGAGGTGAACATTATTTTTTTGACTCAAATGTAAAAACGGACGCCAGAATTAGATTTGGGGTTTAATTTCATGCTTAAAAATGGTGTTTTCTATATTTTTTAAAAATCAAGGTTTTTTGGTGTCCGGGGAAGAAAATTCCTGATGCCGGGGTGAGGGATTTTTGTGCCCAGGAGGTGAATATTTCGTTGTTGACCCAAATGTAAAAACGGATGCCAGAATTACATTCGGGGTTTAATTTCACGCTTAAAAATGGTGTTTTTTATACTTTTTAAAGATCAAGCATTTTTTGGTGTCCGGGCTAGTAAATTTCTGATGCCGGGGTCAGGGATTTTTGTGCCCAGGAGGTGAAAAAGATTTTTTGACACAAATGTAAAAACCGAGTCCAGTATGAGATTCGGGGTTGAATTTCATCCTTAGAAATGGTGTTTTTTATACTTTTTAAAAATCAAGCATTTTTTGGTGTCCGGGCAAGTAAATTTCTGATTTCGGAGTCAGGGATTTTTGTGCCCAGGAGGTGACATTTTTTTTGACCCAAATGTAAAAACGGACGCCAGAATTACATTCGGGGTTGAATTTCACGCTTAAAAATGGTGTTTTTTATAGTTTTTAAAAATCAAGCATTTTTTGGTGTCCGGGGAAGAAAATTCCTGTTGCCGGGTTCAGGGATTTTTGTGCCCAGCGGGTGAAAATTTTTTTTTGACCCAAATGTAAAAACGGACGCCAGAATTAGATTCAGGGTTGAATTTCATCCTTGAAAATGGTGTTTTTCATAGATTTTAAAAATCAAGATTTTTTTGTGTCCAGGGAAGAAAATTCGTGATGCCGGGGTCAGGGATTTTTGTGCCCAGGAGGTAAATTTTTTTTGACCCAAATGTAAAAACAGACACCAGAATTAGATTCGAGTTTTAATTTCATCCTTAAAAATGGTTTTTTTCATAGATTTTAAAAATCAAGATTTTTTGATGTCCGGGGAAGAAAATTCGTGATGCCGGGGTCAGGGATTTTTGTGCCCAGGAGGTAAATTTTTTTTTGACACAAATGTAAAAACCGAGGCCAGTATGAGATTCGGGGTTGAATTTAATCCTTAAAAATGGTTTTTTTCATAGATTTTAAAAACCAAGATTTTTTGGTGTCCGGGGAAGAAAATTCCTGATGCCGGAGTCAGGGATTTTTGTGCCCAGGGGTTGAAATTTTTTTTTTAACCCAAATGTAAAAATGGACACTAGAATTAGTTTCGGGGTTGAATTTCGTCCTTAAAAATTGTGTTTTTTATACTTTGACCCAAATGTAAAAATGGACACCAGAATTACATTCAGGGTTGAATTTCACGCTTAAAAATGGTGTTTTTTATAGTTTTTAAAAATCAAGAATTTTTTGTTGTCCGGGAAAGAAAATTACTGATGCCGGGGTCAGGGATTTTATTTGCCTAGGAGGTGAACATTTTTTTTTGACTCAAATGTAAAAACGGACGCCAGAATTAGATTTGGGGTTTAATTTCATGCTTAAAAATGGTGTTTTCTCTAGATTTTAAAAATCAAGGTTTTTTGGTGTCCGGGGAAGAAAATTCCTGATGCCGGGGTGAGGGATTTTTGTGCCCAGGAGGTGAAAAAGATTTTTTGACACAAATGTAAAAACCGAGTCCAGTATGAGATTCGGGGTTGAATTTCATCCTTAGAAATGGTGTTTTTTATACTTTTTAAAAATCAAGAATTTTTTGTTGTCCGGGAAAGAAAATTACTGATGCCGGGGTCAGGGATTTTATTTGCCTAGGAGGTGAACATTTTTTTTTTGACTCAAATGTAAAAACGGACGCCAGAATTAGATTTGGGGTTTAATTTCATGCTTAAAAATGGTGTTTTCTATAGATTTTAAAAATCAAGGTTTTTTGGTGTCCGGGGAAGAAAATTCCTGATGCCGGGGTGAGGGATTTTTGTGCCCAGGAGGTGAATATTTCGTTGTTGACACAAATGTAAAAACGGATGCCAGAATTACATTCGGGGTTTAATTTCACGCTTAAAAATGGTGTTTTTTATACTTTTTAAAAATCAAGCATTTTTTGGTGTCCGGGCTAGTAAATTTCTGATGCCGGGGTGAGGGATTTTTGTGCCCAGGAGGTGAAAAAGATTTTTTGACACAAATGTAAAAACCGAGTCCAGTATGAGATTCGGGGTTGAATTTCATCCTTAGAAATGGTGTTTTTTATACTTTTTAAAAATCAAGCATTTTTTGGTGTCCGGGCAAGTAAATTTCTGATTTCGGAGTCAGGGATTTTTGTGCCCAGGAGGTGACATTTTTTTTGCCCCAAATGTAAAAACGGACGCCAGAATTACATTCGGGGTTGAATTTCACGCTTAAAAATGGTGTTTTTTATAGTTTTTAAAAATCAAGCTTTTTTTGGTGTGCGGGGAAGTAAATTTTTGATGCCGGGGTCAGGGATTTTTGTGCCCAGGGGGTGAAATTTTTTTTTTGACCCAAATGTAAAAATGGACACTAGAATTAGTTTCGGGGTTGAATTTCATCCTTAAAAATGGTGCTTTTTATAGTTTTTAAAAATCAAGAATTTTTTTGGTGTCCGGGCAAGAAAATTCCTGATGCCAGAGTCAGGGATTTTTGTGCCCAGGAGGTGAAAAAGATTTTTTGACACAAATGTAAAAACTGAGGCCAGTATGAGATTCGGGGTTGAATTTCATCCTTAAAAATGGTTTTTTTCATAGATTTTAAAAATCAAGAATTTTTTGGTGTCCAGGAAAGAAAATTCCTGATGCCGGGGTCAGGGATTTTTGTGCCCAGGAGGTGAATTTTTTTTTTGACCCAAATGTAAAAATGGACACCAGAATTACATTCGGGGTTGAATTTCACGCTTAAAAATGGTGTTTTTTATAGTTTTTAAAAATCAAGAATTTTTTGGTGTCCGGGAAAGAAAATTACTGATGCCGGGCTCAGGGATTTTTGTGCCCAGGAGGTGATTTTTTTTTGACCCAAATGTAAAAATGGACACCAGAATTACATTCGGGGTTGAATTTCACGCTTAAAAATGGTGCTTTTTATAGTTTTTAAAAATCAAGAATTTTTTGTTGTCCGGGAAAGAAAATTACTGATGCCGGGGTCAGGGATTTTTGTGCCCAGGAGGTGAAATTTTTTTATTGACTCAAATGTAAAAACGGATGCCAGAATTAGATTCGGGGTTGAATTTAGTCCTTCAAAATGGTGCTTTTCATAGCTTTTAAAAATCAAGAATTTTTTGGTGTCCTGGGAAGGAAATTCCTGATGCCGGGGGTCAGGACCTTTTGTGCCCAGGAGGTGAATGTTGTTTTTTTTACTCAAATCTAAAAACGGACACCAGAATGAGATTCGGGGTTGAATTTCATCCTTAAAAATGGAGTTTTTCATAGTTTATAAAAATTAAGATTTATTTCGTGTCCGGGGAAGAAAATTCCTGATGCCGGGGTAAGGGATTTTTGTGCCCAGGAGGTGAAATTATTTTCCACTCAAATGTAAAAACGGATGCCAGAATTAGATTTGGGGTTTAATTTCATGCTTAAAAATGGTGTTTTCTATAGATTTTAAAAATCAAGGTTTTTTGGTGTCCGGGGAAGAAAATTTCTGATGCCGGGGTCAGGGATTTTTGTGCCCAGGAGGTGAGTTTTTCGTTGTTGACCCAAATGTAAAAACGGATGCCAGAATTAGATTTGGGGTTGAATTTCGTCCTTCAAAATGGTGTTTTTCATAGTTTTTAAAAATGAAGATTTTTTTGGTGTCTGTGGAAGAAAATTCCTGATGCCGGAGTCAGGGATTTTTGGGCCCAGGAGGTGAATGTTTTTTTTTACTCAAATCCAAAAACGGACACCAGAATGAGATTCGGGGTTGAATTTCATCCTTAAAAATGGTGTTTTCATAGCTTTTGAAAATCAAGATTTTTTTGGTGTCTGGGTAAGAAATTCCTTATGCCGATTTTTAGCCCAGGAGGTGAAAAAAAAATTCTGACTCAAATCTAAAAACGGACACCAGAATGAGATTCGGGGTTGCTTTTTGTCCTTAAAAATCTCATTTTTCATAGCATTTAAAAATCAAGATTTTTTTGGTGTGCGGGGAAGAAAATTCCTGATGTCAGGGATTTTTGTGCCCAGGAGGTGAATATTTTTTTTGACCCAAATGTAAAAATGGATGCCAGAATTAGATTTGGGGTTGAATTTCGTCCTTCAATATGGTGTTTTTCATAGTTTTTAAAAATCAAGATTTTTTTGGTGTCCTGGGAAGATAATTCCTGATGCCAGGGTCAGGGATTTTTGTGCCCAGGAGGTGAATATTTTTTTTGACCCAAATGTAAAAACGGATGTCAGAATTAGATTTGGGGTTGAATTTTGTCCTTAAAAATGGTGTTTTTCGTAATTTTTAAAAATCAAGATTTTGTTGGGAAGAAAATGCCTGATGCCGGAGTCAGAGATTTTTGTGCCCAGGAGGTGAAATTTTTTTTTCCACCCAAATCTATAAACGGACGCCGGAATGAGATTCGGGGTTGAATTTCGTGCTTAAAAAGGGTGTTTTTCATAGCTTTTAAAAATCAAGATTTTTTTGGTGTCCGGGGAAGAAAATTCCTGATGCCGGGGTCAGTGACTTTTGTGCCCAGGAGGTGAAATTATTTTCCACCCAAATGTAAAAACGCACACCAGAATGAGATTCGGGGTTGAATTTCATTCTTTAAAATGATGTTTTTCATAGCTTTTAAAAATCAAGAATTTTTTGGTGTCCCGGGAAGAAAATTCCTGATGCCGGAGTCAGGGATTTTTGTGCCCAGGAGGTGAATTTTTCGTTGTTGACCCAAATGTAAAAACGGATGCCAGAATTACATTCGGGGTTTAATTTCACGCTTAAAAATTGTGTTTTTTATACTTTTTAAAAATCAAGAATTTTTTGGTGTCCGGGCTAGTAAATTTCTGATGCCGGGGTCAGGGATTTTTGTGCCCAGGAGGTGATTTTTTTTTTTGACCCAAATGTAAAAATGGACACCAGAATTACATTCAGGGTTGAATTTCACGCTTAAAAATGGTGTTTTTTATAGTTTTTAAAAATCAAGAATTTTTTGTTGTCCGGGAAAGAAAATTACTGATGCCGGGGTCAGGGATTTTATTTGCCTAGGAGGTGAACATTTTTTTTTTTGACTCAAATGTAAAAACGGACGCCAGAATTAGATTTGGGGTTTAATTTCATGCTTAAAAATGGTGTTTTCTCTAGATTTTAAAAATCAAGGTTTTTTGGTGTCCGGGGAAGAAAATTCCTGATGCCGGGGTGAGGGATTTTTGTGCCCAGGAGGTGAATATTTCGTTGTTGACACAAATGTAAAAACGGATGCCAGAATTACATTCGGGGTTTAATTTCACGCTTAAAAATGGTGTTTTTTATACTTTTTAAAAATCAAGCATTTTTTGGTGTCCGGGCTAGTAAATTTCTGATGCCGGGGTGAGGGATTTTTGTGCCCAGGAGGTGAAAAAGATTTTTTGACACAAATGTAAAAACCGAGTCCAGTATGAGATTCGGGCTTGAATTTCATCCTTAGAAATGGTGTTTTTTATACTTTTTAAAAATCAAGCATTTTTTGGTGTCCGGGCAAGTAAATTTCTGATTTCGGAGTCAGGGATTTTTGTGCCCAGGAGGTGACATTTTTTTTGCCCCAAATGTAAAAACGGACGCCAGAATTACATTCGGGGTTGAATTTCACGCTTAAAAATGGTGTTTTTTATAGTTTTTAAAAATCAAGCTTTTTTTGGTGTGCGGGGAAGTAAATTTTTGATGCCGGGGTCAGGGATTTTTGTGCCCAGGGGGTGAATTTTTTTTTTTGACCCAAATGTAAAAATGGACACTAGAATTAGTTTCGGGGTTGAATTTCATCCTTAAAAATGGTGCTTTTTATAGTTTTTAAAAATCAAGAATTTTTTTGGTGTCCGGGCAAGAAAATTCCTGATGCCAGAGTCAGGGATTTTTGTGCCCAGGAGGTGAAAAAGATTTTTTGACACAAATGTAAAAACTGAGGCCAGTATGAGATTCGGGGTTGAATTTCATCCTTAAAAATGGTTTTTTTCATAGATTTTAAAAATCAAGAATTTTTTGGTGTCCAGGAAAGAAAATTCCTGATGCCGGGGTCAGGGATTTTTGTGCCCAGGAGGTGAATTTTTTTTTTGACCCAAATGTAAAAATGGACACCAGAATTACATTCGGGGTTGAATTTCACGCTTAAAAATGGTGTTTTTTATAGTTTTTAAAAATCAAGAATTTTTTGGTGTCCGGGAAAGAAAATTACTGATGCCGGGGTCAGGGATTTTTGTGCCCAGGGGGTGAAATTTTTTTTTTGACCCAAATGTAAAAATGGACACTAGAATTAGTTTCGGGGTTGAATTTCGTCCTTAGAAATGGTGTTTTTTATAGTTTTTAAAAATCAAGAATTTTTTGGTGTCCGGGGAAGAAAATTCGTGATGCTGGGGTCAGGGATTTTTGTGCCCAGGAGGTGAAATGCTTTTTTTTGACCCAAATGTAAAAACGGACTCCAGAATTAGATTTGGGGTTTAATTTCATCCTTGAAAATGGTGTTTTTCATAGATTTTAAAAATCAAGATTTTTTTGTGTCCGGGGAAGAAAATTCGTGATGCCAGGAATTTTTATGCCCAGCAGGTAAATTGTTTTTTGACCCAAATGTAAAAGCAGACACCAGAATTAGATTCGAGGTTTAATTGCATCCTTAAAAATGGTGTTTTCTATACTTTTTATAAATGAAGATATTTTTGGTGTCCGGGGAAGGAAATTCCTGATGCCGGCGTCAGGGATTTTTGTGCCCAGGAGGTGAAAAATTTTTTTGACCCAAATGTAAAATTCGATTCCAGAATGAGGTTTGGGGTTGCATTTCATCCTTAAAAATGGTGTTTTTTATAGTTTTTGTAAATGAACATTTTTGGGGTGTCCGGGGGACAAAATTCCTGATGCCGGTGTCAGGGATTTTTGTGCCCAGGAGGTGAATTTTTTTTTTGACCCAAATGTAAAAACGAACACCAGAATTACATTCAGGGTTGAATTTCATCCTTGAAAATGGTGTTTTTCATAGATTTTAAAAATCAAGATTTTTTGATGTCCGGGGAAGAAAACTCCTGATGCCGGTGTCAGGGATTTTTGTGCCCAGGAGGTGAAATTTTTTTTTTGACCCAAATGTAAAAACGGACACCAGAATTAGATTCGGGGTTGAATTTCTTCCTTAAAAATGGTGTTTTTTTATAGATTTTAAAAATCAATGATTTTTGGTTTCCGGGGAAGAAAATTCCTGATGCCGGGGTCAGGGATTTTTGTGCCCAGGAGGTGAATTTTTTTTTTACCCAAATGTAAAAACGGAAGCCAGAATTACATTCGGGGTTGAATTTCACGCTTAAAAATGATGTTATTTATACTTTTTAAAAATCAAGGTTTTTTGGTTTCCGGGGAAGAAAATTCGTGATGCCGGGGTCAGGGAGTTTTGTGCCCAGGAGGTAAATTTTTTTTTGACACAAATGTAAAAACCGAGGCCAGTATGAGATTCGTGGTTGAATTTCGTCCTTAGAAATGGTGTTTTTTATAGTTTTTAAAAATCAAGCATTTTTTGGTGTCCGGGGAAGCAAATTCGTGATGCCGTGGTCAGGGATTTTTGTGTCCAGGAGGTGAATTTTTTTTTGTTGACCCAAATGTAAAAACGGATGCCAGAATTACATTCGGGATTTAATTTCACACTTAAAAATGGAGTTTTTTATACTTTTTAAAAATCAAGCATTTTTTGGTGTCCAGGGAAGAAAATTCGTGATGCCGGAGTCAGGGATTTTTGTGCCCAGGAGGTGAATATTTTTTTTGACCCAAATGTAAAAACGGATGCCAGAATTAGATTTGGGGTTGAATTTCGTCCTTCAAAATGGTGTTTTTCATAGTTTTTAAAAATGAAGATTTTTTTGGTGTCCGTGGAAGAAAATTCCTGATGCCGGAGTCAGGGATTTTTGGGCCCAGGAGGTGAATGTTTTTTTTTACTCAAATCCAAAAACGGACATCAGAATGAGATTCGGGGTTGAATTTCATCCTTAAAAATGGTGTTTTCATAGCTTTTAAAAATCAAGATTTTTTTGGTGTACGGGGAAGAAAATTCCTGATGCCGGGGTCAGAGAGTTTTGTGCCCAGGAGGTGAATTTTTTTTCCCACCCAAATCTATAAACAGACGCCGGAATGAGATTCGGGGTTGAATTTCGTGCTTAAAAATGGTGTTTTTCATAGCTTTTATAAATCAAGAATTTTTTGGTGTCCGGGGAAGAAAATTCCTGATGCCGGAGTCAGGGACTTTTGTGCCCAGGAGGTGAAATTATTTTCCACTCAAATGTAAAAACGGACGCCAGAATTAGATTTGGGGTTTAATTTCATGCTTAAAAATGGTGTTTTCTATAGATTTTAAAAATCAAGGTTTTTTGGTGTCCGTGGAAGAAAATTCCTGATGCCGGGGTGAGGGATTTTTGTGCCCAGGAGGTGAATTTTTCGTTGTTGACCCAAATGTAAAAACGGATGCCAGAATTACATTCGGGGGTTAATTTCACGCTTAAAAATTGTGTTTTTTATACTTTTTAAAAATCAAGCATTTTTTGGTGTCCGGGAAAGAAAATTACTGATGCCGGGGTCAGGGATTTTATTTGCCTAGGAGGTGAACATTATTTTTTTGACTCAAATGTAAAAACGGACGCCAGAATTAGATTTGGGGTTTAATTTTATGCTTAAAAATGGTGTTTTCTATATTTTTTAAAAATCAAGGTTTTTTGGTGTCCGGGGAAGAAAATTCCTGATGCCGGGGTGAGGGATTTTTGTGCCCAGGAGGTGAATATTTCGTTGTTGACCCAAATGTAAAAACGGATGCCAGAATTACATTCGGGGTTTAATTTCACGCTTAAAAATGGTGTTTTTTATACTTTTTAAAAATCAAGCATTTTTTGGTGTCCGGGCTAGTAAATTTCTGATGCCGGGGTCAGGGATTTTTGTGCCCAGGAGGTGAAAAAGATTTTTTGACACAAATGTAAAAACCGAGTCCAGTATGAGATTCGGGGTTGAATTTCATCCTTAGAAATGGTGTTTTTTATACTTTTTAAAAATCAAGCATTTTTTGGTGTCCGGGCAAGTAAATTTCTGATTTCGGAGTCAGGGATTTTTGTGCCCAGGAGGTGACATTTTTTTTGACCCAAATGTAAAAACGGACGCCAGAATTACATTCGGGGTTGAATTTCACGCTTAAAAATGGTGTTTTTTATAGTTTTTAAAAATCAAGCATTTTTTCGTGTCCGGGGAAGTAAATTCCTGTTGCCGGGTTCAGGGATTTTTGTGCCCAGCGGGTGAAAATTTTTTTTGACCCAAATGTAAAAACGGACGCCAGAATTAGATTCAGGGTTGAATTTCATCCTTGAAAATGGTGTTTTTCATAGATTTTAAAAATCAAGATTTTTTGGTGTCCGGGGAAGAGAATTCCTGATGCCGGAGTCAGGGATTTTTGTGCCCGGGAGGTGAGATTTTTTTTTGACCCAAATGTAAAAATGGACGCCAGAATTAGATTCGGTGTTTAATTTCACGCTTAAAAATGGTGTTTTTTATACTTTTTAAAAATCAAGCATTTTTTGGTGTCCGGGCAAGTAAATTTGTGATGCCGGGGTCAGGGATTTTTGTGCCCAGGAGGTGAAAAAGATTTTTTGACACAAATGTAAAAACCGAGTCCAGTATGAGATTCGGGGTTGAATTTCATCCTTAGAAATGGAGTTTTTTATAGATTTTAAAAATCAAGATTTTTTTGTGTCCAGGGAAGAAAATTCGTGATGCCGGGGTCAGGGATTTTTGTGCCCAGGAGGTAAATTTTTTTTTTGACACAAATGTAAAAACCGAGGCCAGTATGAGATTCGGGGTTGAATTTAATCCTTAAAAATGGTTTTTTTCATACATTTTAAAAACCAAGATTTTTTGTTGTCCGGGGAAGAAAATTCCTGATGCCGGAGTCAGGGATTTTTGTGCCCAGGGGGTGAAATTTTTTTTTTAACCCAAATGTAAAAATGGACACTAGAATTAGTTTCGGGGTTGAATTTCGTCCTTAAAAATTGTGTTTTTTATGCTTTGACCCAAATGTAAAAATGGACACCAGAATTACATTCAGGGTTGAATTTCATGCTTAAAAATGGTGTTTTTTATAGTTTTTAAAAATCAAGAATTTTTTGTTGTCCGGGCTAGTAAATTTCTGATGCCGGGGTCAGGGATTTTTGTGCCCAGGAGGTGAAAAAGATTTTTTGACACAAATGTAAAAACCGAGTCCAGTATGAGATTCGGGGTTGAATTTCATCCTTAGAAATGGTGTTTTTTATACTTTTTAAAAATCAAGCATTTTTTGGTGTCCGGGCAAGTAAATTTCTGATTTCGGAGTCAGGGATTTTTGTGCCCAGGAGGTGACATTTTTTTTGACCCAAATGTAAAAACGGACGCCAGAATTACATTCGGGGTTGAATTTCACGCTTAAAAATGGTGTTTTTTATAGTTTTTAAAAATCAAGCATTTTTTGGTGTCCGGGGAAGAAAATTCCTGTTGCCGGGTTCAGGGATTTTTGTGCCCAGCGGGTGAAAATTTTTTTTTGACCCAAATGTAAAAACGGACGCCAGAATTAGATTCAGGGTTGAATTTCATCCTTGAAAATGGTGTTTTTCATAGATTTTAAAAATCAAGATTTTTTGGTGTCCGGGGAAGAGAATTCCTGATGCCGGAGTCAGGGATTTTTGTGCCCGGGAGGTGAGATTTTTTTTTGACCTAAATGTAAAAATGGACGCCAGAATTAGATTCGGGGTTGAATTTCACCCTTGAAAATGGTGTTTTTCATAGATTTTAAAAATCAAGATTTTTTTGGTGTCAGGGGAAGAAAATTCGTGATGCCAGGGTCAGGGATTTTTGTGCCCAGGAGTTGAATTTTTTTTTGTTGACCCAAATGTAAAAACGGATGCCAGAATTACATTCGGGGTTTAATTTCACGCTTAAAAATGGTGTTTTTTATACTTTTTAAAAATCAAGCATTTTTTGGTGTCCGGGCAAGTAAATTTGTGATGCCGGGGTCAGGGATTTTTGTGCCCAGGAGGTGAAAAAGATTTTTTGACACAAATGTAAAAACCGAGTCCAGTATGAGATTCGGGGTTGAATTTCATCCTTAGAAATGGAGTTTTTTATAGATTTTAAAAATCAAGATTTTTTTGTGTCCAGGGAAGAAAATTTGTGATGCCGGGGTCAGGGATTTTTGTGCCCAGGAGGTAAATTTTTTTTGACCCAAATGTAAAAACAGACACCAGAATTAGATTCGAGTTTTAATTTCATCCTTAAAAATGGTTTTTTTCATAGATTTTAAAAATCAAGATTTTTTGATGTCCGGGGAAGAAAATTCGTGATGCCGGGGTCAGGGATTTTTGTGCCCAGGAGGTGAAATATTTTTTTTTGACCCAAATGTAAAAACGGACTCTAGAATTAGATTTGGGGTTGAATTTCATCCTTGAAAATGGTATTTTTTTATAGATTTTAAAAATCAAGGTTTTTTGGTGTCCGGGGAAGAAAATTCCTGTTGTAGGGTTCAGGGATTTTTGTGCCCAGCGGGTGAAAAATTTTTTTTGACCCAAATGTAAAAACGGACACCAGAATTAGATACAGGGTTGAATTTCATCCTTGAAAATGGTGTTTTTCATAGATTTTAAAAATCAAGATTTTTTGGTGTCCGGGGAAGAAAATTCCTGATGCCGGAGTCAGGGATTTTTGTGCCCAGGAGGTGAGATTTTTTTTTGACCCAAATGTAAAAACGGACGCCAGAATTAGATTCGGGGTTGAATTTCTTCCTTAAAAATGGTGTTTTTCATAGCTTTTAAAAATCAAGAAATTTTTGGTGTCCGGGGAAGAAAATTCGAGATGCTGGGGTCAGGGATTTTTGTACCCCGAGGTGAAATTTTTTTTCACCTAAATCTAAAAACGGACATCAGAATGCGATTCGGGGTTGGATTTAATTCTTAAAAATGGTGTTTTTCATAGCTTTTAAAAATCAAGAATTGTTTGGTGTCCGGGAAGAAAATTCCTGATGAGGCAGCAAAACCAACTGAATGGTAATAGGGAACATGTTTCACTTAGTGATGTGTTTCACTTAGTGATGGTCAGACCATGTCAATGGTAACAGCCAGTGCATGTTTAGCTCACTCAGATGTGGGAAGACCAACTCAATGGTAACAGACAACACGTGTTTCACTTAGTGACGTGTTTCACTTAGTGATGGTCAGACCACGTCAACGGTTACTGTCAGTGCACATGTAGGTCACTTAGAGATAGCAAGATCAACTCAATGGTAAAGGACAACACATTTGTTTCACTTAGTGACGTATTTCACTTAGTGACGGTCAGACCAAGTCAATGGTAACAGCCAGTGCACGTGTAGGTCACTTAGAGACGGCAAGATCAACTCAATGGTAACAGACAACACATGTGTTTCATTTAGTGACGTGTTTCACTTAGTGATGGTCAGACCAAGTCAATGGTACAAGCTAGTGCACGTGTAGGTCACTTAGAGACGGCAACATCAACTCAATGGTAACAGACAACACATGTGTTTCACTTAGTGACGGTCAGACCAAGTCAATAGTAACAGCCAGTGCACGTGTAGGTCACTTAGAGATGGCAAGACCAACTCAATGGTAACAGACAACACATGTGTTTCACTTAGTGATGTGTTTCACTTAGTGGCGGACAGGCCATGTCAATGGTAACAGCCATTGCACGTGTAGGTCACTTAGAGGCGGCAAGATCAACTCAATGGTAACAGACAACACATGTGTTTCACTTAGTGACGTGTTTCACTTAGTGACGGTCAGACCAAGTCAATGGTAACAGCCAGTGCACGTGTAGGTCACTTAGAGACGGCAAGATCAACTCAATGGTAACAGACAACACATGTGTTTCACTTAGTGACGTGTTTCACTTAGTGAGGGTCAGACCAAGTCAATGGTAACAGCCAGTGCACCTGTAGGTCACATAGAGGCGACAAGATCAACTCAATGGTAACAGACAACACATGTGTTTCACTTAGTGATGTGTTTCACTTAGTGACGGTCAGACCAAGTCAATGGTAACAGCTAGTGCACGTGTAGGTCACTTAGAGACCACAAGATCAACTCAATGGTAACAGACAACACATGTGTTTCACTTAGTGACATGTTTCACTTAGCGACGGTCAGACCAAGTCAATGGTACAAGCCAGTGCACGTGTAGGTCACTTAGAGACGGCAAGATCAACTCAATGGTAACAGACAACACATGTGTTTTACTTAGTGATGTGTTTCACTTAGTGACGGTCAGACCAAGTCAATGCTAACAGCCAGTGCACGTGTAGGTCACTTGGAGACGGCAAGACCAACTCAATGGTTACAGACAACACATGTGTTTCACTTAGTGACGTGTTTCACTTAGTGGCGGGCAGGCCAAGTCAATGGTAACAGCCAGTGCACGTGTAGGTCACTTAGAGACGGCAAGATCAACTCAATGGTAACAGACAAAACATGGTTTTCACTTAGTGACGTGTTTCACTTAGTGACGGTCAGACCAAGTCAATGGTAACAGCCAGTGCACGTGTAGGTCACTTAGAGACGGCAAGACCAACTCAATGGTAACAGACAACACATTTGTTTCACTTAGTGACATGTTTCACTTAGTGACGGTCAGACCAAGTCAATGGTAACAGCTAGTGTACGTGTAGGTCACTTAGAGACGGCAAGATCAACTCAATGGTAACAGACAACACATGTGTTTCACTTAGTGACGTGTTTCACTTAGTGACGGTCAGACCAAGTCAATGGTAACAGCCAGTGCACGTGTAGGTCACTTAGAGACGGCAAGATCAACTCAATGGTAACAGACAACACATGTGCTTCACTTAGTGATGTGTTTCACTTAGTGACGGTCATACCAAGTCAATGGTAACAGCCAGTGCACGTGTAGGTCACTTGGAGGCGGCAAGAACTACTCAATGGTAACAATCAACACATGTGTTTCACTTAGTGATGTGTTTCACTTAGCGACGGTCATACCAAGTCAATGGTAACAGCCAGTGCACGTGTAGGTCACTTGGAGGCGGCAAGAACAACTCAATGGTAACAGACAACACATGTGTTTCACTTAGTGACGTGTTTCACTTAGTGGCGGACAGGGCAAGTCAATGGTAACAGCCAGTACACGTGTAGGTCACTTGGAGGCGGCAAGAACTACTCAATGGTAACAGACAACACATGTGTTTCACTTAGTGACGTGTTTCAGTTAGCGGCGGACAGGGCAAGTCAATGGTAACAGCCAGTGCACGTGTAGGTCACTTGGAGGTGGCCAGAAGAACTCAATGGTAACAGACAACACATGTGTTTCACTTAGTGACGTGTTTCACTTAGTGACGGTCATACCTAGTCAATGGTAACAGCCAGTGCACGTGTAGGTCACTTGGAGGCGGCAAGAACAACTCAATGGTAACAGACAACACATGTGTTTCACTTAGTGACGTGTTTCACTTAGTGGCGGACAGGGCAAGTCAATGGTAACAGCCAGTGCACGTGTAGGTCACTTGGAGGCGGCAAGAACAACTCAATGGTAACAGACAACACATGTGTTTCACTTAGTGACGTGTTTCACTTAGTGGCGGACAGGGCAAGTCAATGGTAACAGCCAGTGCACGTGTAGGTCACTTGGAGGCGGCAAGAACAACTCAATCGTAACAGACAACACATGTGTTTCACTTAGTGACGTGTTTCACTTAGTGACGGTCATACCTAGTCAATGGTAACAGCCAGTGCACGTGTTGGTCACTTGGAGGCGGCAAGAACTACTCAATGGTAACAGACAACACATGTGTTTCACTTAGTGACGTGTTTCACTTAGTGACGGTCATACCAAGTCAATGGTAACAGCCAGTGCACGTGTAGGTCACTTGGAGGCGGCAAGAACTACTCAATGGTAACAGACAACACATGTGTTTCACTTAGTGACGTGTTTCACTTAGTGACGGTCATACCAAGTCAATGGTAACAGCCAGTGCACGTGTAGGTCACTTGGAGGCGGCAAGAACTACTCAATGGTAACAGACAACACATGTGTTTCACTTAGTGACGTGTTTCACTTAGCGACGGTCATACCTAGTCAATGGTAACAGCCAGTGCACGTGTAGGTCACTTGGAGGCGGCAAGAACTACTCAATGGTAACAGACAACACATGTGTTTCACTTAGTGACGTGTTTCACTTAGTGACGGTCATACCAAGTCAATGGTAACAGCCAGTGCACGTGTAGGTCACTTGGAGGCGGCAAGAACTACTCAATGGTAACAGACAACACATGTGTTTCACTTAGTGACGTGTTTCACTTAGTGGCGGACAGGGCAAGTCAATGGTAACAGCCAGTACACGTGTAGGTCACTTAGAGGCGGCAAAATCAACTTAATGGTAATAGAGAACACATGTGTTTCACTTAGTGACGTGTTTCACTTAGTGGCGGACAGGCCAAGTCAATGGTAACAGCCAGTGCACGTGTAGGTCACTTAGAGGCGGCAAGATCAACTCAATGGTAACAGACAACACATGTGTTTCACTTAGTGACGTGTTTCACTTAATGGTGGACAGGCCAAGTCAATGGTAACAGCCAGTGCACGTGTAGGTCACTTAGAGGTGGCAAGATCAACTTAATGGTAATAGAGAACAGATGTGTTTCACTTAGTGACGTGTTTCACTTAGTGGCGGAGAGGGCAAGTCAATGGTTACAGCCAATGCACGTGTAGGTCACTTAGAGGTGGCAAGACCAACTCAATGGTAACAGACAACACATGTGTTTCACTTAGTGACGTGTTTCACTTAGTGGCGGAGAGGGCAAGTCAATGGTAACAGCCAATGGACGTGTAGGTCACTTAGAGATGGCAAGACCAACTCAATGGTAACAGACAACACATGTGTTTCACTTAGTGACGTGTTTCACTTAGTGGCGGAGAGGGCAAGTCAATGGTAACAGCCAATGCACGTGTAGGTCACTTAGAGATGGCAAGACCAACTCAATGGTAACAGACAACACATGTGTTTCACTTAGTGACGTGTTTCACTTAGTGGCGGAGAGGGCAAGTCAATGGTAACAGCCAATGCACGTGTAGGTCACTTAGAGATGGCAAGACCAACTCAATGGTAACAGACAACACATATGTTTCACTTAGTGACGTGTTTCACTTAGTGGCGGAGAGGGCAAGTCAATGGTAACAGCCAATGGACGTGTAGGTCACTTAGAGATGGCAAGACCAACTCAATGGTAACAGACAACACATGTGTTTCACTTAGTGACGTGTTTCACTTAGTGGCGGAGAGGGCAAGTCAATGGTAACAGCCAATGCACGTGTAGGTCACTTAGAGGTGGCAAGACCAACTCAATGGTCATTGCTTCAGATGTACCAGAATCAAAAGCAGGTCAGTGGAGGCAACAGGAGACTTGAGTCTTTGCAGAGTCTGGCTGGCAATTTTGCTAATTTCTCCCAGTCGCAGGTGCATTCACTGATCTAGTGGGTGTGGCCCAGGTAGAAGGGTGGGGCCAGTCCTATAAAAGCCTGCTGGCTGAGCTGAGCGTTTCAGTCTTTTGGAACCAGCCTTGGGGGAAAGAAGTACTGCTGGATGGTGACCTGTCCTGCAGGCTGTTACAAAGGATAAGTAGTCAATGGGGAATTTGGGGTGTCTTTCTTTCTTTCCCAGTTTCACTGAGGTTCAGGCTTTTTCCTTTTAATGTGATGGGGATGGAAATTGAATGTGTTTGGGAGCCAACTAAAAGCTGTAACAGGCAGTGGGAAATAACTGTATTTCTTACTGCCTGTTGCAGCTTTTAGTTGGCTCCCAAACATACTCAATTTCCACTCTAAATATTGCAGTTTGGGTGGGAAATAGCAGGATATGGACCTTTTGAAATGTCTTCGCACAGCCCAGGTCCAGACTTTTGCAGTCTACTGCAAAGGGCCCTTTAGCTTGCCTGCCAGGTGGTGCTCGTGGGCCCCACTTTCCAGGTATTTAGAGACAAGGTAGGAACGCATCTCTTTTGCCGAGCTTTTGATTTCTGAACAAATCTCTTGTGTAATTTTAAGAGCAATTTTAATTGCATTATTTATAGATTACCTGTTAGTATTTTTTGAGGCACTTAGATGGTAGAAGAAACAAAAGCTGGATAGACATAAAGCAACTTAGAAACGTACAAATGTAAAACTAGAAATAGCTCTAAACATAGGTTATACCTTAAACCTTAGTCTACTAAGCAATAGGAATAAACATAACCTAAACTTTTAAAATTGCTAAGGTTAATTGCTGCCCACAGTTATAACATAAAAAAAAACACAGAAATGTAACCATCACTGTGCCTGCAGCACCAGTACTTTTGTTTTTTTAAATCATCAAGGTGCCTACCATGATAAAAAAAATACCAATTGAAAATTGGAGCAATGTTATGCCATTGAAATTAGTTCAAATTAAGCTTTGGGAATAAGTTTCAGATCGAAGCTCGGTCAAAGAGATGTACAATTATCCTATTCTCAAATCCTCTGAGGGGATTTCAGTTGACACTCTTTTTTCTGAGCATAGATAGGGTCAACTTCAGTAGCTGTTTTGTATTAAGCAATTTAGCAATTTCCATTTAGCACTCTTTGGGGACAAGAAGCAGTCTGTAACCACCTGTTTCTCCCTCTTTCTAGAATTAGCCTGCTCGATGGATGGACGTAGAGCCCTTCTGCAAAGACCGTTCATCAGCCTGCCTTTTGGAGAAGAGAGATACCAAGAAGACCACGTTTGCCTTTGTGTGGCGGGACAGTGAGAGCTTGGAGTTTACAGGTAAGGAGCGGGTGATTTGAGTCACATTTCTTAATGGGCACTGTTTTTTACTTAAGCTTTTTTTGTCCTTTTTTGCAGAGTAAACATATTCAGCTGGAGTCATCCTGCTCAGAAGACATTGCACCTGCATGTTTCCAGATGAAGGAAGGGGGGCCCCCCCTACGTCATCGCAGATGGAGTTACTTGTACGCTGCTGCAGCTGCTGCTACGAAGGAACCCCGGGAAAGAGCTTTGACACATGCCCAGAATGATGGAGATGGAGGAGAACAGAGCAGAGAATGGGTGGGGTGATGGGTGGGGAGCCTTTTTTTGAATGGAAAGCTGGCACAGCTACCCTTAAGTGTAATGTTTTTTTTTCTTTCATTCCCTTCCATGACTTTGGTGCCGCCATTGCTTTAACTTGCCACCAGTGTACCCGCCGTATCTTTTTCTGATCTTCAGAGAGCCTGCGTGCCTCGCTTCTGGCACTACAACTCTCTGATGCTTTCATTCCCTTCCTTGACTTTGGTGCCGCCATTGCTTTAACTCGCTGCCAGCGTACCCGCCGTATCTTATCTCTTTCTGATCTTCAGAGAGCCTGCGTGCCTCGCTTCTGGCACTACAACTCTCTGATGCTTTCATTCCCTTCCTTGACTTTGGTGCCGCCATTGCTTTAACTCGCTGCCAGCGTACCCGCCGTATCTTATCTTTTTCTGATCTTCAGAGAGCCTGCGTGCCTCGCTTCTGGTACTACAACTCTCTGATGCTTTCATTCCCTTCCTTGACTTTGGTGCCACCATTGCTTTAACTGGCCGCCAGTGTACCCGCCGTATCTTATCTTTTTCTGATCTTCAGAGAGCCTGCGTGCCTCGCTTCTGGCACTACAACTCTCTGATGCTTTCATTCCCTTCCTTGACTTTGGTGCCGCCATTGCTTTCACTTCCTGCCAGCTTACCTGCTGTATCTCATTTTTTTTTCTGATGTTCTCATTGCCTGTGTGGTTCCATTCTTGCACTGCCACCACTTGGCATTGACTCTCTCATCTTGGCACTCTTTATCTCTTAAGTGTAGTCTGCCTTTTTTCCCCCCCTTCCTTTGGTGCCACCATTGTTTTCCTTTGCTGCCAGAGTACCCGCCGTATCTTCTCTAACTGATGTTCATTGCCTACATGCCTCAATTCAAGCACAGCCACCACTGATCAGAGTTGTCAGTGCCCAGTGGTGGCAGGGCCACAATGGAGGCACGCAGGCAATAACAACAAGAAAGCTAGAGAAGATACGGCAGGTAAGCTGGCAGAAAGGGAAAGCAGTGATGGTACCAAAATCAAAGAAGGGAACAAAAGCATCCAGTGGATTATACACTAAAAAGACAAAGAGTGGCAAGTTCAGAGAGTCAATGCCCACTGGTGGCAGTGCTGTGATTGAGGAATATTAGGCAATTTGAACATGAGAGCTGGAAAAGATAGGGCAGGTACGCTGGTGGCAAGGGAAAGCAATGGCGGCACCAAACTCAAGGAAGGGAACAAAAGGCAGACTACACTTAAGAGACAAAGAGTGGCAAGATCAGAGAGTGGTGACAGTGTGACTGCTTTTTCTTGCCACCAGCTTACCTGCCGTATCTTCCCTTGTTGTGATATTCCCAGGGCCTGCGTACCCCTGATCCTGCCAATCTTTGCCCCTCAAGTGTAGCCTGCATTATGTTTGCTTTGCATGGAGGAGTGCATCTGCTTCCCCGCAGGCCCGGCCCATTCCAAGGGGGGCTAGACTCACGCATACACTCAGCTTCTAACAAAAACCAAAGGCAAGGCAAGGCAAGGCAAGGCAAGGCAAGGCAAGGCAAGGCAAGGCAAGGCAAGGCAAGGCAAGGCAAGGCAAGGCAAGGCAAGGCAAGGCAAGGCAAGGCAAGGCAAGGCAAGGCAAGGCAAGGGCAAAGGCAAGGGCAAGGGCAAAGGCAAGGGCAAGGGCAAAGGCAAGGGCAAAGGCAAGGGCAAGGGCAAGGGCAAGGGCAAGGGCAAGGGCAAGGGCAAGGGCAAGGGCAAGGCAAGGCAAAATTAAATTTCAAATTTCTTTAATTTAATTTAAAATCCCTCAGTTCAGGCCAGACAATTCAAACAACCAGGTTTTTAAGTCCCGGCGATTCTTGTGCCCAGGAGGTGAATTTTTTTTCCACCCAAATGTATAAATAGACACCAGAATGAGATTCGGGGTTGAATTTCGTCCTTCAAAATGATGTTTTTCATAGATTTTAAATTCAAGATTTTTTTGGTGTGCGGGGAAGAAAATTCCTGATGCCGGAGTCAGGGATTTTTGTGCCCAGGAGGTGAATGTTTTTTTTTACGAAAATCTAAAAACGGACACCAGAATGAGATTCGGGGTTGAATTTTATCCTTAAAAATGGTGTTTTCATAGCTTTTAAAAAACAGACACCAGAATTAAATTCGAGTTTTAATTTCATCCTTAAAAATGGTTTTTTTCATAGATTTTAAAAATCAAGATTTTTTGGTGTCCGGGGAAGAAAATTCGTGATGCCGGGGTCAGGGATTTTTGTGCCCAGGAGGTAAATTTTTTTTTGACACAAATGTAAAAACGGACGCCAGAATTAGATTTGGGGTTTAATTTCATGCTTAAAAATGGTGTTTTTTATAGCTTTTAAAAATCAAGATTTATTTCGTGTCCGGGGAGGAAAATTCTTGATGCTGGGGTCAGGGATTTTTGTGCCCAGGAGGTGAAATTTTTTTTTTGACCCAAAGGAAGAATGGACGCCAGAATTAGATTCGGGGTTGAATATCATCCTTAAAAATGATGTTTTTTATTATTTTTAAAAATCAAGCATTTTTTTGTGTCCGGGGAAGTAAATTCCTGTTGCCGGGTTCAGGGATTTTTGTGCCCAGGAGGTGAATTTTTCGTTGTTGACCCAAATGTAAAAACGGATGCCAGAATTACATTCGGGGTTGAATTTCACGCTTAAAAATGGTGTTTTTTATACTTTTTAAAAATCAAGCATTTTTTGGTGTCCGGGTTCAGGGATTTTTGTGCCCAGCGGGTGAAAATTTTTTTTTGACCCAAATGTAAAAACGGACGCCAGAATTAGATTCAGGGTTGAATTTCATCCTTGAAAATGGTGTTTTTCATAGATTTTAAAAATCAAATTTTTTTGGTGTCCGGGGAAGAGAATTCCTGATGCCGGAGTCTGGGATTTCTGTGCGCGGGAGGTGAGATTTTTTTTTGACCCAAATGTAAAAATGGACGCCAGAATTAAATTCGGGGTTTAATTTCACCCTTGAAAATGGTGTTTTTCATAGCTTTTAAATATTAAGAATTTTTTGGTGTCCGGGGAAGAAAATTCCTAATGCCGAAGGCAAGGCAAGGCAAGGCAAAGCAAGGCAAGGCAAAGCATGGCAGGGCAAGGCAAATTTCAAATTTCAAATTTCAAATTTCAAGTTTCAAATTTCAAATTTCAAATTTCAAATTTCAAATTTCAAATTTCAAATTATTTCAAATTTCCAATTTCCAATTTCAAATTTCAAATTTCTTTAATTTTATTTAATTTAATTTAAAATCTCTCAGTCCAGGCCAGACAATTCAAACAACCAGGTTTTTAAGTCCCGGCGATTTTTGTGCCCAGGAGGTGAATTTTTTTTCAACCCAAATGTATAAATAGACACCAGAATGAGATTCGGGGTTGAATTTCATCCTTCAAAATGGTGTTTTTCATAGATTTTAAATTCAAGATTTTTTTGGTGTGCGGGGAAGAAAATTCCTGATGCCGGAGTCAGGGATTTTTGTGCCCAGGAGGTGATTTTTTTTTGACTCAAATGTAAAAACGGACGCCAGAATTAGATTTGGGGTTTAATTTCATGCTTAAAAATGGTGTTTTCTATAGATTTTAAAAATCAAGGTTTTTTGGTGTCCGGGGAAGAAAATTCCTGATGCCGGAGTCTGGGATTTTTGTGCCCGGGAGGTGAGATTTTTTTTTGACCCAAATGTAAAAATGGACGCCAGAATTAAATTCGGGGTTTAATTTCACCCTTGAAAATGGTGTTTTTCATAGCTTTTAAATATTAAGAATTTTTTGGTGTCCGGGGAAGAAAATTCCTAATGCCGAAGGCAAGGCAAGGCAAGGCAAAGCAAGGCAAGGCAAAGCATGGCAGGGCAAGGCAAATTTCAAATTTCAAATTTCAAATTTCAAATTTCAAATTTCAAATTTCAAATTTCAAATTTCAAATTTCAAATTTCAAATTATTTCAAATTTCCAATTTCAAATTTCAAATTTCAAATTTCTTTAATTTTATTTAATTTAATTTAAAATCCCTCAGTCCAGGCCAGCCAATTCAAACAACCAGGTTTTTAAGTCCCGGCGATTTTTGTGCCCAGGAGGTGAATTTTTTTTCAACCCAAATGTATAAATAGACACCAGAATGAGATTCGGGGTTGAATTTCATCCTTCAAAATGGTGTTTTTCATAGATTTTAAATTCAAGATTTTTTTGGTGTGCGGGGAAGAAAATTCCTGATGCCGGAGTCAGTGATTTTTGTGCCCAGGAGGTGAATGTTTTTTTTTACTCAAATCTAAAAACGGACACCAGAATGAGATTCGGGGTTGAATTTCATCCTTAAAAATGGTGTTTTCATAGCTTTTAAAAATCAAGGTTTTTTTGGTGTCTGGGTAAGAAAATTCCTTATGCCGATTTTTGTGCCCAGGAGGTGAAAAAAAATTTCTGACTCAAATCTAAAAATGGACACCAGAATGAGATTCGGGGTTGCTTTTTGTCCTTAAAAATGTCATTTTTCATAGCATTTAAAAATCAAGATTTTTTTGGTGTGCGGGGAAGAAAATTCCTGATGCCGGGGTCAGGGATTTTTGTGCCCAGGAGGTGAATTTTTTTTCCCCACCCAAAACTATAAACGGACACCGGAATGAGATTCGGGGTTGAATTTCGTGCTTAAAAATGGTGTTTTTCATAGCTTTTAAAAATCAAGATTTTTTTGGTGTACGGGGAAGAAAATTCCTGATGCCGGGGTCAGAGAGTTTTGTGCCCAGGAGGTGAATTTTTTTTCCCCACCCAAATCTATAAACAGACGCCGGAATGAGATTTGGGGTTGAATTTCGTGCTTAAAAATGGTGTTTTTTATAGCTTTTAAAAATCAAGAATTTTTTGGTGTCCGGGGAAGAAAATTCCTGATGCCGGAGTCAGGGACTTTTGTGCCCAGGAGGTGAAATTATTTTCCACTCAAATGTAAAAACGGATGCCAGAATTAGATTTGGGGTTTAATTTCATGCTTAAAAATGGTTTTTTCTATAGATTTTAAAAATCAAGGTATTTTGGTGTCCGGGGAAGAAAATTCCTGATGCCGGGGTGAGGGATTTTTGTGCCCAGGAGGTGAATTTATCGTTGTTGACCCAAATGTAAAAACGGATGCCAGAATTACATTCGGGGTTTAATTTCACGCTTAAAAATTGTGTTTTTTATACTTTTTAAAAATCAAGCATTTTTTGGTGTCCGGGCTAGTAAATTTGTGATGCCGGGGTCAGGGATTTTTGTACCCAGGAGGTGAATTTTTCGTTGTTGACCCAAATGTAAAAACGGACGCCAGAATTACATTCGGGGTTGAATTTCACGCTTAAAAATGGTGTTTTTTATAGTTTTTAAAAATCAAGAATTTTTTGTTGTCTGGGAAAGAAAATTACTGATGCCGGGGTCAGGGATTTTATTTGCCTAGGAGGTGAACATTATTTTTTTGACTCAAATGAAAAAACGGACGCCAGAATTAGATTGGGGGTTTAATTTCATGCTTAAAAATGGTGTTTTCTATAGATTTTAAAAATCAAGGTTTTTTGGTGTCCGGGGAAGAAAATTCCTGATGCCGGGGTGAGGGATTTTTCTGCCCAGGAGGTGAATATTTCGTTGTTGACCCAAATGTAAAAACGGATGCCAGAATTACATTCGGGGTTTAATTTCACGCTTAAAAATGGTGTTTTTTATACTTTTTAAAAATCAAGCATTTTTTGGTGTCCGGGCAAGTAAATTTTTGATGCCGGGGTCAGGGATTTTTGTGCCCAGGGGGTGAAATTTTTTTTTTGACCCAAATGTAAAAATGGACACTAGAATTAGTTTCGGGGTTGAATTTCACGCTTAAAAATGGTGTTTTTTATAGTTTTTAAAAATCAAGAATTTTTTGTTGTCCGGGCTAGTAAATTTCTGATGCCGGGGTCAGGGATTTTTGTGCCCAGGAGGTGAATTTTTTTTTGACCCAAATGTAAAAATGGACACCAGAATTACATTCGGGGTTGAATTTCACGCTTAAAAATGGTGTTTTTTATAGTTTTTAAAAATCAAGAATTTTTTGTTGTCCGGGAAAGAAAATTCCTGATGCCGGAGTCTGGGATTTTTGTGCCCGGGAGGTGAGATTTTTTTTTGACCCAAATGTAAAAATGGACGCCAGAATTAAATTCGGGGTTTAATTTCACCCTTGAAAATGGTGTTTTTCATAGCTTTTAAATATTAAGAATTTTTTGGTGTCCGGGGAAGAAAATTCCTAATGCCGAAGGCAAGGCAAGGCAAGGCAAAGCAAGGCAAGGCAAAGCATGGCAGGGCAAGGCAAATTTCAAATTTCAAATTTCAAATTTCAAATTTCAAATTTCAAATTTCAAATTTCAAATTTCAAATTTCAAATTATTTCAAATTTCCAATTTCAAATTTCAAATTTCAAATTTCTTTAATTTTATTTAATTTAATTTAAAATCCCTCAGTCCAGGCCAGCCAATTCAAACAACCAGGTTTTTAAGTCCCGGCAATTTTTGTGCCCAGGAGGTGAATTTTTTTTCAACCCAAATGTATAAATAGACACCAGAATGAGATTCGGGGTTGAATTTCATCCTTCAAAATGGTGTTTTTCATAGATTTTAAATTCAAGATTTTTTTGGTGTGCGGGGAAGAAAATTCCTGATGCCGGAGTCAGTGATTTTTGTGCCCAGGAGGTGAATGTTTTTTTTTACTCAAATCTAAAAACGGACACCAGAATGAGATTCGGGGTTGAATTTCATCCTTAAAAATGGTGTTTTCATAGCTTTTAAAAATCAAGGTTTTTTTGGTGTCTGGGTAAGAAAATTCCTTATGCCGATTTTTGTGCCCAGGAGGTGAAAAAAAATTTCTGACTCAAATCTAAAAATGGACACCAGAATGAGATTCGGGGTTGCTTTTTGTCCTTAAAAATGTCATTTTTCATAGCATTTAAAAATCAAGATTTTTTTGGTGTGCGGGGAAGAAAATTCCTGATGCCGGGGTCAGGGATTTTTGTGCCCAGGAGGTGAATTTTTTTTCCCCACCCAAAACTATAAACGGACACCGGAATGAGATTCGGGGTTGAATTTCGTGCTTAAAAATGGTGTTTTTCATAGCTTTTAAAAATCAAGATTTTTTTGGTGTACGGGGAAGAAAATTCCTGATGCCGGGGTCAGAGAGTTTTGTGCCCAGGAGGTGAATTTTTTTTCCCCACCCAAATCTATAAACAGACGCCGGAATGAGATTTGGGGTTGAATTTCGTGCTTAAAAATGGTGTTTTTTATAGCTTTTAAAAATCAAGAATTTTTTGGTGTCCGGGGAAGAAAATTCCTGATGCCGGAGTCAGGGACTTTTGTGCCCAGGAGGTGAAATTATTTTCCACTCAAATGTAAAAACGGATGCCAGAATTAGATTTGGGGTTTAATTTCATGCTTAAAAATGGTTTTTTCTATAGATTTTAAAAATCAAGGTATTTTGGTGTCCGGGGAAGAAAATTCCTGATGCCGGGGTGAGGGATTTTTGTGCCCAGGAGGTGAATTTATCGTTGTTGACCCAAATGTAAAAACGGATGCCAGAATTACATTCGGGGTTTAATTTCACGCTTAAAAATTGTGTTTTTTATACTTTTTAAAAATCAAGCATTTTTTGGTGTCCGGGCTAGTAAATTTGTGATGCCGGGGTCAGGGATTTTTGTACCCAGGAGGTGAATTTTTCGTTGTTGACCCAAATGTAAAAACGGACGCCAGAATTACATTCGGGGTTGAATTTCACGCTTAAAAATGGTGTTTTTTATAGTTTTTAAAAATCAAGAATTTTTTGTTGTCTGGGAAAGAAAATTACTGATGCCGGGGTCAGGGATTTTATTTGCCTAGGAGGTGAACATTATTTTTTTGACTCAAATGAAAAAACGGACGCCAGAATTAGATTGGGGGTTTAATTTCATGCTTAAAAATGGTGTTTTCTATAGATTTTAAAAATCAAGGTTTTTTGGTGTCCGGGGAAGAAAATTCCTGATGCCGGGGTGAGGGATTTTTCTGCCCAGGAGGTGAATATTTCGTTGTTGACCCAAATGTAAAAACGGATGCCAGAATTACATTCGGGGTTTAATTTCACGCTTAAAAATGGTGTTTTTTATACTTTTTAAAAATCAAGCATTTTTTGGTGTCCGGGCAAGTAAATTTTTGATGCCGGGGTCAGGGATTTTTGTGCCCAGGGGGTGAAATTTTTTTTTTGACCCAAATGTAAAAATGGACACTAGAATTAGTTTCGGGGTTGAATTTCACGCTTAAAAATGGTGTTTTTTATAGTTTTTAAAAATCAAGAATTTTTTGTTGTCCGGGCTAGTAAATTTCTGATGCCGGGGTCAGGGATTTTTGTGCCCAGGAGGTGAATTTTTTTTTGACCCAAATGTAAAAATGGACACCAGAATTACATTCGGGGTTGAATTTCACGCTTAAAAATGGTGTTTTTTATAGTTTTTAAAAATCAAGAATTTTTTGTTGTCCGGGAAAGAAAATTACTGATGCCGGGGTCAGGGATTTTATTTGCCTAGGAGGTGAACATTTTTTTTTGACTCAAATGTAAAAACGGACGCCAGAATTAGATTTGGGGTTTAATTTCATGCTTAAAAATGGTGTTTTCTATAGATTTTAAAAATCAAGGTTTTTTGGTGTCCGGGGAAGAAAATTCCTGATGCCGGGGTGAGGGATTTTTGTGCCCAGGAGGTGAATATTTCGTTGTTGACCCAAATGTAAAAACGGATGCCAGAATTACATTCGGGGTTTAATTTCACGCTTAAAAATGGTGTTTTTTATACTTTTTAAAAATCAAGCATTTTTTGGTGTCCGGGCTAGTAAATTTCTGATGCCGGGGTCAGGGATTTTTGTGCCCAGGAGGTGAAAAAGATTTTTTGACACAAATGTAAAAACCGAGCCCAGTATGAGATACGGGGTTGAATTTCATCCTTAGAAATGGTGTTTTTTATACTTTTTAAAAATCAAGCATTTTTTGGTGTCCGGGCAAGTAAATTTCTGATTTCGGAGTCAGGGATTTTTGTACCCAGGAGGTGACATTTTTTTTGACCCAAATGTAAAAACGGACGCCAGAATTACATTCGGGGTTGAATTTCACGCTTAAAAATGGTGTTTTTTATAGTTTTTAAAAATCAACCATTTTTTGGTGTCCGGAGAAGAAAATTCCTGTTGCCGGGTTCAGGGATTTTTGTGCCTAGCGGGTGAAAATTTTTTTTTGACCCAAATGTAAAAACGGACGCCAGAATTAGATTCAGGGTTGAATTTCACCCTTGAAAATGGTGTTTTCTATAGATTTTAAAAATCAAGGTTTTTTGGTGTCCGGGGAAGAAAATTCCTGATGCCGGGGTGAGGGATTTTTGTGCCCAGGAGGTGAAAAAGATTTTTTGACACAAATGTAAAAACCGAGTCCAGTATGAGATTCGGGGTTGAATTTCATCCTTAGAAATGGTGTTTTTTATACTTTTTAAAAATCAAGCATTTTTTGGTGTCCGGGCAAGTAAATTTCTGATTTCGGAGTCAGGGATTTTTGTGCCCAGGAGGTGACATTTTTTTTGCCCCAAATGTAAAAACGGACGCCAGAATTACATTCGGGGTTGAATTTCACGCTTAAAAATGGTGTTTTTTATAGTTTTTAAAAATCAAGCTTTTTTTGGTGTGCGGGGAAGTAAATTTTTGATGCCGGGGTCAGGGATTTTTGTGCCCAGGGGGTGAAATTTTTTTTTTGACCCAAATGTAAAAATGGACACTAGAATTAGTTTCGGGGTTGAATTTCATCCTTAAAAATGGTGCTTTTTATAGTTTTTAAAAATCAAGAATTTTTTTGGTGTCCGGGCAAGAAAATTCCTGATGCCAGAGTCAGGGATTTTTGTGCCCAGGAGGTGAAAAAGATTTTTTGACACAAATGTAAAAACTGAGGCCAGTATGAGATTCGGGGTTGAATTTCATCCTTAAAAATGGTTTTTTTCATAGATTTTAAAAATCAAGAATTTTTTGGTGTCCAGGAAAGAAAATTCCTGATGCCGGGGTCAGGGATTTTTGTGCCCAGGAGGTGAATTTTTTTTTTGACCCAAATGTAAAAATGGACACCAGAATTACATTCGGGGTTGAATTTCACGCTTAAAAATGGTGTTTTTTATAGTTTTTAAAAATCAAGAATTTTTTGGTGTCCGGGAAAGAAAATTACTGATGCCGGGCTCAGGGATTTTTGTGCCCAGGAGGTGATTTTTTTTTTGACCCAAATGTAAAAATGGACACCAGAATTACATTCGGGGTTGAATTTCACGCTTAAAAATGGTGCTTTTTATAGTTTTTAAAAATCAAGAATTTTTTGTTGTCCGGGAAAGAAAATTACTGATGCCGGGGTCAGGGATTTTATTTGCCTAAGAGGTGAACATTTTTTTTTTACTCAAATGTAAAAACGGACGCCAGAATTAGATTTGGGGTTTAATTTCATGCTTAAAAATGGTGTTTTCTATAGATTTTAAAAATCAAGGTTTTTTGGTGTCCGGGGAAGAAAATTCCTGATGCCGGGGTGAGGGATTTTTGTGCCCAGGAGGTGAATTTTTCGTTGTTGACCCAAATGTAAAAACGGATGCCAGAATTACATTCGGGGTTTAATTTCACGCTTAAAAATTGTGTTTTTTATAATTTTTAAAAATCAAGAATTTTTTGGTGTCCGGGCTAGTAAATTTCTGATGCCGGGGTCAGGGATTTTTGTGCCCAGGAGGTGAATTTTTTTTTGACCCAAATGTAAAAATGAACACCAGAATTACATTCAGGGTTGAATTTCACGCTTAAAAATGGTGTTTTTTATAGTTTTTAAAAATCAAGAATTTTTTGTTGTCCGGGGAAGAAAATTCCTGATGCCGGGGTGAGGGATTTTTGTGCCCAGGAGTTGAATTTTTTTTTGTTGACCCAAATGTAAAAACGGATGCCAGAATTACATTCGGTGTTTAATTTCACGCTTAAAAATGGTGTTTTTTATACTTTTTAAAAATCAAGCATTTTTTGGTGTCCGGGCAAGTAAATTTTTGATGCCGGGGTCAGGGATTTTTGTGCCCAGGGGGTGAAATTTTTTTTTTGACCCAAATGTAAAAATGGACACCAGAATTACATTCGGGGTTGAATTTCACGCTTAAAACTGGTGTTTTTTATAGTTTTTAAAAATCAAGAATTTTTTGTTGTCCGGGAAAGAAAATTACTTTTGCCGGGGTCAGGGATTTTATTTGCCTAGGAGGTGAACATTTTTTTTTTTTACTCAAATGTAAAAACGGACGCCAGAATTAGATTTGGGGTTTAATTTCATGCTTAAAAATGGTGTTTTCTATAGATTTTAAAAATCAAGCATTTTTTGGTGTCCGGGCAAGTAAATTTTTGATGCCGGGGTCAGGGTTTTTTGTGCCCAGGGGGTGAAATTTTTTTTTTGACCCAAATGTAAAAATGGACACTAGAATTAGTTTCGGGGTTGAATTTCGTCCTTAAAAATGGTGCTTTTTATAGTTTTTAAAAATCAAGAATTTTTTGGTGTCCGGGCAACAAAATTCCTGATGCCAGAGTCAAGGATTTTTGTGCCCAGGAGGTGAAAAAGATTTTTTGACACAAATGTAAAAACCTAGGCCAGTATGAGATTCGGGGTTGAATTTCATCCTTAGAAATGGTGTTTTTTATAGATTTTAAAAATCAAGATTTTTTTGTGTCCAGGGAAGAAAATTCGTGATGCCGGGGTCAGGGATTTTTGTGCCCAGGAGGTAAATTTTTTTTTACCCAAATGTAAAAACAGACACCAGAATTAGATTCGAGTTTTAATTTCATCCTTAAAAATGGTTTTTTTCATAGATTTTAAAAATCAAGATTTTTTGGTGTCCGGGGAAGAAAATTCGTGATCAGGGATTTTTGTGCCCAGGAGGTAAAATTTTTTTGACACAAATGTAAAAACCGAGGCGAATATGAGATTCGGGGTTGAATTTCATCTTTAGAAATGGTGTTTTTAATAGTTTTTAAAAATCAAGCATTTTTTGGTGTCCGGGGAAGAAAATTCGTGATGCTGGGGTCAGGGATTTTTGTGCCCAGGAGGTGAAATTTTTTTTTTGACCCAAATGTAAAAACGGACTCCAGAATTAGATTTGGGGTTTAATTTCATCCTTGAAAATGGTGTTTTTCATAGATTTTAAAAATCAAGATTTTTTTGTGTCCGGGGAAGAAAATTCGTGATGCCAGGAATTTTTATGCCCAGCAGGTAAATTGTTTTTTGACCCAAATGTAAAAGCAGACACCAGAATTAGATTCGAGGTTTAATTGCATCCTTAAAAATGGTGTTTTCTATACTTTTTATAAATGAAGATATTTTTGGTGTCCAGGGAAGAAAATTCCTGATGCCGGCGTCAGGGATTTTTGTGCCCAGGAGGTGAATGTTTATTTTTACTCAAATCTAAAAACGGACACCAGAATGAGATTCGGGGTTGCTTTTTGTCCTTAAAAATGTCATTTTTCATAGCATTTAAAAATCAAGATTTTTTTGGTTTCCGGGGAAGAAAATTCCTGATGCCGGGGTCAGGGATTTTTGTGCCCAGGAGGTGAATTTTTTTTTCCACCCAAATCTATAAACGGACACCGGAATGAGATTCGGGGTTGAATTTCGTGCTTAAAAATGGTGTTTTTCATAGCTTTTAAAAATCAAGATTTTTTTGGTGTACGGGGAAGAAAATTCCTGATGCCGGGGTCAGAGAGTTTTGTGCCCAGGAGGTGAATTTTTTTTCCCCACCCAAATCTATAAACAGACGCCGGAATGAGATTCGGGGTTGAATTTCGTGCTTAAAAATGGTGTTTTTTATAGCTTTTAAAAATCAAGAATTTTTTGGTGTCCGGGGAAGAAAATTCCTGATGCCGGAGTCAGGGACTTTTGTGCCCAGGAGGTGAAATTATTTTCCACTCAAATGTAAAAACGGATGCCAGAATTAGATTTGGGGTTTAATTTCATGCTTAAAAATGGTTTTTTCTATAGATTTTAAAAATCAAGGTTTTTTCGTGTCCGGGGAAGAAAATTCCTGATGCCGGGGTGAGGGATTTTTGTGCCCAGGAGGTGAATTTTTCGTTGTTGACCCAAATGTAAAAACGGATGCCAGAATTACATTCGGGGTTTAAATTCACGCTTAAAAATTGTGTTTTTTATACTTTTTAAAAATCAAGCATTTTTTGGTGTCCGGGCTAGTAAATTTCTGATGCCGGGGTCAGGGATTTTTGTGCTAGGGAGGTGAATTTTTCATTGTTGACCCAAATGTAAAAACGGATGCCAGAATTACATTCGGGGTTGAATTTCACGCTTAAAAATGGTGTTTTTTATACTTTTTAAAAATCAAGAATTTTTTGTTGTCCGGGAAAGAAAATTACTGATGCCGGGGTCAGGGATTTTATTTGCCTAGGAGGTGAACATTTTTTTTTTGACTCAAATGTAAAAACGGATGCCAGAATTAGATTTGGGGTTTAATTTCATGCTTAAAAATGGTGTTTTCTATAGATTTTAAAAATCAAGGTTTTTTGGTGTCCGGGGAAGAAAATTCCTGATGCCGGGGTGAGGGATTTTTGTGCCCAGGAGGTGAATATTTCGTTGTTTTCCCAAATGTAAAAACGGATGCCAGAATTACATTCGGGGTTTAATTTCACGCTTAAAAATGGTGTTTTTTATACTAAAAAGTATAAAAAATCAAGCATTTTTTGGTGTCCGGGCTAGTAAATTTCTGATGCCGGGGTCAGGGATTTTTGTGCCCAGGAGGTGACATTTTTTTTGACCCAAATGTAAAAACGGACGCCAGAATTACATTCGGGGTTGAATTTCACGCTTAAAAATGGTGTTTTTTATAGTTTTTAAAAATCAAGCATTTTTTGGTGTCCGGGGAAGAAAATTCCTGTTGCCGGGTTCAGGGATTTTTGTGCCCAGCGGGTGAAAATTTTTTTTTGACCCAAATGTAAAAACGGACGCCAGAATTAGATTCAGGGTTGAATTTCATAGATTTTAAAAATCAAGATTTTTTGGTGTCCGGGGAAGAAAATTCGTGATGCCAGGGTCAGGGATTTTTGTGCCCAGGAGGTAAATTTTTTTTTGACACAAATGTAAAAACCGAGGCCAGTATGAGATTCGGGGTTGAATTTAATCCTTAAAAATGGTGTTTTTTATACTTTTTAAAAATCAAGCATTTTTTGGTGTCCGGGGAAGTAAATTTCTGATGCTGGGGTCAGGGACTTTTGTGCCCAGGAGGTGAATTTTTTTTTGACCCAAATGTAAAAATGGACACCAGAATTACATTCGGGGTTGAATTTCACGCTTAAAAATTGTGTTTTTTATACTTTTTAAAAATCAAGCATTTTTTGGTGTCTGGCCAAGTAAATTTCTGATGCCGGGGTCAGGGATTTTATTTGCCTAGGAGGTAAACATTTTTTTTTTACCCAAATGTAAAAACGGACGCCAGAATTAGATTTGGGGTTTAATTTCATGCTTAAAAATGGTGTTTTATATAGATTTTAAAAATCAAGGTTTTTTGGTGTCCGGGGAAGAAAATTCCTGATGCCAGAGTCAAGGATTTTTGTGCCCAGGAGGTGAATTTTTTTTTGACACAAATGTAAAAACCTAGGACAGTATGAGATTCGGGGTTGAATTTCATCCTTAGAAATGGTGTTTTTTATAGATTTTAAAAATCAAGATTTTTTTGTGTCCAGGGAAGAAAATTCGTGATGCCGGGGTCAGGATTTTTGTGCCCAGGAGGTAAATTTTTTTTGACCCAAATGTAAAAACAGACACCAGAATTAGATTCGAGTTTTAATTTCATCCTTAAAAATGGTTTTTTTCATAGATTTTAAAAATCAAGAATTTTTTGGTGTCCGGGCAAGAAAATTCCTGATGCCAGGGTCAGGGATTTTTGTGCCCAGGAGGTGAATTTTTTTTTGACCCAAATGTAAAAATGGACACCAGAATTACATTCCGGGTTGAATTTCACGCTTAAAAATGGTGTTTTTTATAGTTTTTAAAAATCAAGAATTTTTTGTTGTCCGGGAAAGGAAATTACTTTTGCCGGGGTCAGGGATTTTCTTTGCCTAGGAGGTGAACATTTTTTTTTTGACTCAAATGTAAAAACGGACGCCAGAATTAGATTTGGGGTTTAATTTCATGCTTAAAAATGGTGTTTTCTATAGATTTTAAAAATCAAGGTTTTTTGGTGTCCGGGGAAGAAAATTCCTGGTGCCGGGGTGAGGGATTTTTGTGCCCAGGAGGTGAATATTTCGTTGTTGACCCAAATGTAAAAACGGATGCCAGAATTAGATTTGGGGTTTAATTTCACGCTTAAAAATGGTGTTTTTTATACTTTTTAAAAATCAAGCATTTTTTGGTGTCCGGGCAAGTAAATTTTTGATGCCGGGGTCAGGGATTTTTGTGCCCAGGGGGTGAAATTTTTTTTTTGACCCAAATGTAAAAATGGACACTAGAATTAGTTTCGGGGTTGAATTTCGTCCTTAGAAATGGTGTTTTTTATAGTTTTTAAAAATCAAGAATTTTTTGGTGTCCGGGGAAGAAAATTCGTGATGCTGGGGTCAGGGATTTTTGTGCCCAGGAGGTGAAATACTTTTTTTTGACCCAAATGTAAAAACGGACTCCAGAATTAGATTTGGGGTTTAATTTCATCCTTGAAAATGGTGTTTTTCATAGATTTTAAAAATCAAGATTTTTTTGTGTCCGGGGAAGAAAATTCGTGATGCCAGGAATTTTTATGCCCAGCAGGTAAATTGTTTTTTGACCCAAATGTAAAAGCAGACACCAGAATTAGATTCGAGGTTTAATTGCATCCTTAAAAATGGTGTTTTCTATACTTTTTATAAATGAAGATATTTTTGGTGTCCGGGGAAGGAAATTCCTGATGCCGGCGTCAGGGATTTTTGTGCCCAGGAGGTGAAAATTTTTTTTGACCCAAATGTAAAATTCGATTCCAGAATGAGGTTTTGGGTTGCATTTCATCCTTAAAAATGGTGTTTTTTATAGTTTTTGTAAATGAACATTTTTGGGGTGTCCGGGGGACAAAATTCCTGATGCCGGTTTCAGGGATTTTTGTGCCCAGGAGGTGAATTTTTTTTGACCCAAATGTAAAAACGGACACCAGAATTACATTCAGGGTTGAATTTCATCCTTGAAAATGGTGTTTTTCATAGATTTTAAAAATCAAGATTTTTTGATGTCCGGGGAAGAAAACTCCTGATGCCGGTGTAAGGGATTTTTGTGCCCAGGAGGTGAAATTTTTTTTTTGACCCAAATGTAAAAACGGACACCAGAATTAGATTCGGGGTTGAATTTCTTCCTTAAAAATGGTGTTTTTTTATAGATTTTAAAAATCAATGATTTTTGGTTTCCGGGGAAGAAAATTCCTGATGCCGGGGTCAGGGATTTTTGTGCCCAGGAGGTGATTTTTTTTTTACCCAAATGTAAAAACGGAAGCCAGAATTACATTCGGGGTTGAATTTCACGCTTAAAAATGATGTTATTTATACTTTTTAAAAATCAAGGTTTTTTGGTTTCCGGGGAAGAAAATTCGTGATGCCGGGGTCAGGGATTTTTGTGTCCAGGAGGTGAATTTTTTGTTGTTGACCCAAATGTAAAAACGGATGCCAGAATTACATTCGGGATTTAATTTCACACTTAAAAATGGAGTTTTTTATACTTTTTAAAAATCAAGCATTTTTTGGTGTCCAGGGAAGAAAATTCGTGATGCCGGAGTCAGGGATTTTTGTGCCCAGGAGGTGAATATTTTTTTTGACCCAAATGTAAAAACGGATGCCAGAATTAGATTTGGGGTTGAATTTCGTCCTTCAAAATGGTGTTTTTCATAGTTTTTAAAAATGAAGATTTTTTTGGTGTCCGTGGAAGAAAATTCTTGATGCCGGAGTCAGGGATTTTTGGGCCCAGGAGGTGAATGTTTTTTTTTACTCAAATCCAAAAACGGACATCAGAATGAGATTCGGGTTTGAATTTCATCCTTAAAAATGTTGTTTTCATAGCTTTTAAAAATCAAGATTTTTTTGGTGTACGGGGAAGAAAATTCCTGATGCCGGAGTCAGGGACTTTTGTGCCCAGGAGGTGAAATTATTTTCCACTCAAATGTAAAAACGGACGCCAGAATTAGATTTGGGGTTTAATTTCATGCTTAAAAATGGTGTTTTCTATAGATTTTAAAAATCAAGGTTTTTTGGTGTCCGTGGAAGAAAATTCCTGATGCCGGGGTGAGGGATTTTTGTGCCCAGGATGTGAATTTTTCGTTGTTGACCCAAATGTAAAAACGGATGCCAGAATTACATTCGGGGTTTAATTTCACGCTTAAAAATTGTGTTTTTTATACTTTTTAAAAATCAAGCATTTTTTGGTGTCTGGGCTAGTAAATTTCTGATGCCGGGGTCAGGGATATTTGTGCCCAGGAGGTGAATTTTTCGTTGTTGACCCAAATGTAAAAACGGATGCCAGAATTACATTCGGGGTTGAATTTCACGCTTAAAAATGGTATTTTTTATAGTTTTTAAAAATCAAGAATTTTTTGTTGTCCGGGAAAGAAAATTACTGATGCCGGGGTCAGGGATTTTATTTGCCTAGGAGGTGAACATTATTTTTTTGACTCAAATGTAAAAACGGACGCCAGAATTAGATTTGGGGTTTAATTTCATGCTTAAAAATGGTGTTTTCTATATTTTTTAAAAATCAAGGTTTTTTGGTGTCCGGGGAAGAAAATTCCTGATGCCGGGGTGAGGGATTTTTGTGCCCAGGAGGTGAATATTTCGTTGTTGACCCAAATGTAAAAACGGATGCCAGAATTACATTCGGGGTTTAATTTCATGCTTAAAAATGGTGTTTTCTATATTTTTTAAAAATCAAGGTTTTTTGGTGTCCGGGGAAGAAAATTCCTGATGCCGGGGTGAGGGATTTTTGTGCCCAGGAGGTGAATATTTCGTTGTTGACCCAAATGTAAAAACGGATGCCAGAATTACATTCGGGGTTTAATTTCACGCTTAAAAATGGTGTTTTTTATACTTTTTAAAGATCAAGCATTTTTTGGTGTCCGGGCTAGTAAATTTCTGATGCCGGGGTCAGGGATTTTTGTGCCCAGGAGGTGAAAAAGATTTTTTGACACAAATGTAAAAACCGAGTCCAGTATGAGATTCGGGGTTGAATTTCATCCTTAGAAATGGTGTTTTTTATACTTTTTAAAAATCAAGCATTTTTTGGTGTCCGGGCAAGTAAATTTCTGATTTCGGAGTCAGGAATTTTTGTGCCCAGGAGGTGACATTTTTTTTGACCCAAATGTAAAAACGGACGCCAGAATTACATTCGGGGTTGAATTTCACGCTTAAAAATGGTGTTTTTTATAGTTTTTAAAAATCAAGCATTTTTTGGTGTCCGGGGAAGAAAATTCCTGTTGCCGGGTTCAGGGATTTTTGTGCCCAGCGGGTGAAAATTTTTTTTTGACCCAAATGTAAAAACGGACGCCAGAATTAGATTCAGGGTTGAATTTCATCCTTGAAAATGGTGTTTTTCATAGATTTTAAAAATCAAGATTTTTTTGTGTCCAGGGAAGAAAATTCGTGATGCCGGGGTCAGGGATTTTTGTGCCCAGGAGGTAAATTTTTTTTGACCCAAATGTAAAAACAGACACCAGAATTAGATTCGAGTTTTAATTTCATCCTTAAAAATGGTTTTTTTCATAGATTTTAAAAATCAAGATTTTTTGATGTCCGGGGAAGAAAATTCGTGATGCCGGGGTCAGGGATTTTTGTGCCCAGGAGGTAAATTTTTTTTTGACACAAATGTAAAAACCGAGGCCAGTATGAGATTCGGGGTTGAATTTAATCCTTAAAAATGGTTTTTTTCATAGATTTTAAAAACCAAGATTTTTTGGTGTCCGGGGAAGAAAATTCCTGATGCCGGAGTCAGGGATTTTTGTGCCCAGGGGGTGAAATTTTTTTTTTAACCCAAATGTAAAAATGGACACTAGAATTAGTTTCGGGGTTGAATTTCGTCCTTAAAAATTGTGTTTTTTATACTTTGACCCAAATGTAAAAATGGACACCAGAATTACATTCAGGGTTGAATTTCACGCTTAAAAATGGTGTTTTTTATAGTTTTTAAAAATCAAGAATTTTTTGTTGTCCGGGAAAGAAAATTACTGATGCCGGGGTCAGGGATTTTATTTGCCTAGGAGGTGAACATTTTTTTTTGACTCAAATGTAAAAACGGACGCCAGAATTAGATTTGGGGTTTAATTTCATGCTTAAAAATGGTGTTTTCTCTAGATTTTAAAAATCAAGGTTTTTTGGTGTCCGGGGAAGAAAATTCCTGATGCCGGGGTGAGGGATTTTTGTGCCCAGGAGGTGAAAAAGATTTTTTGACACAAATGTAAAAACCGAGTCCAGTATGAGATTCGGGGTTGAATTTCATCCTTAGAAATGGTGTTTTTTATACTTTTTAAAAATCAAGCATTTTTTGGTGTCCGGGCAAGTAAATTTCTGATTTCGGAGTCAGGGATTTTTGTGCCCAGGAGGTGATTTTTTTTTGACCCAAATGTAAAAATGGACACCAGAATTACATTCGGGGTTGAATTTCACGCTTAAAAATGGTGTTTTTTATAGTTTTTAAAAATCAAGAATTTTTTGTTGTCCGGGAAAGAAAATTACTGATGCCGGGGTCAGGGATTTTATTTGCCTAGGAGGTGAACATTATTTTTTTGACTCAAATGTAAAAACGGACGCCAGAATTAGATTTGGGGTTTAATTTCATGCTTAAAAATGGTGTTTTCTATATTTTTTAAAAATCAAGGTTTTTTGGTGTCCGGGGAAGAAAATTCCTGATGCCGGGGTGAGGGATTTTTGTGCCCAGGAGGTGAATATTTCGTTGTTGACCCAAATGTAAAAACGGATGCCAGAATTACATTCGGGGTTTAATTTCACGCTTAAAAATGGTGTTTTTTATACTTTTTAAAGATCAAGCATTTTTTGGTGTCCGGGCTAGTAAATTTCTGATGCCGGGGTCAGGGATTTTTGTGCCCAGGAGGTGAAAAAGATTTTTTGACACAAATGTAAAAACCGAGTCCAGTATGAGATTCGGGGTTGAATTTCATCCTTAGAAATGGTGTTTTTTATACTTTTTAAAAATCAAGCATTTTTTGGTGTCCGGGCAAGTAAATTTCTGATTTCGGAGTCAGGGATTTTTGTGCCCAGGAGGTGACATTTTTTTTGACCCAAATGTAAAAACGGACGCCAGAATTACATTCGGGGTTGAATTTCACGCTTAAAAATGGTGTTTTTTATAGTTTTTAAAAATCAAGCATTTTTTGGTGTCCGGGGAAGAAAATTCCTGTTGCCGGGTTCAGGGATTTTTGTGCCCAGCGGGTGAAAATTTTTTTTTGACCCAAATGTAAAAACGGACGCCAGAATTAGATTCAGGGTTGAATTTCATCCTTGAAAATGGTGTTTTTCATAGATTTTAAAAATCAAGATTTTTTTGTGTCCAGGGAAGAAAATTCGTGATGCCGGGGTCAGGGATTTTTGTGCCCAGGAGGTAAATTTTTTTTGACCCAAATGTAAAAACAGACACCAGAATTAGATTCGAGTTTTAATTTCATCCTTAAAAATGGTTTTTTTCATAGATTTTAAAAACCAAGATTTTTTGGTGTCCGGGGAAGAAAATTCCTGATGCCGGAGTCAGGGATTTTTGTGCCCAGGGGGTGAAATTTTTTTTTTAACCCAAATGTAAAAATGGACACTAGAATTAGTTTCGGGGTTGAATTTCGTCCTTAAAAATTGTGTTTTTTATACTTTGACCCAAATGTAAAAATGGACACCAGAATTACATTCAGGGTTGAATTTCACGCTTAAAAATGGTGTTTTTTTATAGTTTTTAAAAATCAAGAATTTTTTGTTGTCCGGGAAAGAAAATTACTGATGCCGGGGTCAGGGATTTTATTTGCCTAGGAGGTGAACATTTTTTTTTGACTCAAATGTAAAAACGGACGCCAGAATTAGATTTGGGGTTTAATTTCATGCTTAAAAATGGTGTTTTCTCTAGATTTTAAAAATCAAGGTTTTTTGGTGTCCGGGGAAGAAAATTCCTGATGCCGGGGTGAGGGATTTTTGTGCCCAGGAGGTGAAAAAGATTTTTTGACACAAATGTAAAAACCGAGTCCAGTATGAGATTCGGGGTTGAATTTCATCCTTAGAAATGGTGTTTTTTATACTTTTTAAAAATCAAGCATTTTTTGGTGTCCGGGCAAGTAAATTTCTGATTTCGGAGTCAGGGATTTTTGTGCCCAGGAGGTGATTTTTTTTTGACCCAAATGTAAAAATGGACACCAGAATTACATTCGGGGTTGAATTTCACGCTTAAAAATGGTGTTTTTTATAGTTTTTAAAAATCAAGAATTTTTTGTTGTCCGGGAAAGAAAATTACTGATGCCGGGGTCAGGGATTTTATTTGCCTAGGAGGTGAACATTATTTTTTTGACTCAAATGTAAAAACGGACGCCAGAATTAGATTTGGGGTTTAATTTCATGCTTAAAAATGGTGTTTTCTATATTTTTTAAAAATCAAGGTTTTTTGGTGTCCGGGGAAGAAAATTCCTGATGCCGGGGTGAGGGATTTTTGTGCCCAGGAGGTGAATATTTCGTTGTTGACCCAAATGTAAAAACGGATGCCAGAATTACATTCGGGGTTTAATTTCACGCTTAAAAATGGTGTTTTTTATACTTTTTAAAGATCAAGCATTTTTTGGTGTCCGGGCTAGTAAATTTCTGATGCCGGGGTCAGGGATTTTTGTGCCCAGGAGGTGAAAAAGATTTTTTGACACAAATGTAAAAACCGAGTCCAGTATGAGATTCGGGGTTGAATTTCATCCTTAGAAATGGTGTTTTTTATACTTTTTAAAAATCAAGCATTTTTTGGTGTCCGGGCAAGTAAATTTCTGATTTCGGAGTCAGGGATTTTTGTGCCCAGGAGGTGACATTTTTTTTGACCCAAATGTAAAAACGGACGCCAGAATTACATTCGGGGTTGAATTTCACGCTTAAAAATGGTGTTTTTTATAGTTTTTAAAAATCAAGCATTTTTTGGTGTCCGGGGAAGAAAATTCCTGTTGCCGGGTTCAGGGATTTTTGTGCCCAGCGGGTGAAAATTTTTTTTTGACCCAAATGTAAAAACGGACGCCAGAATTAGATTCAGGGTTGAATTTCATCCTTGAAAATGGTGTTTTTCATAGATTTTAAAAATCAAGATTTTTTTGTGTCCAGGGAAGAAAATTCGTGATGCCGGGGTCAGGGATTTTTGTGCCCAGGAGGTAAATTTTTTTTGACCCAAATGTAAAAACAGACACCAGAATTAGATTCGAGTTTTAATTTCATCCTTAAAAATGGTTTTTTTCATAGATTTTAAAAACCAAGATTTTTTGGTGTCCGGGGAAGAAAATTCCTGATGCCGGAGTCAGGGATTTTTGTGCCCAGGGGGTGAAATTTTTTTTTTAACCCAAATGTAAAAATGGACACTAGAATTAGTTTCGGGGTTGAATTTCGTCCTTAAAAATTGTGTTTTTTATACTTTGACCCAAATGTAAAAATGGACACCAGAATTACATTCAGGGTTGAATTTCACGCTTAAAAATGGTGTTTTTTATAGTTTTTAAAAATCAAGAATTTTTTGTTGTCCGGGAAAGAAAATTACTGATGCCGGGGTCAGGGATTTTATTTGCCTAGGAGGTGAACATTTTTTTTTTACTCAAATGTAAAAACGGACGCCAGAATTAGATTTGGGGTTTAATTTCATGCTTAAAAATGGTGTTTTCTCTAGATTTTAAAAATCAAGGTTTTTTGGTGTCCGGGGAAGAAAATTCCTGATGCCGGGGTGAGGGATTTTTGTGCCCAGGAGGTGAAAAAGATTTTTTGACACAAATGTAAAAACCGAGTCCAGTATGAGATTCGGGGTTGAATTTCATCCTTAGAAATGGTGTTTTTTATACTTTTTAAAAATCAAGCATTTTTTGGTGTCCGGGCAAGTAAATTTCTGATTTCGGAGTCAGGGATTTTTGTGCCCAGGAGGTGATTTTTTTTTGACCCAAATGTAAAAATGGACACCAGAATTACATTCGGGGTTGAATTTCACGCTTAAAAATGGTGTTTTTTATAGTTTTTAAAAATCAAGAATTTTTTGTTGTCCGGGAAAGAAAATTACTGATGCCGGGGTCAGGGATTTTATTTGCCTAGGAGGTGAACATTATTTTTTTGACTCAAATGTAAAAACGGACGCCAGAATTAGATTTGGGGTTTAATTTCATGCTTAAAAATGGTGTTTTCTATATTTTTTAAAAATCAAGGTTTTTTGGTGTCCGGGGAAGAAAATTCCTGATGCCGGGGTGAGGGATTTTTGTGCCCAGGAGGTGAATATTTCGTTGTTGACCCAAATGTAAAAACGGATGCCAGAATTACATTCGGGGTTTAATTTCACGCTTAAAAATGGTGTTTTTTATACTTTTTAAAGATCAAGCATTTTTTGGTGTCCGGGCTAGTAAATTTCTGATGCCGGGGTCAGGGATTTTTGTGCCCAGGAGGTGAAAAAGATTTTTTGACACAAATGTAAAAACCGAGTCCAGTATGAGATTCGGGGTTGAATTTCATCCTTAGAAATGGTGTTTTTTATACTTTTTAAAAATCAAGCATTTTTTGGTGTCCGGGCAAGTAAATTTCTGATTTCGGAGTCAGGGATTTTTGTGCCCAGGAGGTGACATTTTTTTTGACCCAAATGTAAAAACGGACGCCAGAATTACATTCGGGGTTGAATTTCACGCTTAAAAATGGTGTTTTTTATAGTTTTTAAAAATCAAGCATTTTTTGGTGTCCGGGGAAGAAAATTCCTGTTGCCGGGTTCAGGGATTTTTGTGCCCAGCGGGTGAAAATTTTTTTTTGACCCAAATGTAAAAACGGACGCCAGAATTAGATTCAGGGTTGAATTTCATCCTTGAAAATGGTGTTTTTCATAGATTTTAAAAATCAAGATTTTTTTGTGTCCAGGGAAGAAAATTCGTGATGCCGGGGTCAGGGATTTTTGTGCCCAGGAGGTAAATTTTTTTTGACCCAAATGTAAAAACAGACACCAGAATTAGATTCGAGTTTTAATTTCATCCTTAAAAATGGTTTTTTTCATAGATTTTAAAAACCAAGATTTTTTGGTGTCCGGGGAAGAAAATTCCTGATGCCGGAGTCAGGGATTTTTGTGCCCAGGGGGTGAAATTTTTTTTTTAACCCAAATGTAAAAATGGACACTAGAATTAGTTTCGGGGTTGAATTTCGTCCTTAAAAATTGTGTTTTTTATACTTTGACCCAAATGTAAAAATGGACACCAGAATTACATTCAGGGTTGAATTTCACGCTTAAAAATGGTGTTTTTTTATAGTTTTTAAAAATCAAGAATTTTTTGTTGTCCGGGAAAGAAAATTACTGATGCCGGGGTCAGGGATTTTATTTGCCTAGGAGGTGAACATTTTTTTTTTACTCAAATGTAAAAACGGACGCCAGAATTAGATTTGGGGTTTAATTTCATGCTTAAAAATGGTGTTTTCTCTAGATTTTAAAAATCAAGGTTTTTTGGTGTCCGGGGAAGAAAATTCCTGATGCCGGGGTGAGGGATTTTTGTGCCCAGGAGGTGAAAAAGATTTTTTGACACAAATGTAAAAACCGAGTCCAGTATGAGATTCGGGGTTGAATTTCATCCTTAGAAATGGTGTTTTTTATACTTTTTAAAAATCAAGCATTTTTTGGTGTCCGGGCAAGTAAATTTCTGATTTCGGAGTCAGGGATTTTTGTGCCCAGGAGGTGATTTTTTTTTGACCCAAATGTAAAAATGGACACCAGAATTACATTCGGGGTTGAATTTCACGCTTAAAAATGGTGTTTTTTATAGTTTTTAAAAATCAAGAATTTTTTGTTGTCCGGGAAAGAAAATTACTGATGCCGGGGTCAGGGATTTTATTTGCCTAGGAGGTGAACATTATTTTTTTGACTCAAATGTAAAAACGGACGCCAGAATTAGATTTGGGGTTTAATTTCATGCTTAAAAATGGTGTTTTCTATATTTTTTAAAAATCAAGGTTTTTTGGTGTCCGGGGAAGAAAATTCCTGATGCCGGGGTGAGGGATTTTTGTGCCCAGGAGGTGAATATTTCGTTGTTGACCCAAATGTAAAAACGGATGCCAGAATTACATTCGGGGTTTAATTTCACGCTTAAAAATGGTGTTTTTTATACTTTTTAAAGATCAAGCATTTTTTGGTGTCCGGGCTAGTAAATTTCTGATGCCGGGGTCAGGGATTTTTGTGCCCAGGAGGTGAAAAAGATTTTTTGACACAAATGTAAAAACCGAGTCCAGTATGAGATTCGGGGTTGAATTTCATCCTTAGAAATGGTGTTTTTTATACTTTTTAAAAATCAAGCATTTTTTGGTGTCCGGGCAAGTAAATTTCTGATTTCGGAGTCAGGGATTTTTGTGCCCAGGAGGTGACATTTTTTTTGACCCAAATGTAAAAACGGACGCCAGAATTACATTCGGGGTTGAATTTCACGCTTAAAAATGGTGTTTTTTATAGTTTTTAAAAATCAAGCATTTTTTGGTGTCCGGGGAAGAAAATTCCTGTTGCCGGGTTCAGGGATTTTTGTGCCCAGCGGGTGAAAATTTTTTTTTGACCCAAATGTAAAAACGGACGCCAGAATTAGATTCAGGGTTGAATTTCATCCTTGAAAATGGTGTTTTTCATAGATTTTAAAAATCAAGATTTTTTTGTGTCCAGGGAAGAAAATTCGTGATGCCGGGGTCAGGGATTTTTGTGCCCAGGAGGTAAATTTTTTTTGACCCAAATGTAAAAACAGACACCAGAATTAGATTCGAGTTTTAATTTCATCCTTAAAAATGGTTTTTTTCATAGATTTTAAAAACCAAGATTTTTTGGTGTCCGGGGAAGAAAATTCCTGATGCCGGAGTCAGGGATTTTTGTGCCCAGGGGGTGAAATTTTTTTTTTAACCCAAATGTAAAAATGGACACTAGAATTAGTTTCGGGGTTGAATTTCGTCCTTAAAAATTGTGTTTTTTATACTTTGACCCAAATGTAAAAATGGACACCAGAATTACATTCAGGGTTGAATTTCACGCTTAAAAATGGTGTTTTTTATAGTTTTTAAAAATCAAGAATTTTTTGTTGTCCGGGAAAGAAAATTACTGATGCCGGGGTCAGGGATTTTATTTGCCTAGGAGGTGAACATTTTTTTTTTACTCAAATGTAAAAACGGACGCCAGAATTAGATTTGGGGTTTAATTTCATGCTTAAAAATGGTGTTTTCTCTAGATTTTAAAAATCAAGGTTTTTTGGTGTCCGGGGAAGAAAATTCCTGATGCCGGGGTGAGGGATTTTTGTGCCCAGGAGGTGAAAAAGATTTTTTGACACAAATGTAAAAACCGAGTCCAGTATGAGATTCGGGGTTGAATTTCATCCTTAGAAATGGTGTTTTTTATACTTTTTAAAAATCAAGCATTTTTTGGTGTCCGGGCAAGTAAATTTCTGATTTCGGAGTCAGGGATTTTTGTGCCCAGGAGGTGATTTTTTTTTGACCCAAATGTAAAAATGGACACCAGAATTACATTCGGGGTTGAATTTCACGCTTAAAAATGGTGTTTTTTATAGTTTTTAAAAATCAAGAATTTTTTGTTGTCCGGGAAAGAAAATTACTGATGCCGGGGTCAGGGATTTTATTTGCCTAGGAGGTGAACATTATTTTTTTGACTCAAATGTAAAAACGGACGCCAGAATTAGATTTGGGGTTTAATTTCATGCTTAAAAATGGTGTTTTCTATATTTTTTAAAAATCAAGGTTTTTTGGTGTCCGGGGAAGAAAATTCCTGATGCCGGGGTGAGGGATTTTTGTGCCCAGGAGGTGAATATTTCGTTGTTGACCCAAATGTAAAAACGGATGCCAGAATTACATTCGGGGTTTAATTTCACGCTTAAAAATGGTGTTTTTTATACTTTTTAAAGATCAAGCATTTTTTGGTGTCCGGGCTAGTAAATTTCTGATGCCGGGGTCAGGGATTTTTGTGCCCAGGAGGTGAAAAAGATTTTTTGACACAAATGTAAAAACCGAGTCCAGTATGAGATTCGGGGTTGAATTTCATCCTTAGAAATGGTGTTTTTTATACTTTTTAAAAATCAAGCATTTTTTGGTGTCCGGGCAAGTAAATTTCTGATTTCGGAGTCAGGGATTTTTGTGCCCAGGAGGTGACATTTTTTTTGACCCAAATGTAAAAACGGACGCCAGAATTACATTCGGGGTTGAATTTCACGCTTAAAAATGGTGTTTTTTATAGTTTTTAAAAATCAAGCATTTTTTGGTGTCCGGGGAAGAAAATTCCTGTTGCCGGGTTCAGGGATTTTTGTGCCCAGCGGGTGAAAATTTTTTTTTGACCCAAATGTAAAAACGGACGCCAGAATTAGATTCAGGGTTGAATTTCATCCTTGAAAATGGTGTTTTTCATAGATTTTAAAAATCAAGATTTTTTTGTGTCCAGGGAAGAAAATTCGTGATGCCGGGGTCAGGGATTTTTGTGCCCAGGAGGTAAATTTTTTTTGACCCAAATGTAAAAACAGACACCAGAATTAGATTCGAGTTTTAATTTCATCCTTAAAAATGGTTTTTTTCATAGATTTTAAAAATCAAGATTTTTTGATGTCCGGGGAAGAAAATTCGTGATGCCGGGGTCAGGGATTTTTGTGCCCAGGAGGTAAATTTTTTTTTGACACAAATGTAAAAACCGAGGCCAGTATGAGATTCGGGGTTGAATTTAATCCTTAAAAATGGTTTTTTTCATAGATTTTAAAAACCAAGATTTTTTGGTGTCCGGGGAAGAAAATTCCTGATGCCGGAGTCAGGGATTTTTGTGCCCAGGGGTTGAAATTTTTTTTTTAACCCAAATGTAAAAATGGACACTAGAATTAGTTTCGGGGTTGAATTTCGTCCTTAAAAATTGTGTTTTTTATACTTTGACCCAAATGTAAAAATGGACACCAGAATTACATTCAGGGTTGAATTTCACGCTTAAAAATGGTGTTTTTTATAGTTTTTAAAAATCAAGAATTTTTTGTTGTCCGGGAAAGAAAATTACTGATGCCGGGGTCAGGGATTTTATTTGCCTAGGAGGTGAACATTTTTTTTTGACTCAAATGTAAAAACGGACGCCAGAATTAGATTTGGGGTTTAATTTCATGCTTAAAAATGGTGTTTTCTCTAGATTTTAAAAATCAAGGTTTTTTGGTGTCCGGGGAAGAAAATTCCTGATGCCGGGGTGAGGGATTTTTGTGCCCAGGAGGTGAAAAAGATTTTTTGACACAAATGTAAAAACCGAGTCCAGTATGAGATTCGGGGTTGAATTTCATCCTTAGAAATGGTGTTTTTTATACTTTTTAAAAATCAAGAATTTTTTGTTGTCCGGGAAAGAAAATTACTGATGCCGGGGTCAGGGATTTTATTTGCCTAGGAGGTGAACATTTTTTTTTTGACTCAAATGTAAAAACGGACGCCAGAATTAGATTTGGGGTTTAATTTCATGCTTAAAAATGGTGTTTTCTATAGATTTTAAAAATCAAGGTTTTTTGGTGTCCGGGGAAGAAAATTCCTGATGCCGGGGTGAGGGATTTTTGTGCCCAGGAGGTGAATATTTCGTTGTTGACACAAATGTAAAAACGGATGCCAGAATTACATTCGGGGTTTAATTTCACGCTTAAAAATGGTGTTTTTTATACTTTTTAAAAATCAAGCATTTTTTGGTGTCCGGGCTAGTAAATTTCTGATGCCGGGGTGAGGGATTTTTGTGCCCAGGAGGTGAAAAAGATTTTTTGACACAAATGTAAAAACCGAGTCCAGTATGAGATTCGGGGTTGAATTTCATCCTTAGAAATGGTGTTTTTTATACTTTTTAAAAATCAAGCATTTTTTGGTGTCCGGGCAAGTAAATTTCTGATTTCGGAGTCAGGGATTTTTGTGCCCAGGAGGTGACATTTTTTTTGCCCCAAATGTAAAAACGGACGCCAGAATTACATTCGGGGTTGAATTTCACGCTTAAAAATGGTGTTTTTTATAGTTTTTAAAAATCAAGCTTTTTTTGGTGTGCGGGGAAGTAAATTTTTGATGCCGGGGTCAGGGATTTTTGTGCCCAGGGGGTGAAATTTTTTTTTTGACCCAAATGTAAAAATGGACACTAGAATTAGTTTCGGGGTTGAATTTCATCCTTAAAAATGGTGCTTTTTATAGTTTTTAAAAATCAAGAATTTTTTTGGTGTCCGGGCAAGAAAATTCCTGATGCCAGAGTCAGGGATTTTTGTGCCCAGGAGGTGAAAAAGATTTTTTGACACAAATGTAAAAACTGAGGCCAGTATGAGATTCGGGGTTGAATTTCATCCTTAAAAATGGTTTTTTTCATAGATTTTAAAAATCAAGAATTTTTTGGTGTCCAGGAAAGAAAATTCCTGATGCCGGGGTCAGGGATTTTTGTGCCCAGGAGGTGAATTTTTTTTTTGACCCAAATGTAAAAATGGACACCAGAATTACATTCGGGGTTGAATTTCACGCTTAAAAATGGTGTTTTTTATAGTTTTTAAAAATCAAGAATTTTTTGGTGTCCGGGAAAGAAAATTACTGATGCCGGGCTCAGGGATTTTTGTGCCCAGGAGGTGATTTTTTTTTGACCCAAATGTAAAAATGGACACCAGAATTACATTCGGGGTTGAATTTCACGCTTAAAAATGGTGCTTTTTATAGTTTTTAAAAATCAAGAATTTTTTGTTGTCCGGGAAAGAAAATTACTGATGCCGGGGTCAGGGATTTTTGTGCCCAGGAGGTGAAATTTTTTTATTGACTCAAATGTAAAAACGGATGCCAGAATTAGATTCGGGGTTGAATTTAGTCCTTCAAAATGGTGCTTTTCATAGCTTTTAAAAATCAAGAATTTTTTGGTGTCCTGGGAAGGAAATTCCTGATGCCGGGGGTCAGGACCTTTTGTGCCCAGGAGGTGAATGTTGTTTTTTTTACTCAAATCTAAAAACGGACACCAGAATGAGATTCGGGGTTGAATTTCATCCTTAAAAATGGAGTTTTTCATAGTTTATAAAAATTAAGATTTATTTCGTGTCCGGGGAAGAAAATTCCTGATGCCGGGGTAAGGGATTTTTGTGCCCAGGAGGTGAAATTATTTTCCACTCAAATGTAAAAACGGATGCCAGAATTAGATTTGGGGTTTAATTTCATGCTTAAAAATGGTGTTTTCTATAGATTTTAAAAATCAAGGTTTTTTGGTGTCCGGGGAAGAAAATTTCTGATGCCGGGGTCAGGGATTTTTGTGCCCAGGAGGTGAGTTTTTCGTTGTTGACCCAAATGTAAAAACGGATGCCAGAATTACATTCGGGGTTTAATTTCACGCTTAAAAATTGTGTTTTTTATACTTTTTAAAAATCAAGCATTTTTTGGTGTCCGGGCTAGTAAATTTCTGATGCCGGGGTCAGGGATTTTTGTGCCCAGGAGGTGAATTTTTCGTTGTTGACCCAAATGTAAAAACGGATGCCAGAATTAGATTTGGGGTTGAATTTCGTCCTTCAAAATGGTGTTTTTCATAGTTTTTAAAAATGAAGATTTTTTTGGTGTCTGTGGAAGAAAATTCCTGATGCCGGAGTCAGGGATTTTTGGGCCCAGGAGGTGAATGTTTTTTTTTACTCAAATCCAAAAACGGACACCAGAATGAGATTCGGGGTTGAATTTCATCCTTAAAAATGGTGTTTTCATAGCTTTTGAAAATCAAGATTTTTTTGGTGTCTGGGTAAGAAATTCCTTATGCCGATTTTTAGCCCAGGAGGTGAAAAAAAAATTCTGACTCAAATCTAAAAACGGACACCAGAATGAGATTCGGGGTTGCTTTTTGTCCTTAAAAATCTCATTTTTCATAGCATTTAAAAATCAAGATTTTTTTGGTGTGCGGGGAAGAAAATTCCTGATGTCAGGGATTTTTGTGCCCAGGAGGTGAATATTTTTTTTGACCCAAATGTAAAAATGGATGCCAGAATTAGATTTGGGGTTGAATTTCGTCCTTCAATATGGTGTTTTTCATAGTTTTTAAAAATCAAGATTTTTTTGGTGTCCTGGGAAGATAATTCCTGATGCCAGGGTCAGGGATTTTTGTGCCCAGGAGGTGAATATTTTTTTTGACCCAAATGTAAAAACGGATGCCAGAATTACATTCTGGGTTTAATTTCACGCTTAAAAATGGTGTTTTTTATACTTTTTAAAAATCAAGCATTTTTTGGTGTCCGGGCAAGTAAATTTGTGATGCCGGGGTCAGGGATTTTTGTGCCCAGGAGGTGAAAAAGATTTTTTGACACAAATGTAAAAACCGAGTCCAGTATGAGATTCGGGGTTGAATTTTATCCTTAGAAATGGAGTTTTTTATAGATTTTAAAAATCAAGATTTTTTTGTGTCCAGGGAAGAAAATTCGTGATGCCGGGGTCAGGGATTTTTGTGCCCAGGAGGTAAATTTTTTTTGACCCAAATGTAAAAACAGACACCAGAATTAGATTCGAGTTTTAATTTCATCCTTAAAAATGGTTTTTTTCATAGATTTTAAAAATCAAGATTTTTTGATGTCCGGGGAAGAAAATTCGTGATGCCGGGGTCAGGGATTTTTGTGCCCAGGAGGTAAATTTTTTTTTGACACAAATGTAAAAACCGAGGCCAGTATGAGATTCGGGGTTGAATTTAATCCTTAAAAATGGTTTTTTTCATAGATTTTAAAAACCAAGATTTTTTGGTGTCCGGGGAAGAAAATTCCTGATGCCGGAGTCAGGGATTTTTGTGCCCAGGGGGTGAAATTTTTTTTTTAACCCAAATGTAAAAATGGACACTAGAATTAGTTTCGGGGTTGAATTTCGTCCTTAAAAATTGTGTTTTTTATACTTTGACCCAAATGTAAAAATGGACACCAGAATTACATTCAGGGTTGAATTTCACGCTTAAAAATGGTGTTTTTTATAGTTTTTAAAAATCAAGAATTTTTTGTTGTCCGGGAAAGAAAATTACTGATGCCGGGGTCAGGGATTTTATTTGCCTAGGAGGTGAACATTTTTTTTTTGACTCAAATGTAAAAACGGACGCCAGAATTAGATTTGGGGTTTAATTTCATGCTTAAAAATGGTGTTTTCTATAGATTTTAAAAATCAAGTTTTTTTGGTGTCCGGGGAAGAAAATTACTGATGCCGGGGTGAGGGATTTTTGTGCCCAGGAGGTGAATATTTCGTTGTTGACACAAATGTAAAAACGGATGCCAGAATTACATTCGGGGTTTAATTTCACGCTTAAAAATGGTGTTTTTTATACTTTTTAAAAATCAAGCATTTTTTGGTGTCCGGGCTAGTAAATTTCTGATGCCGGGGTGAGGGATTTTTGTGCCCAGGAGGTGAAAAAGATTTTTTGACACAAATGTAAAAACCGAGTCCAGTATGAGATTCGGGCTTGAATTTCATCCTTAGAAATGGTGTTTTTTATACTTTTTAAAAATCAAGCATTTTTTGGTGTCCGGGCAAGTAAATTTCTGATTTCGGAGTCAGGGATTTTTGTGCCCAGGAGGTGACATTTTTTTTGCCCCAAATGTAAAAACGGACGCCAGAATTACATTCGGGGTTGAATTTCACGCTTAAAAATGGTGTTTTTTATAGTTTTTAAAAATCAAGCTTTTTTTGGTGTGCGGGGAAGTAAATTTTTGATGCCGGGGTCAGGGATTTTTGTGCCCAGGGGGTGAATTTTTTTTTTTGACCCAAATGTAAAAATGGACACTAGAATTAGTTTCGGGGTTGAATTTCATCCTTAAAAATGGTGCTTTTTATAGTTTTTAAAAATCAAGAATTTTTTTGGTGTCCGGGCAAGAAAATTCCTGATGCCAGAGTCAGGGATTTTTGTGCCCAGGAGGTGAAAAAGATTTTTTGACACAAATGTAAAAACTGAGGCCAGTATGAGATTCGGGGTTGAATTTCATCCTTAAAAATGGTTTTTTTCATAGATTTTAAAAATCAAGAATTTTTTGGTGTCCAGGAAAGAAAATTCCTGATGCCGGGGTCAGGGATTTTTGTGCCCAGGAGGTGAATTTTTTTTTTGACCCAAATGTAAAAATGGACACCAGAATTACATTCGGGGTTGAATTTCACGCTTAAAAATGGTGTTTTTTATAGTTTTTAAAAATCAAGAATTTTTTGGTGTCCGGGAAAGAAAATTACTGATGCCGGGGTCAGGGATTTTTGTGCCCAGGGGGTGAAATTTTTTTTTTGACCCAAATGTAAAAATGGACACTAGAATTAGTTTCGGGGTTGAATTTCGTCCTTAGAAATGGTGTTTTTTATAGTTTTTAAAAATCAAGAATTTTTTGGTGTCCGGGGAAGAAAATTCGTGATGCTGGGGTCAGGGATTTTTGTGCCCAGGAGGTGAAATGCTTTTTTTTGACCCAAATGTAAAAACGGACTCCAGAATTAGATTTGGGGTTTAATTTCATCCTTGAAAATGGTGTTTTTCATAGATTTTAAAAATCAAGATTTTTTTGTGTCCGGGGAAGAAAATTCGTGATGCCAGGAATTTTTATGCCCAGCAGGTAAATTGTTTTTTGACCCAAATGTAAAAGCAGACACCAGAATTAGATTCGAGGTTTAATTGCATCCTTAAAAATGGTGTTTTCTATACTTTTTATAAATGAAGATATTTTTGGTGTCCGGGGAAGGAAATTCCTGATGCCGGCGTCAGGGATTTTTGTGCCAAGGAGGTGAAAATTTTTTTTGACCCAAATGTAAAATTCGATTCCAGAATGAGGTTTGGGGTTGCATTTCATCCTTAAAAATGGTGTTTTTTATAGTTTTTGTAAATGAACATTTTTGGGGTGTCCGGGGGACAAAATTCCTGATGCCGGTGTCAGGGATGTTTGTGCCCAGGAGGTGAATTTTTTTTTTGACCCAAATGTAAAAACGGACACCAGAATTACATTCAGGGTTGAATTTCATCCTTGAAAATGGTGTTTTTCATAGATTTTAAAAATCAAGATTTTTTGATGTCCGGGGAAGAAAACTCCTGATGCCGGTGTCAGGGATTTTTGTGCCCAGGAGGTGAAATTTTTTTTTTGACCCAAATGTAAAAACGGACACCAGAATTAGATTCGGGGTTGAATTTCTTCCTTAAAAATGGTGTTTTTTTATAGATTTTAAAAATCAATGATTTTTGGTTTCCGGTGAAGAAAATTCCTGATGCCGGGGTCAGGGATTTTTGTGCCCAGGAGGTGAATTTTTTTTTTACCCAAATGTAAAAACGGAAGCCAGAATTACATTCGGGGTTGAATTTCACGCTTAAAAATGATGTTATTTATACTTTTTAAAAATCAAGGTTTTTTGGTTTCCGGGGAAGAAAATTCGTGATGCCGGGGTCAGGGAGTTTTGTGCCCAGGAGGTAAATTTTTTTTTGACACAAATGTAAAAACCGAGGCCAGTATGAGATTCGTGGTTGAATTTCGTCCTTAGAAATGGTGTTTTTTATAGTTTTTAAAAATCAAGCATTTTTTGGTGTCCGGGGAAGCAAATTCGTGATGCCGTGGTCAGGGATTTTTGTGTCCAGGAGGTGAATTTTTTTTTGTTGACCCAAATGTAAAAACGGATGCCAGAATTACATTCGGGATTTAATTTCACACTTAAAAATGGAGTTTTTTATACTTTTTAAAAATCAAGCATTTTTTGGTGTCCAGGGAAGAAAATTCGTGATGCCGGAGTCAGGGATTTTTGTGCCCAGGAGGTGAATATTTTTTTTGACCCAAATGTAAAAACGGATGCCAGAATTAGATTTGGGGTTGAATTTCGTCCTTCAAAATGGTGTTTTTCATAGTTTTTAAAAATGAAGATTTTTTTGGTGTCCGTGGAAGAAAATTCCTGATGCCGGAGTCAGGGATTTTTGGGCCCAGGAGGTGAATGTTTTTTTTTACTCAAATCCAAAAACGGACATCAGAATGAGATTCGGGGTTGAATTTCATCCTTAAAAATGGTGTTTTCATAGCTTTTAAAAATCAAGATTTTTTTGGTGTACGGGGAAGAAAATTCCTGATGCCGGGGTCAGAGAGTTTTGTGCCCAGGAGGTGAATTTTTTTTCCCACCCAAATCTATAAACAGACGCCGGAATGAGATTCGGGGTTGAATTTCGTGCTTAAAAATGGTGTTTTTCATAGCTTTTATAAATCAAGAATTTTTTGGTGTCCGGGGAAGAAAATTCCTGATGCCGGAGTCAGGGACTTTTGTGCCCAGGAGGTGAAATTATTTTCCACTCAAATGTAAAAACGGACGCCAGAATTAGATTTGGGGTTTAATTTCATGCTTAAAAATGGTGTTTTCTATAGATTTTAAAAATCAAGGTTTTTTGGTGTCCGTGGAAGAAAATTCCTGATGCCGGGGTGAGGGATTTTTGTGCCCTGGAGGTGAATTTTTCGTTGTTGACCCAAATGTAAAAACGGATGCCAGAATTACATTCGGGGGTTAATTTCACGCTTAAAAATTGTGTTTTTTATACTTTTTAAAAATCAAGCATTTTTTGGTGTCCGGGAAAGAAAATTACTGATGCCGGGGTCAGGGATTTTATTTGCCTAGGAGGTGAACATTATTTTTTTGACTCAAATGTAAAAACGGACGCCAGAATTAGATTTGGGGTTTAATTTCATGCTTAAAAATGGTGTTTTCTATATTTTTTAAAAATCAAGGTTTTTTGGTGTCCGGGGAAGAAAATTCCTGATGCCGGGGTGAGGGATTTTTGTGCCCAGGAGGTGAATATTTCGTTGTTGACCCAAATGTAAAAACGGATGCCAGAATTACATTCGGGGTTTAATTTCACGCTTAAAAATGGTGTTTTTTATACTTTTTAAAAATCAAGCATTTTTTGTTGTCCGGGCTAGTAAATTTCTGATGCCGGGGTCAGGGATTTTTGTGCCCAGGAGGTGAAAAAGATTTTTTGACACAAATGTAAAAACCGAGTCCAGTATGAGATTCGGGGTTGAATTTCATCCTTAGAAATGGTGTTTTTTATACTTTTTAAAAATCAAGCATTTTTTGGTGTCCGGGCAAGTAAATTTCTGATTTCGGAGTCAGGGATTTTTGTGCCCAGGAGGTGACATTTTTTTTGACCCAAATGTAAAAACGGACGCCAGAATTACATTCGGGGTTGAATTTCACGCTTAAAAATGGTGTTTTTTATAGTTTTTAAAAATCAAGCATTTTTTGGTGTCCGGGGAAGAAAATTCCTGTTGCCGGGTTCAGGGATTTTTGTGCCCAGCGGGTGAAAATTTTTTTTTGACCCAAATGTAAAAATGGACGCCAGAATTAGATTCAGGGTTGAATTTCATCCTTGAAAATGGTGTTTTTCATAGATTTTAAAAATCAAGATTTTTTGGTGTCCGGGGAAGAGAATTCCTGATGCCGGAGTCAGGGATTTTTGTGCCCGGGAGGTGAGATTTTTTTTTGACCCAAATGTAAAAATGGACGCCAGAATTAGATTCGGGGTTGAATTTCACCCTTGAAAATGGTGTTTTTCATAGATTTTAAAAATCAAGATTTTTTTGGTGTCAGGGGAAGAAAATTCGTGATGCCAGGGTCAGGGATTTTTGTGCCCAGGAGTTGAATTTTTTTTTGTTGACCCAAATGTAAAAACGGATGCCAGAATTACATTCGGGGTTTAATTTCACGCTTAAAAATGGTGTTTTTTATACTTTTTAAAAATCAAGCATTTTTTGGTGTCCGGGCAAGTAAATTTGTGATGCCGGGGTCAGGGATTTTTGTGCCCAGGAGGTGAAAAAGATTTTTTGACACAAATGTAAAAACCGAGTCCAGTATGAGATTCGGGGTTGAATTTCATCCTTAGAAATGGAGTTTTTTATAGATTTTAAAAATCAAGATTTTTTTGTGTCCAGGGAAGAAAATTCGTGATGCCGGGGTCAGGGATTTTTGTGCCCAGGAGGTAAATTTTTTTTTTGACACAAATGTAAAAACCGAGGCCAGTATGAGATTCGGGGTTGAATTTAATCCTTAAAAATGGTTTTTTTCATACATTTTAAAAACCAAGATTTTTTGGTGTCCGGGGAAGAAAATTCCTGATGCCGGAGTCAGGGATTTTTGTGCCCAGGGGGTGAAATTTTTTTTTAACCCAAATGTAAAAATGGACACTAGAATTAGTTTCGGGGTTGAATTTCGTCCTTAAAAATTGTGTTTTTTATGCTTTGACCCAAATGTAAAAATGGACACCAGAATTACATTCAGGGTTGAATTTCACGCTTAAAAATGGTGTTTTTTATAGTTTTTAAAAATCAAGAATTTTTTGTTGTCCGGGCTAGTAAATTTCTGATGCCGGGGTCAGGGATTTTTGTGCCCAGGAGGTGAAAAAGATTTTTTGACACAAATGTAAAAACCGAGTCCAGTATGAGATTCGGGGTTGAATTTCATCCTTAGAAATGGTGTTTTTTATACTTTTTAAAAATCAAGCATTTTTTGGTGTCCGGGCAAGTAAATTTCTGATTTCGGAGTCAGGGATTTTTGTGCCCAGGAGGTGACATTTTTTTTGACCCAAATGTAAAAACGGACGCCAGAATTACATTCGGGGTTGAATTTCACGCTTAAAAATGGTGTTTTTTATAGTTTTTAAAAATCAAGCATTTTTTGGTGTCCGGGGAAGAAAATTCCTGTTGCCGGGTTCAGGGATTTTTGTGCCCAGCGGGTGAAAATTTTTTTTTGACCCAAATGTAAAAACGGACGCCAGAATTGGATTCAGGGTTGAATTTCATCCTTGAAAATGGTGTTTTTCATAGATTTTAAAAATCAAGATTTTTTGGTGTGCGGGGAAGAAAATTCCTGATGCCGGGGTCAGGGATTTTTGTGCCCAGGAGGTGAATTTTTTTTCCCCACCCAAATCTATAAACGGACACCGGAATGAGATTCGGGGTTGAATTTCGTGCTTAAAAATGGTGTTTTTCATAGCTTTTAAAAATCAAGATTTTTTTGGTGTACGGGGAAGAAAATTCCTGATGCTGGGGTCAGAGAGTTTTGTGCCCAGGAGGTGAATTTTTTTCCCCCACCCAAATCTATAAACAGACGCCGGAATGAGATTCGGGGTTGAATTTCGTGCTTAAAAATGGTGTTTTTTATAGCTTTTAAAAATCAAGAATTTTTTGGTGTCCGGGGAAGAAAATTCCTGATGCCGGAGTCAGGGACTTTTGTGCCCAGGAGGTGAAATTATTTTCCACTCAAATGTAAAAACGGATGCCAGAATTAGATTTGGGGTTGAATTTCATCCTTAAAAATGGTTTTTTCTATAGATTTTAAAAATCAAGGTTTTTTGGTGTCCGGGGAAGAAAATTCCTGATGCCGGGGTGAGGGATTTTTGTGCCCAGGAGGTGAATTTATCGTTGTTGACCCAAATGTAAAAACGGATGCCAGAATTACATTCGGGGTTTAATTTCACGCTTAAAATGGTGTTTTTTATACTTTTTAAAGATCAAGCATTTTTTGGCGTCCGGGCTAGTAAATTTCTGATGCCGGGGTCAGGGATTTTTGTGCCCAGGAGGTGAAAAAGATTTTTTGACACAAATGTAAAAACCGAGTCCAGTATGAGATTCGGGGTTGAATTTCATCCTTAGAAATGGTGTTTTTTATACTTTTTAAAAATCAAGCATTTTTTGGTGTCCGGGCAAGTAAATTTCTGATTTCGGAGTCAGGGATTTTTGTGCCCAGGAGGTGACATTTTTTTTGACCCAAATGTAAAAACGGACGCCAGAATTACATTCGGGGTTGAATTTCACGCTTAAAAATGGTGTTTTTTATAGTTTTTAAAAATCAAGCATTTTTTGGTGTCCGGGGAAGAAAATTCCTGTTGCCGGGTTCAGGGATTTTTGTGCCCAGCGGGTGAAAATTTTTTTTTGACCCAAATGTAAAAACGGACGCCAGAATTAGATTCGGGGTTGAATTTCACCCTTGAAAATGGTGTTTTTCATAGATTTTAAAAATCAAGATTTTTTTGGTGTCAGGGGAAGAAAATTCGTGATGCCAGGGTCAGGGATTTTTGTGCCCAGGAGTTGAATTTTTTTTAGTTGACCCAAATGTAAAAACGGATGCCAGAATTACATTCGGGGTTTAATTTCACGCTTAAAAATGGTGTTTTTTATACTTTTTAAAAATCAAGCATTTTTTGGTGTCCGGGCAAGTAAATTTGTGATGCCGGGGTCAGGGATTTTTGTGCCCAGGAGGTGAAAAAGATTTTTTGACACAAATGTAAAAACCGAGTCCAGTATGAGATTCGGGGTTGAATTTCATCCTTAGAAATGGAGTTTTTTATAGATTTTAAAAATCAAGATTTTTTTGTGTCCAGGGAAGAAAATTCGTGATGCCGGGGTCAGGGATTTTTGTGCCCAGGAGGTAAATTTTTTTTGACCCAAATGTAAAAACAGACACCAGAATTAGATTCGAGTTTTAATTTCATCCTTAAAAATGGTTTTTTTCATAGATTTTAAAAATCAAGATTTTTTGATGTCCGGGGAAGAAAATTCGTGATGCCGGGGTCAGGGATTTTTGTGCCCAGGAGGTAAATTTTTTTTTTGACACAAATGTAAAAACCGAGGCCAGTATGAGATTCGGGGTTGAATTTAATCCTTAAAAATGGTTTTTTTTAATAGATTTTAAAAACCAAGATTTTTTGGTGTCCGGGGAAGAAAATTCCTGATGCCGGAGTCAGGGATTTTTGTGCCCAGGGGGTGAAATTTTTTTTTTAACCCAAATGTAAAAATGGACACTGGAATTAGTTTCGGGGTTGAATTTCGTCCTTAAAAATTGTGTTTTTTATACTTTGACCCAAATGTAAAAATGGACACCAGAATTACATTCAGGGTTGAATTTCACGCTTAAAAATGGTGTTTTTTATAGTTTTTAAAAATCAAGAATTTTTTGTTGTCCGGGAAAGAAAATTACTGATGCCGGGGTCAGGGATTTTATTTGCCTAGGAGGTGAACATTTTTTTTTTGACTCAAATGTAAAAACGGACGCCAGAATTAGATTTGGGGTTTAATTTCATGCTTAAAAATGGTGTTTTCTCTAGATTTTAAAAATCAAGGTTTTTTGGTGTCCGGGGAAGAAAATTCCTGATGCCGGGGTGAGGGATTTTTGTGCCCAGGAGGTGAATATTTCGTTGTTGACACAAATGTAAAAACGGATGCCAGAATTACATTCGGGGTTTAATTTCACGCTTAAAAATGGTGTTTTTTATACTTTTTAAAAATCAAGCATTTTTTGGTGTCCGGGCTAGTAAATTTCTGATGCCGGGGTGAGGGATTTTTGTGCCCAGGAGGTGAAAAAGATTTTTTGACACAAATGTAAAAACCGAGTCCAGTATGAGATTCGGGGTTGAATTTCATCCTTAGAAATGGTGTTTTTTATACTTTTTAAAAATCAAGCATGTTTTGGTGTCCGGGCAAGTAAATTTCTGATTTCGGAGTCAGGGATTTTTGTGCCCAGGAGGTGATTTTTTTTTGACCCAAATGTAAAAATGGACACCAGAATTACATTCGGGGTTGAATTTCACGCTTAAAAATGGTGTTTTTTATAGTTTTTAAAAATCAAGAATTTTTTGTTGTCCGGGAAAGAAAATTACTTTTGCCGGGGTCAGGGATTTTATTTGCCTAGGAGGTGAACATTTTTTTTTTTTACTCAAATGTAAAAACGGACGCTAGAATTAGATTTGGGGTTTAATTTCATGCTTAAAAATGGTGTTTTCTATAGATTTTAAAAATCAAGGTTTTTTGGTGTCCGGGGAAGAAAATTCCTGATGCCGGAGTCAGGGACTTTTGTGCCCAGGAGGTGAAATTATTTTCCACTCAAATGTAAAAACGGATGCCAGAATTACATTCGGGGTTGAATTTCACGCTTAAAAATGGTGTTTTTTATACTTTTTAAAAATCAAGCATTTTTTGGTGTCCGGGCAAGTAAATTTTTGATGCCGGGGTCAGGGATTTTTGTGCCCAGGGGGTGAAATTTTTTTTTTGACCCAAATGTAAAAATGGACACTAGAATTAGTTTCGGGGTTGAATTTCACGCTTAAAAATGGTGTTTTTTATAGTTTTTAAAAATCAAGAATTTTTTGTTGTCCGGGAAAGAAAATTACTGATGCCGGGGTCAGGGATTTTTGTGCCCAGGAGGTGATTTTTTTTTTTTGACTCAAATGTAAAAACGGACGCCAGAATTAGATTTGGGGTTTAATTTCATGCTTAAAAATGGTGTTTTCTATAGATTTTAAAAATCAAGGTTTTTTGGTGTCCGGGGAAGAAAATTCCTGATGCCGGGGTGAGGGATTTTTGTGCCCAGGAGGTGAATTTTTCATTGTTGACCCATATGTAAAAACGGATGCCAGAATTACATTCGGGGTTTAATTTCACGCTTAAAAATTGTGTTTTTTATACTTTTTAAAAATCAAGAATTTTTTGGTGTCCGGGCTAGTAAATTTCTGATGCCGGGGTCAGGGATTTTTGTGCCCAGGAGGTGAATTTTTTTTTGACCCAAATGTAAAAATGGACACCAGAATTACATTCGGGGTTGAATTTCACGCTTAAAAATGGTGTTTTTTATAGTTTTTAAAAATCAAGAATTTTTTGTTGTCCGGGGAAGAAAATTCCTGTTGCCGGGTTCAGGGATTTTTGTGCCCAGCGGGTGAAATTTTTTTTTTGACCCAAATGTAAAAACGGACGCCAGAATTAGATACAGGGTTGAATTTCATCCTTGAAAATGGTGTTTTTCATAGATTTTAAAAATCAAGATTTTTTTGGTGTCAGGGAAAGAAAATTCGTGATGCCAGGGTCAGGGATTTTTGTGCCCAGGAGTTGAATTTTTTTTTGTTGACCCAAATGTAAAAACGGATGCCAGAATTACATTCGGGGTTTAATTTCACACTTAAAAATGGTGTTTTTTATACTTTTTAAAAATCAAGCATTTTTTGGTGTCCGGGCAAGTAAATTTGTGATGCCGGGGTCAGGGATTTTTGTGCCCAGGAGGTGAAAAAGATTTTTTGACACAAATGTAAAAACCGAGTCCAGTATGAGATTCGGGGTTGAATTTCATCCTTAGAAATGGAGTTTTTTATAGATTTTAAAAATCAAGATTTTTTTGTGTCCAGGGAAGAAAATTCGTGATGCCGGGGTCAGGGATTTTTGTGCCAAGGAGGTAAATTTTTTTTTTTGACACAAATGTAAAAACCGAGGCTAGTATGAGATTCGAGTTTTAATTTCATCCTTAAAAATGGTTTTTTTCATAGATTTTAAAAATCAAGATTTTTTGATGTCCGGGGAAGAAAATTTGTGATGCCGGGGTCAGGGATTTTTGTGCCCAGGAGGTAAATTTTTTTTTTGACACAAATGTAAAAACCGAGGCCAGTATGAGATTCGGGGTTGAATTTAATCCTTAAAAATGGTTTTTTTCATAGATTTTAAAAACCAAGATTTTTTGGTGTCCGGGGAAGAAAATTCCTGATGCCGGAGTCAGGGATTTTTTTGCCCAGGGGGTGAAATTTTTTTTTTTGACCCAAATGTAAAAATGGACACTAGAATTAGTTTCGGGGTTGAATTTCGTCCTTAAAAATGGTGTTTTTTATACTTTTTAAAAATCAAGCATTTTTTGGTGTCCGGGCAAGTAAATTTCTGATGCCGGGGTCAGGGACTTTTGTGCCCAGGAGGTGAATTTTTTTTTGACCCAAATGTAAAAATGGACACCAGAATTACATTCGGGGTTGAATTTCACGCTTAAAAATGGTGTTTTTTATACTTTTTAAAAATCAAGCATTTTTTGGTGTCTGGCCAAGTAAATTTCTGATGCCGGGGTCAGGGATTTTATTTGCCTAGGGGGTAAACATTTTTTTTTTACCCAAATGTAAAAACGGACGCCAGAATTAGATTTGGGGTTTAATTTCATGCTTAAAAATGGTGTTTTTTATAGATTTTAAAAATCAAGGTTTTTTTGTGTCCAGGGAAGAAAATTCGTGATGCCGGGGTCAGGGATTTTTGTGCCCAGGAGGTGAATTTTTTTTTTGACACAAATGTAAAAACCTAGGACAGTATGAGATTCGGGGTTGAATTTCATCCTTAGAAATGGTGTTTTTTATAGATTTTAAAAATCAAGATTTTTTTGTGTCCAGGGAAGAAAATTCGTGATGCCGGGGTCAGGATTTTTGTGCCCAGGAGGTAAATTTTTTTTGACCCAAATGTAAAAACAGACACCAGAATTAGATTCGAGTTTTAATTTCATCCTTAAAAATGGTTTTTTTCATAGATTTTAAAAATCAAGAATTTTTTGGTGTCCGGGCAAGAAAATTCCTGATGCCAGGGTCAGGGATTTTTGTGCCCAGGAGGTGATTTTTTTTTTGACCCAAATGTAAAAATGGACACCAGAATTACATTCGGGGTTGAATTTCACGCTTAAAACTGGTGTTTTTTATAGTTTTTAAAAATCAAGAATTTTTTGTTGTCCGGGAAAGAAAATTACTTTTGCCGGGGTCAGGGATTTTATTTGCCTAGGAGGTGAACATTTTTTTTTTTTACTCAAATGTAAAAACGGACGCTAGAATTAGATTTGGGGTTTAATTTCATGCTTAAAAATGGTGTTTTCTATAGATTTTAAAAATCAAGGTTTTTTGGTGTCCGGGGAAGAAAATTCCTGGTGCCGGGATGAGGGATTTTTGTGCCCAGGAGGTGAATATTTCGTTGTTGACCCAAATGTAAAAACGGATGCCAGAATTACATTTGGGGTTTAATTTCACGCTTAAAAATGGTGTTTTTTATACTTTTTAAAAATCAAGCATTTTTTGGTGTCCGGGCAAGTAAATTTTTGATGCCGGGGTCAGGGATTTTTGTGCCCAGGGGGTGAAATTTTTTTTTTGACCCAAATGTAAAAATGGACACTAGAATTAGTTTCGGGGTTGAATTTCGTCCTTAAAAATGGTGCTTTTTATAGTTTTTAAAAATCAAGAATTTTTTGGTGTCCGGGCAAGAAAATTCCTGATGCCAGAGTCAAGGATTTTTGTGCCCAGGAGGTGAAAAAGATTTTTTGACACAAATGTAAAAACCGAGGCCAGTATGAGATTCGGGGTTGAATTTCATCCTTAGAAATGGTGTTTTTTATAGATTTTAAAAATCACGATTTTTTTGTGTCCAGGGAAGAAAATTCGTGATGCCGGGGTCAGGGATTTTTGTGCCCAGGAGGTAAATTTTTTTTGACCCAAATGTAAAAACAGACACCAGAATTAGATTCGAGTTTTAATTTCATCCTTAAAAATGGTTTTTTTCATAGATTTTAAAAATCAAGATTTTTTGGTGTCCGGGGAAGAAAATTCGTGATCAGGGATTTTTGTGCCCAGGAGGTAAATTTTTTTTGACACAAATGTAAAAACCGAGGCGAATATGAGATTCGGGGTTGAATTTCATCCTTAGAAATGGTGTTTTTAATAGTTTTTAAAAATCAAGCATTTTTTGGTGTCCGGGGAAGAAAATTCGTGATGCTGGGGTCAGGGATTTTTGTGCCCAGGAGGTGAAATATTTTTTTTTGACCCAAATGTAAAAACGGACTCCAGAATTAGATTTGGGGTTTAATTTCATCCTTGAAAATGGTGTTTTTCATAGATTTTAAAAATCAAGATTTTTTTGTGTCCGGGGAAGAAAATTCGTGATGCCAGGAATTTTTATGCCCAGCAGGTAAATTGTTTTTTGACCCAAATGTAAAAGCAGACACCAGAATTAGATTCGAGGTTTAATTGCATCCTTAAAAATGGTGTTTTCTATACTTTTTATAAATGAAGATATTTTTGGTGTCCGGGGAAGGAAATTCCTGATGCCGGCGTCAGGGATTTTTGTGCCCAGGAGGTGAAAATTTTTTTTGACCCAAATGTAAAATTCGATTCCAGAATGAGGTTTGGGGTTGCATTTCATCCTTAAAAATGGTGTGTTTTATAGTTTTTGTAAATGAACATTTTTGGGGTGTCCGTGGGACAAAATTCCTGATGCCGGGGTCAGGGATTTTTGTGCCCAGGAGGTAAATTTTTTTTTTTGACACAAATGTAAAAACCGAGGCCAGTATGAGATTCGGGGTGGAATTAAATCCTTAAAAATGGTTTTTTTCATAGATTTTAAAAACCAAGATTTTTTGGTGTCCGGGCAAGTAAATTTCTGATGCCGGGGTCAGGGACTTTTGTGCCCAGGAGGTGAATTTTTTTTTGACCCAAATGTAAAAATGGACACCAGAATTACATTCGGGGTTGAATTTCACGCTTAAAAATGGTGTTTTTTATACTTTTTAAAAATCAAGCATTTTTTGGTGTCTGGCCAAGTAAATTTCTGATGCCGAGGTCAGGGATTTTATTTGCCTAGGAGGTAAACATTTTTTTTTTTACCCAAATGTAAAAACGGACGCCAGAATTAATTTGGGGTTTAATTTCATGCTTAAAAATGGTGTTTTTTATAGATTTTAAAAATCAAGGTTTTTTGGTGTCCGGGGAAGAAAATTCCTGTTGACGGGGTCAGGGATTTTTGTGCCCAGGAGGTGAATTTTTTTTTTTGACACAAATGTAAAAACCTAGGACAGTATGAGATTCGGGGTTGAATTTCATCCTTAGAAATGGTGTTTTTTATAGATTTTAAAAATCAAGATTTTTTTGTGTCCAGGGAAGAAAATTCGTGATGCCGGGGTCAGGATTTTTGTGCCCAGGAGGTAAATTTTTTTTGACCCAAATGTAAAAACAGACACCAGAATTAGATTCGAGTTTTAATTTCATCTTTAAAAATGGTTTTTTTCATAGATTTTAAAAATCAAGAATTTTTTGGTGTCCGGGCAAGAAAATTCCTGATGCCAGGGTCAGGGATTTTTGTGCCCAGGAGGTGAATTTTTTTTTTGACCCAAATGTAAAAATGGACACCAGAATTACATTCGGGGTTGAATTTCACGCTTAAAACTGGTGTTTTTTATAGTTTTTAAAAATCAAGAATTTTTTGTTGTCCGGGAAAGAAAATTACTTTTGCCGGGGACAGGGATTTTATTTGCCTAGGAGGTGAACATTTTTTTTTTTGACTCAAATGTAAAAACGGACGCTAGAATTAGATTTGGGGTTTAATTTCATGCTTAAAAATGGTGTTTTCTATAGATTTTAAAAATCAAGGTTTTTTGGTGTCCGGGGAAGAAAATTCCTGGTGCCGGGATGAGGGATTTTTGTGCCCAGGAGGTGAATATTTCGTTGTTGACCCAAATGTAAAAACGGATGCCAGAATTACATTTGGGGTTTAATTTCACGCTTAAAAATGGTGTTTGTTATACTTTTTAAAAATCAAGCATTTTTTGGTGTCCGGGCAAGTAAATTTTTGATGCCGGGGTCAGGGATTTTTGTGCCCAGGGGGTGAAATTTTTTTTTGACCCAAATGTAAAAATGGACACTAGAATTAGTTTCGGGGTTGAATTTCGTCCTTAAAAATGGTGCTTTTTATAGTTTTTAAAAATCAAGAATTTTTTGGTGTCCGGGCAAGAAAATTCCTGATGCCAGAGTCAAGGATTTTGTGCCCAGGAGGTGAAAAAGATTTTTTGACACAAATGTAAAAACCGAGGCCAGTATGAGATTCGGGGTTGAATTTCATCCTTAGAAATGGTGTTTTTTATAGATTTTAAAAATCACGATTTTTTTGTGTCCAGGGAAGAAAATTCGTGATGCCGGGGTCAGGGATTTTTGTGCCCAGGAGGTAAATTTTTTTTGACCCAAATGTAAAAACAGACACCAGAATTAGATTCGAGTTTTAATTTCATCCTTAAAAATGGTTTTTTTCATAGATTTTAAAAATCAAGATTTTTTGGTGTCCGGGGAAGAAAATTCGTGATCAGGGATTTTTGTGCCCAGGAGGTAAATTTTTTTTGACACAAATGTAAAAACCGAGGCGAATATGAGATTCGGGGTTGAATTTCATCCTTAGAAATGGTGTTTTTAATAGTTTTTAAAAATCAAGCATTTTTTGGTGTCCGGGGAAGAAAATTCGTGATGCTGGGGTCAGGGATTTTTGTGCCCAGGAGGTGAATATTTCGTTGTTGACCCAAATGTAAAAACGGATGCCAGAATTAGATTTGGGGTTTAATTTCACGCTTAAAAATGGTGTTTTTTATACTTTTTAAAAATCAAGCATTTTTTGGTGTCCGGGCAAGTAAATTTTTGATGCCGGGGTCAGGGATTTTTGTGCCCAGGGGGTGAAATTTTTTTTTTGACCCAAATGTAAAAATGGACACTAGAATTAGTTTCGGGGTTGAATTTCGTCCTTAGAAATGGTGTTTTTTATAGTTTTTAAAAATCAAGAATTTTTTGGTGTCCGGGGAAGAAAATTCGTGATGCTGGGGTCAGGGATTTTTGTGCCCAGGAGGTGAAATACTTTTTTTTGACCCAAATGTAAAAACGGACTCCAGAATTAGATTTGGGGTTTAATTTCATCCTTGAAAATGGTGTTTTTCATAGATTTTAAAAATCAAGATTTTTTTGTGTCCGGGGAAGAAAATTCGTGATGCCAGGAATTTTTATGCCCAGCAGGTAAATTGTTTTTTGACCCAAATGTAAAAGCAGACACCAGAATTAGATTCGAGGTTTAATTGCATCCTTAAAAATGGTGTTTTCTATACTTTTTATAAATGAAGATATTTTTGGTGTCCGGGGAAGGAAATTCCTGATGCCGGCGTCAGGGATTTTTGTGCCCAGGAGGTGAAAATTTTTTTTGACCCAAATGTAAAATTCGATTCCAGAATGAGGTTTTGGGTTGCATTTCATCCTTAAAAATGGTGTTTTTTATAGTTTTTGTAAATGAACATTTTTGGGGTGTCCGGGGGACAAAATTCCTGATGCCGGTTTCAGGGATTTTTGTGCCCAGGAGGTGAATTTTTTTTTGACCCAAATGTAAAAACGGACACCAGAATTACATTCAGGGTTGAATTTCATCCTTGAAAATGGTGTTTTTCATAGATTTTAAAAATCAAGATTTTTTGATGTCCGGGGAAGAAAACTCCTGATGCCGGTGTCAGGGATTTTTGTGCCCAGGAGGTGAAATTTTTTTTTTTACCCAAATGTAAAAACGGAAGCCAGAATTACATTCGGGGTTGAATTTCACGCTTAAAAATGATGTTATTTATACTTTTTAAAAATCAAGGTTTTTTGGATTCCGGGGAAGAAAATTCGTGATGCCGGGGTCAGGGATTTTTGTGTCCAGGAGGTGAATTTTTTTTTGTTGACCCAAATGTAAAAACGGATGCCAGAATTACATTCGGGATTTAATTTCACACTTAAAAATGGAGTTTTTTATACTTTTTAAAAATCAAGCATTTTTTGGTGTCCAGGGAAGAAAATTCGTGATGCCGGAGTCAGGGATTTTTGTGCCCAGGAGGTGAATATTTTTTTTGACCCAAATGTAAAAACGGATGCCAGAATTAGATTTGGGGTTGAATTTCGTCCTTCAAAATGGTGTTTTTCATAGTTTTTAAAAATGAAGATTTTTTTGGTGTCCGTGGAAGAAAATTCCTGATGCCGGAGTCAGGGATTTTTGGGCCCAGGAGGTGAATGTTTTTTTTTACTCAAATCCAAAAACGGACATCAGAATGAGATTCGGGTTTGAATTTCATCCTTAAAAATGGTGTTTTCATAGCTTTTAAAAATCAAGATTTTTTTGGTGTACGGGGAAGAAAATTCCTGATGCCGGAGTCAGGGACTTTTGTGCCCAGGAGGTGAAATTATTTTCCACTCAAATGTAAAAACGGACGCCAGAATTAGATTTGGGGTTTAATTTCATGCTTAAAAATGGTGTTTTCTATAGATTTTAAAAATCAAGGTTTTTTGGTGTCCGTGGAAGAAAATTCCTGATGCCGGGGTGAGGGATTTTTGTGCCCAGGAGGTGAATTTTTCGTTGTTGACCCAAATGTAAAAACGGATGCCAGAATTACATTCGGGGTTTAATTTCACGCTTAAAAATTGTGTTTTTTATACTTTTTAAAAATCAAGCATTTTTTGGTGTCTGGGCTAGTAAATTTCTGATGCCGGGGTCAGGGATTTTTGTGCCCAGGAGGTGAATTTTTCGTTGTTGACCCAAATGTAAAAACGGATGCCAGAATTACATTCGGGGTTGAATTTCACGCTTAAAAATGGTGTTTTTTATAGTTTTTAAAAATCAAGAATTTTTTGTTGTCCGGGAAAGAAAATTACTGATGCCGGGGTCAGGGATTTTATTTGCCTAGGAGGTGAACATTATTTTTTTGACTCAAATGTAAAAACGGACGCCAGAATTAGATTTGGGGTTTAATTTCATGCTTAAAAATGGTGTTTTCTATATTTTTTAAAAATCAAGGTTTTTTGGTGTCCGGGGAAGAAAATTCCTGATGCCGGGGTGAGGGATTTTTGTGCCCAGGAGGTGAATATTTCGTTGTTGACCCAAATGTAAAAACGGATGCCAGAATTACATTCGGGGTTTAATTTCACGCTTAAAAATGGTGTTTTTTATACTTTTTAAAGATCAAGCATTTTTTGGTGTCCGGGCTAGTAAATTTCTGATGCCGGGGTCAGGGATTTTTGTGCCCAGGAGGTGAAAAAGATTTTTTGACACAAATGTAAAAACCGAGTCCAGTATGAGATTCGGGGTTGAATTTCATCCTTAGAAATGGTGTTTTTTATACTTTTTAAAAATCAAGCATTTTTTGGTGTCCGGGCAAGTAAATTTCTGATTTCGGAGTCAGGGATTTTTGTGCCCAGGAGGTGACATTTTTTTTGCCCCAAATGTAAAAACGGACGCCAGAATTACATTCGGGGTTGAATTTCACGCTTAAAAATGGTGTTTTTTATAGTTTTTAAAAATCAAGCATTTTTTGGTGTCCGGGGAAGAAAATTCCTGTTGCCGGGTTCAGGGATTTTTGTGCCCAGCGGGGGAAAATTTTTTTTTGACCCAAATGTAAAAACGGACGCCAGAATTAGATTCAGGGTTGAATTTCATCCTTGAAAATGGTGTTTTTCATAGATTTTAAAAATCAAGATTTTTTTGTGTCTAGGGAAGAAAATTCGTGATGCCGGGGTCAGGGATTTTTGTGCCCAGGAGGTAAATTTTTTTTGACCCAAATGTAAAAACAGACACCAGAATTAGATTCGAGTTTTAATTTCATCCTTAAAAATGGTTTTTTTCATAGATTTTAAAAATCAAGATTTTTTGATGTCCGGGGAAGAAAATTCGTGATGCCGGGGTCAGGGATTTTTGTGCCCAGGAGGTAAATTTTTTTTTGACACAAATGTAAAAACCGAGGCCAGTATGAGATTCGGGGTTGAATTTAATCCTTAAAAATGGTTTTTTTCATAGATTTTAAAAACCAAGATTTTTTGGTGTCCGGGGAAGAAAATTCCTGATGCCGGAGTCAGGGATTTTTGTGCCCAGGGGGTGAAATTTTTTTTTTTAACCCAAATGTAAACATGGACACTAGAATTAGTTTCGTGGTTGAATTTCGTCCTTAAAAATTGTGTTTTTTATACTTTGACCCAAATGTAAAAATGGACACCAGAATTACATTCAGGGTTGAATTTCACGCTTAAAAATGGTGTTTTTTATAGTTTTTAAAAATCAAGAATTTTTTGTTGTCCGGGAAAGAAAATTACTGATGCCGGGGTCAGGGATTTTATTTGCCTAGGAGGTGAACATTTTTTTTTTTACTCAAATGTAAAAACGGACGCCAGAATTAGATTTGGGGTTTAATTTCATGCTTAAAAATGGTGTTTTCTCTAGATTTTAAAAATCAAGGTTTTTTGGTGTCCGGGGAAGAAAATTCCTGATGCCGGGGTGAGGGATTTTTGTGCCCAGGAGGTGAAAAAGATTTTTTGACACAAATGTAAAAACCGAGTCCAGTATGAGATTCGGGGTTGAATTTCATCCTTAGAAATGGTGTTTTTTATACTTTTTAAAAATCAAGCATTTTTTGGTGTCCGGGCAAGTAAATTTCTGATTTCGGAGTCAGGGATTTTTGTGCCCAGGAGGTGATTTTTTTTTGACCCAAATGTAAAAATGGACACCAGAATTACATTCGGGGTTGAATTTCACGCTTAAAAATGGTGTTTTTTATAGTTTTTAAAAATCAAGAATTTTTTGTTGTCCGGGAAAGAAAATTACTGATGCCGGGGTCAGGGATTTTATTTGCCTAAGAGGTGAACATTTTTTTTTTACTCAAATGTAAAAACGGACGCCAGAATTAGATTTGGGGTTTAATTTCATGCTTAAAAATGGTGTTTTCTATAGATTTTAAAAATCAAGGTTTTTTGGTGTCAGGGGAAGAAAATTCCTGATGCCGGGGTGAGGGATTTTTGTGCCCAGGAGGTGAATTTTTCGTTGTTGACCCAAATGTAAAAACGGATGCCAGAATTACATTCGGGGTTTAATTTCACGCTTAAAAATTGTGTTTTTTATACTTTTTAAAAATCAAGAATTTTTTGGTGTCCGGGCTAGTAAATTTCTGATGCCGGGGTCAGGGATTTTTGTGCCCAGGAGGTGAATTTTTTTTTTGACCCAAATGTAAAAATGGACACCAGAATTACATTCAGGGTTGAATTTCACGCTTAAAAATGGTGTTTTTTATAGTTTTTAAAAATCAAGAATTTTTTGTTGTCCGGGAAAGAAAATTACTGATGCCGGGGTCAGGGATTTTATTTGCCTAGGAGGTGAACATTTTTTTTTTGACTCAAATGTAAAAACGGACGCCAGAATTAGATTTGGGGTTTAATTTCATGCTTAAAAATGGTGTTTTCTATAGATTTTAAAAATCAAGGTTTTTTGGTGTCCGGGGAAGAAAATTCCTGATGCCGGGGTGAGGGATTTTTGTGCCCAGGAGGTGAATATTTCGTTGTTGACACAAATGTAAAAACGGATGCCAGAATTACATTCGGGGTTTAATTTCACGCTTAAAAATGGTGTTTTTTATACTTTTTAAAAATCAAGCATTTTTTGGTGTCCGGGCTAGTAAATTTCTGATGCCGGGGTGAGGGATTTTTGTGCCCAGGAGGTGAAAAAGATTTTTTGACACAAATGTAAAAACCGAGTCCAGTATGAGATTCGGGGTTGAATTTCATCCTTAGAAATGGTGTTTTTTATACTTTTTAAAAATCAAGCATTTTTTGGTGTCCGGGCAAGTAAATTTCTGATTTCGGAGTCAGGGATTTTTGTGCCCAGGAGGTGACATTTTTTTTGCCCCAAATGTAAAAACGGACGCCAGAATTACATTCGGGGTTGAATTTCACGCTTAAAAATGGTGTTTTTTATAGTTTTTAAAAATCAAGCTTTTTTTGGTGTGCGGGGAAGTAAATTTTTGATGCCGGGGTCAGGGATTTTTGTGCCCAGGGGGTGAAATTTTTTTTTTGACCCAAATGTAAAAATGGACACTAGAATTAGTTTCGGGGTTGAATTTCATCCTTAAAAATGGTGCTTTTTATAGTTTTTAAAAATCAAGAATTTTTTTGGTGTCCGGGCAAGAAAATTCCTGATGCCAGAGTCAGGGATTTTTGTGCCCAGGAGGTGAAAAAGATTTTTTGACACAAATGTAAAAACTGAGGCCAGTATGAGATTCGGGGTTGAATTTCATCCTTAAAAATGGTTTTTTTCATAGATTTTAAAAATCAAGAATTTTTTGGTGTCCAGGAAAGAAAATTCCTGATGCCGGGGTCAGGGATTTTTGTGCCCAGGAGGTGAATTTTTTTTTTGACCCAAATGTAAAAATGGACACCAGAATTACATTCGGGGTTGAATTTCACGCTTAAAAATGGTGTTTTTTATAGTTTTTAAAAATCAAGAATTTTTTGGTGTCCGGGAAAGAAAATTACTGATGCCGGGCTCAGGGATTTTTGTGCCCAGGAGGTGATTTTTTTTTTGACCCAAATGTAAAAATGGACACCAGAATTACATTCGGGGTTGAATTTCACGCTTAAAAATGGTGCTTTTTATAGTTTTTAAAAATCAAGAATTTTTTGTTGTCCGGGAAAGAAAATTACTGATGCCGGGGTCAGGGATTTTTGTGCCCAGGAGGTGAAATTTTTTTATTGACTCAAATGTAAAAACGGATGCCAGAATTAGATTCGGGGTTGAATTTAGTCCTTCAAAATGGTGCTTTTCATAGCTTTTAAAAATCAAGAATTTTTTGGTGTCCTGGGAAGGAAATTCCTGATGCCGGGGGTCAGGACCTTTTGTGCCCAGGAGGTGAATGTTGTTTTTTTTACTCAAATCTAAAAACGGACACCAGAATGAGATTCGGGGTTGAATTTCATCCTTAAAAATGGAGTTTTTCATAGTTTAAGATTTATTTCGTGTCCGGGGAAGAAAATTCCTGATGCCGGGGTAAGGGATTTTTGTGCCCAGGAGGTGAAATTATTTTCCACTCAAATGTAAAAACGGATGCCAGAATTAGATTTGGGGTTTAATTTCATGCTTAAAAATGGTGTTTTCTATAGATTTTAAAAATCAAGGTTTTTTGGTGTCCGGGGAAGAAAATTTCTGATGCCGGGGTCAGGGATTTTTGTGCCCAGGAGGTGAGTTTTTCGTTGTTGACCCAAATGTAAAAACGGATGCCAGAATTACATTCGGGGTTTAATTTCACGCTTAAAAATTGTGTTTTTTATACTTTTTAAAAATCAAGCATTTTTTGGTGTCCGGGCTAGTAAATTTCTGATGCCGGGGTCAGGGATTTTTGTGCCCAGGAGGTGAATTTTTCGTTGTTGACCCAAATGTAAAAACGGATGCCAGAATTAGATTTGGGGTTGAATTTCGTCCTTCAAAATGGTGTTTTTCATAGTTTTTAAAAATGAAGATTTTTTTGGTGTCCGTGGAAGAAAATTCCTGATGCCGGAGTCAGGGATTTTTGGGCCCAGGAGGTGAATGTTTTTTTTTACTCAAATCCAAAAACGGACACCAGAATGAGATTCGGGGTTGAATTTCATCCTTAAAAATGGTGTTTTCATAGCTTTTGAAAATCAAGATTTTTTTGGTGTCTGGGTAAGAAATTCCTTATGCCGATTTATAGCCCAGGAGGTGAAAAAAAAATTCTGACTCAAATCTAAAAACGGACACCAGAATGAGATTCGGGGTTGCTTTTTGTCCTTAAAAATCTCATTTTTCATAGCATTTAAAAATCAAGATTTTTTTGGTGTGCGGGGAAGAAAATTCCTGATGTCAGGGATTTTTGTGCCCAGGAGGTGAATATTTTTTTTGACCCAAATGTAAAAATGGATGCCAGAATTAGATTTGGGGTTGAATTTCGTCCTTCAATATGGTGTTTTTCATAGTTTTTAAAAATCAAGATTTTTTTGGTGTCCTGGGAAGATAATTCCTGATGCCAGGGTCAGGGATTTTTGTGCCCAGGAGGTGAATATTTTTTTTGACCCAAATGTAAAAACGGATGTCAGAATTAGATTTGGGGTTGAATTTTGTCCTTAAAAATGGTGTTTTTCGTAATTTTTAAAAATCAAGATTTTGTTGGGAAGAAAATGCCTGATGCCGGAGTCAGAGATTTTTGTGCCCAGGAGGTGAAATTTTTTTTTCCACCCAAATCTATAAACGGACGCCGGAATGAGATTCGGGGTTGAATTTCGTGCTTAAAAAGGGTGTTTTTCATAGCTTTTAAAAATCAAGATTTTTTTGGTGTCCGGGGAAGAAAATTCCTGATGCCGGGGTCAGTGACTTTTGTGCCCAGGAGATGAAATTATTTTCCACCCAAATGTAAAAACGCACACCAGAATGAGATTCGGGGTTGAATTTCATTCTTTAAAATGATGTTTTTCATAGCTTTTAAAAATCAAGAATTTTTTGGTGTCCCGGGAAGAAAATTCCTGATGCCGGAGTCAGGGATTTTTGTGCCCAGGAGGTGAAATTTTTTCCCACCCCCAAATCTAAAAACCAACACCAGAATGAGATTTGGGGTTGAATTTCATTCTCAAAAATGGTGTTTTTCATCGCTTTTAAAAATCAAGATTTATTTCGTGTCCGGGGAAGAAAATTCCTGATGCTGGGGTCAGGGATTTTTGTGCCCAGGAGGTGAATGTTTTTTATTGACTCAAATGTAAAAACTGACACCAGAATGAAATTCGGGGTTGAATTTCTTCCTTAAAAATGGTGTTTTTCATAGTTTATAAAAATCAAGATTTTTTTGGTGTCCGGGGAAGAAAATTCCTGATGCCAGGGTCAGGGATTTTTGTGCCCAGGAGGTGAAATTTTTTTTCCACCCAAATGTAAAAACGGACACCAGAATGAGATTCGGGGTTGAATTTCTTCCTTAAAAATGGTGTTTATCATAATTTTTAAAAATCAAGATTTTGTTGGGAAGAAAATTCCTGATGCCGGAGTTAGGGATTTTTGTGCCCAGGAGGTGAAATTTTTTTCCACCCAAATGTAAAAACGCACACTAGAATGAGATTCGGGGTTGAATTTCATTCTTAAAAATGGTGTTTTTCATAGCTTTTAAATATTAAGAATTTTTTGGTGTCCGGGGAAGAAAATTCCTAATGCCGAAGGCAAGGCAAGGCAAGGCAAAGCAAGGCAAGGCAAAGCAAGGCAAGGCAAGGTAAATTTCAAATTTCAAATTTCAAATTTCAAATTTCAAGTTTCAAATTTCAAATTTCAAATTTCAAATTTCAAATTTCAAATTTCAAATTTCAAATTTCAAATTTCAAATTTCAAATTTCAAATTATTTCCAATTTCAAATTTCCAATTTCAAATTTCTTTAATTTTATTTAATTTAATTTAAAATCCCTCAGTCCAGGCCAGCCAATTCAAACAACCAGGTTTTTAAGTCCCGGCGATTTTTGTGCCCAGGAGGTGAATTTTTTTTCAACCCAAATGTATAAATAGACACCAGAATGAGATTCGGGGTTGAATTTCATCCTTCAAAATGGTGTTTTTCATAGATTTTAAATTCAAGATTTTTTTGGTGTGCGGGGAAGAAAATTCCTGATGCCGGAGTCAGTGATTTTTGTGCCCAGGAGGTGAATGTTTTTTTTTACTCAAATCTAAAAACGGACACCAGAATGAGATTCGGGGTTGAATTTCATCCTTAAAAATGGTGTTTTCATAGCTTTTAAAAATCAAGGTTTTTTTGGTGTCTGGGTAAGAAAATTCCTTATGCCGATTTTTGTGCCCAGGAGGTGAAAAAAAATTTCTGACTCAAATCTAAAAACGGACACCAGAATGAGATTCGGGGTTGCTTTTTGTCCTTAAAAATGTCATTTTTCATAGCATTTAAAAATCAAGATTTTTTTGGTGTGCGGGGAAGAAAATTCCTGATGCCGGGGTCAGGGATTTTTGTGCCCAGGAGGTGAAATTTTTTCCCCACCCAAATCTAAAAACGGACACCAGAATGAGATTCGGGGTTGAATTTCATTCTCAAAAATGGTGTTTTTCATTGCTTTTAAAAATCAAGATTTTTGTGGTGTCCGGGGAAGAAAATTCCTGATGCCAGGGTCAGGGATTTTTGTGCCCAGGAGGTGAATATTTTTTTTGACCCAAATGTAAAAACGGATGCCAGAATTAGATTTGGGGTTGAATTTCGTCCTTCAAAATGGTGTTTTTCATAGTTTTTAAAAATGAAGATTTTTTTGGTGTCAGGGGAAGATAATTCCTGATGCCGGAGTGAGGGATTTTTGGGCCCAGGAGGTGAAATTTTTTTCCCCACCTAAATCTATAAACGGACACCGGAATGAGATTTGGGGTTGAATTTCATGCTTAAAAATGGTGTTTTTCATAGCTTTTAAAAATCAAGATTTTTTAGGTGTCCGGGGAAGAAAATTCCTGATGCCAGGGTCAGAGAGTTTTGTGCCCAGGAGGTGAATTTTTTTTTTCACACACAAATCTATAAACAGACGCCGGAATGAGATTCGGGGTTGAATTTCATGCTTAAAAATGGTGTTTTTCATAGCTTTTAAAAATCAAGAATTTTTTGGTGTCCAGGGAAGAAAATTCCTGATGCCTGAGTCAGGGATTTTTGTGCCCAGGAGGTGAATGTTTATTTTTACTCAAATCTAAAAACGGACACCAGAATGAGATTCGGGGTTGCTTTTTGTCCTTAAAAATGTCATTTTTCATAGCATTTAAAAATCAAGATTTTTTTGGTGTGCGGGGAAGAAAATTCCTGATGCCGGGGTCAGGGATTTTTGTGCCCAGGAGGTGAATTTTTTTTCCCCACCCAAATCTATAAACGGACACCGGAATGAGATTCGGGGTTGAATTTCGTGCTTAAAAATGGTGTTTTTCATAGCTTTTAAAAATCAAGATTTTTTTGGTGTACGGGGAAGAAAATTCCTGATGCCAGGGTCAGAAAGTTTTGTGCCCAGGAGGTGAATTTTTTTTTTCACACACAAATCTATAAACAGACGCCGGAATGAGATTCGGGGTTGAATTTCATGCTTAAAAATGGTGTTTTTCATAGCTTTTAAAAATCAAGAATTTTTTGGTGTCCAGGGAAGAAAATTCCTGATGCCTGTGTCAGGGATTTTTGTGCCCAGGAGGTGAATGTTTATTTTTACTCAAATCTAAAAACGGACACCAGAATGAGATTCGGGGTTGCTTTTTGTCCTTAAAAATGTCATTTTTCATAGCATTTAAAAATCAAGATTTTTTTGGTGTGCGGGGAAGAAAATTCCTGATGCCGGGGTCAGGGATTTTTGTGCCCAGGAGGTGAATTTTTTTTCCCCACCCAAATCTATAAACGGACACCGGAATGAGATTCGGGGTTGAATTTCGTGCTTAAAAATGGTGTTTTTCATAGCTTTTAAAAATCAAGATTTTTTTGGTGTACGGGGAAGAAAATTCCTGATGCTGGGGTCAGAGAGTTTTGTGCCCAGGAGGTGAATTTTTTTTCCCCACCCAAATCTATAAACAGACGCCGGAATGAGATTCGGGGTTGAATTTCGTGCTTAAAAATGGTGTTTTTTATAGCTTTTAAAAATCAAGAATTTTTTGGTGTCCGGGGAAGAAAATTCCTGATGCCGGAGTCAGGGACTTTTGTGCCCAGGAGGTGAAATTATTTTCCACTCAAATGTAAAAACGGATGCCAGAATTAGATTTGGGGTTTAATTTCATGCTTAAAAATGGTTTTTTCTATAGATTTTAAAAATCAAGGTTTTTTGGTGTCCGGGGAAGAAAATTCCTGATGCCGGGGTGAGGGATTTTTGTGCCCAGGAGGTGAATTTATCGTTGTTGACCCAAATGTAAAAACGGATGCCAGAATTACATTCGGGGTTTAATTTCACGCTTAAAAATGGTGTTTTTTATACTTTTTAAAGATCAAGCATTTTTTGGTGTCCGGGCTAGTAAATTTCTGATGCCGGGGTCAGGGATTTTTGTGCCCAGGAGGTGAAAAAGATTTTTTGACACAAATGTAAAAACCGAGTCCAGTATGAGATTCGGGGTTGAATTTCATCCTTAGAAATGGTGTTTTTTATACTTTTTAAAAATCAAGCATTTTTTGGTGTCCGGGCAAGTAAATTTCTGATTTCGGAGTCAGGGATTTTTGTGCCCAGGAGGTGACATTTTTTTTGACCCAAATGTAAAAACGGACGCCAGAATTACATTCGGGGTTGAATTTCACGCTTAAAAATGGTGTTTTTTATAGTTTTTAAAAATCAAGCATTTTTTGGTGTCCGGGGAAGAAAATTCCTGTTGCCGGGTTCAGGGATTTTTGTGCCCAGCGGGTGAAAATTTTTTTTTGACCCAAATGTAAAAACGGACGCCAGAATTAGATTCAGGGTTGAATTTCATCCTTGAAAATGGTGTTTTTCATAGATTTTAAAAATCAAGATTTTTTGGTGTCCGGGGAAGAGAATTCCTGATGCCGGAGTCAGGGATTTTTGTGCCCGGGAGGTGAGATTTTTTTTTGACCCAAATGTAAAAATGGACGCCAGAATTAGATTCGGGGTTGAATTTCACCCTTGAAAATGGTGTTTTTCATAGATTTTAAAAATCAAGATTTTTTTGGTGTCAGGGGAAGAAAATTCGTGATGCCAGGGTCAGGGATTTTTGTGCCCAGGAGTTGAATTTTTTTTTGTTGACCCAAATGTAAAAACGGATGCCAGAATTACATTCTGGGTTTAATTTCACGCTTAAAAATGGTGTTTTTTATACTTTTTAAAAATCAAGCATTTTTTGGTGTCCGGGCAAGTAAATTTGTGATGCCGGGGTCAGGGATTTTTGTGCCCAGGAGGTGAAAAAGATTTTTTGACACAAATGTAAAAACCGAGTCCAGTATGAGATTCGGGGTTGAATTTCATCCTTAGAAATGGAGTTTTTTATAGATTTTAAAAATCAAGATTTTTTTGTGTCCAGGGAAGAAAATTCGTGATGCCGGGGTCAGGGATTTTTGTGCCCAGGAGGTAAATTTTTTTTGACCCAAATGTAAAAACAGACACCAGAATTAGATTCGAGTTTTAATTTCATCCTTAAAAATGGTTTTTTTCATAGATTTTAAAAATCAAGATTTTTTGATGTCCGGGGAAGAAAATTCGTGATGCCGGGGTCAGGGATTTTTGTGCCCAGGAGGTAAATTTTTTTTTTGACACAAATGTAAAAACCGAGGCCAGTATGAGATTCGGGGTTGAATTTAATCCTTAAAAATGGTTTTTTTTAATAGATTTTAAAAACCAAGATTTTTTGGTGTCCGGGGAAGAAAATTCCTGATGCCGGAGTCAGGGATTTTTGTGCCCAGGGGGTGAAATTTTTTTTTTAACCCAAATGTAAAAATGGACACTGGAATTAGTTTCGGGGTTGAATTTCGTCCTTAAAAATTGTGTTTTTTATACTTTGACCCAAATGTAAAAATGGACACCAGAATTACATTCAGGGTTGAATTTCACGCTTAAAAATGGTGTTTTTTATAGTTTTTAAAAATCAAGAATTTTTTGTTGTCCGGGAAAGAAAATTACTGATGCCGGGGTCAGGGATTTTATTTGCCTAGGAGGTGAACATTTTTTTTTTGACTCAAATGTAAAAACGGACGCCAGAATTAGATTTGGGGTTTAATTTCATGCTTAAAAATGGTGTTTTCTCTAGATTTTAAAAATCAAGGTTTTTTGGTGTCCGGGGAAGAAAATTCCTGATGCCGGGGTGAGGGATTTTTGTGCCCAGGAGGTGAATATTTCGTTGTTGACACAAATGTAAAAACGGATGCCAGAATTACATTCGGGGTTTAATTTCACGCTTAAAAATGGTGTTTTTTATACTTTTTAAAAATCAAGCATTTTTTGGTGTCCGGGCTAGTAAATTTCTGATGCCGGGGTGAGGGATTTTTGTGCCCAGGAGGTGAAAAAGATTTTTTGACACAAATGTAAAAACCGAGTCCAGTATGAGATTCGGGGTTGAATTTCATCCTTAGAAATGGTGTTTTTTATACTTTTTAAAAATCAAGCATGTTTTGGTGTCCGGGCAAGTAAATTTCTGATTTCGGAGTCAGGGATTTTTGTGCCCAGGAGGTGATTTTTTTTTGACCCAAATGTAAAAATGGACACCAGAATTACATTCGGGGTTGAATTTCACGCTTAAAAATGGTGTTTTTTATAGTTTTTAAAAATCAAGAATTTTTTGTTGTCCGGGAAAGAAAATTACTTTTGCCGGGGTCAGGGATTTTATTTGCCTAGGAGGTGAACATTTTTTTTTTTTACTCAAATGTAAAAACGGACGCTAGAATTAGATTTGGGGTTTAATTTCATGCTTAAAAATGGTGTTTTCTATAGATTTTAAAAATCAAGGTTTTTTGGTGTCCGGGGAAGAAAATTCCTGATGCCGGAGTCAGGGACTTTTGTGCCCAGGAGGTGAAATTATTTTCCACTCAAATGTAAAAACGGATGCCAGAATTACATTCGGGGTTGAATTTCACGCTTAAAAATGGTGTTTTTTATACTTTTTAAAAATCAAGCATTTTTTGGTGTCCGGGCAAGTAAATTTTTGATGCCGGGGTCAGGGATTTTTGTGCCCAGGGGGTGAAATTTTTTTTTTGACCCAAATGTAAAAATGGACACTAGAATTAGTTTCGGGGTTGAATTTCACGCTTAAAAATGGTGTTTTTTATAGTTTTTAAAAATCAAGAATTTTTTGTTGTCCGGGAAAGAAAATTACTGATGCCGGGGTCAGGGATTTTTGTGCCCAGGAGGTGATTTTTTTTTTTTGACTCAAATGTAAAAACGGACGCCAGAATTAGATTTGGGGTTTAATTTCATGCTTAAAAATGGTGTTTTCTATAGATTTTAAAAATCAAGGTTTTTTGGTGTCCGGGGAAGAAAATTCCTGATGCCGGGGTGAGGGATTTTTGTGCCCAGGAGGTGAATTTTTCATTGTTGACCCATATGTAAAAACGGATGCCAGAATTACATTCGGGGTTTAATTTCACGCTTAAAAATTGTGTTTTTTATACTTTTTAAAAATCAAGAATTTTTTGGTGTCCGGGCTAGTAAATTTCTGATGCCGGGGTCAGGGATTTTTGTGCCCAGGAGGTGAATTTTTTTTTGACCCAAATGTAAAAATGGACACCAGAATTACATTCGGGGTTGAATTTCACGCTTAAAAATGGTGTTTTTTATAGTTTTTAAAAATCAAGAATTTTTTGTTGTCCGGGGAAGAAAATTCCTGTTGCCGGGTTCAGGGATTTTTGTGCCCAGCGGGTGAAATTTTTTTTTTGACCCAAATGTAAAAACGGACGCCAGAATTAGATACAGGGTTGAATTTCATCCTTGAAAATGGTGTTTTTCATAGATTTTAAAAATCAAGATTTTTTTGGTGTCAGGGAAAGAAAATTCGTGATGCCAGGGTCAGGGATTTTTGTGCCCAGGAGTTGAATTTTTTTTTGTTGACCCAAATGTAAAAACGGATGCCAGAATTACATTCGGGGTTTAATTTCACACTTAAAAATGGTGTTTTTTATACTTTTTAAAAATCAAGCATTTTTTGGTGTCCGGGCAAGTAAATTTGTGATGCCGGGGTCAGGGATTTTTGTGCCCAGGAGGTGAAAAAGATTTTTTGACACAAATGTAAAAACCGAGTCCAGTATGAGATTCGGGGTTGAATTTCATCCTTAGAAATGGAGTTTTTTATAGATTTTAAAAATCAAGATTTTTTTGTGTCCAGGGAAGAAAATTCGTGATGCCGGGGTCAGGGATTTTTGTGCCAAGGAGGTAAATTTTTTTTTTTGACACAAATGTAAAAACCGAGGCTAGTATGAGATTCGAGTTTTAATTTCATCCTTAAAAATGGTTTTTTTCATAGATTTTAAAAATCAAGATTTTTTGATGTCCGGGGAAGAAAATTTGTGATGCCGGGGTCAGGGATTTTTGTGCCCAGGAGGTAAATTTTTTTTTTGACACAAATGTAAAAACCGAGGCCAGTATGAGATTCGGGGTTGAATTTAATCCTTAAAAATGGTTTTTTTCATAGATTTTAAAAACCAAGATTTTTTGGTGTCCGGGGAAGAAAATTCCTGATGCCGGAGTCAGGGATTTTTTTGCCCAGGGGGTGAAATTTTTTTTTTTGACCCAAATGTAAAAATGGACACTAGAATTAGTTTCGGGGTTGAATTTCGTCCTTAAAAATGGTGTTTTTTATACTTTTTAAAAATCAAGCATTTTTTGGTGTCCGGGCAAGTAAATTTCTGATGCCGGGGTCAGGGACTTTTGTGCCCAGGAGGTGAATTTTTTTTTGACCCAAATGTAAAAATGGACACCAGAATTACATTCGGGGTTGAATTTCACGCTTAAAAATGGTGTTTTTTATACTTTTTAAAAATCAAGCATTTTTTGGTGTCTGGCCAAGTAAATTTCTGATGCCGGGGTCAGGGATTTTATTTGCCTAGGGGGTAAACATTTTTTTTTTACCCAAATGTAAAAACGGACGCCAGAATTAGATTTGGGGTTTAATTTCATGCTTAAAAATGGTGTTTTTTATAGATTTTAAAAATCAAGGTTTTTTTGTGTCCAGGGAAGAAAATTCGTGATGCCGGGGTCAGGGATTTTTGTGCCCAGGAGGTGAATTTTTTTTTTGACACAAATGTAAAAACCTAGGACAGTATGAGATTCGGGGTTGAATTTCATCCTTAGAAATGGTGTTTTTTATAGATTTTAAAAATCAAGATTTTTTTGTGTCCAGGGAAGAAAATTCGTGATGCCGGGGTCAGGATTTTTGTGCCCAGGAGGTAAATTTTTTTTGACCCAAATGTAAAAACAGACACCAGAATTAGATTCGAGTTTTAATTTCATCCTTAAAAATGGTTTTTTTCATAGATTTTAAAAATCAAGAATTTTTTGGTGTCCGGGCAAGAAAATTCCTGATGCCAGGGTCAGGGATTTTTGTGCCCAGGAGGTGATTTTTTTTTTGACCCAAATGTAAAAATGGACACCAGAATTACATTCGGGGTTGAATTTCACGCTTAAAACTGGTGTTTTTTATAGTTTTTAAAAATCAAGAATTTTTTGTTGTCCGGGAAAGAAAATTACTTTTGCCGGGGTCAGGGATTTTATTTGCCTAGGAGGTGAACATTTTTTTTTTTTACTCAAATGTAAAAACGGACGCTAGAATTAGATTTGGGGTTTAATTTCATGCTTAAAAATGGTGTTTTCTATAGATTTTAAAAATCAAGGTTTTTTGGTGTCCGGGGAAGAAAATTCCTGGTGCCGGGATGAGGGATTTTTGTGCCCAGGAGGTGAATATTTCGTTGTTGACCCAAATGTAAAAACGGATGCCAGAATTACATTTGGGGTTTAATTTCACGCTTAAAAATGGTGTTTTTTATACTTTTTAAAAATCAAGCATTTTTTGGTGTCCGGGCAAGTAAATTTTTGATGCCGGGGTCAGGGATTTTTGTGCCCAGGGGGTGAAATTTTTTTTTTGACCCAAATGTAAAAATGGACACTAGAATTAGTTTCGGGGTTGAATTTCGTCCTTAAAAATGGTGCTTTTTATAGTTTTTAAAAATCAAGAATTTTTTGGTGTCCGGGCAAGAAAATTCCTGATGCCAGAGTCAAGGATTTTTGTGCCCAGGAGGTGAAAAAGATTTTTTGACACAAATGTAAAAACCGAGGCCAGTATGAGATTCGGGGTTGAATTTCATCCTTAGAAATGGTGTTTTTTATAGATTTTAAAAATCACGATTTTTTTGTGTCCAGGGAAGAAAATTCGTGATGCCGGGGTCAGGGATTTTTGTGCCCAGGAGGTAAATTTTTTTTGACCCAAATGTAAAAACAGACACCAGAATTAGATTCGAGTTTTAATTTCATCCTTAAAAATGGTTTTTTTCATAGATTTTAAAAATCAAGATTTTTTGGTGTCCGGGGAAGAAAATTCGTGATCAGGGATTTTTGTGCCCAGGAGGTAAATTTTTTTTGACACAAATGTAAAAACCGAGGCGAATATGAGATTCGGGGTTGAATTTCATCCTTAGAAATGGTGTTTTTAATAGTTTTTAAAAATCAAGCATTTTTTGGTGTCCGGGGAAGAAAATTCGTGATGCTGGGGTCAGGGATTTTTGTGCCCAGGAGGTGAAATATTTTTTTTTGACCCAAATGTAAAAACGGACTCCAGAATTAGATTTGGGGTTTAATTTCATCCTTGAAAATGGTGTTTTTCATAGATTTTAAAAATCAAGATTTTTTTGTGTCCGGGGAAGAAAATTCGTGATGCCAGGAATTTTTATGCCCAGCAGGTAAATTGTTTTTTGACCCAAATGTAAAAGCAGACACCAGAATTAGATTCGAGGTTTAATTGCATCCTTAAAAATGGTGTTTTCTATACTTTTTATAAATGAAGATATTTTTGGTGTCCGGGGAAGGAAATTCCTGATGCCGGCGTCAGGGATTTTTGTGCCCAGGAGGTGAAAATTTTTTTTGACCCAAATGTAAAATTCGATTCCAGAATGAGGTTTGGGGTTGCATTTCATCCTTAAAAATGGTGTGTTTTATAGTTTTTGTAAATGAACATTTTTGGGGTGTCCGTGGGACAAAATTCCTGATGCCGGGGTCAGGGATTTTTGTGCCCAGGAGGTAAATTTTTTTTTTTGACACAAATGTAAAAACCGAGGCCAGTATGAGATTCGGGGTGGAATTAAATCCTTAAAAATGGTTTTTTTCATAGATTTTAAAAACCAAGATTTTTTGGTGTCCGGGCAAGTAAATTTCTGATGCCGGGGTCAGGGACTTTTGTGCCCAGGAGGTGAATTTTTTTTTGACCCAAATGTAAAAATGGACACCAGAATTACATTCGGGGTTGAATTTCACGCTTAAAAATGGTGTTTTTTATACTTTTTAAAAATCAAGCATTTTTTGGTGTCTGGCCAAGTAAATTTCTGATGCCGAGGTCAGGGATTTTATTTGCCTAGGAGGTAAACATTTTTTTTTTTACCCAAATGTAAAAACGGACGCCAGAATTAATTTGGGGTTTAATTTCATGCTTAAAAATGGTGTTTTTTATAGATTTTAAAAATCAAGGTTTTTTGGTGTCCGGGGAAGAAAATTCCTGTTGACGGGGTCAGGGATTTTTGTGCCCAGGAGGTGAATTTTTTTTTTTGACACAAATGTAAAAACCTAGGACAGTATGAGATTCGGGGTTGAATTTCATCCTTAGAAATGGTGTTTTTTATAGATTTTAAAAATCAAGATTTTTTTGTGTCCAGGGAAGAAAATTCGTGATGCCGGGGTCAGGATTTTTGTGCCCAGGAGGTAAATTTTTTTTGACCCAAATGTAAAAACAGACACCAGAATTAGATTCGAGTTTTAATTTCATCTTTAAAAATGGTTTTTTTCATAGATTTTAAAAATCAAGAATTTTTTGGTGTCCGGGCAAGAAAATTCCTGATGCCAGGGTCAGGGATTTTTGTGCCCAGGAGGTGAATTTTTTTTTTGACCCAAATGTAAAAATGGACACCAGAATTACATTCGGGGTTGAATTTCACGCTTAAAACTGGTGTTTTTTATAGTTTTTAAAAATCAAGAATTTTTTGTTGTCCGGGAAAGAAAATTACTTTTGCCGGGGACAGGGATTTTATTTGCCTAGGAGGTGAACATTTTTTTTTTTGACTCAAATGTAAAAACGGACGCTAGAATTAGATTTGGGGTTTAATTTCATGCTTAAAAATGGTGTTTTCTATAGATTTTAAAAATCAAGGTTTTTTGGTGTCCGGGGAAGAAAATTCCTGGTGCCGGGATGAGGGATTTTTGTGCCCAGGAGGTGAATATTTCGTTGTTGACCCAAATGTAAAAACGGATGCCAGAATTACATTTGGGGTTTAATTTCACGCTTAAAAATGGTGTTTGTTATACTTTTTAAAAATCAAGCATTTTTTGGTGTCCGGGCAAGTAAATTTTTGATGCCGGGGTCAGGGATTTTTGTGCCCAGGGGGTGAAATTTTTTTTTGACCCAAATGTAAAAATGGACACTAGAATTAGTTTCGGGGTTGAATTTCGTCCTTAAAAATGGTGCTTTTTATAGTTTTTAAAAATCAAGAATTTTTTGGTGTCCGGGCAAGAAAATTCCTGATGCCAGAGTCAAGGATTTTGTGCCCAGGAGGTGAAAAAGATTTTTTGACACAAATGTAAAAACCGAGGCCAGTATGAGATTCGGGGTTGAATTTCATCCTTAGAAATGGTGTTTTTTATAGATTTTAAAAATCACGATTTTTTTGTGTCCAGGGAAGAAAATTCGTGATGCCGGGGTCAGGGATTTTTGTGCCCAGGAGGTAAATTTTTTTTGACCCAAATGTAAAAACAGACACCAGAATTAGATTCGAGTTTTAATTTCATCCTTAAAAATGGTTTTTTTCATAGATTTTAAAAATCAAGATTTTTTGGTGTCCGGGGAAGAAAATTCGTGATCAGGGATTTTTGTGCCCAGGAGGTAAATTTTTTTTGACACAAATGTAAAAACCGAGGCGAATATGAGATTCGGGGTTGAATTTCATCCTTAGAAATGGTGTTTTTAATAGTTTTTAAAAATCAAGCATTTTTTGGTGTCCGGGGAAGAAAATTCGTGATGCTGGGGTCAGGGATTTTTGTGCCCAGGAGGTGAATATTTCGTTGTTGACCCAAATGTAAAAACGGATGCCAGAATTAGATTTGGGGTTTAATTTCACGCTTAAAAATGGTGTTTTTTATACTTTTTAAAAATCAAGCATTTTTTGGTGTCCGGGCAAGTAAATTTTTGATGCCGGGGTCAGGGATTTTTGTGCCCAGGGGGTGAAATTTTTTTTTTGACCCAAATGTAAAAATGGACACTAGAATTAGTTTCGGGGTTGAATTTCGTCCTTAGAAATGGTGTTTTTTATAGTTTTTAAAAATCAAGAATTTTTTGGTGTCCGGGGAAGAAAATTCGTGATGCTGGGGTCAGGGATTTTTGTGCCCAGGAGGTGAAATACTTTTTTTTGACCCAAATGTAAAAACGGACTCCAGAATTAGATTTGGGGTTTAATTTCATCCTTGAAAATGGTGTTTTTCATAGATTTTAAAAATCAAGATTTTTTTGTGTCCGGGGAAGAAAATTCGTGATGCCAGGAATTTTTATGCCCAGCAGGTAAATTGTTTTTTGACCCAAATGTAAAAGCAGACACCAGAATTAGATTCGAGGTTTAATTGCATCCTTAAAAATGGTGTTTTCTATACTTTTTATAAATGAAGATATTTTTGGTGTCCGGGGAAGGAAATTCCTGATGCCGGCGTCAGGGATTTTTGTGCCCAGGAGGTGAAAATTTTTTTTGACCCAAATGTAAAATTCGATTCCAGAATGAGGTTTTGGGTTGCATTTCATCCTTAAAAATGGTGTTTTTTATAGTTTTTGTAAATGAACATTTTTGGGGTGTCCGGGGGACAAAATTCCTGATGCCGGTTTCAGGGATTTTTGTGCCCAGGAGGTGAATTTTTTTTTGACCCAAATGTAAAAACGGACACCAGAATTACATTCAGGGTTGAATTTCATCCTTGAAAATGGTGTTTTTCATAGATTTTAAAAATCAAGATTTTTTGATGTCCGGGGAAGAAAACTCCTGATGCCGGTGTCAGGGATTTTTGTGCCCAGGAGGTGAAATTTTTTTTTTTACCCAAATGTAAAAACGGAAGCCAGAATTACATTCGGGGTTGAATTTCACGCTTAAAAATGATGTTATTTATACTTTTTAAAAATCAAGGTTTTTTGGATTCCGGGGAAGAAAATTCGTGATGCCGGGGTCAGGGATTTTTGTGTCCAGGAGGTGAATTTTTTTTTGTTGACCCAAATGTAAAAACGGATGCCAGAATTACATTCGGGATTTAATTTCACACTTAAAAATGGAGTTTTTTATACTTTTTAAAAATCAAGCATTTTTTGGTGTCCAGGGAAGAAAATTCGTGATGCCGGAGTCAGGGATTTTTGTGCCCAGGAGGTGAATATTTTTTTTGACCCAAATGTAAAAACGGATGCCAGAATTAGATTTGGGGTTGAATTTCGTCCTTCAAAATGGTGTTTTTCATAGTTTTTAAAAATGAAGATTTTTTTGGTGTCCGTGGAAGAAAATTCCTGATGCCGGAGTCAGGGATTTTTGGGCCCAGGAGGTGAATGTTTTTTTTTACTCAAATCCAAAAACGGACATCAGAATGAGATTCGGGTTTGAATTTCATCCTTAAAAATGGTGTTTTCATAGCTTTTAAAAATCAAGATTTTTTTGGTGTACGGGGAAGAAAATTCCTGATGCCGGAGTCAGGGACTTTTGTGCCCAGGAGGTGAAATTATTTTCCACTCAAATGTAAAAACGGACGCCAGAATTAGATTTGGGGTTTAATTTCATGCTTAAAAATGGTGTTTTCTATAGATTTTAAAAATCAAGGTTTTTTGGTGTCCGTGGAAGAAAATTCCTGATGCCGGGGTGAGGGATTTTTGTGCCCAGGAGGTGAATTTTTCGTTGTTGACCCAAATGTAAAAACGGATGCCAGAATTACATTCGGGGTTTAATTTCACGCTTAAAAATTGTGTTTTTTATACTTTTTAAAAATCAAGCATTTTTTGGTGTCTGGGCTAGTAAATTTCTGATGCCGGGGTCAGGGATTTTTGTGCCCAGGAGGTGAATTTTTCGTTGTTGACCCAAATGTAAAAACGGATGCCAGAATTACATTCGGGGTTGAATTTCACGCTTAAAAATGGTGTTTTTTATAGTTTTTAAAAATCAAGAATTTTTTGTTGTCCGGGAAAGAAAATTACTGATGCCGGGGTCAGGGATTTTATTTGCCTAGGAGGTGAACATTATTTTTTTGACTCAAATGTAAAAACGGACGCCAGAATTAGATTTGGGGTTTAATTTCATGCTTAAAAATGGTGTTTTCTATATTTTTTAAAAATCAAGGTTTTTTGGTGTCCGGGGAAGAAAATTCCTGATGCCGGGGTGAGGGATTTTTGTGCCCAGGAGGTGAATATTTCGTTGTTGACCCAAATGTAAAAACGGATGCCAGAATTACATTCGGGGTTTAATTTCACGCTTAAAAATGGTGTTTTTTATACTTTTTAAAGATCAAGCATTTTTTGGTGTCCGGGCTAGTAAATTTCTGATGCCGGGGTCAGGGATTTTTGTGCCCAGGAGGTGAAAAAGATTTTTTGACACAAATGTAAAAACCGAGTCCAGTATGAGATTCGGGGTTGAATTTCATCCTTAGAAATGGTGTTTTTTATACTTTTTAAAAATCAAGCATTTTTTGGTGTCCGGGCAAGTAAATTTCTGATTTCGGAGTCAGGGATTTTTGTGCCCAGGAGGTGACATTTTTTTTGCCCCAAATGTAAAAACGGACGCCAGAATTACATTCGGGGTTGAATTTCACGCTTAAAAATGGTGTTTTTTATAGTTTTTAAAAATCAAGCATTTTTTGGTGTCCGGGGAAGAAAATTCCTGTTGCCGGGTTCAGGGATTTTTGTGCCCAGCGGGGGAAAATTTTTTTTTGACCCAAATGTAAAAACGGACGCCAGAATTAGATTCAGGGTTGAATTTCATCCTTGAAAATGGTGTTTTTCATAGATTTTAAAAATCAAGATTTTTTTGTGTCCAGGGAAGAAAATTCGTGATGCCGGGGTCAGGGATTTTTGTGCCCAGGAGGTAAATTTTTTTTGACCCAAATGTAAAAACAGACACCAGAATTAGATTCGAGTTTTAATTTCATCCTTAAAAATGGTTTTTTTCATAGATTTTAAAAATCAAGATTTTTTGATGTCCGGGGAAGAAAATTCGTGATGCCGGGGTCAGGGATTTTTGTGCCCAGGAGGTAAATTTTTTTTTGACACAAATGTAAAAACCGAGGCCAGTATGAGATTCGGGGTTGAATTTAATCCTTAAAAATGGTTTTTTTCATAGATTTTAAAAACCAAGATTTTTTGGTGTCCGGGGAAGAAAATTCCTGATGCCGGAGTCAGGGATTTTTGTGCCCAGGGGGTGAAATTTTTTTTTTTAACCCAAATGTAAACATGGACACTAGAATTAGTTTCGTGGTTGAATTTCGTCCTTAAAAATTGTGTTTTTTATACTTTGACCCAAATGTAAAAATGGACACCAGAATTACATTCAGGGTTGAATTTCACGCTTAAAAATGGTGTTTTTTATAGTTTTTAAAAATCAAGAATTTTTTGTTGTCCGGGAAAGAAAATTACTGATGCCGGGGTCAGGGATTTTATTTGCCTAGGAGGTGAACATTTTTTTTTTTACTCAAATGTAAAAACGGACGCCAGAATTAGATTTGGGGTTTAATTTCATGCTTAAAAATGGTGTTTTCTCTAGATTTTAAAAATCAAGGTTTTTTGGTGTCCGGGGAAGAAAATTCCTGATGCCGGGGTGAGGGATTTTTGTGCCCAGGAGGTGAAAAAGATTTTTTGACACAAATGTAAAAACCGAGTCCAGTATGAGATTCGGGGTTGAATTTCATCCTTAGAAATGGTGTTTTTTATACTTTTTAAAAATCAAGCATTTTTTGGTGTCCGGGCAAGTAAATTTCTGATTTCGGAGTCAGGGATTTTTGTGCCCAGGAGGTGATTTTTTTTTGACCCAAATGTAAAAATGGACACCAGAATTACATTCGGGGTTGAATTTCACGCTTAAAAATGGTGTTTTTTATAGTTTTTAAAAATCAAGAATTTTTTGTTGTCCGGGAAAGAAAATTACTGATGCCGGGGTCAGGGATTTTATTTGCCTAAGAGGTGAACATTTTTTTTTTACTCAAATGTAAAAACGGACGCCAGAATTAGATTTGGGGTTTAATTTCATGCTTAAAAATGGTGTTTTCTATAGATTTTAAAAATCAAGGTTTTTTGGTGTCAGGGGAAGAAAATTCCTGATGCCGGGGTGAGGGATTTTTGTGCCCAGGAGGTGAATTTTTCGTTGTTGACCCAAATGTAAAAACGGATGCCAGAATTACATTCGGGGTTTAATTTCACGCTTAAAAATTGTGTTTTTTATACTTTTTAAAAATCAAGAATTTTTTGGTGTCCGGGCTAGTAAATTTCTGATGCCGGGGTCAGGGATTTTTGTGCCCAGGAGGTGAATTTTTTTTTTGACCCAAATGTAAAAATGGACACCAGAATTACATTCAGGGTTGAATTTCACGCTTAAAAATGGTGTTTTTTATAGTTTTTAAAAATCAAGAATTTTTTGTTGTCCGGGAAAGAAAATTACTGATGCCGGGGTCAGGGATTTTATTTGCCTAGGAGGTGAACATTTTTTTTTTGACTCAAATGTAAAAACGGACGCCAGAATTAGATTTGGGGTTTAATTTCATGCTTAAAAATGGTGTTTTCTATAGATTTTAAAAATCAAGGTTTTTTGGTGTCCGGGGAAGAAAATTCCTGATGCCGGGGTGAGGGATTTTTGTGCCCAGGAGGTGAATATTTCGTTGTTGACACAAATGTAAAAACGGATGCCAGAATTACATTCGGGGTTTAATTTCACGCTTAAAAATGGTGTTTTTTATACTTTTTAAAAATCAAGCATTTTTTGGTGTCCGGGCTAGTAAATTTCTGATGCCGGGGTGAGGGATTTTTGTGCCCAGGAGGTGAAAAAGATTTTTTGACACAAATGTAAAAACCGAGTCCAGTATGAGATTCGGGGTTGAATTTCATCCTTAGAAATGGTGTTTTTTATACTTTTTAAAAATCAAGCATTTTTTGGTGTCCGGGCAAGTAAATTTCTGATTTCGGAGTCAGGGATTTTTGTGCCCAGGAGGTGACATTTTTTTTGCCCCAAATGTAAAAACGGACGCCAGAATTACATTCGGGGTTGAATTTCACGCTTAAAAATGGTGTTTTTTATAGTTTTTAAAAATCAAGCTTTTTTTGGTGTGCGGGGAAGTAAATTTTTGATGCCGGGGTCAGGGATTTTTGTGCCCAGGGGGTGAAATTTTTTTTTTGACCCAAATGTAAAAATGGACACTAGAATTAGTTTCGGGGTTGAATTTCATCCTTAAAAATGGTGCTTTTTATAGTTTTTAAAAATCAAGAATTTTTTTGGTGTCCGGGCAAGAAAATTCCTGATGCCAGAGTCAGGGATTTTTGTGCCCAGGAGGTGAAAAAGATTTTTTGACACAAATGTAAAAACTGAGGCCAGTATGAGATTCGGGGTTGAATTTCATCCTTAAAAATGGTTTTTTTCATAGATTTTAAAAATCAAGAATTTTTTGGTGTCCAGGAAAGAAAATTCCTGATGCCGGGGTCAGGGATTTTTGTGCCCAGGAGGTGAATTTTTTTTTTGACCCAAATGTAAAAATGGACACCAGAATTACATTCGGGGTTGAATTTCACGCTTAAAAATGGTGTTTTTTATAGTTTTTAAAAATCAAGAATTTTTTGGTGTCCGGGAAAGAAAATTACTGATGCCGGGCTCAGGGATTTTTGTGCCCAGGAGGTGATTTTTTTTTGACCCAAATGTAAAAATGGACACCAGAATTACATTCGGGGTTGAATTTCACGCTTAAAAATGGTGCTTTTTATAGTTTTTAAAAATCAAGAATTTTTTGTTGTCCGGGAAAGAAAATTACTGATGCCGGGGTCAGGGATTTTTGTGCCCAGGAGGTGAATTTTTCGTTGTTGACCCAAATGTAAAAACGGATGCCAGAATTAGATTTGGGGTTGAATTTCGTCCTTCAAAATGGTGTTTTTCATAGTTTTTAAAAATGAAGATTTTTTTGGTGTCCGTGGAAGAAAATTCCTGATGCCGGAGTCAGGGATTTTTGGGCCCAGGAGGTGAATGTTTTTTTTTACTCAAATCCAAAAACGGACACCAGAATGAGATTCGGGGTTGAATTTCATCCTTAAAAATGGTGTTTTCATAGCTTTTGAAAATCAAGATTTTTTTGGTGTCTGGGTAAGAAATTCCTTATGCCGATTTATAGCCCAGGAGGTGAAAAAAAAATTCTGACTCAAATCTAAAAACGGACACCAGAATGAGATTCGGGGTTGCTTTTTGTCCTTAAAAATCTCATTTTTCATAGCATTTAAAAATCAAGATTTTTTTGGTGTGCGGGGAAGAAAATTCCTGATGTCAGGGATTTTTGTGCCCAGGAGGTGAATATTTTTTTTGACCCAAATGTAAAAATGGATGCCAGAATTAGATTTGGGGTTGAATTTCGTCCTTCAATATGGTGTTTTTCATAGTTTTTAAAAATCAAGATTTTTTTGGTGTCCTGGGAAGATAATTCCTGATGCCAGGGTCAGGGATTTTTGTGCCCAGGAGGTGAATATTTTTTTTGACCCAAATGTAAAAACGGATGTCAGAATTAGATTTGGGGTTGAATTTTGTCCTTAAAAATGGTGTTTTTCGTAATTTTTAAAAATCAAGATTTTGTTGGGAAGAAAATGCCTGATGCCGGAGTCAGAGATTTTTGTGCCCAGGAGGTGAAATTTTTTTTTCCACCCAAATCTATAAACGGACGCCGGAATGAGATTCGGGGTTGAATTTCGTGCTTAAAAAGGGTGTTTTTCATAGCTTTTAAAAATCAAGATTTTTTTGGTGTCCGGGGAAGAAAATTCCTGATGCCGGGGTCAGTGACTTTTGTGCCCAGGAGATGAAATTATTTTCCACCCAAATGTAAAAACGCACACCAGAATGAGATTCGGGGTTGAATTTCATTCTTTAAAATGATGTTTTTCATAGCTTTTAAAAATCAAGAATTTTTTGGTGTCCCGGGAAGAAAATTCCTGATGCCGGAGTCAGGGATTTTTGTGCCCAGGAGGTGAAATTTTTTCCCACCCCCAAATCTAAAAACCAACACCAGAATGAGATTTGGGGTTGAATTTCATTCTCAAAAATGGTGTTTTTCATCGCTTTTAAAAATCAAGATTTATTTCGTGTCCGGGGAAGAAAATTCCTGATGCTGGGGTCAGGGATTTTTGTGCCCAGGAGGTGAATGTTTTTTATTGACTCAAATGTAAAAACTGACACCAGAATGAAATTCGGGGTTGAATTTCTTCCTTAAAAATGGTGTTTTTCATAGTTTATAAAAATCAAGATTTTTTTGGTGTCCGGGGAAGAAAATTCCTGATGCCAGGGTCAGGGATTTTTGTGCCCAGGAGGTGAAATTTTTTTTCCACCCAAATGTAAAAACGGACACCAGAATGAGATTCGGGGTTGAATTTCTTCCTTAAAAATGGTGTTTATCATAATTTTTAAAAATCAAGATTTTGTTGGGAAGAAAATTCCTGATGCCGGAGTTAGGGATTTTTGTGCCCAGGAGGTGAAATTTTTTTCCACCCAAATGTAAAAACGCACACTAGAATGAGATTCGGGGTTGAATTTCATTCTTAAAAATGGTGTTTTTCATAGCTTTTAAATATTAAGAATTTTTTGGTGTCCGGGGAAGAAAATTCCTAATGCCGAAGGCAAGGCAAGGCAAGGCAAAGCAAGGCAAGGCAAAGCAAGGCAAGGCAAGGTAAATTTCAAATTTCAAATTTCAAATTTCAAATTTCAAGTTTCAAATTTCAAATTTCAAATTTCAAATTTCAAATTTCAAATTTCAAATTTCAAATTTCAAATTTCAAATTTCAAATTTCAAATTATTTCCAATTTCAAATTTCCAATTTCAAATTTCTTTAATTTTATTTAATTTAATTTAAAATCCCTCAGTCCAGGCCAGCCAATTCAAACAACCAGGTTTTTAAGTCCCGGCGATTTTTGTGCCCAGGAGGTGAATTTTTTTTCAACCCAAATGTATAAATAGACACCAGAATGAGATTCGGGGTTGAATTTCATCCTTCAAAATGGTGTTTTTCATAGATTTTAAATTCAAGATTTTTTTGGTGTGCGGGGAAGAAAATTCCTGATGCCGGAGTCAGTGATTTTTGTGCCCAGGAGGTGAATGTTTTTTTTTACTCAAATCTAAAAACGGACACCAGAATGAGATTCGGGGTTGAATTTCATCCTTAAAAATGGTGTTTTCATAGCTTTTAAAAATCAAGGTTTTTTTGGTGTCTGGGTAAGAAAATTCCTTATGCCGATTTTTGTGCCCAGGAGGTGAAAAAAAATTTCTGACTCAAATCTAAAAACGGACACCAGAATGAGATTCGGGGTTGCTTTTTGTCCTTAAAAATGTCATTTTTCATAGCATTTAAAAATCAAGATTTTTTTGGTGTGCGGGGAAGAAAATTCCTGATGCCGGGGTCAGGGATTTTTGTGCCCAGGAGGTGAAATTTTTTCCCCACCCAAATCTAAAAACGGACACCAGAATGAGATTCGGGGTTGAATTTCATTCTCAAAAATGGTGTTTTTCATTGCTTTTAAAAATCAAGATTTTTGTGGTGTCCGGGGAAGAAAATTCCTGATGCCAGGGTCAGGGATTTTTGTGCCCAGGAGGTGAATATTTTTTTTGACCCAAATGTAAAAACGGATGCCAGAATTAGATTTGGGGTTGAATTTCGTCCTTCAAAATGGTGTTTTTCATAGTTTTTAAAAATGAAGATTTTTTTGGTGTCAGGGGAAGATAATTCCTGATGCCGGAGTGAGGGATTTTTGGGCCCAGGAGGTGAAATTTTTTTCCCCACCTAAATCTATAAACGGACACCGGAATGAGATTTGGGGTTGAATTTCATGCTTAAAAATGGTGTTTTTCATAGCTTTTAAAAATCAAGATTTTTTAGGTGTCCGGGGAAGAAAATTCCTGATGCCAGGGTCAGAGAGTTTTGTGCCCAGGAGGTGAATTTTTTTTTTCACACACAAATCTATAAACAGACGCCGGAATGAGATTCGGGGTTGAATTTCATGCTTAAAAATGGTGTTTTTCATAGCTTTTAAAAATCAAGAATTTTTTGGTGTCCAGGGAAGAAAATTCCTGATGCCTGAGTCAGGGATTTTTGTGCCCAGGAGGTGAATGTTTATTTTTACTCAAATCTAAAAACGGACACCAGAATGAGATTCGGGGTTGCTTTTTGTCCTTAAAAATGTCATTTTTCATAGCATTTAAAAATCAAGATTTTTTTGGTGTGCGGGGAAGAAAATTCCTGATGCCGGGGTCAGGGATTTTTGTGCCCAGGAGGTGAATTTTTTTTCCCCACCCAAATCTATAAACGGACACCGGAATGAGATTCGGGGTTGAATTTCGTGCTTAAAAATGGTGTTTTTCATAGCTTTTAAAAATCAAGATTTTTTTGGTGTACGGGGAAGAAAATTCCTGATGCCAGGGTCAGAAAGTTTTGTGCCCAGGAGGTGAATTTTTTTTTTCACACACAAATCTATAAACAGACGCCGGAATGAGATTCGGGGTTGAATTTCATGCTTAAAAATGGTGTTTTTCATAGCTTTTAAAAATCAAGAATTTTTTGGTGTCCAGGGAAGAAAATTCCTGATGCCTGTGTCAGGGATTTTTGTGCCCAGGAGGTGAATGTTTATTTTTACTCAAATCTAAAAACGGACACCAGAATGAGATTCGGGGTTGCTTTTTGTCCTTAAAAATGTCATTTTTCATAGCATTTAAAAATCAAGATTTTTTTGGTGTGCGGGGAAGAAAATTCCTGATGCCGGGGTCAGGGATTTTTGTGCCCAGGAGGTGAATTTTTTTTCCCCACCCAAATCTATAAACGGACACCGGAATGAGATTCGGGGTTGAATTTCGTGCTTAAAAATGGTGTTTTTCATAGCTTTTAAAAATCAAGATTTTTTTGGTGTACGGGGAAGAAAATTCCTGATGCTGGGGTCAGAGAGTTTTGTGCCCAGGAGGTGAATTTTTTTTCCCCACCCAAATCTATAAACAGACGCCGGAATGAGATTCGGGGTTGAATTTCGTGCTTAAAAATGGTGTTTTTTATAGCTTTTAAAAATCAAGAATTTTTTGGTGTCCGGGGAAGAAAATTCCTGATGCCGGAGTCAGGGACTTTTGTGCCCAGGAGGTGAAATTATTTTCCACTCAAATGTAAAAACGGATGCCAGAATTAGATTTGGGGTTTAATTTCATGCTTAAAAATGGTTTTTTCTATAGATTTTAAAAATCAAGGTTTTTTGGTGTCCGGGGAAGAAAATTCCTGATGCCGGGGTGAGGGATTTTTGTGCCCAGGAGGTGAATTTATCGTTGTTGACCCAAATGTAAAAACGGATGCCAGAATTACATTCGGGGTTTAATTTCACGCTTAAAAATGGTGTTTTTTATACTTTTTAAAGATCAAGCATTTTTTGGTGTCCGGGCTAGTAAATTTCTGATGCCGGGGTCAGGGATTTTTGTGCCCAGGAGGTGAAAAAGATTTTTTGACACAAATGTAAAAACCGAGTCCAGTATGAGATTCGGGGTTGAATTTCATCCTTAGAAATGGTGTTTTTTATACTTTTTAAAAATCAAGCATTTTTTGGTGTCCGGGCAAGTAAATTTCTGATTTCGGAGTCAGGGATTTTTGTGCCCAGGAGGTGACATTTTTTTTGACCCAAATGTAAAAACGGACGCCAGAATTACATTCGGGGTTGAATTTCACGCTTAAAAATGGTGTTTTTTATAGTTTTTAAAAATCAAGCATTTTTTGGTGTCCGGGGAAGAAAATTCCTGTTGCCGGGTTCAGGGATTTTTGTGCCCAGCGGGTGAAAATTTTTTTTTGACCCAAATGTAAAAACGGACGCCAGAATTAGATTCAGGGTTGAATTTCATCCTTGAAAATGGTGTTTTTCATAGATTTTAAAAATCAAGATTTTTTGGTGTCCGGGGAAGAGAATTCCTGATGCCGGAGTCAGGGATTTTTGTGCCCGGGAGGTGAGATTTTTTTTTGACCCAAATGTAAAAATGGACGCCAGAATTAGATTCGGGGTTGAATTTCACCCTTGAAAATGGTGTTTTTCATAGATTTTAAAAATCAAGATTTTTTTGGTGTCAGGGGAAGAAAATTCGTGATGCCAGGGTCAGGGATTTTTGTGCCCAGGAGTTGAATTTTTTTTTGTTGACCCAAATGTAAAAACGGATGCCAGAATTACATTCTGGGTTTAATTTCACGCTTAAAAATGGTGTTTTTTATACTTTTTAAAAATCAAGCATTTTTTGGTGTCCGGGCAAGTAAATTTGTGATGCCGGGGTCAGGGATTTTTGTGCCCAGGAGGTGAAAAAGATTTTTTGACACAAATGTAAAAACCGAGTCCAGTATGAGATTCGGGGTTGAATTTCATCCTTAGAAATGGAGTTTTTTATAGATTTTAAAAATCAAGATTTTTTTGTGTCCAGGGAAGAAAATTCGTGATGCCGGGGTCAGGGATTTTTGTGCCCAGGAGGTAAATTTTTTTTGACCCAAATGTAAAAAAAGACACCAGAATTAGATTCGAGTTTTAATTTCATCCTTAAAAATGGTTTTTTTCATAGATTTTAAAAATCAAGATTTTTTGATGTCCGGGGAAGAAAATTCGTGATGCCGGGGTCAGGGATTTTTGTGCCCAGGAGGTAAATTTTTTTTTGACACAAATGTAAAAACCGAGGCCAGTATGAGATTCGGGGTTGAATTTAATCCTTAAAAATGGTTTTTTTCATAGATTTTAAAAACCAAGATTTTTTGGTGTCCGGGGAAGAAAATTCCTGATGCCGGAGTCAGGGATTTTTGTGCCCAGGGGGTGAAATTTTTTTTTTAACCCAAATGTAAAAATGGACACTAGAATTAGTTTCGGGGTTGAATTTCGTCCTTAAAAATTGTGTTTTTTATACTTTGACCCAAATGTAAAAATGGACACCAGAATTACATTCAGGGTTGAATTTCACGCTTAAAAATGGTGTTTTTTATAGTTTTTAAAAATCAAGAATTTTTTGTTGTCCGGGAAAGAAAATTACTGATGCCGGGGTCAGGGATTTTATTTGCCTAGGAGGTGAACATTTTTTTTTTGACTCAAATGTAAAAACGGACGCCAGAATTAGATTTGGGGTTTAATTTCATGCTTAAAAATGGTGTTTTCTCTAGATTTTAAAAATCAAGGTTTTTTGGTGTCCGGGGAAGAAAATTCCTGATGCCGGGGTGAGGGATTTTTGTGCCCAGGAGGTGAATATTTCGTTGTTGACACAAATGTAAAAACGGATGCCAGAATTACATTCGGGGTTTAATTTCACGCTTAAAAATGGTGTTTTTTATACTTTTTAAAAATCAAGCATTTTTTGGTGTCCGGGCTAGTAAATTTCTGATGCCGGGGTGAGGGATTTTTGTGCCCAGGAGGTAAAAAAGATTTTTTGACACAAATGTAAAAACCGAGTCCAGTATGAGATTCGGGGTTGAATTTCATCCTTAGAAATGGTGTTTTTTATACTTTTTAAAAATCAAGCATTTTTTGGTGTCCGGGCAAGTAAATTTCTGATTTCGGAGTCAGGGATTTTTGTGCCCAGGAGGTGATTTTTTTTTGACCCAAATGTAAAAATGGACACCAGAATTACATTCGGGGTTGAATTTCACGCTTAAAAATGGTGTTTTTTATAGTTTTTAAAAATCAAGAATTTTTTGTTGTCCGGGAAAGAAAATTACTGATGCTGGGGTCAGGGATTTTATTTGCCTAAGAAGTGAACATTTTTTTTTTACTCAAATGTAAAAACGGACGCCAGAATTAGATTTGGGGTTTAATTTCATGCTTAAAAATGGTGTTTTCTATAGATTTTAAAAATCAAGGTTTTTTGGTGTCTGGGGAAGAAAATTCCTGATGCCGGGGTGAGGGATTTTTGTGCCCAGGAGGTGAATTTTTCGTTGTTGACCCAAATGTAAAAACGGATGCCAGAATTACATTCGGGGTTTAATTTCACGCTTAAAAATTGTGTTTTTTATACTTTTTAAAAATCAAGAATTTTTTGGTGTCCGGGCTAGTAAATTTCTGATGCCGGGGTCAGGGATTTTTGTGCCCAGGAGGTGATTTTTTTTTTTGACCCAAATGTAAAAATGGACACCAGAATTACATTCAGGGTTGAATTTCACGCTTAAAAATGGTGTTTTTTATAGTTTTTAAAAATCAAGAATTTTTTGTTGTCCGGGAAAGAAAATTACTGATGCCGGGGTCAGGGATTTTATTTGCCTAGGAGGTGAACATTTTTTTTTTGACTCAAATGTAAAAACGGACGCCAGAATTAGATTTGGGGTTTAATTTCATGCTTAAAAATGGTGTTTTCTATAGATTTTAAAAATCAAGGTTTTTTGGTGTCCGGGGAAGAAAATTCCTGATGCCGGGGTGAGGGATTTTTGTGCCCAGGAGGTGAATATTTCGTTGTTGACACAAATGTAAAAACGGATGCCAGAATTACATTCGGGGTTTAATTTCACGCTTAAAAATGGTGTTTTTTATACTTTTTAAAAATCAAGCATTTTTTGGTGTCCGGGCTAGTAAATTTCTGATGCCGGGGTGAGGGATTTTTGTGCCCAGGAGGTGAAAAAGATTTTTTGACACAAATGTAAAAACCGAGTCCAGTATGAGATTCGGGCTTGAATTTCATCCTTAGAAATGGTGTTTTTTATACTTTTTAAAAATCAAGCATTTTTTGGTGTCCGGGCAAGTAAATTTCTGATTTCGGAGTCAGGGATTTTTGTGCCCAGGAGGTGACATTTTTTTTGCCCCAAATGTAAAAACGGACGCCAGAATTACATTCGGGGTTGAATTTCACGCTTAAAAATGGTGTTTTTTATAGTTTTTAAAAATCAAGCTTTTTTTGGTGTGCGGGGAAGTAAATGTTTGATGCCGGGGTCAGGGATTTTTGTGCCCAGGGGGTGAATTTTTTTTTTTGACCCAAATGTAAAAATGGACACTAGAATTAGTTTCGGGGTTGAATTTCATCCTTAAAAATGGTGCTTTTTATAGTTTTTAAAAATCAAGAATTTTTTTGGTGTCCGGGCAAGAAAATTCCTGATGCCAGAGTCAGGGATTTTTGTGCCCAGGAGGTGAAAAAGATTTTTTGACACAAATGTAAAAACTGAGGCCAGTATGAGATTCGGGGTTGAATTTCATCCTTAAAAATGGTTTTTTTCATAGATTTTAAAAATCAAGAATTTTTTGGTGTCCAGGAAAGAAAATTCCTGATGCCGGGGTCAGGGATTTTTGTGCCCAGGAGGTGAATTTTTTTTTTGACCCAAATGTAAAAATGGACACCAGAATTACATTCGGGGTTGAATTTCACGCTTAAAAATGGTGTTTTTTATAGTTTTTAAAAATCAAGAATTTTTTGGTGTCCGGGAAAGAAAATTACTGATGCCGGGGTCAGGGATTTTTGTGCCCAGGGGGTGAAATTTTTTTTTTGACCCAAATGTAAAAATGGACACTAGAATTAGTTTCGGGGTTGAATTTCGTCCTTAGAAATGGTGTTTTTTATAGTTTTTAAAAATCAAGAATTTTTTGGTGTCCGGGGAAGAAAATTCGTGATGCTGGGGTCAGGGATTTTTGTGCCCAGGAGGTGAAATGCTTTTTTTTGACCCAAATGTAAAAACGGACTCCAGAATTAGATTTGGGGTTTAATTTCATCCTTGAAAATGGTGTTTTTCATAGATTTTAAAAATCAAGATTTTTTTGTGTCCGGGGAAGAAAATTCGTGATGCCAGGAATTTTTATGCCCAGCAGGTAAATTGTTTTTTGACCCAAATGTAAAAGCAGACACCAGAATTAGATTCGAGGTTTAATTGCATCCTTAAAAATGGTGTTTTCTATACTTTTTATAAATGAAGATATTTTTGGTGTCCGGGGAAGGAAATTCCTGATGCCGGCGTCAGGGATTTTTGTGCCCAGGAGGTGAAAATTTTTTTTGACCCAAATGTAAAATTCGATTCCAGAATGAGGTTTGGGGTTGCATTTCATCCTTAAAAATGGTGTTTTTTATAGTTTTTGTAAATGAACATTTTTGGGGTGTCCGGGGGACAAAATTCCTGATGCCGGTGTCAGGGATTTTTGTGCCCAGGAGGTGAATTTTTTTTTTGACCCAAATGTAAAAACGGACACCAGAATTACATTCAGGGTTGAATTTCATCCTTGAAAATGGTGTTTTTCATAGATTTTAAAAATCAAGATTTTTTGATGTCCGGGGAAGAAAACTCCTGATGCCGGTGTCAGGGATTTTTGTGCCCAGGAGGTGAAATTTTTTTTTTGACCCAAATGTAAAAACGAACACCAGAATTAGATTCGGGGTTGAATTTCTTCCTTAAAAATGGTGTTTTTTTATAGATTTTAAAAATCAATGATTTTTGGTTTCCGGGGAAGAAAATTCCTGATGCCGGGGTCAGGGATTTTTGTGCCCAGGAGGTGAATTTTTTTTTTACCCAAATGTAAAAACGGAAGCCAGAATTACATTCGGGGTTGAATTTCACGCTTAAAAATGATGTTATTTATACTTTTTAAAAATCAAGGTTTTTTGGTTTCCGGGGAAGAAAATTCGTGATGCCGGGGTCAGGGAGTTTTGTGCCCAGGAGGTAAATTTTTTTTTGACACAAATGTAAAAACCGAGGCCAGTATGAGATTCGTGGTTGAATTTCGTCCTTAGAAATGGTGTTTTTTATAGTTTTTAAAAATCAAGCATTTTTTGGTGTCCGGGGAAGCAAATTCGTGATGCCGTGGTCAGGGATTTTTGTGTCCAGGAGGTGAATTTTTTTTTGTTGACCCAAATGTAAAAACGGATGCCAGAATTACATTCGGGATTTAATTTCACACTTAAAAATGGAGTTTTTTATACTTTTTAAAAATCAAGCATTTTTTGGTGTCCAGGGAAGAAAATTCGTGATGCCGGAGTCAGGGATTTTTGTGCCCAGGAGGTGAATATTTTTTTTGACCCAAATGTAAAAACGGATGCCAGAATTAGATTTGGGGTTGAATTTCGTCCTTCAAAATGGTGTTTTTCATAGTTTTTAAAAATGAAGATTTTTTTGGTGTCCGTGGAAGAAAATTCCTGATGCCGGAGTCAGGGATTTTTGGGCCCAGGAGGTGAATGTTTTTTTTTACTCAAATCCAAAAACGGACATCAGAATGAGATTCGGGGTTGAATTTCATCCTTAAAAATGGTGTTTTCATAGATTTTAAAAATCAAGATTTTTTTGGTGTACGGGGAAGAAAATTCCTGATGCCGGGGTCAGAGAGCTTTGTGCCCAGGAGGTGAATTTTTTTTCCCACCCAAATCTATAAACAGACGCCGGAATGAGATTCGGGGTTGAATTTCGTGCTTAAAAATGGTGTTTTTCATAGCTTTTATAAATCAAGAATTTTTTGGTGTCCGGGGAAGAAAATTCCTGATGCCGGAGTCAGGGACTTTTGTGCCCAGGAGGTGAAATTATTTTCCACTCAAATGTAAAAACGGACGCCAGAATTAGATTTGGGGTTTAATTTCATGCTTAAAAATGGTGTTTTCTATAGATTTTAAAAATCAAGGTTTTTTGGTGTCCGTGGAAGAAAATTCCTGATGCCGGGGTGAGGGATTTTTGTGCCCAGGAGGTGAATTTTTCGTTGTTGACCCAAATGTAAAAACGGATGCCAGAATTACATTCGGGGGTTAATTTCACGCTTAAAAATTGTGTTTTTTATACTTTTTAAAAATCAAGCATTTTTTGGTGTCCGGGAAAGAAAATTACTGATGCCGGGGTCAGGGATTTTATTTGCCTAGGAGGTGAACATTATTTTTTTGACTCAAATGTAAAAACGGACGCCAGAATTAGATTTGGGGTTTAATTTTATGCTTAAAAATGGTGTTTTCTATATTTTTTAAAAATCAAGGTTTTTTGGTGTCCGGGGAAGAAAATTCCTGATGCCGGGGTGAGGGATTTTTGTGCCCAGGAGGTGAATATTTCGTTGTTGACCCAAATGTAAAAACGGATGCCAGAATTACATTCGGGGTTTAATTTCACGCTTAAAAATGGTGTTTTTTATACTTTTTAAAAATCAAGCATTTTTTGTTGTCCGGGCTAGTAAATTTCTGATGCCGGGGTCAGGGATTTTTGTGCCCAGGAGGTGAAAAAGATTTTTTGACACAAATGTAAAAACCGAGTCCAGTATGAGATTCGGGGTTGAATTTCATCCTTAGAAATGGTGTTTTTTATACTTTTTAAAAATCAAGCATTTTTTGGTGTCCGGGCAAGTAAATTTCTGATTTCGGAGTCAGGGATTTTTGTGCCCAGGAGGTGACATTTTTTTTGACCCAAATGTAAAAACGGATGCCAGAATTACATTCGGGGTTGAATTTCACGCTTAAAAATGGTGTTTTTTATAGTTTTTAAAAATCAAGCATTTTTTCGTGTCCGGGGAAGTAAATTCCTGTTGCCGGGTTCAGGGATTTTTGTGCCCAGCGGGTGAAAATTTTTTTTTGACCCAAATGTAAAAACGGACGCCAGAATTAGATTCAGGGTTGAATTTCATCCTTGTAAATGGTGTTTTTCATAGATTTTAAAAATCAAGATTTTTTGGTGTCCGGGGAAGAGAATTCCTGATGCCGGAGTCAGGGATTTTTGTGCCCGGGAGGTGAGATTTTTTTTTGACCCAAATGTAAAAATGGACGCCAGAATTAGATTCGGGGTTTAATTTCACGCTTAAAAATGGTGTTTTTTATACTTTTTAAAAATCAAGCATTTTTTGGTGTCCGGGCAAGTAAATTCCTGTTGACGGGGTCAGGGATTTTTGTGCCCAGGAGGTGAATTTTTTTTTTTGACACAAATGTAAAAACCTAGGACAGTATGAGATTCGGGGTTGAATTTCATCCTTAGAAATGGTGTTTTTTATAGATTTTAAAAATCAAGATTTTTTTGTGTCCAGGGAAGAAAATTCGTGATGCCGGGGTCAGGATTTTTGTGCCCAGGAGGTAAATTTTTTTTGACCCAAATGTAAAAACAGACACCAGAATTAGATTCGAGTTTTAATTTCATCTTTAAAAATGGTTTTTTTCATAGATTTTAAAAATCAAGAATTTTTTGGTGTCCGGGCAAGAAAATTCCTGATGCCAGGGTCAGGGATTTTTGTGCCCAGGAGGTGAATTTTTTTTTTGACCCAAATGTAAAAATGGACACCAGAATTACATTCGGGGTTGAATTTCACGCTTAAAACTGGTGTTTTTTATAGTTTTTAAAAATCAAGAATTTTTTGTTGTCCGGGAAAGAAAATTACTTTTGCTGGGGACAGGGATTTTATTTGCCTAGGAGGTGAACATTTTTTTTTTTGACTCAAATGTAAAAACGGACGCTAGAATTAGATTTGGGGTTTAATTTCATGCTTAAAAATGGTGTTTTCTATAGATTTTAAAAATCAAGGTTTTTTGGTGTCCGGGGAAGAAAATTCCTGGTGCCGGGATGAGGGATTTTTGTGCCCAGGAGGTGAATATTTCGTTGTTGACCCAAATGTAAAAACGGATGCCAGAATTACATTTGGGGTTTAATTTCACGCTTAAAAATGGTGTTTGTTATACTTTTTAAAAATCAAGCATTTTTTGGTGTCCGGGCAAGTAAATTTTTGATGCCGGGGTCAGGGATTTTTGTGCCCAGGGGGTGAAATTTTTTTTTGACCCAAATGTAAAAATGGACACTAGAATTAGTTTCGGGGTTGAATTTCGTCCTTAAAAATGGTGCTTTTTATAGTTTTTAAAAATCAAGAATTTTTTGGTGTCCGGGCAAGAAAATTCCTGATGCCAGAGTCAAGGATTTTGTGCCCAGGAGGTGAAAAAGATTTTTTGACACAAATGTAAAAACCGAGGCCAGTATGAGATTCGGGGTTGAATTTCATCCTTAGAAATGGTGTTTTTTATAGATTTTAAAAATCACGATTTTTTTGTGTCCAGGGAAGAAAATTCGTGATGCCGGGGTCAGGGATTTTTGTGCCCAGGAGGTAAATTTTTTTTGACCCAAATGTAAAAACAGACACCAGAATTAGATTCGAGTTTTAATTTCATCCTTAAAAATGGTTTTTTTCATAGATTTTAAAAATCAAGATTTTTTGGTGTCCGGGGAAGAAAATTCGTGATCAGGGATTTTTGTGCCCAGGAGGTAAATTTTTTTTGACACAAATGTAAAAACCGAGGCGAATATGAGATTCGGGGTTGAATTTCATCCTTAGAAATGGTGTTTTTAATAGTTTTTAAAAATCAAGCATTTTTTGGTGTCCGGGGAAGAAAATTCGTGATGCTGGGGTCAGGGATTTTTGTGCCCAGGAGGTGAATATTTCGTTGTTGACCCAAATGTAAAAACGGATGCCAGAATTAGATTTGGGGTTTAATTTCACGCTTAAAAATGGTGTTTTTTATACTTTTTAAAAATCAAGCATTTTTTGGTGTCCGGGCAAGTAAATTTTTGATGCCGGGGTCAGGGATTTTTGTGCCCAGGGGGTGAAATTTTTTTTTTGACCCAAATGTAAAAATGGACACTAGAATTAGTTTCGGGGTTGAATTTCGTCCTTAGAAATGGTGTTTTTTATAGTTTTTAAAAATCAAGAATTTTTTGGTGTCCGGGGAAGAAAATTCGTGATGCTGGGGTCAGGGATTTTTGTGCCCAGGAGGTGAAATACTTTTTTTTGACCCAAATGTAAAAACGGACTCCAGAATTAGATTTGGGGTTTAATTTCATCCTTGAAAATGGTGTTTTTCATAGATTTTAAAAATCAAGATTTTTTTGTGTCCGGGGAAGAAAATTCGTGATGCCAGGAATTTTTATGCCCAGCAGGTAAATTGTTTTTTGACCCAAATGTAAAAGCAGACACCAGAATTAGATTCGAGGTTTAATTGCATCCTTAAAAATGGTGTTTTCTATACTTTTTATAAATGAAGATATTTTTGGTGTCCGGGGAAGGAAATTCCTGATGCCGGCGTCAGGGATTTTTGTGCCCAGGAGGTGAAAATTTTTTTTGACCCAAATGTAAAATTCGATTCCAGAATGAGGTTTTGGGTTGCATTTCATCCTTAAAAATGGTGTTTTTTATAGTTTTTGTAAATGAACATTTTTGGGGTGTCCGGGGGACAAAATTCCTGATGCCGGTTTCAGGGATTTTTGTGCCCAGGAGGTGAATTTTTTTTTGACCCAAATGTAAAAACGGACACCAGAATTACATTCAGGGTTGAATTTCATCCTTGAAAATGGTGTTTTTCATAGATTTTAAAAATCAAGATTTTTTGATGTCCGGGGAAGAAAACTCCTGATGCCGGTGTCAGGGATTTTTGTGCCCAGGAGGTGAAATTTTTTTTTTTACCCAAATGTAAAAACGGAAGCCAGAATTACATTCGGGGTTGAATTTCACGCTTAAAAATGATGTTATTTATACTTTTTAAAAATCAAGGTTTTTTGGTTTCCGGGGAAGAAAATTCGTGATGCCGGGGTCAGGGATTTTTGTGTCCAGGAGGTGAATTTTTTTTTGTTGACCCAAATGTAAAAACGGATGCCAGAATTACATTCGGGATTTAATTTCACACTTAAAAATGGAGTTTTTTATACTTTTTAAAAATCAAGCATTTTTTGGTGTCCAGGGAAGAAAATTCGTGATGCCGGAGTCAGGGATTTTTGTGCCCAGGAGGTGAATATTTTTTTTGACCCAAATGTAAAAACGGATGCCAGAATTAGATTTGGGGTTGAATTTCGTCCTTCAAAATGGTGTTTTTCATAGTTTTTAAAAATGAAGATTTTTTTGGTGTCCGTGGAAGAAAATTCCTGATGCCGGAGTCAGGGATTTTTGGGCCCAGGAGGTGAATGTTTTTTTTTACTCAAATCCAAAAACGGACATCAGAATGAGATTCGGGGTTGAATTTCATCCTTAAAAATGGTGTTTTCATAGCTTTTAAAAATCAAGATTTTTTTGGTGTACGGGGAAGAAAATTCCTGATGCCGGAGTCAGGGACTTTTGTGCCCAGGAGGTGAAATTATTTTCCACTCAAATGTAAAAACGGACGCCAGAATTAGATTTGGGGTTTAATTTCATGCTTAAAAATGGTGTTTTCTATAGATTTTAAAAATCAAGGTTTTTTGGTGTCCGTGGAAGAAAATTCCTGATGCCGGGGTGAGGGATTTTTGTGCCCAGGAGGTGAATTTTTCGTTGTTGACCCAAATGTAAAAACGGATGCCAGAATTACATTCGGGGTTTAATTTCACGCTTAAAAATTGTGTTTTTTATACTTTTTAAAAATCAAGCATTTTTTGGTGTCTGGGCTAGTAAATTTCTGATGCCGGGGTCAGGGATTTTTGTGCCCAGGAGGTGAATTTTTCGTTGTTGACCCAAATGTAAAAACGGATGCCAGAATTACATTCGGGGTTGAATTTCACGCTTAAAAATGGTGTTTTTTATAGTTTTTAAAAATCAAGAATTTTTTGTTGTCCGGGAAAGAAAATTACTGATGCCGGGGTCAGGGATTTTATTTGCCTAGGAGGTGAACATTATTTTTTTGACTCAAATGTAAAAACGGACGCCAGAATTAGATTTGGGGTTTAATTTCATGCTTAAAAATGGTGTTTTCTATATTTTTTAAAAATCAAGGTTTTTTGGTGTCCGGGGAAGAAAATTCCTGATGCCGGGGTGAGGGATTTTTGTGCCCAGGAGGTGAATATTTCGTTGTTGACCCAAATGTAAAAACGGATGCCAGAATTACATTCGGGGTTTAATTTCACGCTTAAAAATGGTGTTTTTTATACTTTTTAAAGATCAAGCATTTTTTGGTGTCCGGGCTAGTAAATTTCTGATGCCGGGGTCAGGGATTTTTGTGCCCAGGAGGTGAAAAAGATTTTTTGACACAAATGTAAAAACCGAGTCCAGTATGAGATTCGGGGTTGAATTTCATCCTTAGAAATGGTGTTTTTTATACTTTTTAAAAATCAAGCATTTTTTGGTGTCCGGGCAAGTAAATTTCTGATTTCGGAGTCAGGGATTTTTGTGCCCAGGAGGTGACATTTTTTTTGCCCCAAATGTAAAAACGGACGCCAGAATTACATTCGGGGTTGAATTTCACGCTTAAAAATGGTGTTTTTTATAGTTTTTAAAAATCAAGCATTTTTTGGTGTCCGGGGAAGAAAATTCCTGTTGCCGGGTTCAGGGATTTTTGTGCCCAGCGGGGGAAAATTTTTTTTTGACCCAAATGTAAAAACGGACGCCAGAATTAGATTCAGGGTTGAATTTCATCCTTGAAAATGGTGTTTTTCATAGATTTTAAAAATCAAGATTTTTTTGTGTCCAGGGAAGAAAATTCGTGATGCCGGGGTCAGGGATTTTTGTGCCCAGGAGGTAAATTTTTTTTGACCCAAATGTAAAAACAGACACCAGAATTAGATTCGAGTTTTAATTTCATCCTTAAAAATGGTTTTTTTCATAGATTTTAAAAATCAAGATTTTTTGATGTCCGGGGAAGAAAATTCGTGATGCCGGGGTCAGGGATTTTTGTGCCCAGGAGGTAAATTTTTTTTTGACACAAATGTAAAAACCGAGGCCAGTATGAGATTCGGGGTTGAATTTAATCCTTAAAAATGGTTTTTTTCATAGATTTTAAAAACCAAGATTTTTTGGTGTCTGGGGAAGAAAATTCCTGATGCCGGAGTCAGGGATTTTTGTGCCCAGGGGGTGAAATTTTTTTTTTTAACCCAAATGTAAAAATGGACACTAGAATTAGTTTCGTGGTTGAATTTCGTCCTTAAAAATTGTGTTTTTTATACTTTGACCCAAATGTAAAAATGGACACCAGAATTACATTCAGGGTTGAATTTCACGCTTAAAAATGGTGTTTTTTATAGTTTTTAAAAATCAAGAATTTTTTGTTGTCCGGGAAAGAAAATTACTGATGCCGGGGTCAGGGATTTTATTTGCCTAGGAGGTGAACATTTTTTTTTTGACTCAAATGTAAAAACGGACGCCAGAATTAGATTTGGGGTTTAATTTCATGCTTAAAAATGGTGTTTTCTCTAGATTTTAAAAATCAAGGTTTTTTGGTGTCCGGGGAAGAAAATTCCTGATGCCGGGGTGAGGGATTTTTGTGCCCAGGAGGTGAAAAAGATTTTTTGACACAAATGTAAAAACCGAGTCCAGTATGAGATTCGGGGTTGAATTTCATCCTTAGAAATGGTGTTTTTTATACTTTTTAAAAATCAAGCATTTTTTGGTGTCCGGGCAAGTAAATTTCTGATTTCGGAGTCAGGGATTTTTGTGCCCAGGAGGTGATTTTTTTTTGACCCAAATGTAAAAATGGACACCAGAATTACATTCGGGGTTGAATTTCACGCTTAAAAATGGTGTTTTTTATAGTTTTTAAAAATCAAGAATTTTTTGTTGTCCGGGAAAGAAAATTACTGATGCCGGGGTCAGGGATTTTATTTGCCTAAGAGGTGAACATTTTTTTTTTACTCAAATGTAAAAACGGACGCCAGAATTAGATTTGGGGTTTAATTTCATGCTTAAAAATGGTGTTTTCTATAGATTTTAAAAATCAAGGTTTTTTGGTGTCAGGGGAAGAAAATTCCTGATGCCGGGGTGAGGGATTTTTGTGCCCAGGAGGTGAATTTTTCGTTGTTGACCCAAATGTAAAAACGGATGCCAGAATTACATTCGGGGTTTAATTTCACGCTTAAAAATTGTGTTTTTTATACTTTTTAAAAATCAAGAATTTTTTGGTGTCCGGGCTAGTAAATTTCTGATGCCGGGGTCAGGGATTTTTGTGCCCAGGAGGTGAATTTTTTTTTTGACCCAAATGTAAAAATGGACACCAGAATTACATTCAGGGTTGAATTTCACGCTTAAAAATGGTGTTTTTTATAGTTTTTAAAAATCAAGAATTTTTTGTTGTCCGGGAAAGAAAATTACTGATGCCGGGATCAGGGATTTTATTTGCCTAGGAGGTGAACATTTTTTTTTTGACTCAAATGTAAAAACGGACGCCAGAATTAGATTTGGGGTTTAATTTCATGCTTAAAAATGGTGTTTTCTATAGATTTTAAAAATCAAGGTTTTTTGGTGTCCGGGGAAGAAAATTCCTGATGCCGGGGTGAGGGATTTTTGTGCCCAGGAGGTGAATATTTCGTTGTTGACACAAATGTAAAAACGGATGCCAGAATTACATTCGGGGTTTAATTTCACGCTTAAAAATGGTGTTTTTTATACTTTTTAAAAATCAAGCATTTTTTGGTGTCCGGGCTAGTAAATTTCTGATGCCGGGGTGAGGGATTTTTGTGCCCAGGAGGTGAAAAAGATTTTTTGACACAAATGTAAAAACCGAGTCCAGTATGAGATTCGGGGTTGAATTTCATCCTTAGAAATGGTGTTTTTTATACTTTTTAAAAATCAAGCATTTTTTGGTGTCCGGGCAAGTAAATTTCTGATTTCGGAGTCAGGGATTTTTGTGCCCAGGAGGTGACATTTTTTTTGCCCCAAATGTAAAAACGGACGCCAGAATTACATTCGGGGTTGAATTTCACGCTTAAAAATGGTGTTTTTTATTGTTTTTAAAAATCAAGCTTTTTTTGGTGTGCGGGGAAGTAAATTTTTGATGCCGGGGTCAGGGATTTTTGTGCCCAGGGGGTGAAATTTTTTTTTTGACCCAAATGTAAAAATGGACACTAGAATTAGTTTCGGGGTTGAATTTCATCCTTAAAAATGGTGCTTTTTATAGTTTTTAAAAATCAAGAATTTTTTTGGTGTCCGGGCAAGAAAATTCCTGATGCCAGAGTCAGGGATTTTTGTGCCCAGGAGGTGAAAAAGATTTTTTGACACAAATGTAAAAACTGAGGCCAGTATGAGATTCGGGGTTGAATTTCATCCTTAAAAATGGTTTTTTTCATAGATTTTAAAAATCAAGAATTTTTTGGTGTCCAGGAAAGAAAATTCCTGATGCCGGGGTCAGGGATTTTTGTGCCCAGGAGGTGAATTTTTTTTTTGACCCAAATGTAAAAATGGACACCAGAATTACATTCGGGGTTGAATTTCACGCTTAAAAATGGTGTTTTTTATAGTTTTTAAAAATCAAGAATTTTTTGGTGTCCGGGAAAGAAAATTACTGATGCCGGGCTCAGGGATTTTTGTGCCCAGGAGGTGATTTTTTTTTTGACCCAAATGTAAAAATGGACACCAGAATTACATTCGGGGTTGAATTTCACGCTTAAAAATGGTGCTTTTTATAGTTTTTAAAAATCAAGAATTTTTTGTTGTCCGGGAAAGAAAATTACTGATGCCGGGGTCAGGGATTTTTGTGCCCAGGAGGTGAAATTTTTTTATTGACTCAAATGTAAAAACGGATGCCAGAATTAGATTCGGGGTTGAATTTAGTCCTTCAAAATGGTGCTTTTCATAGCTTTTAAAAATCAAGAATTTTTTGGTGTCCTGGGAAGGAAATTCCTGATGCCGGGGGTCAGGACCTTTTGTGCCCAGGAGGTGAATGTTGTTTTTTTTACTCAAATCTAAAAACGGACACCAGAATGAGATTCGGGGTTGAATTTCATCCTTAAAAATGGAGTTTTTCATAGTTTAAGATTTATTTCGTGTCCGGGGAAGAAAATTCCTGATGCCGGGGTAAGGGATTTTTGTGCCCAGGAGGTGAAATTATTTTCCACTCAAATGTAAAAACGGATGCCAGAATTAGATTTGGGGTTTAATTTCATGCTTAAAAATGGTGTTTTCTATAGATTTTAAAAATCAAGGTTTTTTGGTGTCCGGGGAAGAAAATTTCTGATGCCGGGGTCAGGGATTTTTGTGCCCAGGAGGTGAGTTTTTCGTTGTTGACCCAAATGTAAAAACGGATGCCAGAATTACATTCGGGGTTTAATTTCACGCTTAAAAATTGTGTTTTTTATACTTTTTAAAAATCAAGCACTTTTTGGTGTCCGGGCTAGTAAATTTCTGATGCCGGGGTCAGGGATTTTTGTGCCCAGGAGGTGAATTTTTCGTTGTTGACCCAAATGTAAAAACGGATGCCAGAATTAGATTTGGGGTTGAATTTCGTCCTTCAAAATGGTGTTTTTCATAGTTTTTAAAAATGAAGATTTTTTTGGTGTCCGTGGAAGAAAATTCCTGATGCCGGAGTCAGGGATTTTTGGGCCCAGGAGGTGAATGTTTTTTTTTACTCAAATCCAAAAACGGACACCAGAATGAGATTCGGGGTTGAATTTCATCCTTAAAAATGGTGTTTTCATAGCTTTTGAAAATCAAGATTTTTTTGGTGTCTGGGTAAGAAATTCCTTATGCCGATTTATAGCCCAGGAGGTGAAAAAAAAATTCTGACTCAAATCTAAAAACAGACACCAGAATGAGATTCGGGGTTGCTTTTTGTCCTTAAAAATCTCATTTTTCATAGCATTTAAAAATCAAGATTTTTTTGGTGTGCGGGGAAGAAAATTCCTGATGTCAGGGATTTTTGTGCCCAGGAGGTGAATATTTTTTTTGACCCAAATGTAAAAATGGATGCCAGAATTAGATTTGGGGTTGAATTTCGTCCTTCAATATGGTGTTTTTCATAGTTTTTAAAAATCAAGATTTTTTTGGTGTCCTGGGAAGATAATTCCTGATGCCAGGGTCAGGGATTTTTGTGCCCAGGAGGTGAATATTTTTTTTGACCCAAATGTAAAAACGGATGTCAGAATTAGATTTGGGGTTGAATTTTGTCCTTAAAAATGGTGTTTTTCGTAATTTTTAAAAATCAAGATTTTGTTGGGAAGAAAATGCCTGATGCCGGAGTCAGAGATTTTTGTGCCCAGGAGGTGAAATTTTTTTTTCCACCCAAATCTATAAACGGACGCCGGAATGAGATTCGGGGTTGAATTTCGTGCTTAAAAAGGGTGTTTTTCATAGCTTTTAAAAATCAAGATTTTTTTGGTGTCCGGGGAAGAAAATTCCTGATGCCGGGGTCAGTGACTTTTGTGCCCAGGAGGTGAAATTATTTTCCACCCAAATGTAAAAACGCACACCAGAATGAGATTCGGGGTTGAATTTCATTCTTTAAAATGATGTTTTTCATAGCTTTTAAAAATCAAGAATTTTTTGGTGTCCCGGGAAGAAAATTCCTGATGCCGGAGTCAGGGATTTTTGTGCCCAGGAGGTGAAATTTTTTCCCACCCCCAAATCTAAAAACCAACACCAGAATGAGATTTGGGGTTGAATTTCATTCTCAAAAATGGTGTTTTTCATCGCTTTTAAAAATCAAGATTTATTTCGTGTCCGGGGAAGAAAATTCCTGATGCTGGGGTCAGGGATTTTTGTGCCCAGGAGGTGAATGTTTTTTATTGACTCAAATGTAAAAACTGACACCAGAATGAAATTCGGGGTTGAATTTCTTCCTTAAAAATGGTGTTTTTCATAGTTTATAAAAATCAAGATTTTTTTGGTGTCCGGGGAAGAAAATTCCTGATGCCAGGGTCAGGGATTTTTGTGCCCAGGAGGTGAAATTTTTTTTCCACCCAAATGTGAAAACGGACACCAGAATGAGATTCGGGGTTGAATTTCTTCCTTAAAAATGGTGTTTATCATAATTTTTAAAAATCAAGATTTTGTTGGGAAGAAAATTCCTGATGCCGGAGTCAGGGATTTTTGTGCCCAGGAGGTGAAATTTTTTTCCACCCAAATGTAAAAACGCACACTAGAATGAGATTCGGGGTTGAATTTCATTCTTAAAAATGGTGTTTTTCATAGCTTTTAAATATTAAGAATTTTTTGGTGTCCGGGGAAGAAAATTCCTAATGCCGAAGGCAAGGCAAGGCAAGGCAAAGCAAGGCAAGGCAAAGCAAGGCAAGGCAAGGTAAATTTCAAATTTCAAATTTCAAATTTCAAATTTCAAATTTCAAGTTTCAAATTTCAAATTTCAAATTTCAAATTTCAAATTTCAAATTTCAAATTTCAAATTTCAAATTTCAAATTTCAAATTATTTCCAATTTCAAATTTCCAATTTCCAATTTCTTTAATTTTATTTAATTTAATTTAAAATCCCTCAGTCCAGGCCAGCCAATTCAAACAACCAGGTTTTTAAGTCCCGGCGATTTTTGTGCCCAGGAGGTGAATTTTTTTTCAACCCAAATGTATAAATAGACACCAGAATGAGATTCGGGGTTGAATTTCATCCTTCAAAATGGTGTTTTTCATAGATTTTAAATTCAAGATTTTTTTGGTGTGCGGGGAAGAAAATTCCTGATGCCGGAGTCAGGGATTTTTGTGCCCAGGAGGTGAATGTTTTTTTTTACTCAAATCTAAAAACGGACACCAGAATGAGATTCGGGGTTGAATTTCATCCTTAAAAATGGTGTTTTCATAGCTTTTAAAAATCAAGGTTTTTTTGGTGTCTGGGTAAGAAAATTCCTTATGCCGATTTTTGTGCCCAGGAGGTGAAAAAAAATTTCTGACTCAAATCTAAAAACGGACACCAGAATGAGATTCGGGGTTGCTTTTTGTCCTTAAAAATGTCATTTTTCATAGCATTTAAAAATCAAGATTTTTTTGGTGTGCGGGGAAGAAAATTCCTGATGCCGGGGTCAGGGATTTTTGTGCCCAGGAGGTGAAATTTTTTCCCCACCCAAATCTAAAAACGGACACCAGAATGAGATTCGGGGTTGAATTTCATTCTCAAAAATGGTGTTTTTCATTGCTTTTAAAAATCAAGATTTTTGTGGTGTCCGGGGAAGAAAATTCCTGATGCCAGGGTCAGGGATTTTTGTGCCCAGGAGGTGAATATTTTTTTTGACCCAAATGTAAAAACGGATGCCAGAATTAGATTTGGGGTTGAATTTCGTCCTTCAAAATGGTGTTTTTCATAGTTTTTAAAAATGAAGATTTTTTTGGTGTCAGGGGAAGATAATTCCTGATGCCGGAGTGAGGGATTTTTGGGCCCAGGAGGTGAAATTTTTTCCCCCACCTAAATCTATAAACGGACACCGGAATGAGATTTGGGGTTGAATTTCATGCTTAAAAATGGTGTTTTTCATAGCTTTTAAAAATCAAGATTTTTTAGGTGTCCGGGGAAGAAAATTCCTGATGCCAGGGTCAGAGAGTTTTGTGCCCAGGAGGTGAATTTTTTTTTTCACACACAAATCTATAAACAGACGCCGGAATGAGATTCGGGGTTGAATTTCATGCTTAAAAATGGTGTTTTTCATAGCTTTTAAAAATCAAGAATTTTTTGGTGTCCAGGGAAGAAAATTCCTGATGCCTGAGTCAGGGATTTTTGTGCCCAGGAGGTGAAAGTTTATTTTTACTCAAATCTAAAAACGGACACCAGAATGAGATTCGGGGTTGCTTTTTGTCCTTAAAAATGTCATTTTTCATAGCATTTAAAAATCAAGATTTTTTTGGTGTGCGGGGAAGAAAATTCGTGATGCCGGGGTCAGGGATTTTTGTGCCCAGGAGGTGAATTTTTTTTCCCCACCCAAATCTATAAACGGACACCGGAATGAGATTCGGGGTTGAATTTCGTGCTTAAAAATGGTGTTTTTCATAGCTTTTAAAAATCAAGATTTTTTTGGTGTACGGGGAAGAAAATTCCTGATGCCAGGGTCAGAAAGTTTTGTGCCCAGGAGGTGAATTTTTTTTTTCACACACAAATCTATAAACAGACGCCGGAATGAGATTCGGGGTTGAATTTCATGCTTAAAAATGGTGTTTTTCATAGCTTTTAAAAATCAAGAATTTTTTGGTGTCCAGGGAAGAAAATTCCTGATGCCTGTGTCAGGGATTTTTGTGCCCAGGAGGTGAATGTTTATTTTTACTCAAATCTAAAAACGGACACCAGAATGAGATTCGGGGTTGCTTTTTGTCCTTAAAAATGTCATTTTTCATAGCATTTAAAAATCAAGATTTTTTTGGTGTGCGGGGAAGAAAATTCCTGATGCCGGGGTCAGGGATTTTTGTGCCCAGGAGGTGAATTTTTTTTTCCCACCCAAATCTATAAACGGACACCGGAATGAGATTCGGGGTTGAATTTCGTGCTTAAAAATGGTGTTTTTCATAGCTTTTAAAAATCAAGATTTTTTTGGTGTACGGGGAAGAAAATTCCTGATGCTGGGGTCAGAGAGTTTTGTGCCCAGGAGGTGAATTTTTTTTCCCCACCCAAATCTATAAACAGACGCCGGAATGAGATTCGGGGTTGAATTTCGTGCTTAAAAATGGTGTTTTTTATAGCTTTTAAAAATCAAGAATTTTTTGGTGTCCGGGGAAGAAAATTCCTGATGCCGGAGTCAGGGACTTTTGTGCCCAGGAGGTGAAATTATTTTCCACTCAAATGTAAAAACGGATGCCAGAATTAGATTTGGGGTTTAATTTCATGCTTAAAAATGGTTTTTTCTATAGATTTTAAAAATCAAGGTTTTTTGGTGTCCGGGGAAGAAAATTCCTGATGCCGGGGTGAGGGATTTTTGTGCCCAGGAGGTGAATTTATCGTTGTTGACCCAAATGTAAAAACGGATGCCAGAATTACATTCGGGGTTTAATTTCACGCTTAAAAATGGTGTTTTTTATACTTTTTAAAGATCAAGCATTTTTTGGTGTCCGGGCTAGTAAATTTCTGATGCCGGGGTCAGGGATTTTTGTGCCCAGGAGGTGAAAAAGATTTTTTGACACAAATGTAAAAACCGAGTCCAGTATGAGATTCGGGGTTGAATTTCATCCTTAGAAATGGTGTTTTTTATACTTTTTAAAAATCAAGCATTTTTTGGTGTCCGGGCAAGTAAATTTCTGATTTCGGAGTCAGGGATTTTTGTGCCCAGGAGGTGACATTTTTTTGACCCAAATGTAAAAACGGACGCCAGAATTACATTCGGGGTTGAATTTCACGCTTAAAAATGGTGTTTTTTATAGTTTTTAAAAATCAAGCATTTTTTGGTGTCCGGGGAAGAAAATTCCTGTTGCCGGGTTCAGGGATTTTTGTGCCCAGCGGGTGAAAATTTTTTTTTGACCCAAATGTAAAAACGGACGCCAGAATTAGATTCAGGGTTGAATTTCATCCTTGAAAATGGTGTTTTTCATAGATTTTAAAAATCAAGATTTTTTGGTGTCCGGGGAAGAGAATTCCTGATGCCGGAGTCAGGGATTTTTGTGCCCGGGAGGTGAGATTTTTTTTTGACCCAAATGTAAAAATGGACGCCAGAATTAGATTCGGGGTTGAATTTCACCCTTGAAAATGGTGTTTTTCATAGATTTTAAAAATCAAGATTTTTTTGGTGTCAGGGGAAGAAAATTCGTGATGCCAGGGTCAGGGATTTTTGTGCCCAGGAGTTGAATTTTTTTTTGTTGACCCAAATGTAAAAACGGATGCCAGAATTACATTCTGGGTTTAATTTCACGCTTAAAAATGGTGTTTTTTATACTTTTTAAAAATCAAGCATTTTTTGGTGTCCGGGCAAGTAAATTTGTGATGCCGGGGTCAGGGATTTTTGTGCCCAGGAGGTGAAAAAGATTTTTTGACACAAATGTAAAAACCGAGTCCAGTATGAGATTCGGGGTTGAATTTCATCCTTAGAAATGGAGTTTTTTATAGATTTTAAAAATCAAGATTTTTTTGTGTCCAGGGAAGAAAATTCGTGATGCCGGGGTCAGGGATTTTTGTGCCCAGGAGGTAAATTTTTTTTGACCCAAATGTAAAAACAGACACCAGAATTAGATTCGAGTTTTAATTTCATCCTTAAAAATGGTTTTTTTCATAGATTTTAAAAATCAAGATTTTTTGATGTCCGGGGAAGAAAATTCGTGATGCCGGGGTCAGGGATTTTTGTGCCCAGGAGGTAAATTTTTTTTTGACACAAATGTAAAAACCGAGGCCAGTATGAGATTCGGGGTTGAATTTAATCCTTAAAAATGGTTTTTTTCATAGATTTTAAAAACCAAGATTTTTTGGTGTCCGGGGAAGAAAATTCCTGATGCCGGAGTCAGGGATTTTTGTGCCCAGGGGGTGAAATTTTTTTTTTAACCCAAATGTAAAAATGGACACTAGAATTAGTTTCGGGGTTGAATTTCGTCCTTAAAAATTGTGTTTTTTATACTTTGACCCAAATGTAAAAATGGACACCAGAATTACATTCAGGGTTGAATTTCACGCTTAAAAATGGTGTTTTTTATAGTTTTTAAAAATCAAGAATTTTTTGTTGTCCGGGAAAGAAAATTACTGATGCCGGGGTCAGGGATTTTATTTGCCTAGGAGGTGAACATTTTTTTTTTGACTCAAATGTAAAAACGGACGCCAGAATTAGATTTGGGGTTTAATTTCATGCTTAAAAATGGTGTTTTCTCTAGATTTTAAAAATCAAGGTTTTTTGGTGTCCGGGGAAGAAAATTCCTGATGCCGGGGTGAGGGATTTTTGTGCCCAGGAGGTGAATATTTCGTTGTTGACACAAATGTAAAAACGGATGCCAGAATTACATTCGGGGTTTAATTTCACGCTTAAAAATGGTGTTTTTTATACTTTTTAAAAATCAAGCGTTTTTTGGCGTCCGGGCTAGTAAATTTCTGATGCCGGGGTGAGGGATTTTTGTGCCCAGGAGGTAAATTTTTTTTTGACACAAATGTAAAAACCGAGGCCAGTATGAGATTCGGGGTTGAATTTAATCCTTAAAAATGGTTTTTTTCATAGATTTTAAAAACCAAGATTTTTTGGTGTCCGGGGAAGAAAATTCCTGATGCCGGAGTCAGGGATTTTTGTGCCCAGGGGGTGAAATTTTTTTTTTAACCCAAATGTAAAAATGGACACTAGAATTAGTTTCGGGGTTGAATTTCGTCCTTAAAAATTGTGTTTTTTATACTTTGACCCAAATGTAAAAATGGACACCAGAATTACATTCAGGGTTGAATTTCACGCTTAAAAATGGTGTTTTTTATAGTTTTTAAAAATCAAGAATTTTTTGTTGTCCGGGAAAGAAAATTACTGATGCCGGGGTCAGGGATTTTATTTGCCTAGGAGGTGAACATTTTTTTTTTGACTCAAATGTAAAAACGGACGCCAGAATTAGATTTGGGGTTTAATTTCATGCTTAAAAATGGTGTTTTCTCTAGATTTTAAAAATCAAGGTTTTTTGGTGTCCGGGGAAGAAAATTCCTGATGCCGGGGTGAGGGATTTTTGTGCCCAGGAGGTGAATATTTCGTTGTTGACACAAATGTAAAAACGGATGCCAGAATTACATTCGGGGTTTAATTTCACGCTTAAAAATGGTGTTTTTTATACTTTTTAAAAATCAAGCATTTTTTGGTGTCCGGGCTAGTAAATTTCTGATGCCGGGGTGAGGGATTTTTGTGCCCAGGAGGTGAAAAAGATTTTTTGACACAAATGTAAAAACCGAGTCCAGTATGAGATTCGGGGTTGAATTTCATCCTTAGAAATGGTGTTTTTTATACTTTTTAAAAATCAAGCATTTTTTGGTGTCCGGGCAAGTAAATTTCTGATTTCGGAGTCAGGGATTTTTGTGCCCAGGAGGTGATTTTTTTTTGACCCAAATGTAAAAATGGACACCAGAATTACATTCGGGGTTGAATTTCACGCTTAAAAATGGTGTTTTTTATAGTTTTTAAAAATCAAGAATTTTTTGTTGTCCGGGAAAGAAAATTACTGATGCCGGGGTCAGGGATTTTATTTGCCTAAGAAGTGAACATTTTTTTTTTACTCAAATGTAAAAACGGACGCCAGAATTAGATTTGGGGTTTAATTTCATGCTTAAAAATGGTGTTTTCTATAGATTTTAAAAATCAAGGTTTTTTGGTTTCCGGGGAAGAAAATTCGTGATGCCGGGGTCAGGGAGTTTTGTGCCCAGGAGGTAAATTTTTTTTTGACACAAATGTAAAAACCGAGGCCAGTATGAGATTCGTGGTTGAATTTCGTCCTTAGAAATGGTGTTTTTTATAGTTTTTAAAAATCAAGCATTTTTTGGTGTCCGGGGAAGCAAATTCGTGATGCCGTGGTCAGGGATTTTTGTGTCCAGGAGGTGAATTTTTTTTTGTTGACCCAAATGTAAAAACGGATGCCAGAATTACATTCGGGATTTAATTTCACACTTAAAAATGGAGTTTTTTATACTTTTTAAAAATCAAGCATTTTTTGGTGTCCAGGGAAGAAAATTCGTGATGCCGGAGTCAGGGATTTTTGTGCCCAGGAGGTGAATATTTTTTTTGACCCAAATGTAAAAACGGATGCCAGAATTAGATTTGGGGTTGAATTTCGTCCTTCAAAATGGTGTTTTTCATAGTTTTTAAAAATGAAGATTTTTTTGGTGTCCGTGGAAGAAAATTCCTGATGCCGGAGTCAGGGATTTTTGGGCCCAGGAGGTGAATGTTTTTTTTTACTCAAATCCAAAAACGGACATCAGAATGAGATTCGGGGTTGAATTTCATCCTTAAAAATGGTGTTTTCATAGCTTTTAAAAATCAAGATTTTTTTGGTGTACGGGGAAGAAAATTCCTGATGCCGGAGTCAGGGACTTTTGTGCCCAGGAGGTGAAATTATTTTCCACTCAAATGTAAAAACGGACGCCAGAATTAGATTTGGGGTTTAATTTCATGCTTAAAAATGGTGTTTTCTATAGATTTTAAAAATCAAGGTTTTTTGGTGTCCGTGGAAGAAAATTCCTGATGCCGGGGTGAGGGATTTTTGTGCCCAGGAGGTGAATTTTTCGTTGTTGACCCAAATGTAAAAACGGATGCCAGAATTACATTCGGGGGTTAATTTCACGCTTAAAAATTGTGTTTTTTATACTTTTTAAAAATCAAGCATTTTTTGGTGTCCGGGAAAGAAAATTACTGATGCCGGGGTCAGGGATTTTATTTGCCTAGGAGGTGAACATTATTTTTTTGACTCAAATGTAAAAACGGACGCCAGAATTAGATTTGGGGTTTAATTTTATGCTTAAAAATGGTGTTTTCTATATTTTTTAAAAATCAAGGTTTTTTGGTGTCCGGGGAAGAAAATTCCTGATGCCGGGGTGAGGGATTTTTGTGCCCAGGAGGTGAATATTTCGTTGTTGACCCAAATGTAAAAACGGATGCCAGAATTACATTCGGGGTTTAATTTCACGCTTAAAAATGGTGTTTTTTATACTTTTTAAAAATCAAGCATTTTTTGTTGTCCGGGCTAGTAAATTTCTGATGCCGGGGTCAGGGATTTTTGTGCCCAGGAGGTGAAAAAGATTTTTTGACACAAATGTAAAAACCGAGTCCAGTATGAGATTCGGGGTTGAATTTCATCCTTAGAAATGGTGTTTTTTATACTTTTTAAAAATCAAGCATTTTTTGGTGTCCGGGCAAGTAAATTTCTGATTTCGGAGTCAGGGATTTTTGTGCCCAGGAGGTGACATTTTTTTTGACCCAAATGTAAAAACGGACGCCAGAATTACATTCGGGGTTGAATTTCACGCTTAAAAATGGTGTTTTTTATAGTTTTTAAAAATCAAGCATTTTTTCGTGTCCGGGGAAGTAAATTCCTGTTGCCGGGTTCAGGGATTTTTGTGCCCAGCGGGTGAAAATTTTTTTTTGACCCAAATGTAAAAACGGACGCCAGAATTAGATTCAGGGTTGAATTTCATCCTTGAAAATGGTGTTTTTCATAGATTTTAAAAATCAAGATTTTTTGGTGTCCGGGGAAGAGAATTCCTGATGCCGGAGTCAGGGATTTTTGTGCCCGGGAGGTGAGATTTTTTTTTGACCTAAATGTAAAAATGGACGCCAGAATTAGATTCGGGGTTGAATTTCACCCTTGAAAATGGTGTTTTTCATAGATTTTAAAAATCAAGATTTTTTTGGTGTCAGGGGAAGAAAATTCGTGATGCCAGGGTCAGGGATTTTTGTGCCCAGGAGGTGAAAAAGATTTTTTGACACAAATGTAAAAACCGAGTCCAGTATGAGATTCGGGGTTGAATTTCATCCTTAGAAATGGAGTTTTTTATAGATTTTAAAAATCAAGATTTTTTTGTGTCCAGGGAAGAAAATTCGTGATGCCGGGGTCAGGGATTTTTGTGCCCAGGAGGTAAATTTTTTTTTTGACACAAATGTAAAAACCGAGGCCAGTATGAGATTCGGGGTTGAATTTAATCCTTAAAAATGGTTTTTTTCATACATTTTAAAAACCAAGATTTTTTGGTGTCCGGGGAAGAAAATTCCTGATGCCGGAGTCAGGGATTTTTGTGCCCAGGGGGTGAAATTTTTTTTTTAACCCAAATGTAAAAATGGACACTAGAATTAGTTTCGGGGTTGAATTTCGTCCTTAAAAATTGTGTTTTTTATGCTTTGACCCAAATGTAAAAATGGACACCAGAATTACATTCAGGGTTGAATTTCATGCTTAAAAATGGTGTTTTTTATAGTTTTTAAAAATCAAGAATTTTTTGTTGTCCGGGCTAGTAAATTTCTGATGCCGGGGTCAGGGATTTTTGTGCCCAGGAGGTGAAAAAGATTTTTTGACACAAATGTAAAAACCGAGTCCAGTATGAGATTCGGGGTTGAATTTCATCCTTAGAAATGGTGTTTTTTATACTTTTTAAAAATCAAGCATTTTTTGGTGTCCGGGCAAGTAAATTTCTGATTTCGGAGTCAGGGATTTTTGTGCCCAGGAGGTGACATTTTTTTTGACCCAAATGTAAAAACGGACGCCAGAATTACATTCGGGGTTGAATTTCACGCTTAAAAATGGTGTTTTTTATAGTTTTTAAAAATCAAGCATTTTTTGGTGTCCGGGGAAGAAAATTCCTGTTGCCGGGTTCAGGGATTTTTGTGCCCAGCGGGTGAAAATTTTTTTTTGACCCAAATGTAAAAACGGACGCCAGAATTAGATTCAGGGTTGAATTTCATCCTTGAAAATGGTGTTTTTCATAGATTTTAAAAATCAAGATTTTTTGGTGTCCGGGGAAGAGAATTCCTGATGCCGGAGTCAGGGATTTTTGTGCCCGGGAGGTGAGATTTTTTTTTGACCTAAATGTAAAAATGGACGCCAGAATTAGATTCGGGGTTGAATTTCACCCTTGAAAATGGTGTTTTTCATAGATTTTAAAAATCAAGATTTTTTTGGTGTCAGGGGAAGAAAATTCGTGATGCCAGGGTCAGGGATTTTTGTGCCCAGGAGTTGAATTTTTTTTTGTTGACCCAAATGTAAAAACGGATGCCAGAATTACATTCGGGGTTTAATTTCACGCTTAAAAATGGTGTTTTTTATACTTTTTAAAAATCAAGCATTTTTTGGTGTCCGGGCAAGTAAATTTGTGATGCCGGGGTCAGGGATTTTTGTGCCCAGGAGGTGAAAAAGATTTTTTGACACAAATGTAAAAACCGAGTCCAGTATGAGATTCGGGGTTGAATTTCATCCTTAGAAATGGAGTTTTTTATAGATTTTAAAAATCAAGATTTTTTTGTGTCCAGGGAAGAAAATTCGTGATGCCGGGGTCAGGGATTTTTGTGCCCAGGAGGTAAATTTTTTTTTTGACACAAATGTAAAAACCGAGGCCAGTATGAGATTCGGGGTTGAATTTAATCCTTAAAAATGGTTTTTTTCATACATTTTAAAAACCAAGATTTTTTGGTGTCCGGGGAAGAAAATTCCTGATGCCGGAGTCAGGGATTTTTGTGCCCAGGGGGTGAAATTTTTTTTTTAACCCAAATGTAAAAATGGACACTAGAATTAGTTTCGGGGTTGAATTTCGTCCTTAAAAATTGTGTTTTTTATGCTTTGACCCAAATGTAAAAATGGACACCAGAATTACATTCAGGGTTGAATTTCATGCTTAAAAATGGTGTTTTTTATAGTTTTTAAAAATCAAGAATTTTTTGTTGTCCGGGCTAGTAAATTTCTGATGCCGGGGTCAGGGATTTTTGTGCCCAGGAGGTGAAAAAGATTTTTTGACACAAATGTAAAAACCGAGTCCAGTATGAGATTCGGGGTTGAATTTCATCCTTAGAAATGGTGTTTTTTATACTTTTTAAAAATCAAGCATTTTTTGGTGTCCGGGCAAGTAAATTTCTGATTTCGGAGTCAGGGATTTTTGTGCCCAGGAGGTGACATTTTTTTTGACCCAAATGTAAAAACGGACGCCAGAATTACATTCGGGGTTGAATTTCACGCTTAAAAATGGTGTTTTTTATAGTTTTTAAAAATCAAGCATTTTTTGGTGTCCGGGGAAGAAAATTCCTGTTGCCGGGTTCAGGGATTTTTGTGCCCAGCGGGTGAAAATTTTTTTTTGACCCAAATGTAAAAACGGACGCCAGAATTAGATTCAGGGTTGAATTTCATCCTTGAAAATGGTGTTTTTCATAGATTTTAAAAATCAAGATTTTTTGGTGTCCGGGGAAGAGAATTCCTGATGCCGGAGTCAGGGATTTTTGTGCCCGGGAGGTGAGATTTTTTTTTGACCTAAATGTAAAAATGGACGCCAGAATTAGATTCGGGGTTGAATTTCACCCTTGAAAATGGTGTTTTTCATAGATTTTAAAAATCAAGATTTTTTTGGTGTCAGGGGAAGAAAATTCGTGATGCCAGGGTCAGGGATTTTTGTGCCCAGGAGTTGAATTTTTTTTTGTTGACCCAAATGTAAAAACGGATGCCAGAATTACATTCGGGGTTTAATTTCACGCTTAAAAATGGTGTTTTTTATACTTTTTAAAAATCAAGCATTTTTTGGTGTCCGGGCAAGTAAATTTGTGATGCCGGGGTCAGGGATTTTTGTGCCCAGGAGGTGAAAAAGATTTTTTGACACAAATGTAAAAACCGAGTCCAGTATGAGATTCGGGGTTGAATTTCATCCTTAGAAATGGAGTTTTTTATAGATTTTAAAAATCAAGATTTTTTTGTGTCCAGGGAAGAAAATTTGTGATGCCGGGGTCAGGGATTTTTGTGCCCAGGAGGTAAATTTTTTTTGACCCAAATGTAAAAACAGACACCAGAATTAGATTCGAGTTTTAATTTCATCCTTAAAAATGGTTTTTTTCATAGATTTTAAAAATCAAGATTTTTTGATGTCCGGGGAAGAAAATTCGTGATGCCGGGGTCAGGGATTTTTGTGCCCAGGAGGTGAAATATTTTTTTTTGACCCAAATGTAAAAACGGACTCCAGAATTAGATTTGGGGTTGAATTTCATCCTTGAAAATGGTATTTTTTTATAGATTTTAAAAATCAAGGTTTTTTGGTGTCCGGGGAAGAAAATTCCTGTTGTAGGGTTCAGGGATTTTTGTGCCCAGCGGGTGAAAAATTTTTTTTGACCCAAATGTAAAAACGGACACCAGAATTAGATACAGGGTTGAATTTCATCCTTGAAAATGGTGTTTTTCATAGATTTTAAAAATCAAGATTTTTTGGTGTCCGGGGAAGAAAATTCCTGATGCTTGAGTCAGGGATTTTTGTGCCCAGGAGGTGAGATTTTTTTTTGACCCAAATGTAAAAACGGACGCCAGAATTAGATTCGGGGTTGAATTTCTTCCTTAAAAATGGTGTTTTTCATAGCTTTTAAAAATCAAGAAATTTTTGGTGTCCGGGGAAGAAAATTCGAGATGCTGGGGTCAGGGATTTTTGTACCCCGAGGTGAAATTTTTTTTCACCTAAATCTAAAAACGGACATCAGAATGCGATTCGGGGTTGGATTTAATTCTTAAAAATGGTGTTTTTCATAGCTTTTAAAAATCAAGAATTGTTTGGTGTCCGGGAAGAAAATTCCTGATGAGGCAGCAAAACCAACTGAATGGTAATAGGGAACATGTTTCACTTAGTGATGTGTTTCACTTAGTGATGGTCAGACCATGTCAATGGTAACAGCCAGTGCATGTTTAGCTCACTCAGATGTGGGAAGACCAACTCAATGGTAACAGACAACACGTGTTTCACTTAGTGACGTGTTTCACTTAGTGATGGTCAGACCACGTCAACGGTTACTGTCAGTGCACATGTAGGTCACTTAGAGATAGCAAGATCAACTCAATGGTAAAGGACAACACATTTGTTTCACTTAGTGACGTATTTCACTTAGTGACGGTCAGACCAAGTCAATGGTAACAGCCAGTGCACGTGTAGGTCACTTAGAGACGGCAAGATCAACTCAATGGTAACAGACAACACATGTGTTTCATTTAGTGACGTGTTTCACTTAGTGATGGTCAGACCAAGTCAATGGTACAAGCTAGTGCACGTGTAGGTCACTTAGAGACGGCAACATCAACTCAATGGTAACAGACAACACATGTGTTTCACTTAGTGACGGTCAGACCAAGTCAATAGTAACAGCCAGTGCACGTGTAGGTCACTTAGAGATGGCAAGACCAACTCAATGGTAACAGACAACACATGTGTTTCACTTAGTGATGTGTTTCACTTAGTGGCGGACAGGCCATGTCAATGGTAACAGCCATTGCACGTGTAGGTCACTTAGAGGCGGCAAGATCAACTCAATGGTAACAGACAACACATGTGTTTCACTTAGTGACGTGTTTCACTTAGTGACGGTCAGACCAAGTCAATGGTAACAGCCAGTGCACGTGTAGGTCACTTAGAGACGGCAAGATCAACTCAATGGTAACAGACAACACATGTGTTTCACTTAGTGACGTGTTTCACTTAGTGAGGGTCAGACCAAGTCAATGGTAACAGCCAGTGCACCTGTAGGTCACATAGAGGCGACAAGATCAACTCAATGGTAACAGACAACACATGTGTTTCACTTAGTGATGTGTTTCACTTAGTGACGGTCAGACCAAGTCAATGGTAACAGCTAGTGCACGTGTAGGTCACTTAGAGACCACAAGATCAACTCAATGGTAACAGACAACACATGTGTTTCACTTAGTGACATGTTTCACTTAGCGACGGTCAGACCAAGTCAATGGTACAAGCCAGTGCACGTGTAGGTCACTTAGAGACGGCAAGATCAACTCAATGGTAACAGACAACACATGTGTTTTACTTAGTGATGTGTTTCACTTAGTGACGGTCAGACCAAGTCAATGCTAACAGCCAGTGCACGTGTAGGTCACTTGGAGACGGCAAGACCAACTCAATGGTTACAGACAACACATGTGTTTCACTTAGTGACGTGTTTCACTTAGTGGCGGGCAGGCCAAGTCAATGGTAACAGCCAGTGCACGTGTAGGTCACTTAGAGACGGCAAGATCAACTCAATGGTAACAGACAAAACATGGTTTTCACTTAGTGACGTGTTTCACTTAGTGACGGTCAGACCAAGTCAATGGTAACAGCCAGTGCACGTGTAGGTCACTTAGAGACGGCAAGACCAACTCAATGGTAACAGACAACACATTTGTTTCACTTAGTGACATGTTTCACTTAGTGACGGTCAGACCAAGTCAATGGTAACAGCTAGTGTACGTGTAGGTCACTTAGAGACGGCAAGATCAACTCAATGGTAACAGACAACACATGTGTTTCACTTAGTGACGTGTTTCACTTAGTGACGGTCAGACCAAGTCAATGGTAACAGCCAGTGCACGTGTAGGTCACTTAGAGACGGCAAGATCAACTCAATGGTAACAGACAACACATGTGCTTCACTTAGTGATGTGTTTCACTTAGTGACGGTCATACCAAGTCAATGGTAACAGCCAGTGCACGTGTAGGTCACTTGGAGGCGGCAAGAACTACTCAATGGTAACAGACAACACATGTGTTTCACTTAGTGATGTGTTTCACTTAGCGACGGTCATACCAAGTCAATGGTAACAGCCAGTGCACGTGTAGGTCACTTGGAGGCGGCAAGAACAACTCAATGGTAACAGACAACACATGTGTTTCACTTAGTGACGTGTTTCACTTAGTGGCGGACAGGGCAAGTCAATGGTAACAGCCAGTACACGTGTAGGTCACTTGGAGGCGGCAAGAACTACTCAATGGTAACAGACAACACATGTGTTTCACTTAGTGACGTGTTTCAGTTAGCGGCGGACAGGGCAAGTCAATGGTAACAGCCAGTGCACGTGTAGGTCACTTGGAGGTGGCCAGAAGAACTCAATGGTAACAGACAACACATGTGTTTCACTTAGTGACGTGTTTCACTTAGTGACGGTCATACCTAGTCAATGGTAACAGCCAGTGCACGTGTAGGTCACTTGGAGGCGGCAAGAACAACTCAATGGTAACAGACAACACATGTGTTTCACTTAGTGACGTGTTTCACTTAGTGGCGGACAGGGCAAGTCAATGGTAACAGCCAGTGCACGTGTAGGTCACTTGGAGGCGGCAAGAACAACTCAATGGTAACAGACAACACATGTGTTTCACTTAGTGACGTGTTTCACTTAGTGGCGGACAGGGCAAGTCAATGGTAACAGCCAGTGCACGTGTAGGTCACTTGGAGGCGGCAAGAACAACTCAATCGTAACAGACAACACATGTGTTTCACTTAGTGACGTGTTTCACTTAGTGACGGTCATACCTAGTCAATGGTAACAGCCAGTGCACGTGTTGGTCACTTGGAGGCGGCAAGAACTACTCAATGGTAACAGACAACACATGTGTTTCACTTAGTGACGTGTTTCACTTAGTGACGGTCATACCAAGTCAATGGTAACAGCCAGTGCACGTGTAGGTCACTTGGAGGCGGCAAGAACTACTCAATGGTAACAGACAACACATGTGTTTCACTTAGTGACGTGTTTCACTTAGTGACGGTCATACCAAGTCAATGGTAACAGCCAGTGCACGTGTAGGTCACTTGGAGGCTGCAAGAACTACTCAATGGTAACAGACAACACATGTGTTTCACTTAGTGACGTGTTTCACTTAGCGACGGTCATACCTAGTCAATGGTAACAGCCAGTGCACGTGTAGGTCACTTGGAGGCGGCAAGAACTACTCAATGGTAACAGACAACACATGTGTTTCACTTAGTGACGTGTTTCACTTAGTGACGGTCATACCAAGTCAATGGTAACAGCCAGTGCACGTGTAGGTCACTTGGAGGCGGCAAGAACTACTCAATGGTAACAGACAACACATGTGTTTCACTTAGTGACGTGTTTCACTTAGTGGCGGACAGGGCAAGTCAATGGTAACAGCCAGTACACGTGTAGGTCACTTAGAGGCGGCAAAATCAACTTAATGGTAATAGAGAACACATGTGTTTCACTTAGTGACGTGTTTCACTTAGTGGCGGACAGGCCAAGTCAATGGTAACAGCCAGTGCACGTGTAGGTCACTTAGAGGCGGCAAGATCAACTCAATGGTAACAGACAACACATGTGTTTCACTTAGTGACGTGTTTCACTTAATGGTGGACAGGCCAAGTCAATGGTAACAGCCAGTGCACGTGTAGGTCACTTAGAGGTGGCAAGATCAACTTAATGGTAATAGAGAACAGATGTGTTTCACTTAGTGACGTGTTTCACTTAGTGGCGGAGAGGGCAAGTCAATGGTTACAGCCAATGCACGTGTAGGTCACTTAGAGGTGGCAAGACCAACTCAATGGTAACAGACAACACATGTGTTTCACTTAGTGACGTGTTTCACTTAGTGGCGGAGAGGGCAAGTCAATGGTAACAGCCAATGGACGTGTAGGTCACTTAGAGATGGCAAGACCAACTCAATGGTAACAGACAACACATGTGTTTCACTTAGTGACGTGTTTCACTTAGTGGCGGAGAGGGCAAGTCAATGGTAACAGCCAATGCACGTGTAGGTCACTTAGAGATGGCAAGACCAACTCAATGGTAACAGACAACACATGTGTTTCACTTAGTGACGTGTTTCACTTAGTGGCGGAGAGGGCAAGTCAATGGTAACAGCCAATGCACGTGTAGGTCACTTAGAGATGGCAAGACCAACTCAATGGTAACAGACAACACATATGTTTCACTTAGTGACGTGTTTCACTTAGTGGCGGAGAGGGCAAGTCAATGGTAACAGCCAATGGACGTGTAGGTCACTTAGAGATGGCAAGACCAACTCAATGGTAACAGACAACACATGTGTTTCACTTAGTGACGTGTTTCACTTAGTGGCGGAGAGGGCAAGTCAATGGTAACAGCCAATGCACGTGTAGGTCACTTAGAGGTGGCAAGACCAACTCAATGGTCATTGCTTCAGATGTACCAGAATCAAAAGCAGGTCAGTGGAGGCAACAGGAGACTTGAGTCTTTGCAGAGTCTGGCTGGCAATTTTGCTAATTTCTCCCAGTCGCAGGTGCATTCACTGATCTAGTGGGTGTGGCCCAGGTAGAAGGGTGGGGCCAGTCCTATAAAAGCCTGCTGGCTGAGCTGAGCGTTTCAGTCTTTTGGAACCAGCCTTGGGGGAAAGAAGTACTGCTGGATGGTGACCTGTCCTGCAGGCTGTTACAAAGGATAAGTAGTCAATGGGGAATTTGGGGTGTCTTTCTTTCTTTCCCAGTTTCACTGAGGTTCAGGCTTTTTCCTTTTAATGTGATGGGGATGGAAATTGAATGTGTTTGGGAGCCAACTAAAAGCTGTAACAGGCAGTGGGAAATAACTGTATTTCTTACTGCCTGTTGCAGCTTTTAGTTGGCTCCCAAACATACTCAATTTCCACTCTAAATATTGCAGTTTGGGTGGGAAATAGCAGGATATGGACCTTTTGAAATGTCTTCGCACAGCCCAGGTCCAGACTTTTGCAGTCTACTGCAAAGGGCCCTTTAGCTTGCCTGCCAGGTGGTGCTCGTGGGCCCCACTTTCCAGGTATTTAGAGACAAGGTAGGAACGCATCTCTTTTGCCGAGCTTTTGATTTCTGAACAAATCTCTTGTGTAATTTTAAGAGCAATTTTAATTGCATTATTTATAGATTACCTGTTAGTATTTTTTGAGGCACTTAGATGGTAGAAGAAACAAAAGCTGGATAGACATAAAGCAACTTAGAAACGTACAAATGTAAAACTAGAAATAGCTCTAAACATAGGTTATACCTTAAACCTTAGTCTACTAAGCAATAGGAATAAACATAACCTAAACTTTTAAAATTGCTAAGGTTAATTGCTGCCCACAGTTATAACATAAAAAAAAACACAGAAATGTAACCATCACTGTGCCTGCAGCACCAGTACTTTTGTTTTTTTAAATCATCAAGGTGCCTACCATGATAAAAAAAATACCAATTGAAAATTGGAGCAATGTTATGCCATTGAAATTAGTTCAAATTAAGCTTTGGGAATAAGTTTCAGATCGAAGCTCGGTCAAAGAGATGTACAATTATCCTATTCTCAAATCCTCTGAGGGGATTTCAGTTGACACTCTTTTTTCTGAGCATAGATAGGGTCAACTTCAGTAGCTGTTTTGTATTAAGCAATTTAGCAATTTCCATTTAGCACTCTTTGGGGACAAGAAGCAGTCTGTAACCACCTGTTTCTCCCTCTTTCTAGAATTAGCCTGCTCGATGGATGGACGTAGAGCCCTTCTGCAAAGACCGTTCATCAGCCTGCCTTTTGGAGAAGAGAGATACCAAGAAGACCACGTTTGCCTTTGTGTGGCGGGACAGTGAGAGCTTGGAGTTTACAGGTAAGGAGCGGGTGATTTGAGTCACATTTCTTAATGGGCACTGTTTTTTACTTAAGCTTTTTTTGTCCTTTTTTGCAGAGTAAACATATTCAGCTGGAGTCATCCTGCTCAGAAGACATTGCACCTGCATGTTTCCAGATGAAGGAAGGGGGGCCCCCCCTACGTCATCGCAGATGGAGTTACTTGTACGCTGCTGCAGCTGCTGCTACGAAGGAACCCCGGGAAAGAGCTTTGACACATGCCCAGAATGATGGAGATGGAGGAGAACAGAGCAGAGAATGGGTGGGGTGATGGGTGGGGAGCCTTTTTTTGAATGGAAAGCTGGCACAGCTACCCTTAAGTGTAATGTTTTTTTTTCTTTCATTCCCTTCCATGACTTTGGTGCCGCCATTGCTTTAACTTGCCACCAGTGTACCCGCCGTATCTTTTTCTGATCTTCAGAGAGCCTGCGTGCCTCGCTTCTGGCACTACAACTCTCTGATGCTTTCATTCCCTTCCTTGACTTTGGTGCCGCCATTGCTTTAACTCGCTGCCAGCGTACCCGCCGTATCTTATCTCTTTCTGATCTTCAGAGAGCCTGCGTGCCTCGCTTCTGGCACTACAACTCTCTGATGCTTTCATTCCCTTCCTTGACTTTGGTGCCGCCATTGCTTTAACTCGCTGCCAGCGTACCCGCCGTATCTTATCTTTTTCTGATCTTCAGAGAGCCTGCGTGCCTCGCTTCTGGTACTACAACTCTCTGATGCTTTCATTCCCTTCCTTGACTTTGGTGCCACCATTGCTTTAACTGGCCGCCAGTGTACCCGCCGTATCTTATCTTTTTCTGATCTTCAGAGAGCCTGCGTGCCTCGCTTCTGGCACTACAACTCTCTGATGCTTTCATTCCCTTCCTTGACTTTGGTGCCGCCATTGCTTTCACTTCCTGCCAGCTTACCTGCTGTATCTCATTTTTTTTTCTGATGTTCTCATTGCCTGTGTGGTTCCATTCTTGCACTGCCACCACTTGGCATTGACTCTCTCATCTTGGCACTCTTTATCTCTTAAGTGTAGTCTGCCTTTTTTCCCCCCCTTCCTTTGGTGCCACCATTGTTTTCCTTTGCTGCCAGAGTACCCGCCGTATCTTCTCTAACTGATGTTCATTGCCTACATGCCTCAATTCAAGCACAGCCACCACTGATCAGAGTTGTCAGTGCCCAGTGGTGGCAGGGCCACAATGGAGGCACGCAGGCAATAACAACAAGAAAGCTAGAGAAGATACGGCAGGTAAGCTGGCAGAAAGGGAAAGCAGTGATGGTACCAAAATCAAAGAAGGGAACAAAAGCATCCAGTGGATTATACACTAAAAAGACAAAGAGTGGCAAGTTCAGAGAGTCAATGCCCACTGGTGGCAGTGCTGTGATTGAGGAATATTAGGCAATTTGAACATGAGAGCTGGAAAAGATAGGGCAGGTACGCTGGTGGCAAGGGAAAGCAATGGCGGCACCAAACTCAAGGAAGGGAACAAAAGGCAGACTACACTTAAGAGACAAAGAGTGGCAAGATCAGAGAGTGGTGACAGTGTGACTGCTTTTTCTTGCCACCAGCTTACCTGCCGTATCTTCCCTTGTTGTGATATTCCCAGGGCCTGCGTACCCCTGATCCTGCCAATCTTTGCCCCTCAAGTGTAGCCTGCATTATGTTTGCTTTGCATGGAGGAGTGCATCTGCTTCCCCGCAGGCCCGGCCCATTCCAAGGGGGGCTAGACTCACGCATACACTCAGCTTCTAACAAAAACCAAAGGCAAGGCAAGGCAAGGCAAGGCAAGGCAAGGCAAGGCAAGGCAAGGCAAGGCAAGGCAAGGCAAGGCAAGGCAAGGCAAGGCAAGGCAAGGCAAGGCAAGGCAAGGCAAGGCAAGGCAAGGCAAGGCAAGGCAAGGCAAGGCAAGGCAAGGCAAGGCAAGGCAAGGCAAGGCAAGGCAAGGCAAGGCAAGGCAAGGCAAGGCAAGGCAAGGCAAGGCAAGGCAAGGCAAGGCAAGGCAAGGCAAGGCAAGGCAAGGCAAGGCAAGGCAAGGCAAGGCAAGGCAAGGCAAGGCAAGGCAAGGCAAGGCAAGGCAAGGCAAGGCAAGGCAAGGCAAGGCAAGGCAAGGCAAGGCAAGGCAAGGCAAGGCAAGGCAAGGCAAGGCAAGGCAAGGCAAGGCAAGGCAAGGCAAGGCAAGGCAAGGCAAGGCAAGGCAAGGCAAGGCAAGGCAAGGCAAGGCAAGGCAAGGCAAGGCAAGGCAAGGCAAGGCAAGGCAAGGCAAGGCAAGGCAAGGCAAGGCAAGGCAAGGCAAGGCAAGGCAAGGCAAGGCAAGGCAAGGCAAGGCAAGGCAAGGCAAGGCAAGGCAAGGCAAGGCAAGGCAAGGCAAGGCAAGGCAAGGCAAGGCAAGGCAAGGCAAGGCAAGGCAAGGCAAGGCAAGGCAAGGCAAGGCAAGGCAAGGCAAGGCAAGGCAAGGCAAGGCAAGGCAAGGCAAGGCAAGGCAAGGCAAGGCAAGGCAAGGCAAGGCAAGGCAAGGCAAGGCAAGGCAAGGCAAGGCAAGGCAAGGCAAGGCAAGGCAAGGCAAGGCAAGGCAAGGCAAGGCAAGGCAAGGCAAGGCAAGGCAAGGCAAGGCAAGGCAAGGCAAGGCAAGGCAAGGCAAGGCAAGGCAAGGCAAGGCAAGGCAAGGCAAGGCAAGGCAAGGCAAGGCAAGGCAAGGCAAGGCAAGGCAAGGCAAGGCAAGGCAAGGCAAGGCAAGGCAAGGCAAGGCAAGGCAAGGCAAGGCAAGGCAAGGCAAGGCAAGGCAAGGCAAGGCAAGGCAAGGCAAGGCAAGGCAAGGCAAGGCAAGGCAAGGCAAGGCAAAATTTCAAATTTCTTTAATTTAATTTAAAATCCCTCAGTTCAGGCCAGACAATTCAAACAACCAGGTTTTTAAGTCCCGGCGATTCTTGTGCCCAGGAGGTGAATTTTTTTTCCACCCAAATGTATAAATAGACACCAGAATGAGATTCGGGGTTGAATTTCGTCCTTCAAAATGATGTTTTTCATAGATTTTAAATTCAAGATTTTTTTGGTGTGCGGGGAAGAAAATTCCTGATGCCGGAGTCAGGGATTTTTGTGCCCAGGAGGTGAATGTTTTTTTTTACGAAAATCTAAAAACGGACACCAGAATGAGATTCGGGGTTGAATTTTATCCTTAAAAATGGTGTTTTCATAGCTTTTAAAAAACAGACACCAGAATTAAATTCGAGTTTTAATTTCATCCTTAAAAATGGTTTTTTTCATAGATTTTAAAAATCAAGATTTTTTGGTGTCCGGGGAAGAAAATTCGTGATGCCGGGGTCAGGGATTTTTGTGCCCAGGAGGTAAATTTTTTTTTGACACAAATGTAAAAACGGACGCCAGAATTAGATTTGGGGTTTAATTTCATGCTTAAAAATGGTGTTTTTTATAGCTTTTAAAAATCAAGATTTATTTCGTGTCCGGGGAGGAAAATTCTTGATGCTGGGGTCAGGGATTTTTGTGCCCAGGAGGTGAAATTTTTTTTTTGACCCAAATGTAAGAATGGACGCCAGAATTAGATTCGGGGTTGAATATCATCCTTAAAAATGATGTTTTTTATTATTTTTAAAAATCAAGCATTTTTTTGTGTCCGGGGAAGTAAATTCCTGTTGCCGGGTTCAGGGATTTTTGTGCCCAGGAGGTGAATTTTTCGTTGTTGACCCAAATGTAAAAACGGATGCCAGAATTACATTCGGGGTTGAATTTCACGCTTAAAAATGGTGTTTTTTATACTTTTTAAAAATCAAGCATTTTTTGGTGTCCGGGTTCAGGGATTTTTGTGCCCAGCGGGTGAAAATTTTTTTTTGACCCAAATGTAAAAACGGACGCCAGAATTAGATTCAGGGTTGAATTTCATCCTTGAAAATGGTGTTTTTCATAGATTTTAAAAATCAATTTTTTTTGGTGTCCGGGGAAGAGAATTCCTGATGCCGGAGTCTGGGATTTCTGTGCGCGGGAGGTGAGATTTTTTTTTGACCCAAATGTAAAAATGGACGCCAGAATTAAATTCGGGGTTTAATTTCACCCTTGAAAATGGTGTTTTTCATAGCTTTTAAATATTAAGAATTTTTTGGTGTCCGGGGAAGAAAATTCCTAATGCCGAAGGCAAGGCAAGGCAAGGCAAAGCAAGGCAAGGCAAAGCATGGCAGGGCAAGGCAAATTTCAAATTTCAAATTTCAAATTTCAAGTTTCAAATTTCAAATTTCAAATTTCAAATTTCAAATTTCAAATTTCAAATTTCAAATTATTTCAAATTTCCAATTTCCAATTTCAAATTTCAAATTTCTTTAATTTTATTTAATTTAATTTAAAATCTCTCAGTCCAGGCCAGACAATTCAAACAACCAGGTTTTTAAGTCCCGGCGATTTTTGTGCCCAGGAGGTGAATTTTTTTTCAACCCAAATGTATAAATAGACACCAGAATGAGATTCGGGGTTGAATTTCATCCTTCAAAATGGTGTTTTTCATAGATTTTAAATTCAAGATTTTTTTGGTGTGCGGGGAAGAAAATTCCTGATGCCGGAGTCAGGGATTTTTGTGCCCAGGAGGTGATTTTTTTTTGACTCAAATGTAAAAACGGACGCCAGAATTAGATTTGGGGTTTAATTTCATGCTTAAAAATGGTGTTTTCTATAGATTTTAAAAATCAAGGTTTTTTGGTGTCCGGGGAAGAAAATTCCTGATGCCGGAGTCTGGGATTTTTGTGCCCGGGAGGTGAGATTTTTTTTTGACCCAAATGTAAAAATGGACGCCAGAATTAAATTCGGGGTTTAATTTCACCCTTGAAAATGGTGTTTTTCATAGCTTTTAAATATTAAGAATTTTTTGGTGTCCGGGGAAGAAAATTCCTAATGCCGAAGGCAAGGCAAGGCAAGGCAAAGCAAGGCAAGGCAAAGCATGGCAGGGCAAGGCAAATTTCAAATTTCAAATTTCAAATTTCAAATTTCAAATTTCAAATTTCAAATTATTTCAAATTTCCAATTTCAAATTTCAAATTTCTTTAATTTTATTTAATTTAATTTAAAATCCCTCAGTCCAGGCCAGCCAATTCAAACAACCAGGTTTTTAAGTCCCGGCGATTTTTGTGCCCAGGAGGTGAATTTTTTTTCAACCCAAATGTATAAATAGACACCAGAATGAGATTCGGGGTTGAATTTCATCCTTCAAAATGGTGTTTTTCATAGATTTTAAATTCAAGATTTTTTTGGTGTGCGGGGAAGAAAATTCCTGATGCCGGAGTCAGTGATTTTTGTGCCCAGGAGGTGAATGTTTTTTTTTACTCAAATCTAAAAACGGACACCAGAATGAGATTCGGGGTTGAATTTCATCCTTAAAAATGGTGTTTTCATAGCTTTTAAAAATCAAGGTTTTTTTGGTGTCTGGGTAAGAAAATTCCTTATGCCGATTTTTGTGCCCAGGAGGTGAAAAAAAATTTCTGACTCAAATCTAAAAATGGACACCAGAATGAGATTCGGGGTTGCTTTTTGTCCTTAAAAATGTCATTTTTCATAGCATTTAAAAATCAAGATTTTTTTGGTGTGCGGGGAAGAAAATTCCTGATGCCGGGGTCAGGGATTTTTGTGCCCAGGAGGTGAAATTTTTTCCCCACCCAAATCTAAAAACGGACACCAGAATGAGATTCGGGGTTGAATTTCATTCTCAAAAATGGTGTTTTTCATTGCTTTTAAAAATCAAGATTTTTGTGGTGTCCGGGGAAGAAAATTCCTGATGCCAGGGTCAGGGATTTTTGTGCCCAGGAGGTGAATATTTTTTTTGACCCAAATGTAAAAACGGATGCCAGAATTAGATTTGGGGTTGAATTTCGTCCTTCAAAATGGTGTTTTTCATAGTTTTTAAAAATGAAGATTTTTTTGGTGTCAGGGGAAGATAATTCCTGATGCCGGAGTCAGGGATTTTTGGGCCCAGGAGGTGAAATTTTTTTTTTGACTCAAATGTAAAAACAGACACCCGAATAGATTCAGGGTTGAATTTTGTACTTAAAAATTGTGTTTTTCATAATTTTTAAAAATCAAGATTTTGTTGGGAAGAAAATTCCTGATGCCGGAGTGAGGGATTTTTGCGCCCAGGAGGTGAAATTTTTTTTTCCACCTAAATCTATAAACGGACACCGGAATGAGATTCGGGGTTGAATTTCGTGCTTAAAAATGGTGTTTTTCATAGCTTTTAAAAATCAAGATTTTTTAGGTGTCCGGGGAAGAAAATTCCTGATGCCAGGGTCAGAGAGTTTTGTGCCCAGGAGGTGAATTTTTTTTTCCACACACAAATCTATAAACAGACGCCGGAATGAGATTCGGGGTTGAATTTCATGCTTAAAAATGGTGTTTTTCATAGCTTTTAAAAATCAAGAATTTTTTGGTGTCCAGGGAAGAAAATTCCTGATGCCTGAGTCAGGGATTTTTGTGCCCAGGAGGTGAATGTTTATTTTTACTCAAATCTAAAAACGGACACCAGAATGAGATTCGGGGTTGCTTTTTGTCCTTAAAAATGTCATTTTTCATAGCATTTAAAAATCAAGATTTTTTTGGTGTGCGGGGAAGAAAATTCCTGATGCCGGGGTCAGGGATTTTTGTGCCCAGGAGGTGAATTTTTTTTCCCCACCCAAAACTATAAACGGACACCGGAATGAGATTCGGGGTTGAATTTCGTGCTTAAAAATGGTGTTTTTCATAGCTTTTAAAAATCAAGATTTTTTTGGTGTACGGGGAAGAAAATTCCTGATGCCGGGGTCAGAGAGTTTTGTGCCCAGGAGGTGAAATTTTTTTCCCCACCCAAATCTATAAACAGACGCCGGAATGAGATTTGGGGTTGAATTTCGTGCTTAAAAATGGTGTTTTTTATAGCTTTTAAAAATCAAGAATTTTTTGGTGTCCGGGGAAGAAAATTCCTGATGCCGGAGTCAGGGACTTTTGTGCCCAGGAGGTGAAATTATTTTCCACTCAAATGTAAAAACGGATGCCAGAATTAGATTTGGGGTTTAATTTCATGCTTAAAAATGGTTTTTTCTATAGATTTTAAAAATCAAGGTATTTTGGTGTCCGGGGAAGAAAATTCCTGATGCCGGGGTGAGGGATTTTTGTGCCCAGGAGGTGAATTTATCGTTGTTGACCCAAATGTAAAAACGGATGCCAGAATTACATTCGGGGTTTAATTTCACGCTTAAAAATTGTGTTTTTTATACTTTTTAAAAATCAAGCATTTTTTGGTGTCCGGGCTAGTAAATTTGTGATGCCGGGGTCAGGGATTTTTGTACCCAGGAGGTGAATTTTTCGTTGTTGACCCAAATGTAAAAACGGACGCCAGAATTACATTCGGGGTTGAATTTCACGCTTAAAAATGGTGTTTTTTATAGTTTTTAAAAATCAAGAATTTTTTGTTGTCTGGGAAAGAAAATTACTGATGCCGGGGTCAGGGATTTTATTTGCCTAGGAGGTGAACATTATTTTTTTGACTCAAATGAAAAAACGGACGCCAGAATTAGATTGGGGGTTTAATTTCATGCTTAAAAATGGTGTTTTCTATAGATTTTAAAAATCAAGGTTTTTTGGTGTCCGGGGAAGAAAATTCCTGATGCCGGGGTGAGGGATTTTTCTGCCCAGGAGGTGAATATTTCGTTGTTGACCCAAATGTAAAAACGGATGCCAGAATTACATTCGGGGTTTAATTTCACGCTTAAAAATGGTGTTTTTTATACTTTTTAAAAATCAAGCATTTTTTGGTGTCCGGGCAAGTAAATTTTTGATGCCGGGGTCAGGGATTTTTGTGCCCAGGGGGTGAAATTTTTTTTTTGACCCAAATGTAAAAATGGACACTAGAATTAGTTTCGGGGTTGAATTTCACGCTTAAAAATGGTGTTTTTTATAGTTTTTAAAAATCAAGAATTTTTTGTTGTCCGGGCTAGTAAATTTCTGATGCCGGGGTCAGGGATTTTTGTGCCCAGGAGGTGAATTTTTTTTTGACCCAAATGTAAAAATGGACACCAGAATTACATTCGGGGTTGAATTTCACGCTTAAAAATGGTGTTTTTTATAATTTTTAAAAATCAAGAATTTTTTGTTGTCCGGGAAAGAAAATTACTGATGCCGGGGTCAGGGATTTTATTTGCCTAGGAGGTGAACATTTTTTTTTGACTCAAATGTAAAAACGGACGCCAGAATTAGATTTGGGGTTTAATTTCATGCTTAAAAATGGTGTTTTCTATAGATTTTAAAAATCAAGGTTTTTTGGTGTCCGGGGAAGAAAATTCCTGATGCCGGGGTGAGGGATTTTTGTGCCCAGGAGGTGAATATTTCGTTGTTGACCCAAATGTAAAAACGGATGCCAGAATTACATTCGGGGTTTAATTTCACGCTTAAAAATGGTGTTTTTTATACTTTTTAAAAATCAAGCATTTTTTGGTGTCCGGGCTAGTAAATTTCTGATGCCGGGGTCAGGGATTTTTGTGCCCAGGAGGTGAAAAAGATTTTTTGACACAAATGTAAAAACCGAGCCCAGTATGAGATACGGGGTTGAATTTCATCCTTAGAAATGGTGTTTTTTATACTTTTTAAAAATCAAGCATTTTTTGGTGTCCGGGCAAGTAAATTTCTGATTTCGGAGTCAGGGATTTTTGTGCCCAGGAGGTGAATTTTTTTTTGACCCAAATGTAAAAATGGACACCAGAATTACATTCAGGGTTGAATTTCACGCTTAAAAATGGTGTTTTTTATAGTTTTTAAAAATCAAGAATTTTTTGTTGTCCGGGGAAGAAAATTCCTGATGCCGGGGTGAGGGATTTTTGTGCCCAGGAGTTGAATTTTTTTTTGTTGACCCAAATGTAAAAACGGATGCCAGAATTACATTCGGTGTTTAATTTCACGCTTAAAAATGGTGTTTTTTATACTTTTTAAAAATCAAGCATTTTTTGGTGTCCGGGCAAGTAAATTTTTGATGCCGGGGTCAGGGATTTTTGTGCCCAGGGGGTGAAATTTTTTTTTTGACCCAAATGTAAAAATGGACACCAGAATTACATTCGGGGTTGAATTTCACGCTTAAAACTGGTGTTTTTTATAGTTTTTAAAAATCAAGAATTTTTTGTTGTCCGGGAAAGAAAATTACTTTTGCCGGGGTCAGGGATTTTATTTGCCTAGGAGGTGAACATTTTTTTTTTTTACTCAAATGTAAAAATGGACGCCAGAATTAGATTTGGGGTTTAATTTCATGCTTAAAAATGGTGTTTTCTATAGATTTTAAAAATCAAGCATTTTTTGGTGTCCGGGCAAGTAAATTTTTGATGCCGGGGTCAGGGATTTTTGTGCCCAGGGGGTGAAATTTTTTTTTTGACCCAAATGTAAAAATGGACACTAGAATTAGTTTCGGGGTTGAATTTCGTCCTTAAAAATGGTGCTTTTTATAGTTTTTAAAAATCAAGAATTTTTTGGTGTCCGGGCAACAAAATTCCTGATGCCAGAGTCAAGGATTTTTGTGCCCAGGAGGTGAAAAAGATTTTTTGACACAAATGTAAAAACCTAGGCCAGTATGAGATTCGGGGTTGAATTTCATCCTTAGAAATGGTGTTTTTTATAGATTTTAAAAATCAAGATTTTTTTGTGTCCAGGGAAGAAAATTCGTGATGCCGGGGTCAGGGATTTTTGTGCCCAGGAGGTAAATTTTTTTTGACCCAAATGTAAAAACAGACACCAGAATTAGATTCGAGTTTTAATTTCATCCTTAAAAATGGTTTTTTTCATAGATTTTAAAAATCAAGATTTTTTGGTGTCCGGGGAAGAAAATTCGTGATCAGGGATTTTTGTGCCCAGGAGGTAAAATTTTTTTGACACAAATGTAAAAACCGAGGCGAATATGAGATTCGGGGTTGAATTTCATCTTTAGAAATGGTGTTTTTAATAGTTTTTAAAAATCAAGCATTTTTTGGTGTCCGGGGAAGAAAATTCGTGATGCTGGGGTCAGGGATTTTTGTGCCCAGGAGGTGAAATTTTTTTTTTGACCCAAATGTAAAAACGGACTCCAGAATTAGATTTGGGGTTTAATTTCATCCTTGAAAATGGTGTTTTTCATAGATTTTAAAAATCAAGATTTTTTTGTGTCCGGGGAAGAAAATTCGTGATGCCAGGAATTTTTATGCCCAGCAGGTAAATTGTTTTTTGACCCAAATGTAAAAGCAGACACCAGAATTAGATTCGAGGTTTAATTGCATCCTTAAAAATGGTGTTTTCTATACTTTTTATAAATGAAGATATTTTTGGTGTCCAGGGAAGAAAATTCCTGATGCCGGCGTCAGGGATTTTTGTGCCCAGGAGGTGAATGTTTATTTTTACTCAAATCTAAAAACGGACACCAGAATGAGATTCGGGGTTGCTTTTTGTCCTTAAAAATGTCATTTTTCATAGCATTTAAAAATCAAGATTTTTTTGGTTTCCGGGGAAGAAAATTCCTGATGCCGGGGTCAGGGATTTTTGTGCCCAGGAGGTGAATTTTTTTTTCCACCCAAATCTATAAACGGACACCGGAATGAGATTCGGGGTTGAATTTCGTGCTTAAAAATGGTGTTTTTCATAGCTTTTAAAAATCAAGATTTTTTTGGTGTACGGGGAAGAAAATTCCTGATGCCGGGGTCAGAGAGTTTTGTGCCCAGGAGGTGAATTTTTTTTCCCCACCCAAATCTATAAACAGACGCCGGAATGAGATTCGGGGTTGAATTTCGTGCTTAAAAATGGTGTTTTTTATAGCTTTTAAAAATCAAGAATTTTTTGGTGTCCGGGGAAGAAAATTCCTGATGCCGGAGTCAGGGACTTTTGTGCCCAGGAGGTGAAATTATTTTCCACTCAAATGTAAAAACGGATGCCAGAATTAGATTTGGGGTTTAATTTCATGCTTAAAAATGGTTTTTTCTATAGATTTTAAAAATCAAGGTTTTTTCGTGTCCGGGGAAGAAAATTCCTGATGCCGGGGTGAGGGATTTTTGTGCCCAGGAGGTGAATTTTTCGTTGTTGACCCAAATGTAAAAACGGATGCCAGAATTACATTCGGGGTTTAAATTCACGCTTAAAAATTGTGTTTTTTATACTTTTTAAAAATCAAGCATTTTTTGGTGTCCGGGCTAGTAAATTTCTGATGCCGGGGTCAGGGATTTTTGTGCCCAGGAGGTGAATTTTTCATTGTTGACCCAAATGTAAAAACGGATGCCAGAATTACATTCGGGGTTGAATTTCACGCTTAAAAATGGTGTTTTTTATACTTTTTAAAAATCAAGAATTTTTTGTTGTCCGGGAAAGAAAATTACTGATGCCGGGGTCAGGGATTTTATTTGCCTAGGAGGTGAACATTTTTTTTTTGACTCAAATGTAAAAACGGATGCCAGAATTAGATTTGGGGTTTAATTTCATGCTTAAAAATGGTGTTTTCTATAGATTTTAAAAATCAAGGTTTTTTGGTGTCCGGGGAAGAAAATTCCTGATGCCGGGGTGAGGGATTTTTGTGCCCAGGAGGTGAATATTTCGTTGTTTTCCCAAATGTAAAAACGGATGCCAGAATTACATTCGGGGTTTAATTTCACGCTTAAAAATGGTGTTTTTTATACTAAAAAGTATAAAAAATCAAGCATTTTTTGGTGTCCGGGCTAGTAAATTTCTGATGCCGGGGTCAGGGATTTTTGTGCCCAGGAGGTGACATTTTTTTTGACCCAAATGTAAAAACGGACGCCAGAATTACATTCGGGGTTGAATTTCACGCTTAAAAATGGTGTTTTTTATAGTTTTTAAAAATCAAGCATTTTTTGGTGTCCGGGGAAGAAAATTCCTGTTGCCGGGTTCAGGGATTTTTGTGCCCAGCGGGTGAAAATTTTTTTTTGACCCAAATGTAAAAACGGACGCCAGAATTAGATTCAGGGTTGAATTTCATAGATTTTAAAAATCAAGATTTTTTGGTGTCCGGGGAAGAAAATTCGTGATGCCAGGGTCAGGGATTTTTGTGCCCAGGAGGTAAATTTTTTTTTGACACAAATGTAAAAACCGAGGCCAGTATGAGATTCGGGGTTGAATTTAATCCTTAAAAATGGTGTTTTTTATACTTTTTAAAAATCAAGCATTTTTTGGTGTCCGGGGAAGTAAATTTCTGATGCTGGGGTCAGGGACTTTTGTGCCCAGGAGGTGAATTTTTTTTTGACCCAAATGTAAAAATGGACACCAGAATTACATTCGGGGTTGAATTTCACGCTTAAAAATTGTGTTTTTTATACTTTTTAAAAATCAAGCATTTTTTGGTGTCTGGCCAAGTAAATTTCTGATGCCGGGGTCAGGGATTTTATTTGCCTAGGAGGTAAACATTTTTTTTTTACCCAAATGTAAAAACGGACGCCAGAATTAGATTTGGGGTTTAATTTCATGCTTAAAAATGGTGTTTTATATAGATTTTAAAAATCAAGGTTTTTTGGTGTCCGGGGAAGAAAATTCCTGATGCCAGAGTCAAGGATTTTTGTGCCCAGGAGGTGAATTTTTTTTTTGACACAAATGTAAAAACCTAGGACAGTATGAGATTCGGGGTTGAATTTCATCCTTAGAAATGGTGTTTTTTATAGATTTTAAAAATCAAGATTTTTTTGTGTCCAGGGAAGAAAATTCGTGATGCCGGGGTCAGGATTTTTGTGCCCAGGAGGTAAATTTTTTTTGACCCAAATGTAAAAACAGACACCAGAATTAGATTCGAGTTTTAATTTCATCCTTAAAAATGGTTTTTTTCATAGATTTTAAAAATCAAGAATTTTTTGGTGTCCGGGCAAGAAAATTCCTGATGCCAGGGTCAGGGATTTTTGTGCCCAGGAGGTGAATTTTTTTTTTGACCCAAATGTAAAAATGGACACCAGAATTACATTCCGGGTTGAATTTCACGCTTAAAAATGGTGTTTTTTATAGTTTTTAAAAATCAAGAATTTTTTGTTGTCCGGGAAAGGAAATTACTTTTGCCGGGGTCAGGGATTTTCTTTGCCTAGGAGGTGAACATTTTTTTTTTGACTCAAATGTAAAAACGGACGCCAGAATTAGATTTGGGGTTTAATTTCATGCTTAAAAATGGTGTTTTCTATAGATTTTAAAAATCAAGGTTTTTTGGTGTCCGGGGAAGAAAATTCCTGGTGCCGGGGTGAGGGATTTTTGTGCCCAGGAGGTGAATATTTCGTTGTTGACCCAAATGTAAAAACGGATGCCAGAATTAGATTTGGGGTTTAATTTCACGCTTAAAAATGGTGTTTTTTATACTTTTTAAAAATCAAGCATTTTTTGGTGTCCGGGCAAGTAAATTTTTGATGCCGGGGTCAGGGATTTTTGTGCCCAGGGGGTGAAATTTTTTTTTTGACCCAAATGTAAAAATGGACACTAGAATTAGTTTCGGGGTTGAATTTCGTCCTTAGAAATGGTGTTTTTTATAGTTTTTAAAAATCAAGAATTTTTTGGTGTCCGGGGAAGAAAATTCGTGATGCTGGGGTCAGGGATTTTTGTGCCCAGGAGGTGAAATACTTTTTTTTGACCCAAATGTAAAAACGGACTCCAGAATTAGATTTGGGGTTTAATTTCATCCTTGAAAATGGTGTTTTTCATAGATTTTAAAAATCAAGATTTTTTTGTGTCCGGGGAAGAAAATTCGTGATGCCAGGAATTTTTATGCCCAGCAGGTAAATTGTTTTTTGACCCAAATGTAAAAGCAGACACCAGAATTAGATTCGAGGTTTAATTGCATCCTTAAAAATGGTGTTTTCTATACTTTTTATAAATGAAGATATTTTTGGTGTCCGGGGAAGGAAATTCCTGATGCCGGCGTCAGGGATTTTTGTGCCCAGGAGGTGAAAATTTTTTTTGACCCAAATGTAAAATTCGATTCCAGAATGAGGTTTTGGGTTGCATTTCATCCTTAAAAATGGTGTTTTTTATAGTTTTTGTAAATGAACATTTTTGGGGTGTCCGGGGGACAAAATTCCTGATGCCGGTTTCAGGGATTTTTGTGCCCAGGAGGTGAATTTTTTTTTGACCCAAATGTAAAAACGGACACCAGAATTACATTCAGGGTTGAATTTCATCCTTGAAAATGGTGTTTTTCATAGATTTTAAAAATCAAGATTTTTTGATGTCCGGGGAAGAAAACTCCTGATGCCGGTGTAAGGGATTTTTGTGCCCAGGAGGTGAAATTTTTTTTTTGACCCAAATGTAAAAACGGACACCAGAATTAGATTCGGGGTTGAATTTCTTCCTTAAAAATGGTGTTTTTTTATAGATTTTAAAAATCAATGATTTTTGGTTTCCGGGGAAGAAAATTCCTGATGCCGGGGTCAGGGATTTTTGTGCCCAGGAGGTGAATTTTTTTTTACCCAAATGTAAAAACGGAAGCCAGAATTACATTCGGGGTTGAATTTCACGCTTAAAAATGATGTTATTTATACTTTTTAAAAATCAAGGTTTTTTGGTTTCCGGGGAAGAAAATTCGTGATGCCGGGGTCAGGGATTTTTGTGTCCAGGAGGTGAATTTTTTGTTGTTGACCCAAATGTAAAAACGGATGCCAGAATTACATTCGGGATTTAATTTCACACTTAAAAATGGAGTTTTTTATACTTTTTAAAAATCAAGCATTTTTTGGTGTCCAGGGAAGAAAATTCGTGATGCCGGAGTCAGGGATTTTTGTGCCCAGGAGGTGAATATTTTTTTTGACCCAAATGTAAAAACGGATGCCAGAATTAGATTTGGGGTTGAATTTCGTCCTTCAAAATGGTGTTTTTCATAGTTTTTAAAAATGAAGATTTTTTTGGTGTCCGTGGAAGAAAATTCTTGATGCCGGAGTCAGGGATTTTTGGGCCCAGGAGGTGAATGTTTTTTTTTACTCAAATCCAAAAACGGACATCAGAATGAGATTCGGGTTTGAATTTCATCCTTAAAAATGTTGTTTTCATAGCTTTTAAAAATCAAGATTTTTTTGGTGTACGGGGAAGAAAATTCCTGATGCCGGAGTCAGGGACTTTTGTGCCCAGGAGGTGAAATTATTTTCCACTCAAATGTAAAAACGGACGCCAGAATTAGATTTGGGGTTTAATTTCATGCTTAAAAATGGTGTTTTCTATAGATTTTAAAAATCAAGGTTTTTTGGTGTCCGTGGAAGAAAATTCCTGATGCCGGGGTGAGGGATTTTTGTGCCCAGGATGTGAATTTTTCGTTGTTGACCCAAATGTAAAAACGGATGCCAGAATTACATTCGGGGTTTAATTTCACGCTTAAAAATTGTGTTTTTTTATACTTTTTAAAAATCAAGCATTTTTTGGTGTCTGGGCTAGTAAATTTCTGATGCCGGGGTCAGGGATATTTGTGCCCAGGAGGTGAATTTTTCGTTGTTGACCCAAATGTAAAAACGGATGCCAGAATTACATTCGGGGTTGAATTTCACGCTTAAAAATGGTGTTTTTTATAGTTTTTAAAAATCAAGAATTTTTTGTTGTCCGGGAAAGAAAATTACTGATGCCGGGGTCAGGGATTTTATTTGCCTAGGAGGTGAACATTATTTTTTTGACTCAAATGTAAAAACGGACGCCAGAATTAGATTTGGGGTTTAATTTCATGCTTAAAAATGGTGTTTTCTCTAGATTTTAAAAATCAAGGTTTTTTGGTGTCCGGGGAAGAAAATTCCTGATGCCGGGGTGAGGGATTTTTGTGCCCAGGAGGTGAATATTTCGTTGTTGACCCAAATGTAAAAACGGATGCCAGAATTACATTCGGGGTTTAATTTCACGCTTAAAAATGGTGTTTTTTATACTTTTTAAAGATCAAGCATTTTTTGGTGTCCGGGCTAGTAAATTTCTGATGCCGGGGTCAGGGATTTTTGTGCCCAGGAGGTGAAAAAGATTTTTTGACACAAATGTAAAAACCGAGTCCAGTATGAGATTCGGGGTTGAATTTCATCCTTAGAAATGGTGTTTTTTATACTTTTTAAAAATCAAGCATTTTTTGGTGTCCGGGCAAGTAAATTTCTGATTTCGGAGTCAGGGATTTTTGTGCCCAGGAGGTGACATTTTTTTTGACCCAAATGTAAAAACGGACGCCAGAATTACATTCGGGGTTGAATTTCACGCTTAAAAATGGTGTTTTTTATAGTTTTTAAAAGTCAAGCATTTTTTGGTGTCCGGGGAAGAAAATTCCTGTTGCCGGGTTCAGGGATTTTTGTGCCCAGCGGGTGAAAATTTTTTTTTGACCCAAATGTAAAAACGGACGCCAGAATTAGATTCAGGGTTGAATTTCATCCTTGAAAATGGTGTTTTTCATAGATTTTAAAAATCAAGATTTTTTTGTGTCCAGGGAAGAAAATTCGTGATGCCGGGGTCAGGGATTTTTGTGCCCAGGAGGTAAATTTTTTTTGACCCAAATGTAAAAACAGACACCAGAATTAGATTCGAGTTTTAATTTCATCCTTAAAAATGGTTTTTTTCATAGATTTTAAAAATCAAGATTTTTTGATGTCCGGGGAAGAAAATTCGTGATGCCGGGGTCAGGGATTTTTGTGCCCAGGAGGTAAATTTTTTTTTGACACAAATGTAAAAACCGAGGCCAGTATGAGATTCGGGGTTGAATTTAATCCTTAAAAATGGTTTTTTTCATAGATTTTAAAAACCAAGATTTTTTGGTGTCCGGGGAAGAAAATTCCTGATGCCGGAGTCAGGGATTTTTGTGCCCAGGGGGTGAAATTTTTTTTTTAACCCAAATGTAAAAATGGACACTAGAATTAGTTTCGGGGTTGAATTTCGTCCTTAAAAATTGTGTTTTTTATACTTTGACCCAAATGTAAAAATGGACACCAGAATTACATTCAGGGTTGAATTTCACGCTTAAAAATGGTGTTTTTTATAGTTTTTAAAAATCAAGAATTTTTTGTTGTCCGGGAAAGAAAATTACTGATGCCGGGGTCAGGGATTTTATTTGCCTAGGAGGTGAACATTTTTTTTTGACTCAAATGTAAAAACGGACGCCAGAATTAGATTTGGGGTTTAATTTCATGCTTAAAAATGGTGTTTTCTCTAGATTTTAAAAATCAAGGTTTTTTGGTGTCCGGGGAAGAAAATTCCTGATGCCGGGGTGAGGGATTTTTGTGCCCAGGAGGTGAATATTTCGTTGTTGACCCAAATGTAAAAACGGATGCCAGAATTACATTCGGGGTTTAATTTCACGCTTAAAAATGGTGTTTTTTATACTTTTTAAAGATCAAGCATTTTTTGGTGTCCGGGCTTGTAAATTTCTGATGCCGGGGTCAGGGATTTTTGTGCCCAGGAGGTGAAAAAGATTTTTTGACACAAATGTAAAAACTGAGGCCAGTATGAGATTCGGGGTTGAATTTCATCCTTAGAAATGGTGTTTTTTATACTTTTTAAAAATCAAGCATTTTTTGGTGTCCGGGCAAGTAAATTTCTGATTTCGGAGTCAGGGATTTTTGTGCCCAGGAGGTGACATTTTTTTTGACCCAAATGTAAAAACGGACGCCAGAATTACATTCGGGGTTGAATTTCACGCTTAAAAATGGTGTTTTTTATAGTTTTTAAAAATCAAGCATTTTTTGGTGTCCGGGGAAGAAAATTCCTGTTGCCGGGTTCAGGGATTTTTGTGCCCAGCGGGTGAAAATTTTTTTTTGACCCAAATGTAAAAACGGACGCCAGAATTAGATTCAGGGTTGAATTTCATCCTTGAAAATGGTGTTTTTCATAGATTTTAAAAATCAAGATTTTTTTGTGTCCAGGGAAGAAAATTCGTGATGCCGGGGTCAGGGATTTTTGTGCCCAGGAGGTAAATTTTTTTTGACCCAAATGTAAAAACAGACACCAGAATTAGATTCGAGTTTTAATTTCATCCTTAAAAATGGTTTTTTTCATAGATTTTAAAAATCAAGATTTTTTGATGTCCGGGGAAGAAAATTCGTGATGCCGGGGTCAGGGATTTTTGTGCCCAGGAGGTAAATTTTTTTTTGACACAAATGTAAAAACCGAGGCCAGTATGAGATTCGGGGTTGAATTTAATCCTTAAAAATGGTTTTTTTCATAGATTTTAAAAACCAAGATTTTTTGGTGTCCGGGGAAGAAAATTCCTGATGCCGGAGTCAGGGATTTTTGTGCCCAGGGGGTGAAATTTTTTTTTTAACCCAAATGTAAAAATGGACACTAGAATTAGTTTCGGGGTTGAATTTCGTCCTTAAAAATTGTGTTTTTTATACTTTGACCCAAATGTAAAAATGGACACCAGAATTACATTCAGGGTTGAATTTCACGCTTAAAAATGGTGTTTTTTATAGTTTTTAAAAATCAAGAATTTTTTGTTGTCCGGGAAAGAAAATTACTGATGCCGGGGTCAGGGATTTTATTTGCCTAGGAGGTGAACATTTTTTTTTTACTCAAATGTAAAAACGGACGCCAGAATTAGATTTGGGGTTTAATTTCATGCTTAAAAATGGTGTTTTCTCTAGATTTTAAAAATCAAGGTTTTTTGGTGTCCGGGGAAGAAAATTCCTGATGCCGGGGTGAGGGATTTTTGTGCCCAGGAGGTGAAAAAGATTTTTTGACACAAATGTAAAAACCGAGTCCAGTATGAGATTCGGGGTTGAATTTCATCCTTAGAAATGGTGTTTTTTATACTTTTTAAAAATCAAGCATTTTTTGGTGTCCGGGCAAGTAAATTTCTGATTTCGGAGTCAGGGATTTTTGTGCCCAGGAGGTGATTTTTTTTTGACCCAAATGTAAAAATGGACACCAGAATTACATTCGGGGTTGAATTTCACGCTTAAAAATGGTGTTTTTTATAGTTTTTAAAAATCAAGAATTTTTTGTTGTCCGGGAAAGAAAATTACTGATGCCGGGGTCAGGGATTTTATTTGCCTAGGAGGTGAACATTATTTTTTTGACTCAAATGTAAAAACGGACGCCAGAATTAGATTTGGGGTTTAATTTCATGCTTAAAAATGGTGTTTTCTATATTTTTTAAAAATCAAGGTTTTTTGGTGTCCGGGGAAGAAAATTCCTGATGCCGGGGTGAGGGATTTTTGTGCCCAGGAGGTGAATATTTCGTTGTTGACCCAAATGTAAAAACGGATGCCAGAATTACATTCGGGGTTTAATTTCACGCTTAAAAATGGTGTTTTTTATACTTTTTAAAGATCAAGCATTTTTTGGTGTCCGGGCTAGTAAATTTCTGATGCCGGGGTCAGGGATTTTTGTGCCCAGGAGGTGAAAAATATTTTTTGACACAAATGTAAAAACCGAGTCCAGTATGAGATTCGGGGTTGAATTTCATCCTTAGAAATGGTGTTTTTTATACTTTTTAAAAATCAAGCATTTTTTGGTGTCCGGGCAAGTAAATTTCTGATTTCGGAGTCAGGGATTTTTGTGCCCAGGAGGTGACATTTTTTTTGACCCAAATGTAAAAACGGACGCCAGAATTACATTCGGGGTTGAATTTCACGCTTAAAAATGGTGTTTTTTATAGTTTTTAAAAATCAAGCATTTTTTGGTGTCCGGGGAAGAAAATTCCTGTTGCCGGGTTCAGGGATTTTTGTGCCCAGCGGGTGAAAATTTTTTTTTGACCCAAATGTAAAAACGGACGCCAGAATTAGATTCAGGGTTGAATTTCATCCTTGAAAATGGTGTTTTTCATAGATTTTAAAAATCAAGATTTTTTTGTGTCCAGGGAAGAAAATTCGTGATGCCGGGGTCAGGGATTTTTGTGCCCAGGAGGTAAATTTTTTTTGACCCAAATGTAAAAACAGACACCAGAATTAGATTCGAGTTTTAATTTCATCCTTAAAAATGGTTTTTTTCATAGATTTTAAAAATCAAGATTTTTTGATGTCCGGGGAAGAAAATTCGTGATGCCGGGGTCAGGGATTTTTGTGCCCAGGAGGTAAATTTTTTTTTGACACAAATGTAAAAACCGAGGCCAGTATGAGATTCGGGGTTGAATTTAATCCTTAAAAATGGTTTTTTTCATAGATTTTAAAAACCAAGATTTTTTGGTGTCCGGGGAAGAAAATTCCTGATGCCGGAGTCAGGGATTTTTGTGCCCAGGGGTTGAAATTTTTTTTTTAACCCAAATGTAAAAATGGACACTAGAATTAGTTTCGGGGTTGAATTTCGTCCTTAAAAATTGTGTTTTTTATACTTTGACCCAAATGTAAAAATGGACACCAGAATTACATTCAGGGTTGAATTTCACGCTTAAAAATGGTGTTTTTTATAGTTTTTAAAAATCAAGAATTTTTTGTTGTCCGGGAAAGAAAATTACTGATGCCGGGGTCAGGGATTTTATTTGCCTAGGAGGTGAACATTTTTTTTTGACTCAAATGTAAAAACGGACGCCAGAATTAGATTTGGGGTTTAATTTCATGCTTAAAAATGGTGTTTTCTCTAGATTTTAAAAATCAAGGTTTTTTGGTGTCCGGGGAAGAAAATTCCTGATGCCGGGGTGAGGGATTTTTGTGCCCAGGAGGTGAAAAAGATTTTTTGACACAAATGTAAAAACCGAGTCCAGTATGAGATTCGGGGTTGAATTTCATCCTTAGAAATGGTGTTTTTTATACTTTTTAAAAATCAAGAATTTTTTGTTGTCCGGGAAAGAAAATTACTGATGCCGGGGTCAGGGATTTTATTTGCCTAGGAGGTGAACATTTTTTTTTTGACTCAAATGTAAAAACGGACGCCAGAATTAGATTTGGGGTTTAATTTCATGCTTAAAAATGGTGTTTTCTATAGATTTTAAAAATCAAGGTTTTTTGGTGTCCGGGGAAGAAAATTCCTGATGCCGGGGTGAGGGATTTTTGTGCCCAGGAGGTGAATATTTCGTTGTTGACACAAATGTAAAAACGGATGCCAGAATTACATTCGGGGTTTAATTTCACGCTTAAAAATGGTGTTTTTTATACTTTTTAAAAATCAAGCATTTTTTGGTGTCCGGGCTAGTAAATTTCTGATGCCGGGGTGAGGGATTTTTGTGCCCAGGAGGTGAAAAAGATTTTTTGACACAAATGTAAAAACCGAGTCCAGTATGAGATTCGGGGTTGAATTTCATCCTTAGAAATGGTGTTTTTTATACTTTTTAAAAATCAAGCATTTTTTGGTGTCCGGGCAAGTAAATTTCTGATTTCGGAGTCAGGGATTTTTGTGCCCAGGAGGTGACATTTTTTTTGACCCAAATGTAAAAACGGACGCCAGAATTACATTCGGGGTTGAATTTCACGCTTAAAAATGGTGTTTTTTATAGTTTTTAAAAATCAAGCATTTTTTGGTGTCCGGGGAAGAAAATTCCTGTTGCCGGGTTCAGGGATTTTTGTGCCCAGCGGGTGAAAATTTTTTTTTGACCCAAATGTAAAAACGGACGCCAGAATTAGATTCAGGGTTGAATTTCATCCTTGAAAATGGTGTTTTTCATAGATTTTAAAAATCAAGATTTTTTTGTGTCCAGGGAAGAAAATTCGTGATGCCGGGGTCAGGGATTTTTGTGCCCAGGAGGTAAATTTTTTTTGACCCAAATGTAAAAACAGACACCAGAATTAGATTCGAGTTTTAATTTCATCCTTAAAAATGGTTTTTTTCATAGATTTTAAAAATCAAGATTTTTTGATGTCCGGGGAAGAAAATTCGTGATGCCGGGGTCAGGGATTTTTGTGCCCAGGAGGTAAATTTTTTTTTGACACAAATGTAAAAACCGAGGCCAGTATGAGATTCGGGGTTGAATTTAATCCTTAAAAATGGTTTTTTTCATAGATTTTAAAAACCAAGATTTTTTGGTGTCCGGGGAAGAAAATTCCTGATGCCGGAGTCAGGGATTTTTGTGCCCAGGGGTTGAAATTTTTTTTTTAACCCAAATGTAAAAATGGACACTAGAATTAGTTTCGGGGTTGAATTTCGTCCTTAAAAATTGTGTTTTTTATACTTTGACCCAAATGTAAAAATGGACACCAGAATTACATTCAGGGTTGAATTTCACGCTTAAAAATGGTGTTTTTTATAGTTTTTAAAAATCAAGAATTTTTTGTTGTCCGGGAAAGAAAATTACTGATGCCGGGGTCAGGGATTTTATTTGCCTAGGAGGTGAACATTTTTTTTTGACTCAAATGTAAAAACGGACGCCAGAATTAGATTTGGGGTTTAATTTCATGCTTAAAAATGGTGTTTTCTCTAGATTTTAAAAATCAAGGTTTTTTGGTGTCCGGGGAAGAAAATTCCTGATGCCGGGGTGAGGGATTTTTGTGCCCAGGAGGTGAAAAAGATTTTTTGACACAAATGTAAAAACCGAGTCCAGTATGAGATTCGGGGTTGAATTTCATCCTTAGAAATGGTGTTTTTTATACTTTTTAAAAATCAAGAATTTTTTGTTGTCCGGGAAAGAAAATTACTGATGCCGGGGTCAGGGATTTTATTTGCCTAGGAGGTGAACATTTTTTTTTTGACTCAAATGTAAAAACGGACGCCAGAATTAGATTTGGGGTTTAATTTCATGCTTAAAAATGGTGTTTTCTATAGATTTTAAAAATCAAGGTTTTTTGGTGTCCGGGGAAGAAAATTCCTGATGCCGGGGTGAGGGATTTTTGTGCCCAGGAGGTGAATATTTCGTTGTTGACACAAATGTAAAAACGGATGCCAGAATTACATTCGGGGTTTAATTTCACGCTTAAAAATGGTGTTTTTTATACTTTTTAAAAATCAAGCATTTTTTGGTGTCCGGGCTAGTAAATTTCTGATGCCGGGGTGAGGGATTTTTGTGCCCAGGAGGTGAAAAAGATTTTTTGACACAAATGTAAAAACCGAGTCCAGTATGAGATTCGGGGTTGAATTTCATCCTTAGAAATGGTGTTTTTTATACTTTTTAAAAATCAAGCATTTTTTGGTGTCCGGGCAAGTAAATTTCTGATTTCGGAGTCAGGGATTTTTGTGCCCAGGAGGTGACATTTTTTTTGCCCCAAATGTAAAAACGGACGCCAGAATTACATTCGGGGTTGAATTTCACGCTTAAAAATGGTGTTTTTTATAGTTTTTAAAAATCAAGCTTTTTTTGGTGTGCGGGGAAGTAAATTTTTGATGCCGGGGTCAGGGATTTTTGTGCCCAGGGGGTGAAATTTTTTTTTTGACCCAAATGTAAAAATGGACACTAGAATTAGTTTCGGGGTTGAATTTCATCCTTAAAAATGGTGCTTTTTATAGTTTTTAAAAATCAAGAATTTTTTTGGTGTCCGGGCAAGAAAATTCCTGATGCCAGAGTCAGGGATTTTTGTGCCCAGGAGGTGAAAAAGATTTTTTGACACAAATGTAAAAACTGAGGCCAGTATGAGATTCGGGGTTGAATTTCATCCTTAAAAATGGTTTTTTTCATAGATTTTAAAAATCAAGAATTTTTTGGTGTCCAGGAAAGAAAATTCCTGATGCCGGGGTCAGGGATTTTTGTGCCCAGGAGGTGAATTTTTTTTTTGACCCAAATGTAAAAATGGACACCAGAATTACATTCGGGGTTGAATTTCACGCTTAAAAATGGTGTTTTTTATAGTTTTTAAAAATCAAGAATTTTTTGGTGTCCGGGAAAGAAAATTACTGATGCCGGGCTCAGGGATTTTTGTGCCCAGGAGGTGATTTTTTTTTGACCCAAATGTAAAAATGGACACCAGAATTACATTCGGGGTTGAATTTCACGCTTAAAAATGGTGCTTTTTATAGTTTTTAAAAATCAAGAATTTTTTGTTGTCCGGGAAAGAAAATTACTGATGCCGGGGTCAGGGATTTTTGTGCCCAGGAGGTGAAATTTTTTTATTGACTCAAATGTAAAAACGGATGCCAGAATTAGATTCGGGGTTGAATTTAGTCCTTCAAAATGGTGCTTTTCATAGCTTTTAAAAATCAAGAATTTTTTGGTGTCCTGGGAAGGAAATTCCTGATGCCGGGGGTCAGGACCTTTTGTGCCCAGGAGGTGAATGTTGTTTTTTTTACTCAAATCTAAAAACGGACACCAGAATGAGATTCGGGGTTGAATTTCATCCTTAAAAATGGAGTTTTTCATAGTTTATAAAAATTAAGATTTATTTCGTGTCCGGGGAAGAAAATTCCTGATGCCGGGGTAAGGGATTTTTGTGCCCAGGAGGTGAAATTATTTTCCACTCAAATGTAAAAACGGATGCCAGAATTAGATTTGGGGTTTAATTTCATGCTTAAAAATGGTGTTTTCTATAGATTTTAAAAATCAAGGTTTTTTGGTGTCCGGGGAAGAAAATTTCTGATGCCGGGGTCAGGGATTTTTGTGCCCAGGAGGTGAGTTTTTCGTTGTTGACCCAAATGTAAAAACGGATGCCAGAATTAGATTTGGGGTTGAATTTCGTCCTTCAAAATGGTGTTTTTCATAGTTTTTAAAAATGAAGATTTTTTTGGTGTCTGTGGAAGAAAATTCCTGATGCCGGAGTCAGGGATTTTTGGGCCCAGGAGGTGAATGTTTTTTTTTACTCAAATCCAAAAACGGACACCAGAATGAGATTCGGGGTTGAATTTCATCCTTAAAAATGGTGTTTTCATAGCTTTTGAAAATCAAGATTTTTTTGGTGTCTGGGTAAGAAATTCCTTATGCCGATTTTTAGCCCAGGAGGTGAAAAAAAAATTCTGACTCAAATCTAAAAACGGACACCAGAATGAGATTCGGGGTTGCTTTTTGTCCTTAAAAATCTCATTTTTCATAGCATTTAAAAATCAAGATTTTTTTGGTGTGCGGGGAAGAAAATTCCTGATGTCAGGGATTTTTGTGCCCAGGAGGTGAATATTTTTTTTGACCCAAATGTAAAAATGGATGCCAGAATTAGATTTGGGGTTGAATTTCGTCCTTCAATATGGTGTTTTTCATAGTTTTTAAAAATCAAGATTTTTTTGGTGTCCTGGGAAGATAATTCCTGATGCCAGGGTCAGGGATTTTTGTGCCCAGGAGGTGAATATTTTTTTTGACCCAAATGTAAAAACGGATGTCAGAATTAGATTTGGGGTTGAATTTTGTCCTTAAAAATGGTGTTTTTCGTAATTTTTAAAAATCAAGATTTTGTTGGGAAGAAAATGCCTGATGCCGGAGTCAGAGATTTTTGTGCCCAGGAGGTGAAATTTTTTTTTCCACCCAAATCTATAAACGGACGCCGGAATGAGATTCGGGGTTGAATTTCGTGCTTAAAAAGGGTGTTTTTCATAGCTTTTAAAAATCAAGATTTTTTTGGTGTCCGGGGAAGAAAATTCCTGATGCCGGGGTCAGTGACTTTTGTGCCCAGGAGGTGAAATTATTTTCCACCCAAATGTAAAAACGCACACCAGAATGAGATTCGGGGTTGAATTTCATTCTTTAAAATGATGTTTTTCATAGCTTTTAAAAATCAAGAATTTTTTGGTGTCCCGGGAAGAAAATTCCTGATGCCGGAGTCAGGGATTTTTGTGCCCAGGAGGTGAATTTTTCGTTGTTGACCCAAATGTAAAAACGGATGCCAGAATTACATTCGGGGTTTAATTTCACGCTTAAAAATTGTGTTTTTTATACTTTTTAAAAATCAAGAATTTTTTGGTGTCCGGGCTAGTAAATTTCTGATGCCGGGGTCAGGGATTTTTGTGCCCAGGAGGTGATTTTTTTTTTTGACCCAAATGTAAAAATGGACACCAGAATTACATTCAGGGTTGAATTTCACGCTTAAAAATGGTGTTTTTTATAGTTTTTAAAAATCAAGAATTTTTTGTTGTCCGGGAAAGAAAATTACTGATGCCGGGGTCAGGGATTTTATTTGCCTAGGAGGTGAACATTTTTTTTTTGACTCAAATGTAAAAACGGACGCCAGAATTAGATTTGGGGTTTAATTTCATGCTTAAAAATGGTGTTTTCTCTAGATTTTAAAAATCAAGGTTTTTTGGTGTCCGGGGAAGAAAATTCCTGATGCCGGGGTGAGGGATTTTTGTGCCCAGGAGGTGAATATTTCGTTGTTGACACAAATGTAAAAACGGATGCCAGAATTACATTCGGGGTTTAATTTCACGCTTAAAAATGGTGTTTTTTATACTTTTTAAAAATCAAGCATTTTTTGGTGTCCGGGCTAGTAAATTTCTGATGCCGGGGTGAGGGATTTTTGTGCCCAGGAGGTGAAAAAGATTTTTTGACACAAATGTAAAAACCGAGTCCAGTATGAGATTCGGGCTTGAATTTCATCCTTAGAAATGGTGTTTTTTATACTTTTTAAAAATCAAGCATTTTTTGGTGTCCGGGCAAGTAAATTTCTGATTTCGGAGTCAGGGATTTTTGTGCCCAGGAGGTGACATTTTTTTTGCCCCAAATGTAAAAACGGACGCCAGAATTACATTCGGGGTTGAATTTCACGCTTAAAAATGGTGTTTTTTATAGTTTTTAAAAATCAAGCTTTTTTTGGTGTGCGGGGAAGTAAATTTTTGATGCCGGGGTCAGGGATTTTTGTGCCCAGGGGGTGAATTTTTTTTTTTGACCCAAATGTAAAAATGGACACTAGAATTAGTTTCGGGGTTGAATTTCATCCTTAAAAATGGTGCTTTTTATAGTTTTTAAAAATCAAGAATTTTTTTGGTGTCCGGGCAAGAAAATTCCTGATGCCAGAGTCAGGGATTTTTGTGCCCAGGAGGTGAAAAAGATTTTTTGACACAAATGTAAAAACTGAGGCCAGTATGAGATTCGGGGTTGAATTTCATCCTTAAAAATGGTTTTTTTCATAGATTTTAAAAATCAAGAATTTTTTGGTGTCCAGGAAAGAAAATTCCTGATGCCGGGGTCAGGGATTTTTGTGCCCAGGAGGTGAATTTTTTTTTTGACCCAAATGTAAAAATGGACACCAGAATTACATTCGGGGTTGAATTTCACGCTTAAAAATGGTGTTTTTTATAGTTTTTAAAAATCAAGAATTTTTTGGTGTCCGGGAAAGAAAATTACTGATGCCGGGGTCAGGGATTTTTGTGCCCAGGGGGTGAAATTTTTTTTTTGACCCAAATGTAAAAATGGACACTAGAATTAGTTTCGGGGTTGAATTTCGTCCTTAGAAATGGTGTTTTTTATAGTTTTTAAAAATCAAGAATTTTTTGGTGTCCGGGGAAGAAAATTCGTGATGCTGGGGTCAGGGATTTTTGTGCCCAGGAGGTGAAATGCTTTTTTTTGACCCAAATGTAAAAACGGACTCCAGAATTAGATTTGGGGTTTAATTTCATCCTTGAAAATGGTGTTTTTCATAGATTTTAAAAATCAAGATTTTTTTGTGTCCGGGGAAGAAAATTCGTGATGCCAGGAATTTTTATGCCCAGCAGGTAAATTGTTTTTTGACCCAAATGTAAAAGCAGACACCAGAATTAGATTCGAGGTTTAATTGCATCCTTAAAAATGGTGTTTTCTATACTTTTTATAAATGAAGATATTTTTGGTGTCCGGGGAAGGAAATTCCTGATGCCGGCGTCAGGGATTTTTGTGCCCAGGAGGTGAAAATTTTTTTTGACCCAAATGTAAAATTCGATTCCAGAATGAGGTTTGGGGTTGCATTTCATCCTTAAAAATGGTGTTTTTTATAGTTTTTGTAAATGAACATTTTTGGGGTGTCCGGGGGACAAAATTCCTGATGCCGGTGTCAGGGATTTTTGTGCCCAGGAGGTGAATTTTTTTTTTGACCCAAATGTAAAAACGAACACCAGAATTACATTCAGGGTTGAATTTCATCCTTGAAAATGGTGTTTTTCATAGATTTTAAAAATCAAGATTTTTTGATGTCCGGGGAAGAAAACTCCTGATGCCGGTGTCAGGGATTTTTGTGCCCAGGAGGTGAAATTTTTTTTTTGACCCAAATGTAAAAACGGACACCAGAATTAGATTCGGGGTTGAATTTCTTCCTTAAAAATGGTGTTTTTTTATAGATTTTAAAAATCAATGATTTTTGGTTTCCGGGGAAGAAAATTCCTGATGCCGGGGTCAGGGATTTTTGTGCCCAGGAGGTGAATTTTTTTTTTACCCAAATGTAAAAACGGAAGCCAGAATTACATTCGGGGTTGAATTTCACGCTTAAAAATGATGTTATTTATACTTTTTAAAAATCAAGGTTTTTTGGTTTCCGGGGAAGAAAATTCGTGATGCCGGGGTCAGGGAGTTTTGTGCCCAGGAGGTAAATTTTTTTTTGACACAAATGTAAAAACCGAGGCCAGTATGAGATTCGTGGTTGAATTTCGTCCTTAGAAATGGTGTTTTTTATAGTTTTTAAAAATCAAGCATTTTTTGGTGTCCGGGGAAGCAAATTCGTGATGCCGTGGTCAGGGATTTTTGTGTCCAGGAGGTGAATTTTTTTTTGTTGACCCAAATGTAAAAACGGATGCCAGAATTACATTCGGGATTTAATTTCACACTTAAAAATGGAGTTTTTTATACTTTTTAAAAATCAAGCATTTTTTGGTGTCCAGGGAAGAAAATTCGTGATGCCGGAGTCAGGGATTTTTGTGCCCAGGAGGTGAATATTTTTTTTGACCCAAATGTAAAAACGGATGCCAGAATTAGATTTGGGGTTGAATTTCGTCCTTCAAAATGGTGTTTTTCATAGTTTTTAAAAATGAAGATTTTTTTGGTGTCCGTGGAAGAAAATTCCTGATGCCGGAGTCAGGGATTTTTGGGCCCAGGAGGTGAATGTTTTTTTTTACTCAAATCCAAAAACGGACATCAGAATGAGATTCGGGGTTGAATTTCATCCTTAAAAATGGTGTTTTCATAGCTTTTAAAAATCAAGATTTTTTTGGTGTACGGGGAAGAAAATTCCTGATGCCGGGGTCAGAGAGTTTTGTGCCCAGGAGGTGAATTTTTTTTCCCACCCAAATCTATAAACAGACGCCGGAATGAGATTCGGGGTTGAATTTCGTGCTTAAAAATGGTGTTTTTCATAGCTTTTATAAATCAAGAATTTTTTGGTGTCCGGGGAAGAAAATTCCTGATGCCGGAGTCAGGGACTTTTGTGCCCAGGAGGTGAAATTATTTTCCACTCAAATGTAAAAACGGACGCCAGAATTAGATTTGGGGTTTAATTTCATGCTTAAAAATGGTGTTTTCTATAGATTTTAAAAATCAAGGTTTTTTGGTGTCCGTGGAAGAAAATTCCTGATGCCGGGGTGAGGGATTTTTGTGCCCAGGAGGTGAATTTTTCGTTGTTGACCCAAATGTAAAAACGGATGCCAGAATTACATTCGGGGGTTAATTTCACGCTTAAAAATTGTGTTTTTTATACTTTTTAAAAATCAAGCATTTTTTGGTGTCCGGGAAAGAAAATTACTGATGCCGGGGTCAGGGATTTTATTTGCCTAGGAGGTGAACATTATTTTTTTGACTCAAATGTAAAAACGGACGCCAGAATTAGATTTGGGGTTTAATTTTATGCTTAAAAATGGTGTTTTCTATATTTTTTAAAAATCAAGGTTTTTTGGTGTCCGGGGAAGAAAATTCCTGATGCCGGGGTGAGGGATTTTTGTGCCCAGGAGGTGAATATTTCGTTGTTGACCCAAATGTAAAAACGGATGCCAGAATTACATTCGGGGTTTAATTTCACGCTTAAAAATGGTGTTTTTTATACTTTTTAAAAATCAAGCATTTTTTGGTGTCCGGGCTAGTAAATTTCTGATGCCGGGGTCAGGGATTTTTGTGCCCAGGAGGTGAAAAAGATTTTTTGACACAAATGTAAAAACCGAGTCCAGTATGAGATTCGGGGTTGAATTTCATCCTTAGAAATGGTGTTTTTTATACTTTTTAAAAATCAAGCATTTTTTGGTGTCCGGGCAAGTAAATTTCTGATTTCGGAGTCAGGGATTTTTGTGCCCAGGAGGTGACATTTTTTTTGACCCAAATGTAAAAACGGACGCCAGAATTACATTCGGGGTTGAATTTCACGCTTAAAAATGGTGTTTTTTATAGTTTTTAAAAATCAAGCATTTTTTCGTGTCCGGGGAAGTAAATTCCTGTTGCCGGGTTCAGGGATTTTTGTGCCCAGCGGGTGAAAATTTTTTTTGACCCAAATGTAAAAACGGACGCCAGAATTAGATTCAGGGTTGAATTTCATCCTTGAAAATGGTGTTTTTCATAGATTTTAAAAATCAAGATTTTTTGGTGTCCGGGGAAGAGAATTCCTGATGCCGGAGTCAGGGATTTTTGTGCCCGGGAGGTGAGATTTTTTTTTGACCCAAATGTAAAAATGGACGCCAGAATTAGATTCGGTGTTTAATTTCACGCTTAAAAATGGTGTTTTTTATACTTTTTAAAAATCAAGCATTTTTTGGTGTCCGGGCAAGTAAATTTGTGATGCCGGGGTCAGGGATTTTTGTGCCCAGGAGGTGAAAAAGATTTTTTGACACAAATGTAAAAACCGAGTCCAGTATGAGATTCGGGGTTGAATTTCATCCTTAGAAATGGAGTTTTTTATAGATTTTAAAAATCAAGATTTTTTTGTGTCCAGGGAAGAAAATTCGTGATGCCGGGGTCAGGGATTTTTGTGCCCAGGAGGTAAATTTTTTTTTTGACACAAATGTAAAAACCGAGGCCAGTATGAGATTCGGGGTTGAATTTAATCCTTAAAAATGGTTTTTTTCATACATTTTAAAAACCAAGATTTTTTGGTGTCCGGGGAAGAAAATTCCTGATGCCGGAGTCAGGGATTTTTGTGCCCAGGGGGTGAAATTTTTTTTTTAACCCAAATGTAAAAATGGACACTAGAATTAGTTTCGGGGTTGAATTTCGTCCTTAAAAATTGTGTTTTTTATGCTTTGACCCAAATGTAAAAATGGACACCAGAATTACATTCAGGGTTGAATTTCATGCTTAAAAATGGTGTTTTTTATAGTTTTTAAAAATCAAGAATTTTTTGTTGTCCGGGCTAGTAAATTTCTGATGCCGGGGTCAGGGATTTTTGTGCCCAGGAGGTGAAAAAGATTTTTTGACACAAATGTAAAAACCGAGTCCAGTATGAGATTCGGGGTTGAATTTCATCCTTAGAAATGGTGTTTTTTATACTTTTTAAAAATCAAGCATTTTTTGGTGTCCGGGCAAGTAAATTTCTGATTTCGGAGTCAGGGATTTTTGTGCCCAGGAGGTGACATTTTTTTTGACCCAAATGTAAAAACGGACGCCAGAATTACATTCGGGGTTGAATTTCACGCTTAAAAATGGTGTTTTTTATAGTTTTTAAAAATCAAGCATTTTTTGGTGTCCGGGGAAGAAAATTCCTGTTGCCGGGTTCAGGGATTTTTGTGCCCAGCGGGTGAAAATTTTTTTTTGACCCAAATGTAAAAACGGACGCCAGAATTAGATTCAGGGTTGAATTTCATCCTTGAAAATGGTGTTTTTCATAGATTTTAAAAATCAAGATTTTTTGGTGTCCGGGGAAGAGAATTCCTGATGCCGGAGTCAGGGATTTTTGTGCCCGGGAGGTGAGATTTTTTTTTGACCTAAATGTAAAAATGGACGCCAGAATTAGATTCGGGGTTGAATTTCACCCTTGAAAATGGTGTTTTTCATAGATTTTAAAAATCAAGATTTTTTTGGTGTCAGGGGAAGAAAATTCGTGATGCCAGGGTCAGGGATTTTTGTGCCCAGGAGTTGAATTTTTTTTTGTTGACCCAAATGTAAAAACGGATGCCAGAATTACATTCGGGGTTTAATTTCACGCTTAAAAATGGTGTTTTTTATACTTTTTAAAAATCAAGCATTTTTTGGTGTCCGGGCAAGTAAATTTGTGATGCCGGGGTCAGGGATTTTTGTGCCCAGGAGGTGAAAAAGATTTTTTGACACAAATGTAAAAACCGAGTCCAGTATGAGATTCGGGGTTGAATTTCATCCTTAGAAATGGAGTTTTTTATAGATTTTAAAAATCAAGATTTTTTTGTGTCCAGGGAAGAAAATTTGTGATGCCGGGGTCAGGGATTTTTGTGCCCAGGAGGTAAATTTTTTTTGACCCAAATGTAAAAACAGACACCAAAATTAGATTCGAGTTTTAATTTCATCCTTAAAAATGGTTTTTTTCATAGATTTTAAAAATCAAGATTTTTTGATGTCCGGGGAAGAAAATTCGTGATGCCGGGGTCAGGGATTTTTGTGCCCAGGAGGTGAAATATTTTTTTTTGACCCAAATGTAAAAACGGACTCTAGAATTAGATTTGGGGTTGAATTTCATCCTTGAAAATGGTATTTTTTTATAGATTTTAAAAATCAAGGTTTTTTGGTGTCCGGGGAAGAAAATTCCTGTTGTAGGGTTCAGGGATTTTTGTGCCCAGCGGGTGAAAAATTTTTTTTGACCCAAATGTAAAAACGGACACCAGAATTAGATACAGGGTTGAATTTCATCCTTGAAAATGGTGTTTTTCATAGATTTTAAAAATCAAGATTTTTTGGTGTCCGGGGAAGAAAATTCCTGATGCCGGAGTCAGGGATTTTTGTGCCCAGGAGGTGAGATTTTTTTTTGACCCAAATGTAAAAACGGACGCCAGAATTAGATTCGGGGTTGAATTTCTTCCTTAAAAATGGTGTTTTTCATAGCTTTTAAAAATCAAGAAATTTTTGGTGTCCGGGGAAGAAAATTCGAGATGCTGGGGTCAGGGATTTTTGTACCCCGAGGTGAAATTTTTTTTCACCTAAATCTAAAAACGGACATCAGAATGCGATTCGGGGTTGGATTTAATTCTTAAAAATGGTGTTTTTCATAGCTTTTAAAAATCAAGAATTGTTTGGTGTCCGGGAAGAAAATTCCTGATGAGGCAGCAAAACCAACTGAATGGTAATAGGGAACATGTTTCACTTAGTGATGTGTTTCACTTAGTGATGGTCAGACCATGTCAATGGTAACAGCCAGTGCATGTTTAGCTCACTCAGATGTGGGAAGACCAACTCAATGGTAACAGACAACACGTGTTTCACTTAGTGACGTGTTTCACTTAGTGATGGTCAGACCACGTCAACGGTTACTGTCAGTGCACATGTAGGTCACTTAGAGATAGCAAGATCAACTCAATGGTAAAGGACAACACATTTGTTTCACTTAGTGACGTATTTCACTTAGTGACGGTCAGACCAAGTCAATGGTAACAGCCAGTGCACGTGTAGGTCACTTAGAGACGGCAAGATCAACTCAATGGTAACAGACAACACATGTGTTTCATTTAGTGACGTGTTTCACTTAGTGATGGTCAGACCAAGTCAATGGTACAAGCTAGTGCACGTGTAGGTCACTTAGAGACGGCAACATCAACTCAATGGTAACAGACAACACATGTGTTTCACTTAGTGACGGTCAGACCAAGTCAATAGTAACAGCCAGTGCACGTGTAGGTCACTTAGAGATGGCAAGACCAACTCAATGGTAACAGACAACACATGTGTTTCACTTAGTGATGTGTTTCACTTAGTGGCGGACAGGCCATGTCAATGGTAACAGCCATTGCACGTGTAGGTCACTTAGAGGCGGCAAGATCAACTCAATGGTAACAGACAACACATGTGTTTCACTTAGTGACGTGTTTCACTTAGTGACGGTCAGACCAAGTCAATGGTAACAGCCAGTGCACGTGTAGGTCACTTAGAGACGGCAAGATCAACTCAATGGTAACAGACAACACATGTGTTTCACTTAGTGACGTGTTTCACTTAGTGAGGGTCAGACCAAGTCAATGGTAACAGCCAGTGCACCTGTAGGTCACATAGAGGCGACAAGATCAACTCAATGGTAACAGACAACACATGTGTTTCACTTAGTGATGTGTTTCACTTAGTGACGGTCAGACCAAGTCAATGGTAACAGCTAGTGCACGTGTAGGTCACTTAGAGACCACAAGATCAACTCAATGGTAACAGACAACACATGTGTTTCACTTAGTGACATGTTTCACTTAGCGACGGTCAGACCAAGTCAATGGTACAAGCCAGTGCACGTGTAGGTCACTTAGAGACGGCAAGATCAACTCAATGGTAACAGACAACACATGTGTTTTACTTAGTGATGTGTTTCACTTAGTGACGGTCAGACCAAGTCAATGCTAACAGCCAGTGCACGTGTAGGTCACTTGGAGACGGCAAGACCAACTCAATGGTTACAGACAACACATGTGTTTCACTTAGTGACGTGTTTCACTTAGTGGCGGGCAGGCCAAGTCAATGGTAACAGCCAGTGCACGTGTAGGTCACTTAGAGACGGCAAGATCAACTCAATGGTAACAGACAAAACATGGTTTTCACTTAGTGACGTGTTTCACTTAGTGACGGTCAGACCAAGTCAATGGTAACAGCCAGTGCACGTGTAGGTCACTTAGAGACGGCAAGACCAACTCAATGGTAACAGACAACACATTTGTTTCACTTAGTGACATGTTTCACTTAGTGACGGTCAGACCAAGTCAATGGTAACAGCTAGTGTACGTGTAGGTCACTTAGAGACGGCAAGATCAACTCAATGGTAACAGACAACACATGTGTTTCACTTAGTGACGTGTTTCACTTAGTGACGGTCAGACCAAGTCAATGGTAACAGCCAGTGCACGTGTAGGTCACTTAGAGACGGCAAGATCAACTCAATGGTAACAGACAACACATGTGCTTCACTTAGTGATGTGTTTCACTTAGTGACGGTCATACCAAGTCAATGGTAACAGCCAGTGCACGTGTAGGTCACTTGGAGGCGGCAAGAACTACTCAATGGTAACAATCAACACATGTGTTTCACTTAGTGATGTGTTTCACTTAGCGACGGTCATACCAAGTCAATGGTAACAGCCAGTGCACGTGTAGGTCACTTGGAGGCGGCAAGAACAACTCAATGGTAACAGACAACACATGTGTTTCACTTAGTGACGTGTTTCACTTAGTGGCGGACAGGGCAAGTCAATGGTAACAGCCAGTACACGTGTAGGTCACTTGGAGGCGGCAAGAACTACTCAATGGTAACAGACAACACATGTGTTTCACTTAGTGACGTGTTTCAGTTAGCGGCGGACAGGGCAAGTCAATGGTAACAGCCAGTGCACGTGTAGGTCACTTGGAGGTGGCCAGAAGAACTCAATGGTAACAGACAACACATGTGTTTCACTTAGTGACGTGTTTCACTTAGTGACGGTCATACCTAGTCAATGGTAACAGCCAGTGCACGTGTAGGTCACTTGGAGGCGGCAAGAACAACTCAATGGTAACAGACAACACATGTGTTTCACTTAGTGACGTGTTTCACTTAGTGGCGGACAGGGCAAGTCAATGGTAACAGCCAGTGCACGTGTAGGTCACTTGGAGGCGGCAAGAACAACTCAATGGTAACAGACAACACATGTGTTTCACTTAGTGACGTGTTTCACTTAGTGGCGGACAGGGCAAGTCAATGGTAACAGCCAGTGCACGTGTAGGTCACTTGGAGGCGGCAAGAACAACTCAATCGTAACAGACAACACATGTGTTTCACTTAGTGACGTGTTTCACTTAGTGACGGTCATACCTAGTCAATGGTAACAGCCAGTGCACGTGTTGGTCACTTGGAGGCGGCAAGAACTACTCAATGGTAACAGACAACACATGTGTTTCACTTAGTGACGTGTTTCACTTAGTGACGGTCATACCAAGTCAATGGTAACAGCCAGTGCACGTGTAGGTCACTTGGAGGCGGCAAGAACTACTCAATGGTAACAGACAACACATGTGTTTCACTTAGTGACGTGTTTCACTTAGTGACGGTCATACCAAGTCAATGGTAACAGCCAGTGCACGTGTAGGTCACTTGGAGGCGGCAAGAACTACTCAATGGTAACAGACAACACATGTGTTTCACTTAGTGACGTGTTTCACTTAGCGACGGTCATACCTAGTCAATGGTAACAGCCAGTGCACGTGTAGGTCACTTGGAGGCGGCAAGAACTACTCAATGGTAACAGACAACACATGTGTTTCACTTAGTGACGTGTTTCACTTAGTGACGGTCATACCAAGTCAATGGTAACAGCCAGTGCACGTGTAGGTCACTTGGAGGCGGCAAGAACTACTCAATGGTAACAGACAACACATGTGTTTCACTTAGTGACGTGTTTCACTTAGTGGCGGACAGGGCAAGTCAATGGTAACAGCCAGTACACGTGTAGGTCACTTAGAGGCGGCAAAATCAACTTAATGGTAATAGAGAACACATGTGTTTCACTTAGTGACGTGTTTCACTTAGTGGCGGACAGGCCAAGTCAATGGTAACAGCCAGTGCACGTGTAGGTCACTTAGAGGCGGCAAGATCAACTCAATGGTAACAGACAACACATGTGTTTCACTTAGTGACGTGTTTCACTTAATGGTGGACAGGCCAAGTCAATGGTAACAGCCAGTGCACGTGTAGGTCACTTAGAGGTGGCAAGATCAACTTAATGGTAATAGAGAACAGATGTGTTTCACTTAGTGACGTGTTTCACTTAGTGGCGGAGAGGGCAAGTCAATGGTTACAGCCAATGCACGTGTAGGTCACTTAGAGGTGGCAAGACCAACTCAATGGTAACAGACAACACATGTGTTTCACTTAGTGACGTGTTTCACTTAGTGGCGGAGAGGGCAAGTCAATGGTAACAGCCAATGGACGTGTAGGTCACTTAGAGATGGCAAGACCAACTCAATGGTAACAGACAACACATGTGTTTCACTTAGTGACGTGTTTCACTTAGTGGCGGAGAGGGCAAGTCAATGGTAACAGCCAATGCACGTGTAGGTCACTTAGAGATGGCAAGACCAACTCAATGGTAACAGACAACACATGTGTTTCACTTAGTGACGTGTTTCACTTAGTGGCGGAGAGGGCAAGTCAATGGTAACAGCCAATGCACGTGTAGGTCACTTAGAGATGGCAAGACCAACTCAATGGTAACAGACAACACATATGTTTCACTTAGTGACGTGTTTCACTTAGTGGCGGAGAGGGCAAGTCAATGGTAACAGCCAATGGACGTGTAGGTCACTTAGAGATGGCAAGACCAACTCAATGGTAACAGACAACACATGTGTTTCACTTAGTGACGTGTTTCACTTAGTGGCGGAGAGGGCAAGTCAATGGTAACAGCCAATGCACGTGTAGGTCACTTAGAGGTGGCAAGACCAACTCAATGGTCATTGCTTCAGATGTACCAGAATCAAAAGCAGGTCAGTGGAGGCAACAGGAGACTTGAGTCTTTGCAGAGTCTGGCTGGCAATTTTGCTAATTTCTCCCAGTCGCAGGTGCATTCACTGATCTAGTGGGTGTGGCCCAGGTAGAAGGGTGGGGCCAGTCCTATAAAAGCCTGCTGGCTGAGCTGAGCGTTTCAGTCTTTTGGAACCAGCCTTGGGGGAAAGAAGTACTGCTGGATGGTGACCTGTCCTGCAGGCTGTTACAAAGGATAAGTAGTCAATGGGGAATTTGGGGTGTCTTTCTTTCTTTCCCAGTTTCACTGAGGTTCAGGCTTTTTCCTTTTAATGTGATGGGGATGGAAATTGAATGTGTTTGGGAGCCAACTAAAAGCTGTAACAGGCAGTGGGAAATAACTGTATTTCTTACTGCCTGTTGCAGCTTTTAGTTGGCTCCCAAACATACTCAATTTCCACTCTAAATATTGCAGTTTGGGTGGGAAATAGCAGGATATGGACCTTTTGAAATGTCTTCGCACAGCCCAGGTCCAGACTTTTGCAGTCTACTGCAAAGGGCCCTTTAGCTTGCCTGCCAGGTGGTGCTCGTGGGCCCCACTTTCCAGGTATTTAGAGACAAGGTAGGAACGCATCTCTTTTGCCGAGCTTTTGATTTCTGAACAAATCTCTTGTGTAATTTTAAGAGCAATTTTAATTGCATTATTTATAGATTACCTGTTAGTATTTTTTGAGGCACTTAGATGGTAGAAGAAACAAAAGCTGGATAGACATAAAGCAACTTAGAAACGTACAAATGTAAAACTAGAAATAGCTCTAAACATAGGTTATACCTTAAACCTTAGTCTACTAAGCAATAGGAATAAACATAACCTAAACTTTTAAAATTGCTAAGGTTAATTGCTGCCCACAGTTATAACATAAAAAAAAACACAGAAATGTAACCATCACTGTGCCTGCAGCACCAGTACTTTTGTTTTTTTAAATCATCAAGGTGCCTACCATGATAAAAAAAATACCAATTGAAAATTGGAGCAATGTTATGCCATTGAAATTAGTTCAAATTAAGCTTTGGGAATAAGTTTCAGATCGAAGCTCGGTCAAAGAGATGTACAATTATCCTATTCTCAAATCCTCTGAGGGGATTTCAGTTGACACTCTTTTTTCTGAGCATAGATAGGGTCAACTTCAGTAGCTGTTTTGTATTAAGCAATTTAGCAATTTCCATTTAGCACTCTTTGGGGACAAGAAGCAGTCTGTAACCACCTGTTTCTCCCTCTTTCTAGAATTAGCCTGCTCGATGGATGGACGTAGAGCCCTTCTGCAAAGACCGTTCATCAGCCTGCCTTTTGGAGAAGAGAGATACCAAGAAGACCACGTTTGCCTTTGTGTGGCGGGACAGTGAGAGCTTGGAGTTTACAGGTAAGGAGCGGGTGATTTGAGTCACATTTCTTAATGGGCACTGTTTTTTACTTAAGCTTTTTTTGTCCTTTTTTGCAGAGTAAACATATTCAGCTGGAGTCATCCTGCTCAGAAGACATTGCACCTGCATGTTTCCAGATGAAGGAAGGGGGGCCCCCCCTACGTCATCGCAGATGGAGTTACTTGTACGCTGCTGCAGCTGCTGCTACGAAGGAACCCCGGGAAAGAGCTTTGACACATGCCCAGAATGATGGAGATGGAGGAGAACAGAGCAGAGAATGGGTGGGGTGATGGGTGGGGAGCCTTTTTTTGAATGGAAAGCTGGCACAGCTACCCTTAAGTGTAATGTTTTTTTTTCTTTCATTCCCTTCCATGACTTTGGTGCCGCCATTGCTTTAACTTGCCACCAGTGTACCCGCCGTATCTTTTTCTGATCTTCAGAGAGCCTGCGTGCCTCGCTTCTGGCACTACAACTCTCTGATGCTTTCATTCCCTTCCTTGACTTTGGTGCCGCCATTGCTTTAACTCGCTGCCAGCGTACCCGCCGTATCTTATCTCTTTCTGATCTTCAGAGAGCCTGCGTGCCTCGCTTCTGGCACTACAACTCTCTGATGCTTTCATTCCCTTCCTTGACTTTGGTGCCGCCATTGCTTTAACTCGCTGCCAGCGTACCCGCCGTATCTTATCTTTTTCTGATCTTCAGAGAGCCTGCGTGCCTCGCTTCTGGTACTACAACTCTCTGATGCTTTCATTCCCTTCCTTGACTTTGGTGCCACCATTGCTTTAACTGGCCGCCAGTGTACCCGCCGTATCTTATCTTTTTCTGATCTTCAGAGAGCCTGCGTGCCTCGCTTCTGGCACTACAACTCTCTGATGCTTTCATTCCCTTCCTTGACTTTGGTGCCGCCATTGCTTTCACTTCCTGCCAGCTTACCTGCTGTATCTCATTTTTTTTTCTGATGTTCTCATTGCCTGTGTGGTTCCATTCTTGCACTGCCACCACTTGGCATTGACTCTCTCATCTTGGCACTCTTTATCTCTTAAGTGTAGTCTGCCTTTTTTCCCCCCCTTCCTTTGGTGCCACCATTGTTTTCCTTTGCTGCCAGAGTACCCGCCGTATCTTCTCTAACTGATGTTCATTGCCTACATGCCTCAATTCAAGCACAGCCACCACTGATCAGAGTTGTCAGTGCCCAGTGGTGGCAGGGCCACAATGGAGGCACGCAGGCAATAACAACAAGAAAGCTAGAGAAGATACGGCAGGTAAGCTGGCAGAAAGGGAAAGCAGTGATGGTACCAAAATCAAAGAAGGGAACAAAAGCATCCAGTGGATTATACACTAAAAAGACAAAGAGTGGCAAGTTCAGAGAGTCAATGCCCACTGGTGGCAGTGCTGTGATTGAGGAATATTAGGCAATTTGAACATGAGAGCTGGAAAAGATAGGGCAGGTACGCTGGTGGCAAGGGAAAGCAATGGCGGCACCAAACTCAAGGAAGGGAACAAAAGGCAGACTACACTTAAGAGACAAAGAGTGGCAAGATCAGAGAGTGGTGACAGTGTGACTGCTTTTTCTTGCCACCAGCTTACCTGCCGTATCTTCCCTTGTTGTGATATTCCCAGGGCCTGCGTACCCCTGATCCTGCCAATCTTTGCCCCTCAAGTGTAGCCTGCATTATGTTTGCTTTGCATGGAGGAGTGCATCTGCTTCCCCGCAGGCCCGGCCCATTCCAAGGGGGGCTAGACTCACGCATACACTCAGCTTCTAACAAAAACCAAAGGCAAGGCAAGGCAAGGCAAGGCAAGGCAAGGCAAGGCAAGGCAAGGCAAGGCAAGGCAAGGCAAGGCAAGGCAAGGCAAGGCAAGGCAAGGCAAGGCAAGGCAAGGCAAGGCAAGGCAAGGCAAGGCAAGGCAAGGCAAGGCAAGGCAAGGCAAGGCAAGGCAAGGCAAGGCAAGGCAAGGCAAGGCAAGGCAAGGCAAGGCAAGGCAAGGCAAGGCAAGGCAAGGCAAGGCAAGGCAAGGCAAGGCAAGGCAAGGCAAGGCAAGGCAAGGCAAGGCAAGGCAAGGCAAGGCAAGGCAAGGCAAGGCAAGGCAAGGCAAGGCAAGGCAAGGCAAGGCAAGGCAAGGCAAGGCAAGGCAAGGCAAGGCAAGGCAAGGCAAGGCAAGGCAAGGCAAGGCAAGGCAAGGCAAGGCAAGGCAAGGCAAGGCAAGGCAAGGCAAGGCAAGGCAAGGCAAGGCAAGGCAAGGCAAGGCAAGGCAAGGCAAGGCAAGGCAAGGCAAGGCAAGGCAAGGCAAGGCAAGGCAAGGCAAGGCAAGGCAAGGCAAGGCAAGGCAAGGCAAGGCAAGGCAAGGCAAGGCAAGGCAAGGCAAGGCAAGGCAAGGCAAGGCAAGGCAAGGCAAGGCAAGGCAAGGCAAGGCAAGGCAAGGCAAGGCAAGGCAAGGCAAGGCAAGGCAAGGCAAGGCAAGGCAAGGCAAGGCAAGGCAAGGCAAGGCAAGGCAAGGCAAGGCAAGGCAAGGCAAGGCAAGGCAAGGCAAGGCAAGGCAAGGCAAGGCAAGGCAAGGCAAGGCAAGGCAAGGCAAGGCAAGGCAAGGCAAGGCAAGGCAAGGCAAGGCAAGGCAAGGCAAGGCAAGGCAAGGCAAGGCAAGGCAAGGCAAGGCAAGGCAAGGCAAGGCAAGGCAAGGCAAGGCAAGGCAAGGCAAGGCAAGGCAAGGCAAGGCAAGGCAAGGCAAGGCAAGGCAAGGCAAGGCAAGGCAAGGCAAGGCAAGGCAAGGCAAGGCAAGGCAAGGCAAGGCAAGGCAAGGCAAGGCAAGGCAAGGCAAGGCAAGGCAAGGCAAGGCAAGGCAAGGCAAGGCAAGGCAAGGCAAGGCAAGGCAAGGCAAGGCAAGGCAAGGCAAGGCAAGGCAAGGCAAGGCAAGGCAAGGCAAGGCAAGGCAAGGCAAGGCAAGGCAAGGCAAGGCAAGGCAAGGCAAGGCAAGGCAAGGCAAGGCAAGGCAAGGCAAGGCAAGGCAAGGCAAGGCAAGGCAAGGCAAGGCAAGGCAAGGCAAGGCAAGGCAAGGCAAGGCAAGGCAAGGCAAGGCAAGGCAAGGCAAGGCAAGGCAAGGCAAGGCAAGGCAAGGCAAGGCAAGGCAAGGCAAGGCAAGGCAAGGCAAGGCAAGGCAAGGCAAGGCAAGGCAAGGCAAGGCAAGGCAAGGCAAGGCAAGGCAAGGCAAGGCAAGGCAAGGCAAGGCAAGGCAAGGCAAGGCAAGGCAAGGCAAAATTAAATTTCAAATTTCTTTAATTTAATTTAAAATCCCTCAGTTCAGGCCAGACAATTCAAACAACCAGGTTTTTAAGTCCCGGCGATTCTTGTGCCCAGGAGGTGAATTTTTTTTCCACCCAAATGTATAAATAGACACCAGAATGAGATTCGGGGTTGAATTTCGTCCTTCAAAATGATGTTTTTCATAGATTTTAAATTCAAGATTTTTTTGGTGTGCGGGGAAGAAAATTCCTGATGCCGGAGTCAGGGATTTTTGTGCCCAGGAGGTGAATGTTTTTTTTTACGAAAATCTAAAAACGGACACCAGAATGAGATTCGGGGTTGAATTTTATCCTTAAAAATGGTGTTTTCATAGCTTTTAAAAAACAGACACCAGAATTAAATTCGAGTTTTAATTTCATCCTTAAAAATGGTTTTTTTCATAGATTTTAAAAATCAAGATTTTTTGGTGTCCGGGGAAGAAAATTCGTGATGCCGGGGTCAGGGATTTTTGTGCCCAGGAGGTAAATTTTTTTTTGACACAAATGTAAAAACGGACGCCAGAATTAGATTTGGGGTTTAATTTCATGCTTAAAAATGGTGTTTTTTATAGCTTTTAAAAATCAAGATTTATTTCGTGTCCGGGGAGGAAAATTCTTGATGCTGGGGTCAGGGATTTTTGTGCCCAGGAGGTGAAATTTTTTTTTTGACCCAAATGTAAGAATGGACGCCAGAATTAGATTCGGGGTTGAATATCATCCTTAAAAATGATGTTTTTTATTATTTTTAAAAATCAAGCATTTTTTTGTGTCCGGGGAAGTAAATTCCTGTTGCCGGGTTCAGGGATTTTTGTGCCCAGGAGGTGAATTTTTCGTTGTTGACCCAAATGTAAAAACGGATGCAAGAATTACATTCGGGGTTGAATTTCACGCTTAAAAATGGTGTTTTTTATACTTTTTAAAAATCAAGCATTTTTTGGTGTCCGGGTTCAGGGATTTTTGTGCCCAGCGGGTGAAAATTTTTTTTTGACCCAAATGTAAAAACGGACGCCAGAATTAGATTCAGGGTTGAATTTCATCCTTGAAAATGGTGTTTTTCATAGATTTTAAAAATCAATTTTTTTTGGTGTCCGGGGAAGAGAATTCCTGATGCCGGAGTCTGGGATTTCTGTGCGCGGGAGGTGAGATTTTTTTTTGACCCAAATGTAAAAATGGACGCCAGAATTAAATTCGGGGTTTAATTTCACCCTTGAAAATGGTGTTTTTCATAGCTTTTAAATATTAAGAATTTTTTGGTGTCCGGGGAAGAAAATTCCTAATGCCGAAGGCAAGGCAAGGCAAGGCAAAGCAAGGCAAGGCAAAGCATGGCAGGGCAAGGCAAATTTCAAATTTCAAATTTCAAATTTCAAGTTTCAAATTTCAAATTTCAAATTTCAAATTTCAAATTTCAAATTTCAAATTATTTCAAATTTCCAATTTCCAATTTCAAATTTCAAATTTCTTTAATTTTATTTAATTTAATTTAAAATCTCTCAGTCCAGGCCAGACAATTCAAACAACCAGGTTTTTAAGTCCCGGCGATTTTTGTGCCCAGGAGGTGAATTTTTTTTCAACCCAAATGTATAAATAGACACCAGAATGAGATTCGGGGTTGAATTTCATCCTTCAAAATGGTGTTTTTCATAGATTTTAAATTCAAGATTTTTTTGGTGTGCGGGGAAGAAAATTCCTGATGCCGGAGTCAGGGATTTTTGTGCCCAGGAGGTGATTTTTTTTTGACTCAAATGTAAAAACGGACGCCAGAATTAGATTTGGGGTTTAATTTCATGCTTAAAAATGGTGTTTTCTATAGATTTTAAAAATCAAGGTTTTTTGGTGTCCGGGGAAGAAAATTCCTGATGCCGGAGTCTGGGATTTTTGTGCCCGGGAGGTGAGATTTTTTTTTGACCCAAATGTAAAAATGGACGCCAGAATTAAATTCGGGGTTTAATTTCACCCTTGAAAATGGTGTTTTTCATAGCTTTTAAATATTAAGAATTTTTTGGTGTCCGGGGAAGAAAATTCCTAATGCCGAAGGCAAGGCAAGGCAAGGCAAAGCAAGGCAAGGCAAAGCATGGCAGGGCAAGGCAAATTTCAAATTTCAAATTTCAAATTTCAAATTTCAAATTTCAAATTTCAAATTTCAAATTTCAAATTTCAAATTTCAAATTATTTCAAATTTCAAATTTCAAATTTCAAATTTCTTTAATTTTATTTAATTTAATTTAAAATCCCTCAGTCCAGGCCAGACAATTCAAACAACCAGGTTTTTAAGTCCCGGCGATTTTTGTGCCCAGGAGGTGAATTTTTTTTCAACCCAAATGTATAAATAGACACCAGAATGAGATTCGGGGTTGAATTTCATCCTTCAAAATGGTGTTTTTCATAGATTTTAAATTCAAGATTTTTTTGGTGTGCGGGGAAGAAAATTCCTGATGCCGGAGTCAGTGATTTTTGTGCCCAGGAGGTGAATGTTTTTTTTTACTCAAATCTAAAAACGGACACCAGAATGAGATTCGGGGTTGAATTTCATCCTTAAAAATGGTGTTTTCATAGCTTTTAAAAATCAAGGTTTTTTTGGTGTCTGGGTAAGAAAATTCCTTATGCCGATTTTTGTGCCCAGGAGGTGAAAAAAAATTTCTGACTCAAATCTAAAAATGGACACCAGAATGAGATTCGGGGTTGCTTTTTGTCCTTAAAAATGTCATTTTTCATAGCATTTAAAAATCAAGATTTTTTTGGTGTGCGGGGAAGAAAATTCCTGATGCCGGGGTCAGGGATTTTTGTGCCCAGGAGGTGAAATTTTTTCCCCACCCAAATCTAAAAACGGACACCAGAATGAGATTCGGGGTTGAATTTCATTCTCAAAAATGGTGTTTTTCATTGCTTTTAAAAATCAAGATTTTTGTGGTGTCCGGGGAAGAAAATTCCTGATGCCAGGGTCAGGGATTTTTGTGCCCAGGAGGTGAATATTTTTTTTGACCCAAATGTAAAAACGGATGCCAGAATTAGATTTGGGGTTGAATTTCGTCCTTCAAAATGGTGTTTTTCATAGTTTTTAAAAATGAAGATTTTTTTGGTGTCAGGGGAAGATAATTCCTGATGCCGGAGTCAGGGATTTTTGGGCCCAGGAGGTGAAATTTTTTTTTTGACTCAAATGTAAAAACAGACACCCGAATAGATTCAGGGTTGAATTTTGTACTTAAAAATTGTGTTTTTCATAATTTTTAAAAATCAAGATTTTGTTGGGAAGAAAATTCCTGATGCCGGAGTGAGGGATTTTTGCGCCCAGGAGGTGAAATTTTTTTTTCCACCTAAATCTATAAACGGACACCGGAATGAGATTCGGGGTTGAATTTCGTGCTTAAAAATGGTGTTTTTCATAGCTTTTAAAAATCAAGATTTTTTAGGTGTCCGGGGAAGAAAATTCCTGATGCCAGGGTCAGAGAGTTTTGTGCCCAGGAGGTGAATTTTTTTTTCCACACACAAATCTATAAACAGACGCCGGAATGAGATTCGGGGTTGAATTTCATGCTTAAAAATGGTGTTTTTCATAGCTTTTAAAAATCAAGAATTTTTTGGTGTCCAGGGAAGAAAATTCCTGATGCCTGAGTCAGGGATTTTTGTGCCCAGGAGGTGAATGTTTATTTTTACTCAAATCTAAAAACGGACACCAGAATGAGATTCGGGGTTGCTTTTTGTCCTTAAAAATGTCATTTTTCATAGCATTTAAAAATCAAGATTTTTTTGGTGTGCGGGGAAGAAAATTCCTGATGCCGGGGTCAGGGATTTTTGTGCCCAGGAGGTGAATTTTTTTTCCCCACCCAAAACTATAAACGGACACCGGAATGAGATTCGGGGTTGAATTTCGTGCTTAAAAATGGTGTTTTTCATAGCTTTTAAAAATCAAGATTTTTTTGGTGTACGGGGAAGAAAATTCCTGATGCCGGGGTCAGAGAGTTTTGTGCCCAGGAGGTGAAATTTTTTTCCCCACCCAAATCTATAAACAGACGCCGGAATGAGATTTGGGGTTGAATTTCGTGCTTAAAAATGGTGTTTTTTATAGCTTTTAAAAATCAAGAATTTTTTGGTGTCCGGGAAAGAAAATTCCTGATGCCGGAGTCAGGGACTTTTGTGCCCAGGAGGTGAAATTATTTTCCACTCAAATGTAAAAACGGATGCCAGAATTAGATTTGGGGTTTAATTTCATGCTTAAAAATGGTTTTTTCTATAGATTTTAAAAATCAAGGTATTTTGGTGTCCGGGGAAGAAAATTCCTGATGCCGGGGTGAGGGATTTTTGTGCCCAGGAGGTGAATTTATCGTTGTTGACCCAAATGTAAAAACGGATGCCAGAATTACATTCGGGGTTTAATTTCACGCTTAAAAATTGTGTTTTTTATACTTTTTAAAAATCAAGCATTTTTTGGTGTCCGGGCTAGTAAATTTGTGATGCCGGGGTCAGGGATTTTTGTACCCAGGAGGTGAATTTTTCGTTGTTGACCCAAATGTAAAAACGGACGCCAGAATTACATTCGGGGTTGAATTTCACGCTTAAAAATGGTGTTTTTTATAGTTTTTAAAAATCAAGAATTTTTTGTTGTCTGGGAAAGAAAATTACTGATGCCGGGGTCAGGGATTTTATTTGCCTAGGAGGTGAACATTATTTTTTTGACTCAAATGAAAAAACGGACGCCAGAATTAGATTGGGGGTTTAATTTCATGCTTAAAAATGGTGTTTTCTATAGATTTTAAAAATCAAGGTTTTTTGGTGTCCGGGGAAGAAAATTCCTGATGCCGGGGTGAGGGATTTTTCTGCCCAGGAGGTGAATATTTCGTTGTTGACCCAAATGTAAAAACGGATGCCAGAATTACATTCGGGGTTTAATTTCACGCTTAAAAATGGTGTTTTTTATACTTTTTAAAAATCAAGCATTTTTTGGTGTCCGGGCAAGTAAATTTTTGATGCCGGGGTCAGGGATTTTTGTGCCCAGGGGGTGAAATTTTTTTTTTGACCCAAATGTAAAAATGGACACTAGAATTAGTTTCGGGGTTGAATTTCACGCTTAAAAATGGTGTTTTTTATAGTTTTTAAAAATCAAGAATTTTTTGTTGTCCGGGCTAGTAAATTTCTGATGCCGGGGTCAGGGATTTTTGTGCCCAGGAGGTGAATTTTTTTTTGACCCAAATGTAAAAATGGACACCAGAATTACATTCGGGGTTGAATTTCACGCTTAAAAATGGTGTTTTTTATAATTTTTAAAAATCAAGAATTTTTTGTTGTCCGGGAAAGAAAATTACTGATGCCGGGGTCAGGGATTTTATTTGCCTAGGAGGTGAACATTTTTTTTTGACTCAAATGTAAAAACGGACGCCAGAATTAGATTTGGGGTTTAATTTCATGCTTAAAAATGGTGTTTTCTATAGATTTTAAAAATCAAGGTTTTTTGGTGTCCGGGGAAGAAAATTCCTGATGCCGGGGTGAGGGATTTTTGTGCCCAGGAGGTGAATATTTCGTTGTTGACCCAAATGTAAAAACGGATGCCAGAATTACATTCGGGGTTTAATTTCACGCTTAAAAATGGTGTTTTTTATACTTTTTAAAAATCAAGCATTTTTTGGTGTCCGGGCTAGTAAATTTCTGATGCCGGGGTCAGGGATTTTTGTGCCCAGGAGGTGAAAAAGATTTTTTGACACAAATGTAAAAACCGAGCCCAGTATGAGATACGGGGTTGAATTTCATCCTTAGAAATGGTGTTTTTTATACTTTTTAAAAATCAAGCATTTTTTGGTGTCCGGGCAAGTAAATTTCTGATTTCGGAGTCAGGGATTTTTGTGCCCAGGAGGTGAATTTTTTTTTGACCCAAATGTAAAAATGGACACCAGAATTACATTCAGGGTTGAATTTCACGCTTAAAAATGGTGTTTTTTATAGTTTTTAAAAATCAAGAATTTTTTGTTGTCCGGGGAAGAAAATTCCTGATGCCGGGGTGAGGGATTTTTGTGCCCAGGAGTTGAATTTTTTTTTGTTGACCCAAATGTAAAAACGGATGCCAGAATTACATTCGGTGTTTAATTTCACGCTTAAAAATGGTGTTTTTTATACTTTTTAAAAATCAAGCATTTTTTGGTGTCCGGGCAAGTAAATTTTTGATGCCGGGGTCAGGGATTTTTGTGCCCAGGGGGTGAAATTTTTTTTTTGACCCAAATGTAAAAATGGACACCAGAATTACATTCGGGGTTGAATTTCACGCTTAAAACTGGTGTTTTTTATAGTTTTTAAAAATCAAGAATTTTTTGTTGTCCGGGAAAGAAAATTACTTTTGCCGGGGTCAGGGATTTTATTTGCCTAGGAGGTGAACATTTTTTTTTTTTACTCAAATGTAAAAACGGACGCCAGAATTAGATTTGGGGTTTAATTTCATGCTTAAAAATGGTGTTTTCTATAGATTTTAAAAATCAAGCATTTTTTGGTGTCCGGGCAAGTAAATTTTTGATGCCGGGGTCAGGGATTTTTGTGCCCAGGGGGTGAAATTTTTTTTTTGACCCAAATGTAAAAATGGACACTAGAATTAGTTTCGGGGTTGAATTTCGTCCTTAAAAATGGTGCTTTTTATAGTTTTTAAAAATCAAGAATTTTTTGGTGTCCGGGCAACAAAATTCCTGATGCCAGAGTCAAGGATTTTTGTGCCCAGGAGGTGAAAAAGATTTTTTGACACAAATGTAAAAACCTAGGCCAGTATGAGATTCGGGGTTGAATTTCATCCTTAGAAATGGTGTTTTTTATAGATTTTAAAAATCAAGATTTTTTTGTGTCCAGGGAAGAAAATTCGTGATGCCGGGGTCAGGGATTTTTGTGCCCAGGAGGTAAATTTTTTTTGACCCAAATGTAAAAACAGACACCAGAATTAGATTCGAGTTTTAATTTCATCCTTAAAAATGGTTTTTTTCATAGATTTTAAAAATCAAGATTTTTTGGTGTCCGGGGAAGAAAATTCGTGATCAGGGATTTTTGTGCCCAGGAGGTAAAATTTTTTTGACACAAATGTAAAAACCGAGGCGAATATGAGATTCGGGGTTGAATTTCATCTTTAGAAATGGTGTTTTTAATAGTTTTTAAAAATCAAGCATTTTTTGGTGTCCGGGGAAGAAAATTCGTGATGCTGGGGTCAGGGATTTTTGTGCCCAGGAGGTGAAATTTTTTTTTTGACCCAAATGTAAAAACGGACTCCAGAATTAGATTTGGGGTTTAATTTCATCCTTGAAAATGGTGTTTTTCATAGATTTTAAAAATCAAGATTTTTTTGTGTCCGGGGAAGAAAATTCGTGATGCCAGGAATTTTTATGCCCAGCAGGTAAATTGTTTTTTGACCCAAATGTAAAAGCAGACACCAGAATTAGATTCGAGGTTTAATTGCATCCTTAAAAATGGTGTTTTCTATACTTTTTATAAATGAAGATATTTTTGGTGTCCAGGGAAGAAAATTCCTGATGCCGGCGTCAGGGATTTTTGTGCCCAGGAGGTGAATGTTTATTTTTACTCAAATCTAAAAACGGACACCAGAATGAGATTCGGGGTTGCTTTTTGTCCTTAAAAATGTCATTTTTCATAGCATTTAAAAATCAAGATTTTTTTGGTTTCCGGGGAAGAAAATTCCTGATGCCGGGGTCAGGGATTTTTGTGCCCAGGAGGTGAATTTTTTTTTCCACCCAAATCTATAAACGGACACCGGAATGAGATTCGGGGTTGAATTTCGTGCTTAAAAATGGTGTTTTTCATAGCTTTTAAAAATCAAGATTTTTTTGGTGTACGGGGAAGAAAATTCCTGATGCCGGGGTCAGAGAGTTTTGTGCCCAGGAGGTGAATTTTTTTTCCCCACCCAAATCTATAAACAGACGCCGGAATGAGATTCGGGGTTGAATTTCGTGCTTAAAAATGGTGTTTTTTATAGCTTTTAAAAATCAAGAATTTTTTGGTGTCCGGGGAAGAAAATTCCTGATGCCGGAGTCAGGGACTTTTGTGCCCAGGAGGTGAAATTATTTTCCACTCAAATGTAAAAACGGATGCCAGAATTAGATTTGGGGTTTAATTTCATGCTTAAAAATGGTTTTTTCTATAGATTTTAAAAATCAAGGTTTTTTCGTGTCCAGGGAAGAAAATTCCTGATGCCGGGGTGAGGGATTTTTGTGCCCAGGAGGTGAATTTTTCGTTGTTGACCCAAATGTAAAAACGGATGCCAGAATTACATTCGGGGTTTAAATTCACGCTTAAAAATTGTGTTTTTTATACTTTTTAAAAATCAAGCATTTTTTGGTGTCTGGCCAAGTAAATTTCTGATGCCGGGGTCAGGGATTTTATTTGCCTAGGAGGTAAACATTTTTTTTTTACCCAAATGTAAAAACGGACGCCAGAATTAGATTTGGGGTTTAATTTCATGCTTAAAAATGGTGTTTTATATAGATTTTAAAAATCAAGGTTTTTTGGTGTCCGGGGAAGAAAATTCCTGATGCCAGAGTCAAGGATTTTTGTGCCCAGGAGGTGAATTTTTTTTTTGACACAAATGTAAAAACCTAGGACAGTATGAGATTCGGGGTTGAATTTCATCCTTAGAAATGGTGTTTTTTATAGATTTTAAAAATCAAGATTTTTTTGTGTCCAGGGAAGAAAATTCGTGATGCCGGGGTCAGGATTTTTGTGCCCAGGAGGTAAATTTTTTTTGACCCAAATGTAAAAACAGACACCAGAATTAGATTCGAGTTTTAATTTCATCCTTAAAAATGGTTTTTTTCATAGATTTTAAAAATCAAGAATTTTTTGGTGTCCGGGCAAGAAAATTCCTGATGCCAGGGTCAGGGATTTTTGTGCCCAGGAGGTGAATTTTTTTTTTGACCCAAATGTAAAAATGGACACCAGAATTACATTCCGGGTTGAATTTCACGCTTAAAAATGGTGTTTTTTATAGTTTTTAAAAATCAAGAATTTTTTGTTGTCCGGGAAAGGAAATTACTTTTGCCGGGGTCAGGGATTTTCTTTGCCTAGGAGGTGAACATTTTTTTTTTGACTCAAATGTAAAAACGGACGCCAGAATTAGATTTGGGGTTTAATTTCATGCTTAAAAATGGTGTTTTCTATAGATTTTAAAAATCAAGGTTTTTTGGTGTCCGGGGAAGAAAATTCCTGGTGCCGGGGTGAGGGATTTTTGTGCCCAGGAGGTGAATATTTCGTTGTTGACCCAAATGTAAAAACGGATGCCAGAATTAGATTTGGGGTTTAATTTCACGCTTAAAAATGGTGTTTTTTATACTTTTTAAAAATCAAGCATTTTTTGGTGTCCGGGCAAGTAAATTTTTGATGCCGGGGTCAGGGATTTTTGTGCCCAGGGGGTGAAATTTTTTTTTTGACCCAAATGTAAAAATGGACACTAGAATTAGTTTCGGGGTTGAATTTCGTCCTTAGAAATGGTGTTTTTTATAGTTTTTAAAAATCAAGAATTTTTTGGTGTCCGGGGAAGAAAATTCGTGATGCTGGGGTCAGGGATTTTTGTGCCCAGGAGGTGAAATACTTTTTTTTGACCCAAATGTAAAAACGGACTCCAGAATTAGATTTGGGGTTTAATTTCATCCTTGAAAATGGTGTTTTTCATAGATTTTAAAAATCAAGATTTTTTTGTGTCCGGGGAAGAAAATTCGTGATGCCAGGAATTTTTATGCCCAGCAGGTAAATTGTTTTTTGACCCAAATGTAAAAGCAGACACCAGAATTAGATTCGAGGTTTAATTGCATCCTTAAAAATGGTGTTTTCTATACTTTTTATAAATGAAGATATTTTTGGTGTCCGGGGAAGGAAATTCCTGATGCCGGCGTCAGGGATTTTTGTGCCCAGGAGGTGAAAATTTTTTTTGACCCAAATGTAAAATTCGATTCCAGAATGAGGTTTTGGGTTGCATTTCATCCTTAAAAATGGTGTTTTTTATAGTTTTTGTAAATGAACATTTTTGGGGTGTCCGGGGGACAAAATTCCTGATGCCGGTTTCAGGGATTTTTGTGCCCAGGAGGTGAATTTTTTTTTGACCCAAATGTAAAAACGGACACCAGAATTACATTCAGGGTTGAATTTCATCCTTGAAAATGGTGTTTTTCATAGATTTTAAAAATCAAGATTTTTTGATGTCCGGGGAAGAAAACTCCTGATGCCGGTGTAAGGGATTTTTGTGCCCAGGAGGTGAAATTTTTTTTTTGACCCAAATGTAAAAACGGACACCAGAATTAGATTCGGGGTTGAATTTCTTCCTTAAAAATGGTGTTTTTTTATAGATTTTAAAAATCAATGATTTTTGGTTTCCGGGGAAGAAAATTCCTGATGCCGGGGTCAGGGATTTTTGTGCCCAGGAGGTGAATTTTTTTTTACCCAAATGTAAAAACGGAAGCCAGAATTACATTCGGGGTTGAATTTCACGCTTAAAAATGATGTTATTTATACTTTTTAAAAATCAAGGTTTTTTGGTTTCCGGGGAAGAAAATTCGTGATGCCGGGGTCAGGGATTTTTGTGTCCAGGAGGTGAATTTTTTGTTGTTGACCCAAATGTAAAAACGGATGCCAGAATTACATTCGGGATTTAATTTCACACTTAAAAATGGAGTTTTTTATACTTTTTAAAAATCAAGCATTTTTTGGTGTCCAGGGAAGAAAATTCGTGATGCCGGAGTCAGGGATTTTTGTGCCCAGGAGGTGAATATTTTTTTTGACCCAAATGTAAAAACGGATGCCAGAATTAGATTTGGGGTTGAATTTCGTCCTTCAAAATGGTGTTTTTCATAGTTTTTAAAAATGAAGATTTTTTTGGTGTCCGTGGAAGAAAATTCTTGATGCCGGAGTCAGGGATTTTTGGGCCCAGGAGGTGAATGTTTTTTTTTACTCAAATCCAAAAACGGACATCAGAATGAGATTCGGGTTTGAATTTCATCCTTAAAAATGTTGTTTTCATAGCTTTTAAAAATCAAGATTTTTTTGGTGTACGGGGAAGAAAATTCCTGATGCCGGAGTCAGGGACTTTTGTGCCCAGGAGGTGAAATTATTTTCCACTCAAATGTAAAAACGGACGCCAGAATTAGATTTGGGGTTTAATTTCATGCTTAAAAATGGTGTTTTCTATAGATTTTAAAAATCAAGGTTTTTTGGTGTCCGTGGAAGAAAATTCCTGATGCCGGGGTGAGGGATTTTTGTGCCCAGGATGTGAATTTTTCGTTGTTGACCCAAATGTAAAAACGGATGCCAGAATTACATTCGGGGTTTAATTTCACGCTTAAAAATTGTGTTTTTTTATACTTTTTAAAAATCAAGCATTTTTTGGTGTCTGGGCTAGTAAATTTCTGATGCCGGGGTCAGGGATATTTGTGCCCAGGAGGTGAATTTTTCGTTGTTGACCCAAATGTAAAAACGGATGCCAGAATTACATTCGGGGTTGAATTTCACGCTTAAAAATGGTGTTTTTTATAGTTTTTAAAAATCAAGAATTTTTTGTTGTCCGGGAAAGAAAATTACTGATGCCGGGGTCAGGGATTTTATTTGCCTAGGAGGTGAACATTATTTTTTTGACTCAAATGTAAAAACGGACGCCAGAATTAGATTTGGGGTTTAATTTCATGCTTAAAAATGGTGTTTTCTCTAGATTTTAAAAATCAAGGTTTTTTGGTGTCCGGGGAAGAAAATTCCTGATGCCGGGGTGAGGGATTTTTGTGCCCAGGAGGTGAATATTTCGTTGTTGACCCAAATGTAAAAACGGATGCCAGAATTACATTCGGGGTTTAATTTCACGCTTAAAAATGGTGTTTTTTATACTTTTTAAAGATCAAGCATTTTTTGGTGTCCGGGCTAGTAAATTTCTGATGCCGGGGTCAGGGATTTTTGTGCCCAGGAGGTGAAAAAGATTTTTTGACACAAATGTAAAAACCGAGTCCAGTATGAGATTCGGGGTTGAATTTCATCCTTAGAAATGGTGTTTTTTATACTTTTTAAAAATCAAGCATTTTTTGGTGTCCGGGCAAGTAAATTTCTGATTTCGGAGTCAGGGATTTTTGTGCCCAGGAGGTGACATTTTTTTTGACCCAAATGTAAAAACGGACGCCAGAATTACATTCGGGGTTGAATTTCACGCTTAAAAATGGTGTTTTTTATAGTTTTTAAAAATCAAGCATTTTTTGGTGTCCGGGGAAGAAAATTCCTGTTGCCGGGTTCAGGGATTTTTGTGCCCAGCGGGTGAAAATTTTTTTTTGACCCAAATGTAAAAACGGACGCCAGAATTAGATTCAGGGTTGAATTTCATCCTTGAAAATGGTGTTTTTCATAGATTTTAAAAATCAAGATTTTTTTGTGTCCAGGGAAGAAAATTCGTGATGCCGGGGTCAGGGATTTTTGTGCCCAGGAGGTAAATTTTTTTTGACCCAAATGTAAAAACAGACACCAGAATTAGATTCGAGTTTTAATTTCATCCTTAAAAATGGTTTTTTTCATAGATTTTAAAAATCAAGATTTTTTGATGTCCGGGGAAGAAAATTCGTGATGCCGGGGTCAGGGATTTTTGTGCCCAGGAGGTAAATTTTTTTTTGACACAAATGTAAAAACCGAGGCCAGTATGAGATTCGGGGTTGAATTTAATCCTTAAAAATGGTTTTTTTCATAGATTTTAAAAACCAAGATTTTTTGGTGTCCGGGGAAGAAAATTCCTGATGCCGGAGTCAGGGATTTTTGTGCCCAGGGGGTGAAATTTTTTTTTTAACCCAAATGTAAAAATGGACACTAGAATTAGTTTCGGGGTTGAATTTCGTCCTTAAAAATTGTGTTTTTTATACTTTGACCCAAATGTAAAAATGGACACCAGAATTACATTCAGGGTTGAATTTCACGCTTAAAAATGGTGTTTTTTATAGTTTTTAAAAATCAAGAATTTTTTGTTGTCCGGGAAAGAAAATTACTGATGCCGGGGTCAGGGATTTTATTTGCCTAGGAGGTGAACATTTTTTTTTGACTCAAATGTAAAAACGGACGCCAGAATTAGATTTGGGGTTTAATTTCATGCTTAAAAATGGTGTTTTCTCTAGATTTTAAAAATCAAGGTTTTTTGGTGTCCGGGGAAGAAAATTCCTGATGCCGGGGTGAGGGATTTTTGTGCCCAGGAGGTGAATATTTCGTTGTTGACCCAAATGTAAAAACGGATGCCAGAATTACATTCGGGGTTTAATTTCACGCTTAAAAATGGTGTTTTTTATACTTTTTAAAGATCAAGCATTTTTTGGTGTCCGGGCTTGTAAATTTCTGATGCCGGGGTCAGGGATTTTTGTGCCCAGGAGGTGAAAAAGATTTTTTGACACAAATGTAAAAACTGAGGCCAGTATGAGATTCGGGGTTGAATTTCATCCTTAGAAATGGTGTTTTTTATACTTTTTAAAAATCAAGCATTTTTTGGTGTCCGGGCAAGTAAATTTCTGATTTCGGAGTCAGGGATTTTTGTGCCCAGGAGGTGACATTTTTTTTGACCCAAATGTAAAAACGGACGCCAGAATTACATTCGGGGTTGAATTTCACGCTTAAAAATGGTGTTTTTTATAGTTTTTAAAAATCAAGCATTTTTTGGTGTCCGGGGAAGAAAATTCCTGTTGCCGGGTTCAGGGATTTTTGTGCCCAGCGGGTGAAAATTTTTTTTTGACCCAAATGTAAAAACGGACGCCAGAATTAGATTCAGGGTTGAATTTCATCCTTGAAAATGGTGTTTTTCATAGATTTTAAAAATCAAGATTTTTTTGTGTCCAGGGAAGAAAATTCGTGATGCCGGGGTCAGGGATTTTTGTGCCCAGGAGGTAAATTTTTTTTGACCCAAATGTAAAAACAGACACCAGAATTAGATTCGAGTTTTAATTTCATCCTTAAAAATGGTTTTTTTCATAGATTTTAAAAATCAAGATTTTTTGATGTCCGGGGAAGAAAATTCGTGATGCCGGGGTCAGGGATTTTTGTGCCCAGGAGGTAAATTTTTTTTTGACACAAATGTAAAAACCGAGGCCAGTATGAGATTCGGGGTTGAATTTAATCCTTAAAAATGGTTTTTTTCATAGATTTTAAAAACCAAGATTTTTTGGTGTCCGGGGAAGAAAATTCCTGATGCCGGAGTCAGGGATTTTTGTGCCCAGGGGGTGAAATTTTTTTTTTAACCCAAATGTAAAAATGGACACTAGAATTAGTTTCGGGGTTGAATTTCGTCCTTAAAAATTGTGTTTTTTATACTTTGACCCAAATGTAAAAATGGACACCAGAATTACATTCAGGGTTGAATTTCACGCTTAAAAATGGTGTTTTTTATAGTTTTTAAAAATCAAGAATTTTTTGTTGTCCGGGAAAGAAAATTACTGATGCCGGGGTCAGGGATTTTATTTGCCTAGGAGGTGAACATTTTTTTTTTACTCAAATGTAAAAACGGACGCCAGAATTAGATTTGGGGTTTAATTTCATGCTTAAAAATGGTGTTTTCTCTAGATTTTAAAAATCAAGGTTTTTTGGTGTCCGGGGAAGAAAATTCCTGATGCCGGGGTGAGGGATTTTTGTGCCCAGGAGGTGAAAAAGATTTTTTGACACAAATGTAAAAACCGAGTCCAGTATGAGATTCGGGGTTGAATTTCATCCTTAGAAATGGTGTTTTTTATACTTTTTAAAAATCAAGCATTTTTTGGTGTCCGGGCAAGTAAATTTCTGATTTCGGAGTCAGGGATTTTTGTGCCCAGGAGGTGATTTTTTTTTGACCCAAATGTAAAAATGGACACCAGAATTACATTCGGGGTTGAATTTCACGCTTAAAAATGGTGTTTTTTATAGTTTTTAAAAATCAAGAATTTTTTGTTGTCCGGGAAAGAAAATTACTGATGCCGGGGTCAGGGATTTTATTTGCCTAGGAGGTGAACATTATTTTTTTGACTCAAATGTAAAAACGGACGCCAGAATTAGATTTGGGGTTTAATTTCATGCTTAAAAATGGTGTTTTCTATATTTTTTAAAAATCAAGGTTTTTTGGTGTCCGGGGAAGAAAATTCCTGATGCCGGGGTGAGGGATTTTTGTGCCCAGGAGGTGAATATTTCGTTGTTGACCCAAATGTAAAAACGGATGCCAGAATTACATTCGGGGTTTAATTTCACGCTTAAAAATGGTGTTTTTTATACTTTTTAAAGATCAAGCATTTTTTGGTGTCCGGGCTAGTAAATTTCTGATGCCGGGGTCAGGGATTTTTGTGCCCAGGAGGTGAAAAATATTTTTTGACACAAATGTAAAAACCGAGTCCAGTATGAGATTCGGGGTTGAATTTCATCCTTAGAAATGGTGTTTTTTATACTTTTTAAAAATCAAGCATTTTTTGGTGTCCGGGCAAGTAAATTTCTGATTTCGGAGTCAGGGATTTTTGTGCCCAGGAGGTGACATTTTTTTTGACCCAAATGTAAAAACGGACGCCAGAATTACATTCGGGGTTGAATTTCACGCTTAAAAATGGTGTTTTTTATAGTTTTTAAAAATCAAGCATTTTTTGGTGTCCGGGGAAGAAAATTCCTGTTGCCGGGTTCAGGGATTTTTGTGCCCAGCGGGTGAAAATTTTTTTTTGACCCAAATGTAAAAACGGACGCCAGAATTAGATTCAGGGTTGAATTTCATCCTTGAAAATGGTGTTTTTCATAGATTTTAAAAATCAAGATTTTTTTGTGTCCAGGGAAGAAAATTCGTGATGCCGGGGTCAGGGATTTTTGTGCCCAGGAGGTAAATTTTTTTTGACCCAAATGTAAAAACAGACACCAGAATTAGATTCGAGTTTTAATTTCATCCTTAAAAATGGTTTTTTTCATAGATTTTAAAAACCAAGATTTTTTGGTGTCCGGGGAAGAAAATTCCTGATGCCGGAGTCAGGGATTTTTGTGCCCAGGGGGTGAAATTTTTTTTTTAACCCAAATGTAAAAATGGACACTAGAATTAGTTTCGGGGTTGAATTTCGTCCTTAAAAATTGTGTTTTTTATACTTTGACCCAAATGTAAAAATGGACACCAGAATTACATTCAGGGTTGAATTTCACGCTTAAAAATGGTGTTTTTTATAGTTTTTAAAAATCAAGAATTTTTTGTTGTCCGGGAAAGAAAATTACTGATGCCGGGGTCAGGGATTTTATTTGCCTAGGAGGTGAACATTTTTTTTTTACTCAAATGTAAAAACGGACGCCAGAATTAGATTTGGGGTTTAATTTCATGCTTAAAAATGGTGTTTTCTCTAGATTTTAAAAATCAAGGTTTTTTGGTGTCCGGGGAAGAAAATTCCTGATGCCGGGGTGAGGGATTTTTGTGCCCAGGAGGTGAAAAAGATTTTTTGACACAAATGTAAAAACCGAGTCCAGTATGAGATTCGGGGTTGAATTTCATCCTTAGAAATGGTGTTTTTTATACTTTTTAAAAATCAAGCATTTTTTGGTGTCCGGGCAAGTAAATTTCTGATTTCGGAGTCAGGGATTTTTGTGCCCAGGAGGTGATTTTTTTTTGACCCAAATGTAAAAATGGACACCAGAATTACATTCGGGGTTGAATTTCACGCTTAAAAATGGTGTTTTTTATAGTTTTTAAAAATCAAGAATTTTTTGTTGTCCGGGAAAGAAAATTACTGATGCCGGGGTCAGGGATTTTATTTGCCTAGGAGGTGAACATTATTTTTTTGACTCAAATGTAAAAACGGACGCCAGAATTAGATTTGGGGTTTAATTTCATGCTTAAAAATGGTGTTTTCTATATTTTTTAAAAATCAAGGTTTTTTGGTGTCCGGGGAAGAAAATTCCTGATGCCGGGGTGAGGGATTTTTGTGCCCAGGAGGTGAATATTTCGTTGTTGACCCAAATGTAAAAACGGATGCCAGAATTACATTCGGGGTTTAATTTCACGCTTAAAAATGGTGTTTTTTATACTTTTTAAAGATCAAGCATTTTTTGGTGTCCGGGCTAGTAAATTTCTGATGCCGGGGTCAGGGATTTTTGTGCCCAGGAGGTGAAAAAGATTTTTTGACACAAATGTAAAAACCGAGTCCAGTATGAGATTCGGGGTTGAATTTCATCCTTAGAAATGGTGTTTTTTATACTTTTTAAAAATCAAGCATTTTTTGGTGTCCGGGCAAGTAAATTTCTGATTTCGGAGTCAGGGATTTTTGTGCCCAGGAGGTGACATTTTTTTTGACCCAAATGTAAAAACGGACGCCAGAATTACATTCGGGGTTGAATTTCACGCTTAAAAATGGTGTTTTTTATAGTTTTTAAAAATCAAGCATTTTTTGGTGTCCGGGGAAGAAAATTCCTGTTGCCGGGTTCAGGGATTTTTGTGCCCAGCGGGTGAAAATTTTTTTTTGACCCAAATGTAAAAACGGACGCCAGAATTAGATTCAGGGTTGAATTTCATCCTTGAAAATGGTGTTTTTCATAGATTTTAAAAATCAAGATTTTTTTGTGTCCAGGGAAGAAAATTCGTGATGCCGGGGTCAGGGATTTTTGTGCCCAGGAGGTAAATTTTTTTTGACCCAAATGTAAAAACAGACACCAGAATTAGATTCGAGTTTTAATTTCATCCTTAAAAATGGTTTTTTTCATAGATTTTAAAAATCAAGATTTTTTGATGTCCGGGGAAGAAAATTCGTGATGCCGGGGTCAGGGATTTTTGTGCCCAGGAGGTAAATTTTTTTTTGACACAAATGTAAAAACCGAGGCCAGTATGAGATTCGGGGTTGAATTTAATCCTTAAAAATGGTTTTTTTCATAGATTTTAAAAACCAAGATTTTTTGGTGTCCGGGGAAGAAAATTCCTGATGCCGGAGTCAGGGATTTTTGTGCCCAGGGGTTGAAATTTTTTTTTTAACCCAAATGTAAAAATGGACACTAGAATTAGTTTCGGGGTTGAATTTCGTCCTTAAAAATTGTGTTTTTTATACTTTGACCCAAATGTAAAAATGGACACCAGAATTACATTCAGGGTTGAATTTCACGCTTAAAAATGGTGTTTTTTATAGTTTTTAAAAATCAAGAATTTTTTGTTGTCCGGGAAAGAAAATTACTGATGCCGGGGTCAGGGATTTTATTTGCCTAGGAGGTGAACATTTTTTTTTGACTCAAATGTAAAAACGGACGCCAGAATTAGATTTGGGGTTTAATTTCATGCTTAAAAATGGTGTTTTCTCTAGATTTTAAAAATCAAGGTTTTTTGGTGTCCGGGGAAGAAAATTCCTGATGCCGGGGTGAGGGATTTTTGTGCCCAGGAGGTGAAAAAGATTTTTTGACACAAATGTAAAAACCGAGTCCAGTATGAGATTCGGGGTTGAATTTCATCCTTAGAAATGGTGTTTTTTATACTTTTTAAAAATCAAGCATTTTTTGGTGTCCGGGCAAGTAAATTTCTGATTTCGGAGTCAGGGATTTTTGTGCCCAGGAGGTGACATTTTTTTTGCCCCAAATGTAAAAACGGACGCCAGAATTACATTCGGGGTTGAATTTCACGCTTAAAAATGGTGTTTTTTATAGTTTTTAAAAATCAAGCTTTTTTTGGTGTGCGGGGAAGTAAATTTTTGATGCCGGGGTCAGGGATTTTTGTGCCCAGGGGGTGAAATTTTTTTTTTGACCCAAATGTAAAAATGGACACTAGAATTAGTTTCGGGGTTGAATTTCATCCTTAAAAATGGTGCTTTTTATAGTTTTTAAAAATCAAGAATTTTTTTGGTGTCCGGGCAAGAAAATTCCTGATGCCAGAGTCAGGGATTTTTGTGCCCAGGAGGTGAAAAAGATTTTTTGACACAAATGTAAAAACTGAGGCCAGTATGAGATTCGGGGTTGAATTTCATCCTTAAAAATGGTTTTTTTCATAGATTTTAAAAATCAAGAATTTTTTGGTGTCCAGGAAAGAAAATTCCTGATGCCGGGGTCAGGGATTTTTGTGCCCAGGAGGTGAATTTTTTTTTTGACCCAAATGTAAAAATGGACACCAGAATTACATTCGGGGTTGAATTTCACGCTTAAAAATGGTGTTTTTTATAGTTTTTAAAAATCAAGAATTTTTTGGTGTCCGGGAAAGAAAATTACTGATGCCGGGCTCAGGGATTTTTGTGCCCAGGAGGTGATTTTTTTTTGACCCAAATGTAAAAATGGACACCAGAATTACATTCGGGGTTGAATTTCACGCTTAAAAATGGTGCTTTTTATAGTTTTTAAAAATCAAGAATTTTTTGTTGTCCGGGAAAGAAAATTACTGATGCCGGGGTCAGGGATTTTTGTGCCCAGGAGGTGAAATTTTTTTATTGACTCAAATGTAAAAACGGATGCCAGAATTAGATTCGGGGTTGAATTTAGTCCTTCAAAATGGTGCTTTTCATAGCTTTTAAAAATCAAGAATTTTTTGGTGTCCTGGGAAGGAAATTCCTGATGCCGGGGGTCAGGACCTTTTGTGCCCAGGAGGTGAATGTTGTTTTTTTTACTCAAATCTAAAAACGGACACCAGAATGAGATTCGGGGTTGAATTTCATCCTTAAAAATGGAGTTTTTCATAGTTTATAAAAATTAAGATTTATTTCGTGTCCGGGGAAGAAAATTCCTGATGCCGGGGTAAGGGATTTTTGTGCCCAGGAGGTGAAATTATTTTCCACTCAAATGTAAAAACGGATGCCAGAATTAGATTTGGGGTTTAATTTCATGCTTAAAAATGGTGTTTTCTATAGATTTTAAAAATCAAGGTTTTTTGGTGTCCGGGGAAGAAAATTTCTGATGCCGGGGTCAGGGATTTTTGTGCCCAGGAGGTGAGTTTTTCGTTGTTGACCCAAATGTAAAAACGGATGCCAGAATTAGATTTGGGGTTGAATTTCGTCCTTCAAAATGGTGTTTTTCATAGTTTTTAAAAATGAAGATTTTTTTGGTGTCTGTGGAAGAAAATTCCTGATGCCGGAGTCAGGGATTTTTGGGCCCAGGAGGTGAATGTTTTTTTTTACTCAAATCCAAAAACGGACACCAGAATGAGATTCGGGGTTGAATTTCATCCTTAAAAATGGTGTTTTCATAGCTTTTGAAAATCAAGATTTTTTTGGTGTCTGGGTAAGAAATTCCTTATGCCGATTTTTAGCCCAGGAGGTGAAAAAAAAATTCTGCCTCAAATCTAAAAACGGACACCAGAATGAGATTCGGGGTTGCTTTTTGTCCTTAAAAATCTCATTTTTCATAGCATTTAAAAATCAAGATTTTTTTGGTGTGCGGGGAAGAAAATTCCTGATGTCAGGGATTTTTGTGCCCAGGAGGTGAATATTTTTTTTGACCCAAATGTAAAAATGGATGCCAGAATTAGATTTGGGGTTGAATTTCGTCCTTCAATATGGTGTTTTTCATAGTTTTTAAAAATCAAGATTTTTTTGGTGTCCTGGGAAGATAATTCCTGATGCCAGGGTCAGGGATTTTTGTGCCCAGGAGGTGAATATTTTTTTTGACCCAAATGTAAAAACGGATGTCAGAATTAGATTTGGGGTTGAATTTTGTCCTTAAAAATGGTGTTTTTCGTAATTTTTAAAAATCAAGATTTTGTTGGGAAGAAAATGCCTGATGCCGGAGTCAGAGATTTTTGTGCCCAGGAGGTGAAATTTTTTTTTCCACCCAAATCTATAAACGGACGCCGGAATGAGATTCGGGGTTGAATTTCGTGCTTAAAAAGGGTGTTTTTCATAGCTTTTAAAAATCAAGATTTTTTTGGTGTCCGGGGAAGAAAATTCCTGATGCCGGGGTCAGTGACTTTTGTGCCCAGGAGGTGAAATTATTTTCCACCCAAATGTAAAAACGCACACCAGAATGAGATTCGGGGTTGAATTTCATTCTTTAAAATGATGTTTTTCATAGCTTTTAAAAATCAAGAATTTTTTGGTGTCCCGGGAAGAAAATTCCTGATGCCGGAGTCAGGGATTTTTGTGCCCAGGAGGTGAATTTTTCGTTGTTGACCCAAATGTAAAAACGGATGCCAGAATTACATTCGGGGTTTAATTTCACGCTTAAAAATTGTGTTTTTTATACTTTTTAAAAATCAAGAATTTTTTGGTGTCCGGGCTAGTAAATTTCTGATGCCGGGGTCAGGGATTTTTGTGCCCAGGAGGTGATTTTTTTTTTTGACCCAAATGTAAAAATGGACACCAGAATTACATTCAGGGTTGAATTTCACGCTTAAAAATGGTGTTTTTTATAGTTTTTAAAAATCAAGAATTTTTTGTTGTCCGGGAAAGAAAATTACTGATGCCGGGGTCAGGGATTTTATTTGCCTAGGAGGTGAACATTTTTTTTTTGACTCAAATGTAAAAACGGACGCCAGAATTAGATTTGGGGTTTAATTTCATGCTTAAAAATGGTGTTTTCTCTAGATTTTAAAAATCAAGGTTTTTTGGTGTCCGGGGAAGAAAATTCCTGATGCCGGGGTGAGGGATTTTTGTGCCCAGGAGGTGAATATTTCGTTGTTGACACAAATGTAAAAACGGATGCCAGAATTACATTCGGGGTTTAATTTCACGCTTAAAAATGGTGTTTTTTATACTTTTTAAAAATCAAGCATTTTTTGGTGTCCGGGCTAGTAAATTTCTGATGCCGGGGTGAGGGATTTTTGTGCCCAGGAGGTGAAAAAGATTTTTTGACACAAATGTAAAAACCGAGTCCAGTATGAGATTCGGGCTTGAATTTCATCCTTAGAAATGGTGTTTTTTATACTTTTTAAAAATCAAGCATTTTTTGGTGTCCGGGCAAGTAAATTTCTGATTTCGGAGTCAGGGATTTTTGTGCCCAGGAGGTGACATTTTTTTTGCCCCAAATGTAAAAACGGACGCCAGAATTACATTCGGGGTTGAATTTCACGCTTAAAAATGGTGTTTTTTATAGTTTTTAAAAATCAAGCTTTTTTTGGTGTGCGGGGAAGTAAATTTTTGATGCCGGGGTCAGGGATTTTTGTGCCCAGGGGGTGAATTTTTTTTTTTGACCCAAATGTAAAAATGGACACTAGAATTAGTTTCGGGGTTGAATTTCATCCTTAAAAATGGTGCTTTTTATAGTTTTTAAAAATCAAGAATTTTTTTGGTGTCCGGGCAAGAAAATTCCTGATGCCAGAGTCAGGGATTTTTGTGCCCAGGAGGTGAAAAAGATTTTTTGACACAAATGTAAAAACTGAGGCCAGTATGAGATTCGGGGTTGAATTTCATCCTTAAAAATGGTTTTTTTCATAGATTTTAAAAATCAAGAATTTTTTGGTGTCCAGGAAAGAAAATTCCTGATGCCGGGGTCAGGGATTTTTGTGCCCAGGAGGTGAATTTTTTTTTTGACCCAAATGTAAAAATGGACACCAGAATTACATTCGGGGTTGAATTTCACGCTTAAAAATGGTGTTTTTTATAGTTTTTAAAAATCAAGAATTTTTTGGTGTCCGGGAAAGAAAATTACTGATGCCGGGGTCAGGGATTTTTGTGCCCAGGGGGTGAAATTTTTTTTTTGACCCAAATGTAAAAATGGACACTAGAATTAGTTTCGGGGTTGAATTTCGTCCTTAGAAATGGTGTTTTTTATAGTTTTTAAAAATCAAGAATTTTTTGGTGTCCGGGGAAGAAAATTCGTGATGCTGGGGTCAGGGATTTTTGTGCCCAGGAGGTGAAATGCTTTTTTTTGACCCAAATGTAAAAACGGACTCCAGAATTAGATTTGGGGTTTAATTTCATCCTTGAAAATGGTGTTTTTCATAGATTTTAAAAATCAAGATTTTTTTGTGTCCGGGGAAGAAAATTCGTGATGCCAGGAATTTTTATGCCCAGCAGGTAAATTGTTTTTTGACCCAAATGTAAAAGCAGACACCAGAATTAGATTCGAGGTTTAATTGCATCCTTAAAAATGGTGTTTTCTATACTTTTTATAAATGAAGATATTTTTGGTGTCCGGGGAAGGAAATTCCTGATGCCGGCGTCAGGGATTTTTGTGCCCAGGAGGTGAAAATTTTTTTTGACCCAAATGTAAAATTCGATTCCAGAATGAGGTTTGGGGTTGCATTTCATCCTTAAAAATGGTGTTTTTTATAGTTTTTGTAAATGAACATTTTTGGGGTGTCCGGGGGACAAAATTCCTGATGCCGGTGTCAGGGATTTTTGTGCCCAGGAGGTGAATTTTTTTTTTGACCCAAATGTAAAAACGAACACCAGAATTACATTCAGGGTTGAATTTCATCCTTGAAAATGGTGTTTTTCATAGATTTTAAAAATCAAGATTTTTTGATGTCCGGGGAAGAAAACTCCTGATGCCGGTGTCAGGGATTTTTGTGCCCAGGAGGTGAAATTTTTTTTTTGACCCAAATGTAAAAACGGACACCAGAATTAGATTCGGGGTTGAATTTCTTCCTTAAAAATGGTGTTTTTTTATAGATTTTAAAAATCAATGATTTTTGGTTTCCGGGGAAGAAAATTCCTGATGCCGGGGTCAGGGATTTTTGTGCCCAGGAGGTGAATTTTTTTTTTACCCAAATGTAAAAACGGAAGCCAGAATTACATTCGGGGTTGAATTTCACGCTTAAAAATGATGTTATTTATACTTTTTAAAAATCAAGGTTTTTTGGTTTCCGGGGAAGAAAATTCGTGATGCCGGGGTCAGGGAGTTTTGTGCCCAGGAGGTAAATTTTTTTTTGACACAAATGTAAAAACCGAGGCCAGTATGAGATTCGTGGTTGAATTTCGTCCTTAGAAATGGTGTTTTTTATAGTTTTTAAAAATCAAGCATTTTTTGGTGTCCGGGGAAGCAAATTCGTGATGCCGTGGTCAGGGATTTTTGTGTCCAGGAGGTGAATTTTTTTTTGTTGACCCAAATGTAAAAACGGATGCCAGAATTACATTCGGGATTTAATTTCACACTTAAAAATGGAGTTTTTTATACTTTTTAAAAATCAAGCATTTTTTGGTGTCCAGGGAAGAAAATTCGTGATGCCGGAGTCAGGGATTTTTGTGCCCAGGAGGTGAATATTTTTTTTGACCCAAATGTAAAAACGGATGCCAGAATTAGATTTGGGGTTGAATTTCGTCCTTCAAAATGGTGTTTTTCATAGTTTTTAAAAATGAAGATTTTTTTGGTGTCCGTGGAAGAAAATTCCTGATGCCGGAGTCAGGGATTTTTGGGCCCAGGAGGTGAATGTTTTTTTTTACTCAAATCCAAAAACGGACATCAGAATGAGATTCGGGGTTGAATTTCATCCTTAAAAATGGTGTTTTCATAGCTTTTAAAAATCAAGATTTTTTTGGTGTACGGGGAAGAAAATTCCTGATGCCGGGGTCAGAGAGTTTTGTGCCCAGGAGGTGAATTTTTTTTCCCACCCAAATCTATAAACAGACGCCGGAATGAGATTCGGGGTTGAATTTCGTGCTTAAAAATGGTGTTTTTCATAGCTTTTATAAATCAAGAATTTTTTGGTGTCCGGGGAAGAAAATTCCTGATGCCGGAGTCAGGGACTTTTGTGCCCAGGAGGTGAAATTATTTTCCACTCAAATGTAAAAACGGACGCCAGAATTAGATTTGGGGTTTAATTTCATGCTTAAAAATGGTGTTTTCTATAGATTTTAAAAATCAAGGTTTTTTGGTGTCCGTGGAAGAAAATTCCTGATGCCGGGGTGAGGGATTTTTGTGCCCAGGAGGTGAATTTTTCGTTGTTGACCCAAATGTAAAAACGGATGCCAGAATTACATTCGGGGGTTAATTTCACGCTTAAAAATTGTGTTTTTTATACTTTTTAAAAATCAAGCATTTTTTGGTGTCCGGGAAAGAAAATTACTGATGCCGGGGTCAGGGATTTTATTTGCCTAGGAGGTGAACATTATTTTTTTGACTCAAATGTAAAAACGGACGCCAGAATTAGATTTGGGGTTTAATTTTATGCTTAAAAATGGTGTTTTCTATATTTTTTAAAAATCAAGGTTTTTTGGTGTCCGGGGAAGAAAATTCCTGATGCCGGGGTGAGGGATTTTTGTGCCCAGGAGGTGAATATTTCGTTGTTGACCCAAATGTAAAAACGGATGCCAGAATTACATTCGGGGTTTAATTTCACGCTTAAAAATGGTGTTTTTTATACTTTTTAAAAATCAAGCATTTTTTGGTGTCCGGGCTAGTAAATTTCTGATGCCGGGGTCAGGGATTTTTGTGCCCAGGAGGTGAAAAAGATTTTTTGACACAAATGTAAAAACCGAGTCCAGTATGAGATTCGGGGTTGAATTTCATCCTTAGAAATGGTGTTTTTTATACTTTTTAAAAATCAAGCATTTTTTGGTGTCCGGGCAAGTAAATTTCTGATTTCGGAGTCAGGGATTTTTGTGCCCAGGAGGTGACATTTTTTTTGACCCAAATGTAAAAACGGACGCCAGAATTACATTCGGGGTTGAATTTCACGCTTAAAAATGGTGTTTTTTATAGTTTTTAAAAATCAAGCATTTTTTCGTGTCCGGGGAAGTAAATTCCTGTTGCCGGGTTCAGGGATTTTTGTGCCCAGCGGGTGAAAATTTTTTTTGACCCAAATGTAAAAACGGACGCCAGAATTAGATTCAGGGTTGAATTTCATCCTTGAAAATGGTGTTTTTCATAGATTTTAAAAATCAAGATTTTTTGGTGTCCGGGGAAGAGAATTCCTGATGCCGGAGTCAGGGATTTTTGTGCCCGGGAGGTGAGATTTTTTTTTGACCCAAATGTAAAAATGGACGCCAGAATTAGATTCGGTGTTTAATTTCACGCTTAAAAATGGTGTTTTTTATACTTTTTAAAAATCAAGCATTTTTTGGTGTCCGGGCAAGTAAATTTGTGATGCCGGGGTCAGGGATTTTTGTGCCCAGGAGGTGAAAAAGATTTTTTGACACAAATGTAAAAACCGAGTCCAGTATGAGATTCGGGGTTGAATTTCATCCTTAGAAATGGAGTTTTTTATAGATTTTAAAAATCAAGATTTTTTTGTGTCCAGGGAAGAAAATTCGTGATGCCGGGGTCAGGGATTTTTGTGCCCAGGAGGTAAATTTTTTTTTTGACACAAATGTAAAAACCGAGGCCAGTATGAGATTCGGGGTTGAATTTAATCCTTAAAAATGGTTTTTTTCATACATTTTAAAAACCAAGATTTTTTGGTGTCCGGGGAAGAAAATTCCTGATGCCGGAGTCAGGGATTTTTGTGCCCAGGGGGTGAAATTTTTTTTTTAACCCAAATGTAAAAATGGACACTAGAATTAGTTTCGGGGTTGAATTTCGTCCTTAAAAATTGTGTTTTTTATGCTTTGACCCAAATGTAAAAATGGACACCAGAATTACATTCAGGGTTGAATTTCATGCTTAAAAATGGTGTTTTTTATAGTTTTTAAAAATCAAGAATTTTTTGTTGTCCGGGCTAGTAAATTTCTGATGCCGGGGTCAGGGATTTTTGTGCCCAGGAGGTGAAAAAGATTTTTTGACACAAATGTAAAAACCGAGTCCAGTATGAGATTCGGGGTTGAATTTCATCCTTAGAAATGGTGTTTTTTATACTTTTTAAAAATCAAGCATTTTTTGGTGTCCGGGCAAGTAAATTTCTGATTTCGGAGTCAGGGATTTTTGTGCCCAGGAGGTGACATTTTTTTTGACCCAAATGTAAAAACGGACGCCAGAATTACATTCGGGGTTGAATTTCACGCTTAAAAATGGTGTTTTTTATAGTTTTTAAAAATCAAGCATTTTTTGGTGTCCGGGGAAGAAAATTCCTGTTGCCGGGTTCAGGGATTTTTGTGCCCAGCGGGTGAAAATTTTTTTTTGACCCAAATGTAAAAACGGACGCCAGAATTAGATTCAGGGTTGAATTTCATCCTTGAAAATGGTGTTTTTCATAGATTTTAAAAATCAAGATTTTTTGGTGTCCGGGGAAGAGAATTCCTGATGCCGGAGTCAGGGATTTTTGTGCCCGGGAGGTGAGATTTTTTTTTGACCTAAATGTAAAAATGGACGCCAGAATTAGATTCGGGGTTGAATTTCACCCTTGAAAATGGTGTTTTTCATAGATTTTAAAAATCAAGATTTTTTTGGTGTCAGGGGAAGAAAATTCGTGATGCCAGGGTCAGGGATTTTTGTGCCCAGGAGTTGAATTTTTTTTTGTTGACCCAAATGTAAAAACGGATGCCAGAATTACATTCGGGGTTTAATTTCACGCTTAAAAATGGTGTTTTTTATACTTTTTAAAAATCAAGCATTTTTTGGTGTCCGGGCAAGTAAATTTGTGATGCCGGGGTCAGGGATTTTTGTGCCCAGGAGGTGAAAAAGATTTTTTGACACAAATGTAAAAACCGAGTCCAGTATGAGATTCGGGGTTGAATTTCATCCTTAGAAATGGAGTTTTTTATAGATTTTAAAAATCAAGATTTTTTTGTGTCCAGGGAAGAAAATTTGTGATGCCGGGGTCAGGGATTTTTGTGCCCAGGAGGTAAATTTTTTTTGACCCAAATGTAAAAACAGACACCAGAATTAGATTCGAGTTTTAATTTCATCCTTAAAAATGGTTTTTTTCATAGATTTTAAAAATCAAGATTTTTTGATGTCCGGGGAAGAAAATTCGTGATGCCGGGGTCAGGGATTTTTGTGCCCAGGAGGTGAAATATTTTTTTTTGACCCAAATGTAAAAACGGACTCTAGAATTAGATTTGGGGTTGAATTTCATCCTTGAAAATGGTATTTTTTTATAGATTTTAAAAATCAAGGTTTTTTGGTGTCCGGGGAAGAAAATTCCTGTTGTAGGGTTCAGGGATTTTTGTGCCCAGCGGGTGAAAAATTTTTTTTGACCCAAATGTAAAAACGGACACCAGAATTAGATACAGGGTTGAATTTCATCCTTGAAAATGGTGTTTTTCATAGATTTTAAAAATCAAGATTTTTTGGTGTCCGGGGAAGAAAATTCCTGATGCCGGAGTCAGGGATTTTTGTGCCCAGGAGGTGAGATTTTTTTTTGACCCAAATGTAAAAACGGACGCCAGAATTAGATTCGGGGTTGAATTTCTTCCTTAAAAATGGTGTTTTTCATAGCTTTTAAAAATCAAGAAATTTTTGGTGTCCGGGGAAGAAAATTCGAGATGCTGGGGTCAGGGATTTTTGTACCCCGAGGTGAAATTTTTTTTCACCTAAATCTAAAAACGGACATCAGAATGCGATTCGGGGTTGGATTTAATTCTTAAAAATGGTGTTTTTCATAGCTTTTAAAAATCAAGAATTGTTTGGTGTCCGGGAAGAAAATTCCTGATGAGGCAGCAAAACCAACTGAATGGTAATAGGGAACATGTTTCACTTAGTGATGTGTTTCACTTAGTGATGGTCAGACCATGTCAATGGTAACAGCCAGTGCATGTTTAGCTCACTCAGATGTGGGAAGACCAACTCAATGGTAACAGACAACACGTGTTTCACTTAGTGACGTGTTTCACTTAGTGATGGTCAGACCACGTCAACGGTTACTGTCAGTGCACATGTAGGTCACTTAGAGATAGCAAGATCAACTCAATGGTAAAGGACAACACATTTGTTTCACTTAGCGACGTATTTCACTTAGTGACGGTCAGACCAAGTCAATGGTAACAGCCAGTGCACGTGTAGGTCACTTAGAGACGGCAAGATCAACTCAATGGTAACAGACAACACATGTGTTTCATTTAGTGACGTGTTTCACTTAGTGATGGTCAGACCAAGTCAATGGTACAAGCTAGTGCACGTGTAGGTCACTTAGAGACGGCAACATCAACTCAATGGTAACAGACAACACATGTGTTTCACTTAGTGACGGTCAGACCAAGTCAATAGTAACAGCCAGTGCACGTGTAGGTCACTTAGAGATGGCAAGACCAACTCAATGGTAACAGACAACACATGTGTTTCACTTAGTGATGTGTTTCACTTAGTGGCGGACAGGCCATGTCAATGGTAACAGCCATTGCACGTGTAGGTCACTTAGAGGCGGCAAGATCAACTCAATGGTAACAGACAACACATGTGTTTCACTTAGTGACGTGTTTCACTTAGTGACGGTCAGACCAAGTCAATGGTAACAGCCAGTGCACGTGTAGGTCACTTAGAGACGGCAAGATCAACTCAATGGTAACAGACAACACATGTGTTTCACTTAGTGACGTGTTTCACTTAGTGAGGGTCAGACCAAGTCAATGGTAACAGCCAGTGCACCTGTAGGTCACATAGAGGCGACAAGATCAACTCAATGGTAACAGACAACACATGTGTTTCACTTAGTGATGTGTTTCACTTAGTGACGGTCAGACCAAGTCAATGGTAACAGCTAGTGCACGTGTAGGTCACTTAGAGACCACAAGATCAACTCAATGGTAACAGACAACACATGTGTTTCACTTAGTGACATGTTTCACTTAGCGACGGTCAGACCAAGTCAATGGTACAAGCCAGTGCACGTGTAGGTCACTTAGAGACGGCAAGATCAACTCAATGGTAACAGACAACACATGTGTTTTACTTAGTGATGTGTTTCACTTAGTGACGGTCAGACCAAGTCAATGCTAACAGCCAGTGCACGTGTAGGTCACTTGGAGACGGCAAGACCAACTCAATGGTTACAGACAACACATGTGTTTCACTTAGTGACGTGTTTCACTTAGTGGCGGGCAGGCCAAGTCAATGGTAACAGCCAGTGCACGTGTAGGTCACTTAGAGACGGCAAGATCAACTCAATGGTAACAGACAAAACATGGTTTTCACTTAGTGACGTGTTTCACTTAGTGACGGTCAGACCAAGTCAATGGTAACAGCCAGTGCACGTGTAGGTCACTTAGAGACGGCAAGACCAACTCAATGGTAACAGACAACACATTTGTTTCACTTAGTGACATGTTTCACTTAGTGACGGTCAGACCAAGTCAATGGTAACAGCTAGTGTACGTGTAGGTCACTTAGAGACGGCAAGATCAACTCAATGGTAACAGACAACACATGTGTTTCACTTAGTGACGTGTTTCACTTAGTGACGGTCAGACCAAGTCAATGGTAACAGCCAGTGCACGTGTAGGTCACTTAGAGACGGCAAGATCAACTCAATGGTAACAGACAACACATGTGCTTCACTTAGTGATGTGTTTCACTTAGTGACGGTCATACCAAGTCAATGGTAACAGCCAGTGCACGTGTAGGTCACTTGGAGGCGGCAAGAACTACTCAATGGTAACAATCAACACATGTGTTTCACTTAGTGATGTGTTTCACTTAGCGACGGTCATACCAAGTCAATGGTAACAGCCAGTGCACGTGTAGGTCACTTGGAGGCGGCAAGAACAACTCAATGGTAACAGACAACACATGTGTTTCACTTAGTGACGTGTTTCACTTAGTGGCGGACAGGGCAAGTCAATGGTAACAGCCAGTACACGTGTAGGTCACTTGGAGGCGGCAAGAACTACTCAATGGTAACAGACAACACATGTGTTTCACTTAGTGACGTGTTTCAGTTAGCGGCGGACAGGGCAAGTCAATGGTAACAGCCAGTGCACGTGTAGGTCACTTGGAGGTGGCCAGAAGAACTCAATGGTAACAGACAACACATGTGTTTCACTTAGTGACGTGTTTCACTTAGTGACGGTCATACCTAGTCAATGGTAACAGCCAGTGCACGTGTAGGTCACTTGGAGGCGGCAAGAACAACTCAATGGTAACAGACAACACATGTGTTTCACTTAGTGACGTGTTTCACTTAGTGGCGGACAGGGCAAGTCAATGGTAACAGCCAGTGCACGTGTAGGTCACTTGGAGGCGGCAAGAACAACTCAATGGTAACAGACAACACATGTGTTTCACTTAGTGACGTGTTTCACTTAGTGGCGGACAGGGCAAGTCAATGGTAACAGCCAGTGCACGTGTAGGTCACTTGGAGGCGGCAAGAACAACTCAATCGTAACAGACAACACATGTGTTTCACTTAGTGACGTGTTTCACTTAGTGACGGTCATACCTAGTCAATGGTAACAGCCAGTGCACGTGTTGGTCACTTGGAGGCGGCAAGAACTACTCAATGGTAACAGACAACACATGTGTTTCACTTAGTGACGTGTTTCACTTAGTGACGGTCATACCAAGTCAATGGTAACAGCCAGTGCACGTGTAGGTCACTTGGAGGCGGCAAGAACTACTCAATGGTAACAGACAACACATGTGTTTCACTTAGTGACGTGTTTCACTTAGTGACGGTCATACCAAGTCAATGGTAACAGCCAGTGCACGTGTAGGTCACTTGGAGGCGGCAAGAACTACTCAATGGTAACAGACAACACATGTGTTTCACTTAGTGACGTGTTTCACTTAGCGACGGTCATACCTAGTCAATGGTAACAGCCAGTGCACGTGTAGGTCACTTGGAGGCGGCAAGAACTACTCAATGGTAACAGACAACACATGTGTTTCACTTAGTGACGTGTTTCACTTAGTGACGGTCATACCAAGTCAATGGTAACAGCCAGTGCACGTGTAGGTCACTTGGAGGCGGCAAGAACTACTCAATGGTAACAGACAACACATGTGTTTCACTTAGTGACGTGTTTCACTTAGTGGCGGACAGGGCAAGTCAATGGTAACAGCCAGTACACGTGTAGGTCACTTAGAGGCGGCAAAATCAACTTAATGGTAATAGAGAACACATGTGTTTCACTTAGTGACGTGTTTCACTTAGTGGCGGACAGGCCAAGTCAATGGTAACAGCCAGTGCACGTGTAGGTCACTTAGAGGCGGCAAGATCAACTCAATGGTAACAGACAACACATGTGTTTCACTTAGTGACGTGTTTCACTTAATGGTGGACAGGCCAAGTCAATGGTAACAGCCAGTGCACGTGTAGGTCACTTAGAGGTGGCAAGATCAACTTAATGGTAATAGAGAACAGATGTGTTTCACTTAGTGACGTGTTTCACTTAGTGGCGGAGAGGGCAAGTCAATGGTTACAGCCAATGCACGTGTAGGTCACTTAGAGGTGGCAAGACCAACTCAATGGTAACAGACAACACATGTGTTTCACTTAGTGACGTGTTTCACTTAGTGGCGGAGAGGGCAAGTCAATGGTAACAGCCAATGGACGTGTAGGTCACTTAGAGATGGCAAGACCAACTCAATGGTAACAGACAACACATGTGTTTCACTTAGTGACGTGTTTCACTTAGTGGCGGAGAGGGCAAGTCAATGGTAACAGCCAATGCACGTGTAGGTCACTTAGAGATGGCAAGACCAACTCAATGGTAACAGACAACACATGTGTTTCACTTAGTGACGTGTTTCACTTAGTGGCGGAGAGGGCAAGTCAATGGTAACAGCCAATGCACGTGTAGGTCACTTAGAGATGGCAAGACCAACTCAATGGTAACAGACAACACATATGTTTCACTTAGTGACGTGTTTCACTTAGTGGCGGAGAGGGCAAGTCAATGGTAACAGCCAATGGACGTGTAGGTCACTTAGAGATGGCAAGACCAACTCAATGGTAACAGACAACACATGTGTTTCACTTAGTGACGTGTTTCACTTAGTGGCGGAGAGGGCAAGTCAATGGTAACAGCCAATGCACGTGTAGGTCACTTAGAGGTGGCAAGACCAACTCAATGGTCATTGCTTCAGATGTACCAGAATCAAAAGCAGGTCAGTGGAGGCAACAGGAGACTTGAGTCTTTGCAGAGTCTGGCTGGCAATTTTGCTAATTTCTCCCAGTCGCAGGTGCATTCACTGATCTAGTGGGTGTGGCCCAGGTAGAAGGGTGGGGCCAGTCCTATAAAAGCCTGCTGGCTGAGCTGAGCGTTTCAGTCTTTTGGAACCAGCCTTGGGGGAAAGAAGTACTGCTGGATGGTGACCTGTCCTGCAGGCTGTTACAAAGGATAAGTAGTCAATGGGGAATTTGGGGTGTCTTTCTTTCTTTCCCAGTTTCACTGAGGTTCAGGCTTTTTCCTTTTAATGTGATGGGGATGGAAATTGAATGTGTTTGGGAGCCAACTAAAAGCTGTAACAGGCAGTGGGAAATAACTGTATTTCTTACTGCCTGTTGCAGCTTTTAGTTGGCTCCCAAACATACTCAATTTCCACTCTAAATATTGCAGTTTGGGTGGGAAATAGCAGGATATGGACCTTTTGAAATGTCTTCGCACAGCCCAGGTCCAGACTTTTGCAGTCTACTGCAAAGGGCCCTTTAGCTTGCCTGCCAGGTGGTGCTCGTGGGCCCCACTTTCCAGGTATTTAGAGACAAGGTAGGAACGCATCTCTTTTGCCGAGCTTTTGATTTCTGAACAAATCTCTTGTGTAATTTTAAGAGCAATTTTAATTGCATTATTTATAGATTACCTGTTAGTATTTTTTGAGGCACTTAGATGGTAGAAGAAACAAAAGCTGGATAGACATAAAGCAACTTAGAAACGTACAAATGTAAAACTAGAAATAGCTCTAAACATAGGTTATACCTTAAACCTTAGTCTACTAAGCAATAGGAATAAACATAACCTAAACTTTTAAAATTGCTAAGGTTAATTGCTGCCCACAGTTATAACATAAAAAAAAACACAGAAATGTAACCATCACTGTGCCTGCAGCACCAGTACTTTTGTTTTTTTAAATCATCAAGGTGCCTACCATGATAAAAAAAATACCAATTGAAAATTGGAGCAATGTTATGCCATTGAAATTAGTTCAAATTAAGCTTTGGGAATAAGTTTCAGATCGAAGCTCGGTCAAAGAGATGTACAATTATCCTATTCTCAAATCCTCTGAGGGGATTTCAGTTGACACTCTTTTTTCTGAGCATAGATAGGGTCAACTTCAGTAGCTGTTTTGTATTAAGCAATTTAGCAATTTCCATTTAGCACTCTTTGGGGACAAGAAGCAGTCTGTAACCACCTGTTTCTCCCTCTTTCTAGAATTAGCCTGCTCGATGGATGGACGTAGAGCCCTTCTGCAAAGACCGTTCATCAGCCTGCCTTTTGGAGAAGAGAGATACCAAGAAGACCACGTTTGCCTTTGTGTGGCGGGACAGTGAGAGCTTGGAGTTTACAGGTAAGGAGCGGGTGATTTGAGTCACATTTCTTAATGGGCACTGTTTTTTACTTAAGCTTTTTTTGTCCTTTTTTGCAGAGTAAACATATTCAGCTGGAGTCATCCTGCTCAGAAGACATTGCACCTGCATGTTTCCAGATGAAGGAAGGGGGGCCCCCCCTACGTCATCGCAGATGGAGTTACTTGTACGCTGCTGCAGCTGCTGCTACGAAGGAACCCCGGGAAAGAGCTTTGACACATGCCCAGAATGATGGAGATGGAGGAGAACAGAGCAGAGAATGGGTGGGGTGATGGGTGGGGAGCCTTTTTTTGAATGGAAAGCTGGCACAGCTACCCTTAAGTGTAATGTTTTTTTTTCTTTCATTCCCTTCCATGACTTTGGTGCCGCCATTGCTTTAACTTGCCACCAGTGTACCCGCCGTATCTTTTTCTGATCTTCAGAGAGCCTGCGTGCCTCGCTTCTGGCACTACAACTCTCTGATGCTTTCATTCCCTTCCTTGACTTTGGTGCCGCCATTGCTTTAACTCGCTGCCAGCGTACCCGCCGTATCTTATCTCTTTCTGATCTTCAGAGAGCCTGCGTGCCTCGCTTCTGGCACTACAACTCTCTGATGCTTTCATTCCCTTCCTTGACTTTGGTGCCGCCATTGCTTTAACTCGCTGCCAGCGTACCCGCCGTATCTTATCTTTTTCTGATCTTCAGAGAGCCTGCGTGCCTCGCTTCTGGTACTACAACTCTCTGATGCTTTCATTCCCTTCCTTGACTTTGGTGCCACCATTGCTTTAACTGGCCGCCAGTGTACCCGCCGTATCTTATCTTTTTCTGATCTTCAGAGAGCCTGCGTGCCTCGCTTCTGGCACTACAACTCTCTGATGCTTTCATTCCCTTCCTTGACTTTGGTGCCGCCATTGCTTTCACTTCCTGCCAGCTTACCTGCTGTATCTCATTTTTTTTTCTGATGTTCTCATTGCCTGTGTGGTTCCATTCTTGCACTGCCACCACTTGGCATTGACTCTCTCATCTTGGCACTCTTTATCTCTTAAGTGTAGTCTGCCTTTTTTCCCCCCCTTCCTTTGGTGCCACCATTGTTTTCCTTTGCTGCCAGAGTACCCGCCGTATCTTCTCTAACTGATGTTCATTGCCTACATGCCTCAATTCAAGCACAGCCACCACTGATCAGAGTTGTCAGTGCCCAGTGGTGGCAGGGCCACAATGGAGGCACGCAGGCAATAACAACAAGAAAGCTAGAGAAGATACGGCAGGTAAGCTGGCAGAAAGGGAAAGCAGTGATGGTACCAAAATCAAAGAAGGGAACAAAAGCATCCAGTGGATTATACACTAAAAAGACAAAGAGTGGCAAGTTCAGAGAGTCAATGCCCACTGGTGGCAGTGCTGTGATTGAGGAATATTAGGCAATTTGAACATGAGAGCTGGAAAAGATAGGGCAGGTACGCTGGTGGCAAGGGAAAGCAATGGCGGCACCAAACTCAAGGAAGGGAACAAAAGGCAGACTACACTTAAGAGACAAAGAGTGGCAAGATCAGAGAGTGGTGACAGTGTGACTGCTTTTTCTTGCCACCAGCTTACCTGCCGTATCTTCCCTTGTTGTGATATTCCCAGGGCCTGCGTACCCCTGATCCTGCCAATCTTTGCCCCTCAAGTGTAGCCTGCATTATGTTTGCTTTGCATGGAGGAGTGCATCTGCTTCCCCGCAGGCCCGGCCCATTCCAAGGGGGGCTAGACTCACGCATACACTCAGCTTCTAACAAAAACCAAAGGCAAGGCAAGGCAAGGCAAGGCAAGGCAAGGCAAGGCAAGGCAAGGCAAGGCAAGGCAAGGCAAGGCAAGGCAAGGCAAGGCAAGGCAAGGCAAGGCAAGGCAAGGCAAGGCAAGGCAAGGCAAGGCAAGGCAAGGCAAGGCAAGGCAAGGCAAGGCAAGGCAAGGCAAGGCAAGGCAAGGCAAGGCAAGGCAAGGCAAGGCAAGGCAAGGCAAGGCAAGGCAAGGCAAGGCAAGGCAAGGCAAGGCAAGGCAAGGCAAGGCAAGGCAAGGCAAGGCAAGGCAAGGCAAGGCAAGGCAAGGCAAGGCAAGGCAAGGCAAGGCAAGGCAAGGCAAGGCAAGGCAAGGCAAGGCAAGGCAAGGCAAGGCAAGGCAAGGCAAGGCAAGGCAAGGCAAGGCAAGGCAAGGCAAGGCAAGGCAAGGCAAGGCAAGGCAAGGCAAGGCAAGGCAAGGCAAGGCAAGGCAAGGCAAGGCAAGGCAAGGCAAGGCAAGGCAAGGCAAGGCAAGGCAAGGCAAGGCAAGGCAAGGCAAGGCAAGGCAAGGCAAGGCAAGGCAAGGCAAGGCAAGGCAAGGCAAGGCAAGGCAAGGCAAGGCAAGGCAAGGCAAGGCAAGGCAAGGCAAGGCAAGGCAAGGCAAGGCAAGGCAAGGCAAGGCAAGGCAAGGCAAGGCAAGGCAAGGCAAGGCAAGGCAAGGCAAGGCAAGGCAAGGCAAGGCAAGGCAAGGCAAGGCAAGGCAAGGCAAGGCAAGGCAAGGCAAGGCAAGGCAAGGCAAGGCAAGGCAAGGCAAGGCAAGGCAAGGCAAGGCAAGGCAAGGCAAGGCAAGGCAAGGCAAGGCAAGGCAAGGCAAGGCAAGGCAAGGCAAGGCAAGGCAAGGCAAGGCAAGGCAAGGCAAGGCAAGGCAAGGCAAGGCAAGGCAAGGCAAGGCAAGGCAAGGCAAGGCAAGGCAAGGCAAGGCAAGGCAAGGCAAGGCAAGGCAAGGCAAGGCAAGGCAAGGCAAGGCAAGGCAAGGCAAGGCAAGGCAAGGCAAGGCAAGGCAAGGCAAGGCAAGGCAAGGCAAGGCAAGGCAAGGCAAGGCAAGGCAAGGCAAGGCAAGGCAAGGCAAGGCAAGGCAAGGCAAGGCAAGGCAAGGCAAGGCAAGGCAAGGCAAGGCAAGGCAAGGCAAGGCAAGGCAAGGCAAGGCAAGGCAAGGCAAGGCAAGGCAAGGCAAGGCAAGGCAAGGCAAGGCAAGGCAAGGCAAGGCAAGGCAAGGCAAGGCAAGGCAAGGCAAGGCAAGGCAAGGCAAGGCAAGGCAAGGCAAGGCAAGGCAAGGCAAGGCAAGGCAAGGCAAGGCAAGGCAAGGCAAGGCAAGGCAAGGCAAGGCAAGGCAAGGCAAGGCAAGGCAAGGCAAGGCAAGGCAAGGCAAGGCAAGGCAAGGCAAGGCAAGGCAAGGCAAGGCAAGGCAAGGCAAGGCAAGGCAAGGCAAGGCAAGGCAAGGCAAGGCAAGGCAAGGCAAGGCAAGGCAAGGCAAGGCAAGGCAAGGCAAGGCAAGGCAAGGCAAGGCAAGGCAAGGCAAGGCAAGGCAAGGCAAGGCAAGGCAAGGCAAGGCAAGGCAAGGCAAGGCAAGGCAAGGCAAGGCAAGGCAAGGCAAGGCAAGGCAAGGCAAGGCAAGGCAAGGCAAGGCAAGGCAAGGCAAGGCAAGGCAAGGCAAGGCAAGGCAAGGCAAGGCAAGGCAAGGCAAAATTAAATTTCAAATTTCTTTAATTTAATTTAAAATCCCTCAGTTCAGGCCAGACAATTCAAACAACCAGGTTTTTAAGTCCCGGCGATTCTTGTGCCCAGGAGGTGAATTTTTTTTCCACCCAAATGTATAAATAGACACCAGAATGAGATTCGGGGTTGAATTTCGTCCTTCAAAATGATGTTTTTCATAGATTTTAAATTCAAGATTTTTTTGGTGTGCGGGGAAGAAAATTCCTGATGCCGGAGTCAGGGATTTTTGTGCCCAGGAGGTGAATGTTTTTTTTTACGAAAATCTAAAAACGGACACCAGAATGAGATTCGGGGTTGAATTTTATCCTTAAAAATGGTGTTTTCATAGCTTTTAAAAAACAGACACCAGAATTAAATTCGAGTTTTAATTTCATCCTTAAAAATGGTTTTTTTCATAGATTTTAAAAATCAAGATTTTTTGGTGTCCGGGGAAGAAAATTCGTGATGCCGGGGTCAGGGATTTTTGTGCCCAGGAGGTAAATTTTTTTTTGACACAAATGTAAAAACGGACGCCAGAATTAGATTTGGGGTTTAATTTCATGCTTAAAAATGGTGTTTTTTATAGCTTTTAAAAATCAAGATTTATTTCGTGTCCGGGGAGGAAAATTCTTGATGCTGGGGTCAGGGATTTTTGTGCCCAGGAGGTGAAATTTTTTTTTTGACCCAAATGTAAGAATGGACGCCAGAATTAGATTCGGGGTTGAATATCATCCTTAAAAATGATGTTTTTTATTATTTTTAAAAATCAAGCATTTTTTTGTGTCCGGGGAAGTAAATTCCTGTTGCCGGGTTCAGGGATTTTTGTGCCCAGGAGGTGAATTTTTCGTTGTTGACCCAAATGTAAAAACGGATGCCAGAATTACATTCGGGGTTGAATTTCACGCTTAAAAATGGTGTTTTTTATACTTTTTAAAAATCAAGCATTTTTTGGTGTCCGGGTTCAGGGATTTTTGTGCCCAGCGGGTGAAAATTTTTTTTTGACCCAAATGTAAAAACGGACGCCAGAATTAGATTCAGGGTTGAATTTCATCCTTGAAAATGGTGTTTTTCATAGATTTTAAAAATCAATTTTTTTTGGTGTCCGGGGAAGAGAATTCCTGATGCCGGAGTCTGGGATTTCTGTGCGCGGGAGGTGAGATTTTTTTTTGACCCAAATGTAAAAATGGACGCCAGAATTAAATTCGGGGTTTAATTTCACCCTTGAAAATGGTGTTTTTCATAGCTTTTAAATATTAAGAATTTTTTGGTGTCCGGGGAAGAAAATTCCTAATGCCGAAGGCAAGGCAAGGCAAGGCAAAGCAAGGCAAGGCAAAGCATGGCAGGGCAAGGCAAATTTCAAATTTCAAATTTCAAATTTCAAGTTTCAAATTTCAAATTTCAAATTTCAAATTTCAAATTTCAAATTTCAAATTTCAAATTATTTCAAATTTCCAATTTCCAATTTCAAATTTCAAATTTCTTTAATTTTATTTAATTTAATTTAAAATCTCTCAGTCCAGGCCAGACAATTCAAACAACCAGGTTTTTAAGTCCCGGCGATTTTTGTGCCCAGGAGGTGAATTTTTTTTCAACCCAAATGTATAAATAGACACCAGAATGAGATTCGGGGTTGAATTTCATCCTTCAAAATGGTGTTTTTCATAGATTTTAAATTCAAGATTTTTTTGGTGTGCGGGGAAGAAAATTCCTGATGCCGGAGTCAGGGATTTTTGTGCCCAGGAGGTGATTTTTTTTTGACTCAAATGTAAAAACGGACGCCAGAATTAGATTTGGGGTTTAATTTCATGCTTAAAAATGGTGTTTTCTATAGATTTTAAAAATCAAGGTTTTTTGGTGTCCGGGGAAGAAAATTCCTGATGCCGGAGTCTGGGATTTTTGTGCCCGGGAGGTGAGATTTTTTTTTGACCCAAATGTAAAAATGGACGCCAGAATTAAATTCGGGGTTTAATTTCACCCTTGAAAATGGTGTTTTTCATAGCTTTTAAATATTAAGAATTTTTTGGTGTCCGGGGAAGAAAATTCCTAATGCCGAAGGCAAGGCAAGGCAAGGCAAAGCAAGGCAAGGCAAAGCATGGCAGGGCAAGGCAAATTTCAAATTTCAAATTTCAAATTTCAAATTTCAAATTTCAAATTTCAAATTTCAAATTTCAAATTTCAAATTATTTCAAATTTCCAATTTCAAATTTCCAATTTCTTTAATTTTATTTAATTTAATTTAAAATCCCTCAGTCCAGGCCAGCCAATTCAAACAACCAGGTTTTTAAGTCCCGGCGATTTTTGTGCCCAGGAGGTGAATTTTTTTTCAACCCAAATGTATAAATAGACACCAGAATGAGATTCGGGGTTGAATTTCATCCTTCAAAATGGTGTTTTTCATAGATTTTAAATTCAAGATTTTTTTGGTGTGCGGGGAAGAAAATTCCTGATGCCGGAGTCAGTGATTTTTGTGCCCAGGAGGTGAATGTTTTTTTTTACTCAAATCTAAAAACGGACACCAGAATGAGATTCGGGGTTGAATTTCATCCTTAAAAATGGTGTTTTCATAGCTTTTAAAAATCAAGGTTTTTTTGGTGTCTGGGTAAGAAAATTCCTTATGCCGATTTTTGTGCCCAGGAGGTGAAAAAAAATTTCTGACTCAAATCTAAAAATGGACACCAGAATGAGATTCGGGGTTGCTTTTTGTCCTTAAAAATGTCATTTTTCATAGCATTTAAAAATCAAGATTTTTTTGGTGTGCGGGGAAGAAAATTCCTGATGCCGGGGTCAGGGATTTTTGTGCCCAGGAGGTGAAATTTTTTCCCCACCCAAATCTAAAAACGGACACCAGAATGAGATTCGGGGTTGAATTTCATTCTCAAAAATGGTGTTTTTCATTGCTTTTAAAAATCAAGATTTTTGTGGTGTCCGGGGAAGAAAATTCCTGATGCCAGGGTCAGGGATTTTTGTGCCCAGGAGGTGAATATTTTTTTTGACCCAAATGTAAAAACGGATGCCAGAATTAGATTTGGGGTTGAATTTCGTCCTTCAAAATGGTGTTTTTCATAGTTTTTAAAAATGAAGATTTTTTTGGTGTCAGGGGAAGATAATTCCTGATGCCGGAGTCAGGGATTTTTGGGCCCAGGAGGTGAAATTTTTTTTTTGACTCAAATGTAAAAACAGACACCCGAATAGATTCAGGGTTGAATTTTGTACTTAAAAATTGTGTTTTTCATAATTTTTAAAAATCAAGATTTTGTTGGGAAGAAAATTCCTGATGCCGGAGTGAGGGATTTTTGCGCCCAGGAGGTGAAATTTTTTTTTCCACCTAAATCTATAAACGGACACCGGAATGAGATTCGGGGTTGAATTTCGTGCTTAAAAATGGTGTTTTTCATAGCTTTTAAAAATCAAGATTTTTTAGGTGTCCGGGGAAGAAAATTCCTGATGCCAGGGTCAGAGAGTTTTGTGCCCAGGAGGTGAATTTTTTTTTCCACACACAAATCTATAAACAGACGCCGGAATGAGATTCGGGGTTGAATTTCATGCTTAAAAATGGTGTTTTTCATAGCTTTTAAAAATCAAGAATTTTTTGGTGTCCAGGGAAGAAAATTCCTGATGCCTGAGTCAGGGATTTTTGTGCCCAGGAGGTGAATGTTTATTTTTACTCAAATCTAAAAACGGACACCAGAATGAGATTCGGGGTTGCTTTTTGTCCTTAAAAATGTCATTTTTCATAGCATTTAAAAATCAAGATTTTTTTGGTGTGCGGGGAAGAAAATTCCTGATGCCGGGGTCAGGGATTTTTGTGCCCAGGAGGTGAATTTTTTTTCCCCACCCAAAACTATAAACGGACACCGGAATGAGATTCGGGGTTGAATTTCGTGCTTAAAAATGGTGTTTTTCATAGCTTTTAAAAATCAAGATTTTTTTGGTGTACGGGGAAGAAAATTCCTGATGCCGGGGTCAGAGAGTTTTGTGCCCAGGAGGTGAAATTTTTTTCCCCACCCAAATCTATAAACAGACGCCGGAATGAGATTTGGGGTTGAATTTCGTGCTTAAAAATGGTGTTTTTTATAGCTTTTAAAAATCAAGAATTTTTTGGTGTCCGGGGAAGAAAATTCCTGATGCCGGAGTCAGGGACTTTTGTGCCCAGGAGGTGAAATTATTTTCCACTCAAATGTAAAAACGGATGCCAGAATTAGATTTGGGGTTTAATTTCATGCTTAAAAATGGTTTTTTCTATAGATTTTAAAAATCAAGGTATTTTGGTGTCCGGGGAAGAAAATTCCTGATGCCGGGGTGAGGGATTTTTGTGCCCAGGAGGTGAATTTATCGTTGTTGACCCAAATGTAAAAACGGATGCCAGAATTACATTCGGGGTTTAATTTCACGCTTAAAAATTGTGTTTTTTATACTTTTTAAAAATCAAGCATTTTTTGGTGTCCGGGCTAGTAAATTTGTGATGCCGGGGTCAGGGATTTTTGTACCCAGGAGGTGAATTTTTCGTTGTTGACCCAAATGTAAAAACGGACGCCAGAATTACATTCGGGGTTGAATTTCACGCTTAAAAATGGTGTTTTTTATAGTTTTTAAAAATCAAGAATTTTTTGTTGTCTGGGAAAGAAAATTACTGATGCCGGGGTCAGGGATTTTATTTGCCTAGGAGGTGAACATTATTTTTTTGACTCAAATGAAAAAACGGACGCCAGAATTAGATTGGGGGTTTAATTTCATGCTTAAAAATGGTGTTTTCTATAGATTTTAAAAATCAAGGTTTTTTGGTGTCCGGGGAAGAAAATTCCTGATGCCGGGGTGAGGGATTTTTCTGCCCAGGAGGTGAATATTTCGTTGTTGACCCAAATGTAAAAACGGATGCCAGAATTACATTCGGGGTTTAATTTCACGCTTAAAAATGGTGTTTTTTATACTTTTTAAAAATCAAGCATTTTTTGGTGTCCGGGCAAGTAAATTTTTGATGCCGGGGTCAGGGATTTTTGTGCCCAGGGGGTGAAATTTTTTTTTTGACCCAAATGTAAAAATGGACACTAGAATTAGTTTCGGGGTTGAATTTCACGCTTAAAAATGGTGTTTTTTATAGTTTTTAAAAATCAAGAATTTTTTGTTGTCCGGGCTAGTAAATTTCTGATGCCGGGGTCAGGGATTTTTGTGCCCAGGAGGTGAATTTTTTTTTGACCCAAATGTAAAAATGGACACCAGAATTACATTCGGGGTTGAATTTCACGCTTAAAAATGGTGTTTTTTATAATTTTTAAAAATCAAGAATTTTTTGTTGTCCGGGAAAGAAAATTACTGATGCCGGGGTCAGGGATTTTATTTGCCTAGGAGGTGAACATTTTTTTTTGACTCAAATGTAAAAACGGACGCCAGAATTAGATTTGGGGTTTAATTTCATGCTTAAAAATGGTGTTTTCTATAGATTTTAAAAATCAAGGTTTTTTGGTGTCCGGGGAAGAAAATTCCTGATGCCGGGGTGAGGGATTTTTGTGCCCAGGAGGTGAATATTTCGTTGTTGACCCAAATGTAAAAACGGATGCCAGAATTACATTCGGGGTTTAATTTCACGCTTAAAAATGGTGTTTTTTATACTTTTTAAAAATCAAGCATTTTTTGGTGTCCGGGCTAGTAAATTTCTGATGCCGGGGTCAGGGATTTTTGTGCCCAGGAGGTGAAAAAGATTTTTTGACACAAATGTAAAAACCGAGCCCAGTATGAGATACGGGGTTGAATTTCATCCTTAGAAATGGTGTTTTTTATACTTTTTAAAAATCAAGCATTTTTTGGTGTCCGGGCAAGTAAATTTCTGATTTCGGAGTCAGGGATTTTTGTGCCCAGGAGGTGAATTTTTTTTTGACCCAAATGTAAAAATGGACACCAGAATTACATTCAGGGTTGAATTTCACGCTTAAAAATGGTGTTTTTTATAGTTTTTAAAAATCAAGAATTTTTTGTTGTCCGGGGAAGAAAATTCCTGATGCCGGGGTGAGGGATTTTTGTGCCCAGGAGTTGAATTTTTTTTTGTTGACCCAAATGTAAAAACGGATGCCAGAATTACATTCGGTGTTTAATTTCACGCTTAAAAATGGTGTTTTTTATACTTTTTAAAAATCAAGCATTTTTTGGTGTCCGGGCAAGTAAATTTTTGATGCCGGGGTCAGGGATTTTTGTGCCCAGGGGGTGAAATTTTTTTTTTGACCCAAATGTAAAAATGGACACCAGAATTACATTCGGGGTTGAATTTCACGCTTAAAACTGGTGTTTTTTATAGTTTTTAAAAATCAAGAATTTTTTGTTGTCCGGGAAAGAAAATTACTTTTGCCGGGGTCAGGGATTTTATTTGCCTAGGAGGTGAACATTTTTTTTTTTTACTCAAATGTAAAAACGGACGCCAGAATTAGATTTGGGGTTTAATTTCATGCTTAAAAATGGTGTTTTCTATAGATTTTAAAAATCAAGCATTTTTTGGTGTCCGGGCAAGTAAATTTTTGATGCCGGGGTCAGGGATTTTTGTGCCCAGGGGGTGAAATTTTTTTTTTGACCCAAATGTAAAAATGGACACTAGAATTAGTTTCGGGGTTGAATTTCGTCCTTAAAAATGGTGCTTTTTATAGTTTTTAAAAATCAAGAATTTTTTGGTGTCCGGGCAACAAAATTCCTGATGCCAGAGTCAAGGATTTTTGTGCCCAGGAGGTGAAAAAGATTTTTTGACACAAATGTAAAAACCTAGGCCAGTATGAGATTCGGGGTTGAATTTCATCCTTAGAAATGGTGTTTTTTATAGATTTTAAAAATCAAGATTTTTTTGTGTCCAGGGAAGAAAATTCGTGATGCCGGGGTCAGGGATTTTTGTGCCCAGGAGGTAAATTTTTTTTGACCCAAATGTAAAAACAGACACCAGAATTAGATTCGAGTTTTAATTTCATCCTTAAAAATGGTTTTTTTCATAGATTTTAAAAATCAAGATTTTTTGGTGTCCGGGGAAGAAAATTCGTGATCAGGGATTTTTGTGCCCAGGAGGTAAAATTTTTTTGACACAAATGTAAAAACCGAGGCGAATATGAGATTCGGGGTTGAATTTCATCTTTAGAAATGGTGTTTTTAATAGTTTTTAAAAATCAAGCATTTTTTGGTGTCCGGGGAAGAAAATTCGTGATGCTGGGGTCAGGGATTTTTGTGCCCAGGAGGTGAAATTTTTTTTTTGACCCAAATGTAAAAACGGACTCCAGAATTAGATTTGGGGTTTAATTTCATCCTTGAAAATGGTGTTTTTCATAGATTTTAAAAATCAAGATTTTTTTGTGTCCGGGGAAGAAAATTCGTGATGCCAGGAATTTTTATGCCCAGCAGGTAAATTGTTTTTTGACCCAAATGTAAAAGCAGACACCAGAATTAGATTCGAGGTTTAATTGCATCCTTAAAAATGGTGTTTTCTATACTTTTTATAAATGAAGATATTTTTGGTGTCCAGGGAAGAAAATTCCTGATGCCGGCGTCAGGGATTTTTGTGCCCAGGAGGTGAATGTTTATTTTTACTCAAATCTAAAAACGGACACCAGAATGAGATTCGGGGTTGCTTTTTGTCCTTAAAAATGTCATTTTTCATAGCATTTAAAAATCAAGATTTTTTTGGTTTCCGGGGAAGAAAATTCCTGATGCCGGGGTCAGGGATTTTTGTGCCCAGGAGGTGAATTTTTTTTTCCACCCAAATCTATAAACGGACACCGGAATGAGATTCGGGGTTGAATTTCGTGCTTAAAAATGGTGTTTTTCATAGCTTTTAAAAATCAAGATTTTTTTGGTGTACGGGGAAGAAAATTCCTGATGCCGGGGTCAGAGAGTTTTGTGCCCAGGAGGTGAATTTTTTTTCCCCACCCAAATCTATAAACAGACGCCGGAATGAGATTCGGGGTTGAATTTCGTGCTTAAAAATGGTGTTTTTTATAGCTTTTAAAAATCAAGAATTTTTTGGTGTCCGGGGAAGAAAATTCCTGATGCCGGAGTCAGGGACTTTTGTGCCCAGGAGGTGAAATTATTTTCCACTCAAATGTAAAAACGGATGCCAGAATTAGATTTGGGGTTTAATTTCATGCTTAAAAATGGTTTTTTCTATAGATTTTAAAAATCAAGGTTTTTTCGTGTCCGGGGAAGAAAATTCCTGATGCCGGGGTGAGGGATTTTTGTGCCCAGGAGGTGAATTTTTCGTTGTTGACCCAAATGTAAAAACGGATGCCAGAATTACATTCGGGGTTTAAATTCACGCTTAAAAATTGTGTTTTTTATACTTTTTAAAAATCAAGCATTTTTTGGTGTCCGGGCTAGTAAATTTCTGATGCCGGGGTCAGGGATTTTTGTGCCCAGGAGGTGAATTTTTCATTGTTGACCCAAATGTAAAAACGGATGCCAGAATTACATTCGGGGTTGAATTTCACGCTTAAAAATGGTGTTTTTTATACTTTTTAAAAATCAAGAATTTTTTGTTGTCCGGGAAAGAAAATTACTGATGCCGGGGTCAGGGATTTTATTTGCCTAGGAGGTGAACATTTTTTTTTTGACTCAAATGTAAAAACGGATGCCAGAATTAGATTTGGGGTTTAATTTCATGCTTAAAAATGGTGTTTTCTATAGATTTTAAAAATCAAGGTTTTTTGGTGTCCGGGGAAGAAAATTCCTGATGCCGGGGTGAGGGATTTTTGTGCCCAGGAGGTGAATATTTCGTTGTTTTCCCAAATGTAAAAACGGATGCCAGAATTACATTCGGGGTTTAATTTCACGCTTAAAAATGGTGTTTTTTATACTAAAAAGTATAAAAAATCAAGCATTTTTTGGTGTCCGGGCTAGTAAATTTCTGATGCCGGGGTCAGGGATTTTTGTGCCCAGGAGGTGACATTTTTTTTGACCCAAATGTAAAAACGGACGCCAGAATTACATTCGGGGTTGAATTTCACGCTTAAAAATGGTGTTTTTTATAGTTTTTAAAAATCAAGCATTTTTTGGTGTCCGGGGAAGAAAATTCCTGTTGCCGGGTTCAGGGATTTTTGTGCCCAGCGGGTGAAAATTTTTTTTTGACCCAAATGTAAAAACGGACGCCAGAATTAGATTCAGGGTTGAATTTCATAGATTTTAAAAATCAAGATTTTTTGGTGTCCGGGGAAGAAAATTCGTGATGCCAGGGTCAGGGATTTTTGTGCCCAGGAGGTAAATTTTTTTTTGACACAAATGTAAAAACCGAGGCCAGTATGAGATTCGGGGTTGAATTTAATCCTTAAAAATGGTGTTTTTTATACTTTTTAAAAATCAAGCATTTTTTGGTGTCCGGGGAAGTAAATTTCTGATGCTGGGGTCAGGGACTTTTGTGCCCAGGAGGTGAATTTTTTTTTGACCCAAATGTAAAAATGGACACCAGAATTACATTCGGGGTTGAATTTCACGCTTAAAAATTGTGTTTTTTATACTTTTTAAAAATCAAGCATTTTTTGGTGTCTGGCCAAGTAAATTTCTGATGCCGGGGTCAGGGATTTTATTTGCCTAGGAGGTAAACATTTTTTTTTTACCCAAATGTAAAAACGGACGCCAGAATTAGATTTGGGGTTTAATTTCATGCTTAAAAATGGTGTTTTATATAGATTTTAAAAATCAAGGTTTTTTGGTGTCCGGGGAAGAAAATTCCTGATGCCAGAGTCAAGGATTTTTGTGCCCAGGAGGTGAATTTTTTTTTTGACACAAATGTAAAAACCTAGGACAGTATGAGATTCGGGGTTGAATTTCATCCTTAGAAATGGTGTTTTTTATAGATTTTAAAAATCAAGATTTTTTTGTGTCCAGGGAAGAAAATTCGTGATGCCGGGGTCAGGATTTTTGTGCCCAGGAGGTAAATTTTTTTTGACCCAAATGTAAAAACAGACACCAGAATTAGATTCGAGTTTTAATTTCATCCTTAAAAATGGTTTTTTTCATAGATTTTAAAAATCAAGAATTTTTTGGTGTCCGGGCAAGAAAATTCCTGATGCCAGGGTCAGGGATTTTTGTGCCCAGGAGGTGAATTTTTTTTTTGACCCAAATGTAAAAATGGACACCAGAATTACATTCCGGGTTGAATTTCACGCTTAAAAATGGTGTTTTTTATAGTTTTTAAAAATCAAGAATTTTTTGTTGTCCGGGAAAGGAAATTACTTTTGCCGGGGTCAGGGATTTTCTTTGCCTAGGAGGTGAACATTTTTTTTTTGACTCAAATGTAAAAACGGACGCCAGAATTAGATTTGGGGTTTAATTTCATGCTTAAAAATGGTGTTTTCTATAGATTTTAAAAATCAAGGTTTTTTGGTGTCCGGGGAAGAAAATTCCTGGTGCCGGGGTGAGGGATTTTTGTGCCCAGGAGGTGAATATTTCGTTGTTGACCCAAATGTAAAAACGGATGCCAGAATTAGATTTGGGGTTTAATTTCACGCTTAAAAATGGTGTTTTTTATACTTTTTAAAAATCAAGCATTTTTTGGTGTCCGGGCAAGTAAATTTTTGATGCCGGGGTCAGGGATTTTTGTGCCCAGGGGGTGAAATTTTTTTTTTGACCCAAATGTAAAAATGGACACTAGAATTAGTTTCGGGGTTGAATTTCGTCCTTAGAAATGGTGTTTTTTATAGTTTTTAAAAATCAAGAATTTTTTGGTGTCCGGGGAAGAAAATTCGTGATGCTGGGGTCAGGGATTTTTGTGCCCAGGAGGTGAAATACTTTTTTTTGACCCAAATGTAAAAACGGACTCCAGAATTAGATTTGGGGTTTAATTTCATCCTTGAAAATGGTGTTTTTCATAGATTTTAAAAATCAAGATTTTTTTGTGTCCGGGGAAGAAAATTCGTGATGCCAGGAATTTTTATGCCCAGCAGGTAAATTGTTTTTTGACCCAAATGTAAAAGCAGACACCAGAATTAGATTCGAGGTTTAATTGCATCCTTAAAAATGGTGTTTTCTATACTTTTTATAAATGAAGATATTTTTGGTGTCCGGGGAAGGAAATTCCTGATGCCGGCGTCAGGGATTTTTGTGCCCAGGAGGTGAAAATTTTTTTTGACCCAAATGTAAAATTCGATTCCAGAATGAGGTTTTGGGTTGCATTTCATCCTTAAAAATGGTGTTTTTTATAGTTTTTGTAAATGAACATTTTTGGGGTGTCCGGGGGACAAAATTCCTGATGCCGGTTTCAGGGATTTTTGTGCCCAGGAGGTGAATTTTTTTTTGACCCAAATGTAAAAACGGACACCAGAATTACATTCAGGGTTGAATTTCATCCTTGAAAATGGTGTTTTTCATAGATTTTAAAAATCAAGATTTTTTGATGTCCGGGGAAGAAAACTCCTGATGCCGGTGTAAGGGATTTTTGTGCCCAGGAGGTGAAATTTTTTTTTTGACCCAAATGTAAAAACGGACACCAGAATTAGATTCGGGGTTGAATTTCTTCCTTAAAAATGGTGTTTTTTTATAGATTTTAAAAATCAATGATTTTTGGTTTCCGGGGAAGAAAATTCCTGATGCCGGGGTCAGGGATTTTTGTGCCCAGGAGGTGAATTTTTTTTTACCCAAATGTAAAAACGGAAGCCAGAATTACATTCGGGGTTGAATTTCACGCTTAAAAATGATGTTATTTATACTTTTTAAAAATCAAGGTTTTTTGGTTTCCGGGGAAGAAAATTCGTGATGCCGGGGTCAGGGATTTTTGTGTCCAGGAGGTGAATTTTTTGTTGTTGACCCAAATGTAAAAACGGATGCCAGAATTACATTCGGGATTTAATTTCACACTTAAAAATGGAGTTTTTTATACTTTTTAAAAATCAAGCATTTTTTGGTGTCCAGGGAAGAAAATTCGTGATGCCGGAGTCAGGGATTTTTGTGCCCAGGAGGTGAATATTTTTTTTGACCCAAATGTAAAAACGGATGCCAGAATTAGATTTGGGGTTGAATTTCGTCCTTCAAAATGGTGTTTTTCATAGTTTTTAAAAATGAAGATTTTTTTGGTGTCCGTGGAAGAAAATTCTTGATGCCGGAGTCAGGGATTTTTGGGCCCAGGAGGTGAATGTTTTTTTTTACTCAAATCCAAAAACGGACATCAGAATGAGATTCGGGTTTGAATTTCATCCTTAAAAATGTTGTTTTCATAGCTTTTAAAAATCAAGATTTTTTTGGTGTACGGGGAAGAAAATTCCTGATGCCGGAGTCAGGGACTTTTGTGCCCAGGAGGTGAAATTATTTTCCACTCAAATGTAAAAACGGACGCCAGAATTAGATTTGGGGTTTAATTTCATGCTTAAAAATGGTGTTTTCTATAGATTTTAAAAATCAAGGTTTTTTGGTGTCCGTGGAAGAAAATTCCTGATGCCGGGGTGAGGGATTTTTGTGCCCAGGATGTGAATTTTTCGTTGTTGACCCAAATGTAAAAACGGATGCCAGAATTACATTCGGGGTTTAATTTCACGCTTAAAAATTGTGTTTTTTTATACTTTTTAAAAATCAAGCATTTTTTGGTGTCTGGGCTAGTAAATTTCTGATGCCGGGGTCAGGGATATTTGTGCCCAGGAGGTGAATTTTTCGTTGTTGACCCAAATGTAAAAACGGATGCCAGAATTACATTCGGGGTTGAATTTCACGCTTAAAAATGGTGTTTTTTATAGTTTTTAAAAATCAAGAATTTTTTGTTGTCCGGGAAAGAAAATTACTGATGCCGGGGTCAGGGATTTTATTTGCCTAGGAGGTGAACATTATTTTTTTGACTCAAATGTAAAAACGGACGCCAGAATTAGATTTGGGGTTTAATTTCATGCTTAAAAATGGTGTTTTCTCTAGATTTTAAAAATCAAGGTTTTTTGGTGTCCGGGGAAGAAAATTCCTGATGCCGGGGTGAGGGATTTTTGTGCCCAGGAGGTGAATATTTCGTTGTTGACCCAAATGTAAAAACGGATGCCAGAATTACATTCGGGGTTTAATTTCACGCTTAAAAATGGTGTTTTTTATACTTTTTAAAGATCAAGCATTTTTTGGTGTCCGGGCTTGTAAATTTCTGATGCCGGGGTCAGGGATTTTTGTGCCCAGGAGGTGAAAAAGATTTTTTGACACAAATGTAAAAACTGAGGCCAGTATGAGATTCGGGGTTGAATTTCATCCTTAGAAATGGTGTTTTTTATACTTTTTAAAAATCAAGCATTTTTTGGTGTCCGGGCAAGTAAATTTCTGATTTCGGAGTCAGGGATTTTTGTGCCCAGGAGGTGACATTTTTTTTGACCCAAATGTAAAAACGGACGCCAGAATTACATTCGGGGTTGAATTTCACGCTTAAAAATGGTGTTTTTTATAGTTTTTAAAAATCAAGCATTTTTTGGTGTCCGGGGAAGAAAATTCCTGTTGCCGGGTTCAGGGATTTTTGTGCCCAGCGGGTGAAAATTTTTTTTTGACCCAAATGTAAAAACGGACGCCAGAATTAGATTCAGGGTTGAATTTCATCCTTGAAAATGGTGTTTTTCATAGATTTTAAAAATCAAGATTTTTTTGTGTCCAGGGAAGAAAATTCGTGATGCCGGGGTCAGGGATTTTTGTGCCCAGGAGGTAAATTTTTTTTGACCCAAATGTAAAAACAGACACCAGAATTAGATTCGAGTTTTAATTTCATCCTTAAAAATGGTTTTTTTCATAGATTTTAAAAATCAAGATTTTTTGATGTCCGGGGAAGAAAATTCGTGATGCCGGGGTCAGGGATTTTTGTGCCCAGGAGGTAAATTTTTTTTTGACACAAATGTAAAAACCGAGGCCAGTATGAGATTCGGGGTTGAATTTAATCCTTAAAAATGGTTTTTTTCATAGATTTTAAAAACCAAGATTTTTTGGTGTCCGGGGAAGAAAATTCCTGATGCCGGAGTCAGGGATTTTTGTGCCCAGGGGGTGAAATTTTTTTTTTAACCCAAATGTAAAAATGGACACTAGAATTAGTTTCGGGGTTGAATTTCGTCCTTAAAAATTGTGTTTTTTATACTTTGACCCAAATGTAAAAATGGACACCAGAATTACATTCAGGGTTGAATTTCACGCTTAAAAATGGTGTTTTTTATAGTTTTTAAAAATCAAGAATTTTTTGTTGTCCGGGAAAGAAAATTACTGATGCCGGGGTCAGGGATTTTATTTGCCTAGGAGGTGAACATTTTTTTTTGACTCAAATGTAAAAACGGACGCCAGAATTAGATTTGGGGTTTAATTTCATGCTTAAAAATGGTGTTTTCTCTAGATTTTAAAAATCAAGGTTTTTTGGTGTCCGGGGAAGAAAATTCCTGATGCCGGGGTGAGGGATTTTTGTGCCCAGGAGGTGAATATTTCGTTGTTGACCCAAATGTAAAAACGGATGCCAGAATTACATTCGGGGTTTAATTTCACGCTTAAAAATGGTGTTTTTTATACTTTTTAAAGATCAAGCATTTTTTGGTGTCCGGGCTTGTAAATTTCTGATGCCGGGGTCAGGGATTTTTGTGCCCAGGAGGTGAAAAAGATTTTTTGACACAAATGTAAAAACTGAGGCCAGTATGAGATTCGGGGTTGAATTTCATCCTTAGAAATGGTGTTTTTTATACTTTTTAAAAATCAAGCATTTTTTGGTGTCCGGGCAAGTAAATTTCTGATTTCGGAGTCAGGGATTTTTGTGCCCAGGAGGTGACATTTTTTTTGACCCAAATGTAAAAACGGACGCCAGAATTACATTCGGGGTTGAATTTCACGCTTAAAAATGGTGTTTTTTATAGTTTTTAAAAATCAAGCATTTTTTGGTGTCCGGGGAAGAAAATTCCTGTTGCCGGGTTCAGGGATTTTTGTGCCCAGCGGGTGAAAATTTTTTTTTGACCCAAATGTAAAAACGGACGCCAGAATTAGATTCAGGGTTGAATTTCATCCTTGAAAATGGTGTTTTTCATAGATTTTAAAAATCAAGATTTTTTTGTGTCCAGGGAAGAAAATTCGTGATGCCGGGGTCAGGGATTTTTGTGCCCAGGAGGTAAATTTTTTTTGACCCAAATGTAAAAACAGACACCAGAATTAGATTCGAGTTTTAATTTCATCCTTAAAAATGGTTTTTTTCATAGATTTTAAAAATCAAGATTTTTTGATGTCCGGGGAAGAAAATTCGTGATGCCGGGGTCAGGGATTTTTGTGCCCAGGAGGTAAATTTTTTTTTGACACAAATGTAAAAACCGAGGCCAGTATGAGATTCGGGGTTGAATTTAATCCTTAAAAATGGTTTTTTTCATAGATTTTAAAAACCAAGATTTTTTGGTGTCCGGGGAAGAAAATTCCTGATGCCGGAGTCAGGGATTTTTGTGCCCAGGGGGTGAAATTTTTTTTTTAACCCAAATGTAAAAATGGACACTAGAATTAGTTTCGGGGTTGAATTTCGTCCTTAAAAATTGTGTTTTTTATACTTTGACCCAAATGTAAAAATGGACACCAGAATTACATTCAGGGTTGAATTTCACGCTTAAAAATGGTGTTTTTTATAGTTTTTAAAAATCAAGAATTTTTTGTTGTCCGGGAAAGAAAATTACTGATGCCGGGGTCAGGGATTTTATTTGCCTAGGAGGTGAACATTTTTTTTTTACTCAAATGTAAAAACGGACGCCAGAATTAGATTTGGGGTTTAATTTCATGCTTAAAAATGGTGTTTTCTCTAGATTTTAAAAATCAAGGTTTTTTGGTGTCCGGGGAAGAAAATTCCTGATGCCGGGGTGAGGGATTTTTGTGCCCAGGAGGTGAAAAAGATTTTTTGACACAAATGTAAAAACCGAGTCCAGTATGAGATTCGGGGTTGAATTTCATCCTTAGAAATGGTGTTTTTTATACTTTTTAAAAATCAAGCATTTTTTGGTGTCCGGGCAAGTAAATTTCTGATTTCGGAGTCAGGGATTTTTGTGCCCAGGAGGTGATTTTTTTTTGACCCAAATGTAAAAATGGACACCAGAATTACATTCGGGGTTGAATTTCACGCTTAAAAATGGTGTTTTTTATAGTTTTTAAAAATCAAGAATTTTTTGTTGTCCGGGAAAGAAAATTACTGATGCCGGGGTCAGGGATTTTATTTGCCTAGGAGGTGAACATTATTTTTTTGACTCAAATGTAAAAACGGACGCCAGAATTAGATTTGGGGTTTAATTTCATGCTTAAAAATGGTGTTTTCTATATTTTTTAAAAATCAAGGTTTTTTGGTGTCCGGGGAAGAAAATTCCTGATGCCGGGGTGAGGGATTTTTGTGCCCAGGAGGTGAATATTTCGTTGTTGACCCAAATGTAAAAACGGATGCCAGAATTACATTCGGGGTTTAATTTCACGCTTAAAAATGGTGTTTTTTATACTTTTTAAAGATCAAGCATTTTTTGGTGTCCGGGCTAGTAAATTTCTGATGCCGGGGTCAGGGATTTTTGTGCCCAGGAGGTGAAAAATATTTTTTGACACAAATGTAAAAACCGAGTCCAGTATGAGATTCGGGGTTGAATTTCATCCTTAGAAATGGTGTTTTTTATACTTTTTAAAAATCAAGCATTTTTTGGTGTCCGGGCAAGTAAATTTCTGATTTCGGAGTCAGGGATTTTTGTGCCCAGGAGGTGACATTTTTTTTGACCCAAATGTAAAAACGGACGCCAGAATTACATTCGGGGTTGAATTTCACGCTTAAAAATGGTGTTTTTTATAGTTTTTAAAAATCAAGCATTTTTTGGTGTCCGGGGAAGAAAATTCCTGTTGCCGGGTTCAGGGATTTTTGTGCCCAGCGGGTGAAAATTTTTTTTTGACCCAAATGTAAAAACGGACGCCAGAATTAGATTCAGGGTTGAATTTCATCCTTGAAAATGGTGTTTTTCATAGATTTTAAAAATCAAGATTTTTTTGTGTCCAGGGAAGAAAATTCGTGATGCCGGGGTCAGGGATTTTTGTGCCCAGGAGGTAAATTTTTTTTGACCCAAATGTAAAAACAGACACCAGAATTAGATTCGAGTTTTAATTTCATCCTTAAAAATGGTTTTTTTCATAGATTTTAAAAACCAAGATTTTTTGGTGTCCGGGGAAGAAAATTCCTGATGCCGGAGTCAGGGATTTTTGTGCCCAGGGGGTGAAATTTTTTTTTTAACCCAAATGTAAAAATGGACACTAGAATTAGTTTCGGGGTTGAATTTCGTCCTTAAAAATTGTGTTTTTTATACTTTGACCCAAATGTAAAAATGGACACCAGAATTACATTCAGGGTTGAATTTCACGCTTAAAAATGGTGTTTTTTATAGTTTTTAAAAATCAAGAATTTTTTGTTGTCCGGGAAAGAAAATTACTGATGCCGGGGTCAGGGATTTTATTTGCCTAGGAGGTGAACATTTTTTTTTTACTCAAATGTAAAAACGGACGCCAGAATTAGATTTGGGGTTTAATTTCATGCTTAAAAATGGTGTTTTCTCTAGATTTTAAAAATCAAGGTTTTTTGGTGTCCGGGGAAGAAAATTCCTGATGCCGGGGTGAGGGATTTTTGTGCCCAGGAGGTGAAAAAGATTTTTTGACACAAATGTAAAAACCGAGTCCAGTATGAGATTCGGGGTTGAATTTCATCCTTAGAAATGGTGTTTTTTATACTTTTTAAAAATCAAGCATTTTTTGGTGTCCGGGCAAGTAAATTTCTGATTTCGGAGTCAGGGATTTTTGTGCCCAGGAGGTGATTTTTTTTTGACCCAAATGTAAAAATGGACACCAGAATTACATTCGGGGTTGAATTTCACGCTTAAAAATGGTGTTTTTTATAGTTTTTAAAAATCAAGAATTTTTTGTTGTCCGGGAAAGAAAATTACTGATGCCGGGGTCAGGGATTTTATTTGCCTAGGAGGTGAACATTATTTTTTTGACTCAAATGTAAAAACGGACGCCAGAATTAGATTTGGGGTTTAATTTCATGCTTAAAAATGGTGTTTTCTATATTTTTTAAAAATCAAGGTTTTTTGGTGTCCGGGGAAGAAAATTCCTGATGCCGGGGTGAGGGATTTTTGTGCCCAGGAGGTGAATATTTCGTTGTTGACCCAAATGTAAAAACGGATGCCAGAATTACATTCGGGGTTTAATTTCACGCTTAAAAATGGTGTTTTTTATACTTTTTAAAGATCAAGCATTTTTTGGTGTCCGGGCTAGTAAATTTCTGATGCCGGGGTCAGGGATTTTTGTGCCCAGGAGGTGAAAAAGATTTTTTGACACAAATGTAAAAACCGAGTCCAGTATGAGATTCGGGGTTGAATTTCATCCTTAGAAATGGTGTTTTTTATACTTTTTAAAAATCAAGCATTTTTTGGTGTCCGGGCAAGTAAATTTCTGATTTCGGAGTCAGGGATTTTTGTGCCCAGGAGGTGACATTTTTTTTGACCCAAATGTAAAAACGGACGCCAGAATTACATTCGGGGTTGAATTTCACGCTTAAAAATGGTGTTTTTTATAGTTTTTAAAAATCAAGCATTTTTTGGTGTCCGGGGAAGAAAATTCCTGTTGCCGGGTTCAGGGATTTTTGTGCCCAGCGGGTGAAAATTTTTTTTTGACCCAAATGTAAAAACGGACGCCAGAATTAGATTCAGGGTTGAATTTCATCCTTGAAAATGGTGTTTTTCATAGATTTTAAAAATCAAGATTTTTTTGTGTCCAGGGAAGAAAATTCGTGATGCCGGGGTCAGGGATTTTTGTGCCCAGGAGGTAAATTTTTTTTGACCCAAATGTAAAAACAGACACCAGAATTAGATTCGAGTTTTAATTTCATCCTTAAAAATGGTTTTTTTCATAGATTTTAAAAATCAAGATTTTTTGATGTCCGGGGAAGAAAATTCGTGATGCCGGGGTCAGGGATTTTTGTGCCCAGGAGGTAAATTTTTTTTTGACACAAATGTAAAAACCGAGGCCAGTATGAGATTCGGGGTTGAATTTAATCCTTAAAAATGGTTTTTTTCATAGATTTTAAAAACCAAGATTTTTTGGTGTCCGGGGAAGAAAATTCCTGATGCCGGAGTCAGGGATTTTTGTGCCCAGGGGTTGAAATTTTTTTTTTAACCCAAATGTAAAAATGGACACTAGAATTAGTTTCGGGGTTGAATTTCGTCCTTAAAAATTGTGTTTTTTATACTTTGACCCAAATGTAAAAATGGACACCAGAATTACATTCAGGGTTGAATTTCACGCTTAAAAATGGTGTTTTTTATAGTTTTTAAAAATCAAGAATTTTTTGTTGTCCGGGAAAGAAAATTACTGATGCCGGGGTCAGGGATTTTATTTGCCTAGGAGGTGAACATTTTTTTTTGACTCAAATGTAAAAACGGACGCCAGAATTAGATTTGGGGTTTAATTTCATGCTTAAAAATGGTGTTTTCTCTAGATTTTAAAAATCAAGGTTTTTTGGTGTCCGGGGAAGAAAATTCCTGATGCCGGGGTGAGGGATTTTTGTGCCCAGGAGGTGAAAAAGATTTTTTGACACAAATGTAAAAACCGAGTCCAGTATGAGATTCGGGGTTGAATTTCATCCTTAGAAATGGTGTTTTTTATACTTTTTAAAAATCAAGAATTTTTTGTTGTCCGGGAAAGAAAATTACTGATGCCGGGGTCAGGGATTTTATTTGCCTAGGAGGTGAACATTTTTTTTTTGACTCAAATGTAAAAACGGACGCCAGAATTAGATTTGGGGTTTAATTTCATGCTTAAAAATGGTGTTTTCTATAGATTTTAAAAATCAAGGTTTTTTGGTGTCCGGGGAAGAAAATTCCTGATGCCGGGGTGAGGGATTTTTGTGCCCAGGAGGTGAATATTTCGTTGTTGACACAAATGTAAAAACGGATGCCAGAATTACATTCGGGGTTTAATTTCACGCTTAAAAATGGTGTTTTTTATACTTTTTAAAAATCAAGCATTTTTTGGTGTCCGGGCTAGTAAATTTCTGATGCCGGGGTGAGGGATTTTTGTGCCCAGGAGGTGAAAAAGATTTTTTGACACAAATGTAAAAACCGAGTCCAGTATGAGATTCGGGGTTGAATTTCATCCTTAGAAATGGTGTTTTTTATACTTTTTAAAAATCAAGCATTTTTTGGTGTCCGGGCAAGTAAATTTCTGATTTCGGAGTCAGGGATTTTTGTGCCCAGGAGGTGACATTTTTTTTGCCCCAAATGTAAAAACGGACGCCAGAATTACATTCGGGGTTGAATTTCACGCTTAAAAATGGTGTTTTTTATAGTTTTTAAAAATCAAGCTTTTTTTGGTGTGCGGGGAAGTAAATTTTTGATGCCGGGGTCAGGGATTTTTGTGCCCAGGGGGTGAAATTTTTTTTTTGACCCAAATGTAAAAATGGACACTAGAATTAGTTTCGGGGTTGAATTTCATCCTTAAAAATGGTGCTTTTTATAGTTTTTAAAAATCAAGAATTTTTTTGGTGTCCGGGCAAGAAAATTCCTGATGCCAGAGTCAGGGATTTTTGTGCCCAGGAGGTGAAAAAGATTTTTTGACACAAATGTAAAAACTGAGGCCAGTATGAGATTCGGGGTTGAATTTCATCCTTAAAAATGGTTTTTTTCATAGATTTTAAAAATCAAGAATTTTTTGGTGTCCAGGAAAGAAAATTCCTGATGCCGGGGTCAGGGATTTTTGTGCCCAGGAGGTGAATTTTTTTTTTGACCCAAATGTAAAAATGGACACCAGAATTACATTCGGGGTTGAATTTCACGCTTAAAAATGGTGTTTTTTATAGTTTTTAAAAATCAAGAATTTTTTGGTGTCCGGGAAAGAAAATTACTGATGCCGGGCTCAGGGATTTTTGTGCCCAGGAGGTGATTTTTTTTTGACCCAAATGTAAAAATGGACACCAGAATTACATTCGGGGTTGAATTTCACGCTTAAAAATGGTGCTTTTTATAGTTTTTAAAAATCAAGAATTTTTTGTTGTCCGGGAAAGAAAATTACTGATGCCGGGGTCAGGGATTTTTGTGCCCAGGAGGTGAAATTTTTTTATTGACTCAAATGTAAAAACGGATGCCAGAATTAGATTCGGGGTTGAATTTAATCCTTCAAAATGGTGCTTTTCATAGCTTTTAAAAATCAAGAATTTTTTGGTGTCCTGGGAAGGAAATTCCTGATGCCGGGGGTCAGGACCTTTTGTGCCCAGGAGGTGAATGTTGTTTTTTTTACTCAAATCTAAAAACGGACACCAGAATGAGATTCGGGGTTGAATTTCATCCTTAAAAATGGAGTTTTTCATAGTTTATAAAAATTAAGATTTATTTCGTGTCCGGGGAAGAAAATTCCTGATGCCGGGGTAAGGGATTTTTGTGCCCAGGAGGTGAAATTATTTTCCACTCAAATGTAAAAACGGATGCCAGAATTAGATTTGGGGTTTAATTTCATGCTTAAAAATGGTGTTTTCTATAGATTTTAAAAATCAAGGTTTTTTGGTGTCCGGGGAAGAAAATTTCTGATGCCGGGGTCAGGGATTTTTGTGCCCAGGAGGTGAGTTTTTCGTTGTTGACCCAAATGTAAAAACGGATGCCAGAATTAGATTTGGGGTTGAATTTCGTCCTTCAAAATGGTGTTTTTCATAGTTTTTAAAAATGAAGATTTTTTTGGTGTCTGTGGAAGAAAATTCCTGATGCCGGAGTCAGGGATTTTTGGGCCCAGGAGGTGAATGTTTTTTTTTACTCAAATCCAAAAACGGACACCAGAATGAGATTCGGGGTTGAATTTCATCCTTAAAAATGGTGTTTTCATAGCTTTTGAAAATCAAGATTTTTTTGGTGTCTGGGTAAGAAATTCCTTATGCCGATTTTTAGCCCAGGAGGTGAAAAAAAAATTCTGCCTCAAATCTAAAAACGGACACCAGAATGAGATTCGGGGTTGCTTTTTGTCCTTAAAAATCTCATTTTTCATAGCATTTAAAAATCAAGATTTTTTTGGTGTGCGGGGAAGAAAATTCCTGATGTCAGGGATTTTTGTGCCCAGGAGGTGAATATTTTTTTTGACCCAAATGTAAAAATGGATGCCAGAATTAGATTTGGGGTTGAATTTCGTCCTTCAATATGGTGTTTTTCATAGTTTTTAAAAATCAAGATTTTTTTGGTGTCCTGGGAAGATAATTCCTGATGCCAGGGTCAGGGATTTTTGTGCCCAGGAGGTGAATATTTTTTTTGACCCAAATGTAAAAACGGATGTCAGAATTAGATTTGGGGTTGAATTTTGTCCTTAAAAATGGTGTTTTTCGTAATTTTTAAAAATCAAGATTTTGTTGGGAAGAAAATGCCTGATGCCGGAGTCAGAGATTTTTGTGCCCAGGAGGTGAAATTTTTTTTTCCACCCAAATCTATAAACGGACGCCGGAATGAGATTCGGGGTTGAATTTCGTGCTTAAAAAGGGTGTTTTTCATAGCTTTTAAAAATCAAGATTTTTTTGGTGTCCGGGGAAGAAAATTCCTGATGCCGGGGTCAGTGACTTTTGTGCCCAGGAGGTGAAATTATTTTCCACCCAAATGTAAAAACGCACACCAGAATGAGATTCGGGGTTGAATTTCATTCTTTAAAATGATGTTTTTCATAGCTTTTAAAAATCAAGAATTTTTTGGTGTCCCGGGAAGAAAATTCCTGATGCCGGAGTCAGGGATTTTTGTGCCCAGGAGGTGAATTTTTCGTTGTTGACCCAAATGTAAAAACGGATGCCAGAATTACATTCGGGGTTTAATTTCACGCTTAAAAATTGTGTTTTTTATACTTTTTAAAAATCAAGAATTTTTTGGTGTCCGGGCTAGTAAATTTCTGATGCCGGGGTCAGGGATTTTTGTGCCCAGGAGGTGATTTTTTTTTTTGACCCAAATGTAAAAATGGACACCAGAATTACATTCAGGGTTGAATTTCACGCTTAAAAATGGTGTTTTTTATAGTTTTTAAAAATCAAGAATTTTTTGTTGTCCGGGAAAGAAAATTACTGATGCCGGGGTCAGGGATTTTATTTGCCTAGGAGGTGAACATTTTTTTTTTGACTCAAATGTAAAAACGGACGCCAGAATTAGATTTGGGGTTTAATTTCATGCTTAAAAATGGTGTTTTCTCTAGATTTTAAAAATCAAGGTTTTTTGGTGTCCGGGGAAGAAAATTCCTGATGCCGGGGTGAGGGATTTTTGTGCCCAGGAGGTGAATATTTCGTTGTTGACACAAATGTAAAAACGGATGCCAGAATTACATTCGGGGTTTAATTTCACGCTTAAAAATGGTGTTTTTTATACTTTTTAAAAATCAAGCATTTTTTGGTGTCCGGGCTAGTAAATTTCTGATGCCGGGGTGAGGGATTTTTGTGCCCAGGAGGTGAAAAAGATTTTTTGACACAAATGTAAAAACCGAGTCCAGTATGAGATTCGGGCTTGAATTTCATCCTTAGAAATGGTGTTTTTTATACTTTTTAAAAATCAAGCATTTTTTGGTGTCCGGGCAAGTAAATTTCTGATTTCGGAGTCAGGGATTTTTGTGCCCAGGAGGTGACATTTTTTTTGCCCCAAATGTAAAAACGGACGCCAGAATTACATTCGGGGTTGAATTTCACGCTTAAAAATGGTGTTTTTTATAGTTTTTAAAAATCAAGCTTTTTTTGGTGTGCGGGGAAGTAAATTTTTGATGCCGGGGTCAGGGATTTTTGTGCCCAGGGGGTGAATTTTTTTTTTTGACCCAAATGTAAAAATGGACACTAGAATTAGTTTCGGGGTTGAATTTCATCCTTAAAAATGGTGCTTTTTATAGTTTTTAAAAATCAAGAATTTTTTTGGTGTCCGGGCAAGAAAATTCCTGATGCCAGAGTCAGGGATTTTTGTGCCCAGGAGGTGAAAAAGATTTTTTGACACAAATGTAAAAACTGAGGCCAGTATGAGATTCGGGGTTGAATTTCATCCTTAAAAATGGTTTTTTTCATAGATTTTAAAAATCAAGAATTTTTTGGTGTCCAGGAAAGAAAATTCCTGATGCCGGGGTCAGGGATTTTTGTGCCCAGGAGGTGAATTTTTTTTTTGACCCAAATGTAAAAATGGACACCAGAATTACATTCGGGGTTGAATTTCACGCTTAAAAATGGTGTTTTTTATAGTTTTTAAAAATCAAGAATTTTTTGGTGTCCGGGAAAGAAAATTACTGATGCCGGGGTCAGGGATTTTTGTGCCCAGGGGGTGAAATTTTTTTTTTGACCCAAATGTAAAAATGGACACTAGAATTAGTTTCGGGGTTGAATTTCGTCCTTAGAAATGGTGTTTTTTATAGTTTTTAAAAATCAAGAATTTTTTGGTGTCCGGGGAAGAAAATTCGTGATGCTGGGGTCAGGGATTTTTGTGCCCAGGAGGTGAAATGCTTTTTTTTGACCCAAATGTAAAAACGGACTCCAGAATTAGATTTGGGGTTTAATTTCATCCTTGAAAATGGTGTTTTTCATAGATTTTAAAAATCAAGATTTTTTTGTGTCCGGGGAAGAAAATTCGTGATGCCAGGAATTTTTATGCCCAGCAGGTAAATTGTTTTTTGACCCAAATGTAAAAGCAGACACCAGAATTAGATTCGAGGTTTAATTGCATCCTTAAAAATGGTGTTTTCTATACTTTTTATAAATGAAGATATTTTTGGTGTCCGGGGAAGGAAATTCCTGATGCCGGCGTCAGGGATTTTTGTGCCCAGGAGGTGAAAATTTTTTTTGACCCAAATGTAAAATTCGATTCCAGAATGAGGTTTGGGGTTGCATTTCATCCTTAAAAATGGTGTTTTTTATAGTTTTTGTAAATGAACATTTTTGGGGTGTCCGGGGGACAAAATTCCTGATGCCGGTGTCAGGGATTTTTGTGCCCAGGAGGTGAATTTTTTTTTTGACCCAAATGTAAAAACGAACACCAGAATTACATTCAGGGTTGAATTTCATCCTTGAAAATGGTGTTTTTCATAGATTTTAAAAATCAAGATTTTTTGATGTCCGGGGAAGAAAACTCCTGATGCCGGTGTCAGGGATTTTTGTGCCCAGGAGGTGAAATTTTTTTTTTGACCCAAATGTAAAAACGGACACCAGAATTAGATTCGGGGTTGAATTTCTTCCTTAAAAATGGTGTTTTTTTATAGATTTTAAAAATCAATGATTTTTGGTTTCCGGGGAAGAAAATTCCTGATGCCGGGGTCAGGGATTTTTGTGCCCAGGAGGTGAATTTTTTTTTTACCCAAATGTAAAAACGGAAGCCAGAATTACATTCGGGGTTGAATTTCACGCTTAAAAATGATGTTATTTATACTTTTTAAAAATCAAGGTTTTTTGGTTTCCGGGGAAGAAAATTCGTGATGCCGGGGTCAGGGAGTTTTGTGCCCAGGAGGTAAATTTTTTTTTGACACAAATGTAAAAACCGAGGCCAGTATGAGATTCGTGGTTGAATTTCGTCCTTAGAAATGGTGTTTTTTATAGTTTTTAAAAATCAAGCATTTTTTGGTGTCCGGGGAAGCAAATTCGTGATGCCGTGGTCAGGGATTTTTGTGTCCAGGAGGTGAATTTTTTTTTGTTGACCCAAATGTAAAAACGGATGCCAGAATTACATTCGGGATTTAATTTCACACTTAAAAATGGAGTTTTTTATACTTTTTAAAAATCAAGCATTTTTTGGTGTCCAGGGAAGAAAATTCGTGATGCCGGAGTCAGGGATTTTTGTGCCCAGGAGGTGAATATTTTTTTTGACCCAAATGTAAAAACGGATGCCAGAATTAGATTTGGGGTTGAATTTCGTCCTTCAAAATGGTGTTTTTCATAGTTTTTAAAAATGAAGATTTTTTTGGTGTCCGTGGAAGAAAATTCCTGATGCCGGAGTCAGGGATTTTTGGGCCCAGGAGGTGAATGTTTTTTTTTACTCAAATCCAAAAACGGACATCAGAATGAGATTCGGGGTTGAATTTCATCCTTAAAAATGGTGTTTTCATAGCTTTTAAAAATCAAGATTTTTTTGGTGTACGGGGAAGAAAATTCCTGATGCCGGGGTCAGAGAGTTTTGTGCCCAGGAGGTGAATTTTTTTTCCCACCCAAATCTATAAACAGACGCCGGAATGAGATTCGGGGTTGAATTTCGTGCTTAAAAATGGTGTTTTTCATAGCTTTTATAAATCAAGAATTTTTTGGTGTCCGGGGAAGAAAATTCCTGATGCCGGAGTCAGGGACTTTTGTGCCCAGGAGGTGAAATTATTTTCCACTCAAATGTAAAAACGGACGCCAGAATTAGATTTGGGGTTTAATTTCATGCTTAAAAATGGTGTTTTCTATAGATTTTAAAAATCAAGGTTTTTTGGTGTCCGTGGAAGAAAATTCCTGATGCCGGGGTGAGGGATTTTTGTGCCCAGGAGGTGAATTTTTCGTTGTTGACCCAAATGTAAAAACGGATGCCAGAATTACATTCGGGGGTTAATTTCACGCTTAAAAATTGTGTTTTTTATACTTTTTAAAAATCAAGCATTTTTTGGTGTCCGGGAAAGAAAATTACTGATGCCGGGGTCAGGGATTTTATTTGCCTAGGAGGTGAACATTATTTTTTTGACTCAAATGTAAAAACGGACGCCAGAATTAGATTTGGGGTTTAATTTTATGCTTAAAAATGGTGTTTTCTATATTTTTTAAAAATCAAGGTTTTTTGGTGTCCGGGGAAGAAAATTCCTGATGCCGGGGTGAGGGATTTTTGTGCCCAGGAGGTGAATATTTCGTTGTTGACCCAAATGTAAAAACGGATGCCAGAATTACATTCGGGGTTTAATTTCACGCTTAAAAATGGTGTTTTTTATACTTTTTAAAAATCAAGCATTTTTTGGTGTCCGGGCTAGTAAATTTCTGATGCCGGGGTCAGGGATTTTTGTGCCCAGGAGGTGAAAAAGATTTTTTGACACAAATGTAAAAACCGAGTCCAGTATGAGATTCGGGGTTGAATTTCATCCTTAGAAATGGTGTTTTTTATACTTTTTAAAAATCAAGCATTTTTTGGTGTCCGGGCAAGTAAATTTCTGATTTCGGAGTCAGGGATTTTTGTGCCCAGGAGGTGACATTTTTTTTGACCCAAATGTAAAAACGGACGCCAGAATTACATTCGGGGTTGAATTTCACGCTTAAAAATGGTGTTTTTTATAGTTTTTAAAAATCAAGCATTTTTTCGTGTCCGGGGAAGTAAATTCCTGTTGCCGGGTTCAGGGATTTTTGTGCCCAGCGGGTGAAAATTTTTTTTGACCCAAATGTAAAAACGGACGCCAGAATTAGATTCAGGGTTGAATTTCATCCTTGAAAATGGTGTTTTTCATAGATTTTAAAAATCAAGATTTTTTGGTGTCCGGGGAAGAGAATTCCTGATGCCGGAGTCAGGGATTTTTGTGCCCGGGAGGTGAGATTTTTTTTTGACCCAAATGTAAAAATGGACGCCAGAATTAGATTCGGTGTTTAATTTCACGCTTAAAAATGGTGTTTTTTATACTTTTTAAAAATCAAGCATTTTTTGGTGTCCGGGCAAGTAAATTTGTGATGCCGGGGTCAGGGATTTTTGTGCCCAGGAGGTGAAAAAGATTTTTTGACACAAATGTAAAAACCGAGTCCAGTATGAGATTCGGGGTTGAATTTCATCCTTAGAAATGGAGTTTTTTATAGATTTTAAAAATCAAGATTTTTTTGTGTCCAGGGAAGAAAATTCGTGATGCCGGGGTCAGGGATTTTTGTGCCCAGGAGGTAAATTTTTTTTTTGACACAAATGTAAAAACCGAGGCCAGTATGAGATTCGGGGTTGAATTTAATCCTTAAAAATGGTTTTTTTCATACATTTTAAAAACCAAGATTTTTTGGTGTCCGGGGAAGAAAATTCCTGATGCCGGAGTCAGGGATTTTTGTGCCCAGGGGGTGAAATTTTTTTTTTAACCCAAATGTAAAAATGGACACTAGAATTAGTTTCGGGGTTGAATTTCGTCCTTAAAAATTGTGTTTTTTATGCTTTGACCCAAATGTAAAAATGGACACCAGAATTACATTCAGGGTTGAATTTCATGCTTAAAAATGGTGTTTTTTATAGTTTTTAAAAATCAAGAATTTTTTGTTGTCCGGGCTAGTAAATTTCTGATGCCGGGGTCAGGGATTTTTGTGCCCAGGAGGTGAAAAAGATTTTTTGACACAAATGTAAAAACCGAGTCCAGTATGAGATTCGGGGTTGAATTTCATCCTTAGAAATGGTGTTTTTTATACTTTTTAAAAATCAAGCATTTTTTGGTGTCCGGGCAAGTAAATTTCTGATTTCGGAGTCAGGGATTTTTGTGCCCAGGAGGTGACATTTTTTTTGACCCAAATGTAAAAACGGACGCCAGAATTACATTCGGGGTTGAATTTCACGCTTAAAAATGGTGTTTTTTATAGTTTTTAAAAATCAAGCATTTTTTGGTGTCCGGGGAAGAAAATTCCTGTTGCCGGGTTCAGGGATTTTTGTGCCCAGCGGGTGAAAATTTTTTTTTGACCCAAATGTAAAAACGGACGCCAGAATTAGATTCAGGGTTGAATTTCATCCTTGAAAATGGTGTTTTTCATAGATTTTAAAAATCAAGATTTTTTGGTGTCCGGGGAAGAGAATTCCTGATGCCGGAGTCAGGGATTTTTGTGCCCGGGAGGTGAGATTTTTTTTTGACCTAAATGTAAAAATGGACGCCAGAATTAGATTCGGGGTTGAATTTCACCCTTGAAAATGGTGTTTTTCATAGATTTTAAAAATCAAGATTTTTTTGGTGTCAGGGGAAGTAAATTCGTGATGCCAGGGTCAGGGATTTTTGTGCCCAGGAGTTGAATTTTTTTTTGTTGACCCAAATGTAAAAACGGATGCCAGAATTACATTCGGGGTTTAATTTCACGCTTAAAAATGGTGTTTTTTATACTTTTTAAAAATCAAGCATTTTTTGGTGTCCGGGCAAGTAAATTTGTGATGCCGGGGTCAGGGATTTTTGTGCCCAGGAGGTGAAAAAGATTTTTTGACACAAATGTAAAAACCGAGTCCAGTATGAGATTCGGGGTTGAATTTCATCCTTAGAAATGGAGTTTTTTATAGATTTTAAAAATCAAGATTTTTTTGTGTCCAGGGAAGAAAATTTGTGATGCCGGGGTCAGGGATTTTTGTGCCCAGGAGGTAAATTTTTTTTGACCCAAATGTAAAAACAGACACCAGAATTAGATTCGAGTTTTAATTTCATCCTTAAAAATGGTTTTTTTCATAGATTTTAAAAATCAAGATTTTTTGATGTCCGGGGAAGAAAATTCGTGATGCCGGGGTCAGGGATTTTTGTGCCCAGGAGGTGAAATATTTTTTTTTGACCCAAATGTAAAAACGGACTCTAGAATTAGATTTGGGGTTGAATTTCATCCTTGAAAATGGTATTTTTTTATAGATTTTAAAAATCAAGGTTTTTTGGTGTCCGGGGAAGAAAATTCCTGTTGTAGGGTTCAGGGATTTTTGTGCCCAGCGGGTGAAAAATTTTTTTTGACCCAAATGTAAAAACGGACACCAGAATTAGATACAGGGTTGAATTTCATCCTTGAAAATGGTGTTTTTCATAGATTTTAAAAATCAAGATTTTTTGGTGTCCGGGGAAGAAAATTCCTGATGCCGGAGTCAGGGATTTTTGTGCCCAGGAGGTGAGATTTTTTTTTGACCCAAATGTAAAAACGGACGCCAGAATTAGATTCGGGGTTGAATTTCTTCCTTAAAAATGGTGTTTTTCATAGCTTTTAAAAATCAAGAAATTTTTGGTGTCCGGGGAAGAAAATTCGAGATGCTGGGGTCAGGGATTTTTGTACCCCAAGGTGAAATTTTTTTTCACCTAAATCTAAAAACGGACATCAGAATGCGATTCGGGGTTGGATTTAATTCTTAAAAATGGTGTTTTTCATAGCTTTTAAAAATCAAGAATTGTTTGGTGTCCGGGAAGAAAATTCCTGATGAGGCAGCAAAACCAACTGAATGGTAATAGGGAACATGTTTCACTTAGTGATGTGTTTCACTTAGTGATGGTCAGACCATGTCAATGGTAACAGCCAGTGCATGTTTAGCTCACTCAGATGTGGGAAGACCAACTCAATGGTAACAGACAACACGTGTTTCACTTAGTGACGTGTTTCACTTAGTGATGGTCAGACCACGTCAACGGTTACTGTCAGTGCACATGTAGGTCACTTAGAGATAGCAAGATCAACTCAATGGTAAAGGACAACACATTTGTTTCACTTAGTGACGTATTTCACTTAGTGACGGTCAGACCAAGTCAATGGTAACAGCCAGTGCACGTGTAGGTCACTTAGAGACGGCAAGATCAACTCAATGGTAACAGACAACACATGTGTTTCATTTAGTGACGTGTTTCACTTAGTGATGGTCAGACCAAGTCAATGGTACAAGCTAGTGCACGTGTAGGTCACTTAGAGACGGCAACATCAACTCAATGGTAACAGACAACACATGTGTTTCACTTAGTGACGGTCAGACCAAGTCAATAGTAACAGCCAGTGCACGTGTAGGTCACTTAGAGATGGCAAGACCAACTCAATGGTAACAGACAACACATGTGTTTCACTTAGTGATGTGTTTCACTTAGTGGCGGACAGGCCATGTCAATGGTAACAGCCATTGCACGTGTAGGTCACTTAGAGGCGGCAAGATCAACTCAATGGTAACAGACAACACATGTGTTTCACTTAGTGACGTGTTTCACTTAGTGACGGTCAGACCAAGTCAATGGTAACAGCCAGTGCACGTGTAGGTCACTTAGAGACGGCAAGATCAACTCAATGGTAACAGACAACACATGTGTTTCACTTAGTGACGTGTTTCACTTAGTGAGGGTCAGACCAAGTCAATGGTAACAGCCAGTGCACCTGTAGGTCACATAGAGGCGACAAGATCAACTCAATGGTAACAGACAACACATGTGTTTCACTTAGTGATGTGTTTCACTTAGTGACGGTCAGACCAAGTCAATGGTAACAGCTAGTGCACGTGTAGGTCACTTAGAGACCACAAGATCAACTCAATGGTAACAGACAACACATGTGTTTCACTTAGTGACATGTTTCACTTAGCGACGGTCAGACCAAGTCAATGGTACAAGCCAGTGCACGTGTAGGTCACTTAGAGACGGCAAGATCAACTCAATGGTAACAGACAACACATGTGTTTTACTTAGTGATGTGTTTCACTTAGTGACGGTCAGACCAAGTCAATGCTAACAGCCAGTGCACGTGTAGGTCACTTGGAGACGGCAAGACCAACTCAATGGTTACAGACAACACATGTGTTTCACTTAGTGACGTGTTTCACTTAGTGGCGGGCAGGCCAAGTCAATGGTAACAGCCAGTGCACGTGTAGGTCACTTAGAGACGGCAAGATCAACTCAATGGTAACAGACAAAACATGGTTTTCACTTAGTGACGTGTTTCACTTAGTGACGGTCAGACCAAGTCAATGGTAACAGCCAGTGCACGTGTAGGTCACTTAGAGACGGCAAGACCAACTCAATGGTAACAGACAACACATTTGTTTCACTTAGTGACATGTTTCACTTAGTGACGGTCAGACCAAGTCAATGGTAACAGCTAGTGTACGTGTAGGTCACTTAGAGACGGCAAGATCAACTCAATGGTAACAGACAACACATGTGTTTCACTTAGTGACGTGTTTCACTTAGTGACGGTCAGACCAAGTCAATGGTAACAGCCAGTGCACGTGTAGGTCACTTAGAGACGGCAAGATCAACTCAATGGTAACAGACAACACATGTGCTTCACTTAGTGATGTGTTTCACTTAGTGACGGTCATACCAAGTCAATGGTAACAGCCAGTGCACGTGTAGGTCACTTGGAGGCGGCAAGAACTACTCAATGGTAACAATCAACACATGTGTTTCACTTAGTGATGTGTTTCACTTAGCGACGGTCATACCAAGTCAATGGTAACAGCCAGTGCACGTGTAGGTCACTTGGAGGCGGCAAGAACAACTCAATGGTAACAGACAACACATGTGTTTCACTTAGTGACGTGTTTCACTTAGTGGCGGACAGGGCAAGTCAATGGTAACAGCCAGTACACGTGTAGGTCACTTGGAGGCGGCAAGAACTACTCAATGGTAACAGACAACACATGTGTTTCACTTAGTGACGTGTTTCAGTTAGCGGCGGACAGGGCAAGTCAATGGTAACAGCCAGTGCACGTGTAGGTCACTTGGAGGTGGCCAGAAGAACTCAATGGTAACAGACAACACATGTGTTTCACTTAGTGACGTGTTTCACTTAGTGACGGTCATACCTAGTCAATGGTAACAGCCAGTGCACGTGTAGGTCACTTGGAGGCGGCAAGAACAACTCAATGGTAACAGACAACACATGTGTTTCACTTAGTGACGTGTTTCACTTAGTGGCGGACAGGGCAAGTCAATGGTAACAGCCAGTGCACGTGTAGGTCACTTGGAGGCGGCAAGAACAACTCAATGGTAACAGACAACACATGTGTTTCACTTAGTGACGTGTTTCACTTAGTGGCGGACAGGGCAAGTCAATGGTAACAGCCAGTGCACGTGTAGGTCACTTGGAGGCGGCAAGAACAACTCAATCGTAACAGACAACACATGTGTTTCACTTAGTGACGTGTTTCACTTAGTGACGGTCATACCTAGTCAATGGTAACAGCCAGTGCACGTGTTGGTCACTTGGAGGCGGCAAGAACTACTCAATGGTAACAGACAACACATGTGTTTCACTTAGTGACGTGTTTCACTTAGTGACGGTCATACCAAGTCAATGGTAACAGCCAGTGCACGTGTAGGTCACTTGGAGGCGGCAAGAACTACTCAATGGTAACAGACAACACATGTGTTTCACTTAGTGACGTGTTTCACTTAGTGACGGTCATACCAAGTCAATGGTAACAGCCAGTGCACGTGTAGGTCACTTGGAGGCGGCAAGAACTACTCAATGGTAACAGACAACACATGTGTTTCACTTAGTGACGTGTTTCACTTAGCGACGGTCATACCTAGTCAATGGTAACAGCCAGTGCACGTGTAGGTCACTTGGAGGCGGCAAGAACTACTCAATGGTAACAGACAACACATGTGTTTCACTTAGTGACGTGTTTCACTTAGTGACGGTCATACCAAGTCAATGGTAACAGCCAGTGCACGTGTAGGTCACTTGGAGGCGGCAAGAACTACTCAATGGTAACAGACAACACATGTGTTTCACTTAGTGACGTGTTTCACTTAGTGGCGGACAGGGCAAGTCAATGGTAACAGCCAGTACACGTGTAGGTCACTTAGAGGCGGCAAAATCAACTTAATGGTAATAGAGAACACATGTGTTTCACTTAGTGACGTGTTTCACTTAGTGGCGGACAGGCCAAGTCAATGGTAACAGCCAGTGCACGTGTAGGTCACTTAGAGGCGGCAAGATCAACTCAATGGTAACAGACAACACATGTGTTTCACTTAGTGACGTGTTTCACTTAATGGTGGACAGGCCAAGTCAATGGTAACAGCCAGTGCACGTGTAGGTCACTTAGAGGTGGCAAGATCAACTTAATGGTAATAGAGAACAGATGTGTTTCACTTAGTGACGTGTTTCACTTAGTGGCGGAGAGGGCAAGTCAATGGTTACAGCCAATGCACGTGTAGGTCACTTAGAGGTGGCAAGACCAACTCAATGGTAACAGACAACACATGTGTTTCACTTAGTGACGTGTTTCACTTAGTGGCGGAGAGGGCAAGTCAATGGTAACAGCCAATGGACGTGTAGGTCACTTAGAGATGGCAAGACCAACTCAATGGTAACAGACAACACATGTGTTTCACTTAGTGACGTGTTTCACTTAGTGGCGGAGAGGGCAAGTCAATGGTAACAGCCAATGCACGTGTAGGTCACTTAGAGATGGCAAGACCAACTCAATGGTAACAGACAACACATGTGTTTCACTTAGTGACGTGTTTCACTTAGTGGCGGAGAGGGCAAGTCAATGGTAACAGCCAATGCACGTGTAGGTCACTTAGAGATGGCAAGACCAACTCAATGGTAACAGACAACACATATGTTTCACTTAGTGACGTGTTTCACTTAGTGGCGGAGAGGGCAAGTCAATGGTAACAGCCAATGGACGTGTAGGTCACTTAGAGATGGCAAGACCAACTCAATGGTAACAGACAACACATGTGTTTCACTTAGTGACGTGTTTCACTTAGTGGCGGAGAGGGCAAGTCAATGGTAACAGCCAATGCACGTGTAGGTCACTTAGAGGTGGCAAGACCAACTCAATGGTCATTGCTTCAGATGTACCAGAATCAAAAGCAGGTCAGTGGAGGCAACAGGAGACTTGAGTCTTTGCAGAGTCTGGCTGGCAATTTTGCTAATTTCTCCCAGTCGCAGGTGCATTCACTGATCTAGTGGGTGTGGCCCAGGTAGAAGGGTGGGGCCAGTCCTATAAAAGCCTGCTGGCTGAGCTGAGCGTTTCAGTCTTTTGGAACCAGCCTTGGGGGAAAGAAGTACTGCTGGATGGTGACCTGTCCTGCAGGCTGTTACAAAGGATAAGTAGTCAATGGGGAATTTGGGGTGTCTTTCTTTCTTTCCCAGTTTCACTGAGGTTCAGGCTTTTTCCTTTTAATGTGATGGGGATGGAAATTGAATGTGTTTGGGAGCCAACTAAAAGCTGTAACAGGCAGTGGGAAATAACTGTATTTCTTACTGCCTGTTGCAGCTTTTAGTTGGCTCCCAAACATACTCAATTTCCACTCTAAATATTGCAGTTTGGGTGGGAAATAGCAGGATATGGACCTTTTGAAATGTCTTCGCACAGCCCAGGTCCAGACTTTTGCAGTCTACTGCAAAGGGCCCTTTAGCTTGCCTGCCAGGTGGTGCTCGTGGGCCCCACTTTCCAGGTATTTAGAGACAAGGTAGGAACGCATCTCTTTTGCCGAGCTTTTGATTTCTGAACAAATCTCTTGTGTAATTTTAAGAGCAATTTTAATTGCATTATTTATAGATTACCTGTTAGTATTTTTTGAGGCACTTAGATGGTAGAAGAAACAAAAGCTGGATAGACATAAAGCAACTTAGAAACGTACAAATGTAAAACTAGAAATAGCTCTAAACATAGGTTATACCTTAAACCTTAGTCTACTAAGCAATAGGAATAAACATAACCTAAACTTTTAAAATTGCTAAGGTTAATTGCTGCCCACAGTTATAACATAAAAAAAAACACAGAAATGTAACCATCACTGTGCCTGCAGCACCAGTACTTTTGTTTTTTTAAATCATCAAGGTGCCTACCATGATAAAAAAAATACCAATTGAAAATTGGAGCAATGTTATGCCATTGAAATTAGTTCAAATTAAGCTTTGGGAATAAGTTTCAGATCGAAGCTCGGTCAAAGAGATGTACAATTATCCTATTCTCAAATCCTCTGAGGGGATTTCAGTTGACACTCTTTTTTCTGAGCATAGATAGGGTCAACTTCAGTAGCTGTTTTGTATTAAGCAATTTAGCAATTTCCATTTAGCACTCTTTGGGGACAAGAAGCAGTCTGTAACCACCTGTTTCTCCCTCTTTCTAGAATTAGCCTGCTCGATGGATGGACGTAGAGCCCTTCTGCAAAGACCGTTCATCAGCCTGCCTTTTGGAGAAGAGAGATACCAAGAAGACCACGTTTGCCTTTGTGTGGCGGGACAGTGAGAGCTTGGAGTTTACAGGTAAGGAGCGGGTGATTTGAGTCACATTTCTTAATGGGCACTGTTTTTTACTTAAGCTTTTTTTGTCCTTTTTTGCAGAGTAAACATATTCAGCTGGAGTCATCCTGCTCAGAAGACATTGCACCTGCATGTTTCCAGATGAAGGAAGGGGGGCCCCCCCTACGTCATCGCAGATGGAGTTACTTGTACGCTGCTGCAGCTGCTGCTACGAAGGAACCCCGGGAAAGAGCTTTGACACATGCCCAGAATGATGGAGATGGAGGAGAACAGAGCAGAGAATGGGTGGGGTGATGGGTGGGGAGCCTTTTTTTGAATGGAAAGCTGGCACAGCTACCCTTAAGTGTAATGTTTTTTTTTCTTTCATTCCCTTCCATGACTTTGGTGCCGCCATTGCTTTAACTTGCCACCAGTGTACCCGCCGTATCTTTTTCTGATCTTCAGAGAGCCTGCGTGCCTCGCTTCTGGCACTACAACTCTCTGATGCTTTCATTCCCTTCCTTGACTTTGGTGCCGCCATTGCTTTAACTCGCTGCCAGCGTACCCGCCGTATCTTATCTCTTTCTGATCTTCAGAGAGCCTGCGTGCCTCGCTTCTGGCACTACAACTCTCTGATGCTTTCATTCCCTTCCTTGACTTTGGTGCCGCCATTGCTTTAACTCGCTGCCAGCGTACCCGCCGTATCTTATCTTTTTCTGATCTTCAGAGAGCCTGCGTGCCTCGCTTCTGGTACTACAACTCTCTGATGCTTTCATTCCCTTCCTTGACTTTGGTGCCACCATTGCTTTAACTGGCCGCCAGTGTACCCGCCGTATCTTATCTTTTTCTGATCTTCAGAGAGCCTGCGTGCCTCGCTTCTGGCACTACAACTCTCTGATGCTTTCATTCCCTTCCTTGACTTTGGTGCCGCCATTGCTTTCACTTCCTGCCAGCTTACCTGCTGTATCTCATTTTTTTTTCTGATGTTCTCATTGCCTGTGTGGTTCCATTCTTGCACTGCCACCACTTGGCATTGACTCTCTCATCTTGGCACTCTTTATCTCTTAAGTGTAGTCTGCCTTTTTTCCCCCCCTTCCTTTGGTGCCACCATTGTTTTCCTTTGCTGCCAGAGTACCCGCCGTATCTTCTCTAACTGATGTTCATTGCCTACATGCCTCAATTCAAGCACAGCCACCACTGATCAGAGTTGTCAGTGCCCAGTGGTGGCAGGGCCACAATGGAGGCACGCAGGCAATAACAACAAGAAAGCTAGAGAAGATACGGCAGGTAAGCTGGCAGAAAGGGAAAGCAGTGATGGTACCAAAATCAAAGAAGGGAACAAAAGCATCCAGTGGATTATACACTAAAAAGACAAAGAGTGGCAAGTTCAGAGAGTCAATGCCCACTGGTGGCAGTGCTGTGATTGAGGAATATTAGGCAATTTGAACATGAGAGCTGGAAAAGATAGGGCAGGTACGCTGGTGGCAAGGGAAAGCAATGGCGGCACCAAACTCAAGGAAGGGAACAAAAGGCAGACTACACTTAAGAGACAAAGAGTGGCAAGATCAGAGAGTGGTGACAGTGTGACTGCTTTTTCTTGCCACCAGCTTACCTGCCGTATCTTCCCTTGTTGTGATATTCCCAGGGCCTGCGTACCCCTGATCCTGCCAATCTTTGCCCCTCAAGTGTAGCCTGCATTATGTTTGCTTTGCATGGAGGAGTGCATCTGCTTCCCCGCAGGCCCGGCCCATTCCAAGGGGGGCTAGACTCACGCATACACTCAGCTTCTAACAAAAACCAAAGGCAAGGCAAGGCAAGGCAAGGCAAGGCAAGGCAAGGCAAGGCAAGGCAAGGCAAGGCAAGGCAAGGCAAGGCAAGGCAAGGCAAGGCAAGGCAAGGCAAGGCAAGGCAAGGCAAGGCAAGGCAAGGCAAGGCAAGGCAAGGGCAAAGGCAAAGGCAAGGGCAAGGGCAAGGGCAAGGGCAAGGGCAAGGGCAAGGGCAAAGGCAAAGGCAAAGGCAAGGGCAAGGGCAAGGGCAAGGGCAAGGGCAAGGGCAAGGGCAAGGGCAAGGGCAAGGGCAAGGGCAAGGCAAGGGGAAGGCAAGGCAAGGCAAGGCAAGGCAAGGCAAGGCAAGGCAAGGCAAGGCAAGGCAAGGCAAGGCAAGGCAAGGCAAGGCAAGGCAAGGCAAGGCAAAATTAAATTTCAAATTTCTTTAATTTAATTTAAAATCCCTCAGTTCAGGCCAGACAATTCAAACAACCAGGTTTTTAAGTCCCGGCGATTCTTGTGCCCAGGAGGTGAATTTTTTTTCCACCCAAATGTATAAATAGACACCAGAATGAGATTCGGGGTTGAATTTCGTCCTTCAAAATGATGTTTTTCATAGATTTTAAATTCAAGATTTTTTTGGTGTGCGGGGAAGAAAATTCCTGATGCCGGAGTCAGGGATTTTTGTGCCCAGGAGGTGAATGTTTTTTTTTACGAAAATCTAAAAACGGACACCAGAATGAGATTCGGGGTTGAATTTTATCCTTAAAAATGGTGTTTTCATAGCTTTTAAAAAACAGACACCAGAATTAAATTCGAGTTTTAATTTCATCCTTAAAAATGGTTTTTTTCATAGATTTTAAAAATCAAGATTTTTTGGTGTCCGGGGAAGAAAATTCGTGATGCCGGGGTCAGGGATTTTTGTGCCCAGGAGGTAAATTTTTTTTTGACACAAATGTAAAAACGGACGCCAGAATTAGATTTGGGGTTTAATTTCATGCTTAAAAATGGTGTTTTTTATAGCTTTTAAAAATCAAGATTTATTTCGTGTCCGGGGAGGAAAATTCTTGATGCTGGGGTCAGGGATTTTTGTGCCCAGGAGGTGAAATTTTTTTTTTGACCCAAATGTAAGAATGGACGCCAGAATTAGATTCGGGGTTGAATATCATCCTTAAAAATGATGTTTTTTATTATTTTTAAAAATCAAGCATTTTTTTGTGTCCGGGGAAGTAAATTCCTGTTGCCGGGTTCAGGGATTTTTGTGCCCAGGAGGTGAATTTTTCGTTGTTGACCCAAATGTAAAAACGGATGCCAGAATTACATTCGGGGTTGAATTTCACGCTTAAAAATGGTGTTTTTTATACTTTTTAAAAATCAAGCATTTTTTGGTGTCCGGGTTCAGGGATTTTTGTGCCCAGCGGGTGAAAATTTTTTTTTGACCCAAATGTAAAAACGGACGCCAGAATTAGATTCAGGGTTGAATTTCATCCTTGAAAATGGTGTTTTTCATAGATTTTAAAAATCAAATTTTTTTGGTGTCCGGGGAAGAGAATTCCTGATGCCGGAGTCTGGGATTTCTGTGCGCGGGAGGTGAGATTTTTTTTTGACCCAAATGTAAAAATGGACGCCAGAATTAAATTCGGGGTTTAATTTCACCCTTGAAAATGGTGTTTTTCATAGCTTTTAAATATTAAGAATTTTTTGGTGTCCGGGGAAGAAAATTCCTAATGCCGAAGGCAAGGCAAGGCAAGGCAAAGCAAGGCAAGGCAAAGCATGGCAGGGCAAGGCAAATTTCAAATTTCAAATTTCAAATTTCAAGTTTCAAATTTCAAATTTCAAATTTCAAATTTCAAATTTCAAATTTCAAATTATTTCAAATTTCCAATTTCCAATTTCAAATTTCAAATTTCTTTAATTTTATTTAATTTAATTTAAAATCTCTCAGTCCAGGCCAGACAATTCAAACAACCAGGTTTTTAAGTCCCGGCGATTTTTGTGCCCAGGAGGTGAATTTTTTTTCAACCCAAATGTATAAATAGACACCAGAATGAGATTCGGGGTTGAATTTCATCCTTCAAAATGGTGTTTTTCATAGATTTTAAATTCAAGATTTTTTTGGTGTGCGGGGAAGAAAATTCCTGATGCCGGAGTCAGGGATTTTTGTGCCCAGGAGGTGATTTTTTTTTGACTCAAATGTAAAAACGGACGCCAGAATTAGATTTGGGGTTTAATTTCATGCTTAAAAATGGTGTTTTCTATAGATTTTAAAAATCAAGGTTTTTTGGTGTCCGGGGAAGAAAATTCCTGATGCCGGAGTCTGGGATTTTTGTGCCCGGGAGGTGAGATTTTTTTTTGACCCAAATGTAAAAATGGACGCCAGAATTAAATTCGGGGTTTAATTTCACCCTTGAAAATGGTGTTTTTCATAGCTTTTAAATATTAAGAATTTTTTGGTGTCCGGGGAAGAAAATTCCTAATGCCGAAGGCAAGGCAAGGCAAGGCAAAGCAAGGCAAGGCAAAGCATGGCAGGGCAAGGCAAATTTCAAATTTCAAATTTCAAATTTCAAATTTCAAATTTCAAATTTCAAATTTCAAATTTCAAATTTCAAATTATTTCAAATTTCCAATTTCAAATTTCAAATTTCAAATTTCTTTAATTTTATTTAATTTAATTTAAAATCCCTCAGTCCAGGCCAGCCAATTCAAACAACCAGGTTTTTAAGTCCCGGCGATTTTTGTGCCCAGGAGGTGAATTTTTTTTCAACCCAAATGTATAAATAGACACCAGAATGAGATTCGGGGTTGAATTTCATCCTTCAAAATGGTGTTTTTCATAGATTTTAAATTCAAGATTTTTTTGGTGTGCGGGGAAGAAAATTCCTGATGCCGGAGTCAGTGATTTTTGTGCCCAGGAGGTGAATGTTTTTTTTTACTCAAATCTAAAAACGGACACCAGAATGAGATTCGGGGTTGAATTTCATCCTTAAAAATGGTGTTTTCATAGCTTTTAAAAATCAAGGTTTTTTTGGTGTCTGGGTAAGAAAATTCCTTATGCCGATTTTTGTGCCCAGGAGGTGAAAAAAAATTTCTGACTCAAATCTAAAAATGGACACCAGAATGAGATTCGGGGTTGCTTTTTGTCCTTAAAAATGTCATTTTTCATAGCATTTAAAAATCAAGATTTTTTTGGTGTGCGGGGAAGAAAATTCCTGATGCCGGGGTCAGGGATTTTTGTGCCCAGGAGGTGAATTTTTTTTCCCCACCCAAAACTATAAACGGACACCGGAATGAGATTCGGGGTTGAATTTCGTGCTTAAAAATGGTGTTTTTCATAGCTTTTAAAAATCAAGATTTTTTTGGTGTACGGGGAAGAAAATTCCTGATGCCGGGGTCAGAGAGTTTTGTGCCCAGGAGGTGAATTTTTTTTCCCCACCCAAATCTATAAACAGACGCCGGAATGAGATTTGGGGTTGAATTTCGTGCTTAAAAATGGTGTTTTTTATAGCTTTTAAAAATCAAGAATTTTTTGGTGTCCGGGGAAGAAAATTCCTGATGCCGGAGTCAGGGACTTTTGTGCCCAGGAGGTGAAATTATTTTCCACTCAAATGTAAAAACGGATGCCAGAATTAGATTTGGGGTTTAATTTCATGCTTAAAAATGGTTTTTTCTATAGATTTTAAAAATCAAGGTATTTTGGTGTCCGGGGAAGAAAATTCCTGATGCCGGGGTGAGGGATTTTTGTGCCCAGGAGGTGAATTTATCGTTGTTGACCCAAATGTAAAAACGGATGCCAGAATTACATTCGGGGTTTAATTTCACGCTTAAAAATTGTGTTTTTTATACTTTTTAAAAATCAAGCATTTTTTGGTGTCCGGGCTAGTAAATTTGTGATGCCGGGGTCAGGGATTTTTGTACCCAGGAGGTGAATTTTTCGTTGTTGACCCAAATGTAAAAACGGACGCCAGAATTACATTCGGGGTTGAATTTCACGCTTAAAAATGGTGTTTTTTATAGTTTTTAAAAATCAAGAATTTTTTGTTGTCTGGGAAAGAAAATTACTGATGCCGGGGTCAGGGATTTTATTTGCCTAGGAGGTGAACATTATTTTTTTGACTCAAATGAAAAAACGGACGCCAGAATTAGATTGGGGGTTTAATTTCATGCTTAAAAATGGTGTTTTCTATAGATTTTAAAAATCAAGGTTTTTTGGTGTCCGGGGAAGAAAATTCCTGATGCCGGGGTGAGGGATTTTTCTGCCCAGGAGGTGAATATTTCGTTGTTGACCCAAATGTAAAAACGGATGCCAGAATTACATTCGGGGTTTAATTTCACGCTTAAAAATGGTGTTTTTTATACTTTTTAAAAATCAAGCATTTTTTGGTGTCCGGGCAAGTAAATTTTTGATGCCGGGGTCAGGGATTTTTGTGCCCAGGGGGTGAAATTTTTTTTTTGACCCAAATGTAAAAATGGACACTAGAATTAGTTTCGGGGTTGAATTTCACGCTTAAAAATGGTGTTTTTTATAGTTTTTAAAAATCAAGAATTTTTTGTTGTCCGGGCTAGTAAATTTCTGATGCCGGGGTCAGGGATTTTTGTGCCCAGGAGGTGAATTTTTTTTTGACCCAAATGTAAAAATGGACACCAGAATTACATTCGGGGTTGAATTTCACGCTTAAAAATGGTGTTTTTTATAGTTTTTAAAAATCAAGAATTTTTTGTTGTCCGGGAAAGAAAATTCCTGATGCCGGAGTCTGGGATTTTTGTGCCCGGGAGGTGAGATTTTTTTTTGACCCAAATGTAAAAATGGACGCCAGAATTAAATTCGGGGTTTAATTTCACCCTTGAAAATGGTGTTTTTCATAGCTTTTAAATATTAAGAATTTTTTGGTGTCCGGGGAAGAAAATTCCTAATGCCGAAGGCAAGGCAAGGCAAGGCAAAGCAAGGCAAGGCAAAGCATGGCAGGGCAAGGCAAATTTCAAATTTCAAATTTCAAATTTCAAATTTCAAATTTCAAATTTCAAATTTCAAATTTCAAATTATTTCAAATTTCCAATTTCAAATTTCAAATTTCAAATTTCTTTAATTTTATTTAATTTAATTTAAAATCCCTCAGTCCAGGCCAGCCAATTCAAACAACCAGGTTTTTAAGTCCCGGCGATTTTTGTGCCCAGGAGGTGAATTTTTTTTCAACCCAAATGTATAAATAGACACCAGAATGAGATTCGGGGTTGAATTTCATCCTTCAAAATGGTGTTTTTCATAGATTTTAAATTCAAGATTTTTTTGGTGTGCGGGGAAGAAAATTCCTGATGCCGGAGTCAGTGATTTTTGTGCCCAGGAGGTGAATGTTTTTTTTTACTCAAATCTAAAAACGGACACCAGAATGAGATTCGGGGTTGAATTTCATCCTTAAAAATGGTGTTTTCATAGCTTTTAAAAATCAAGGTTTTTTTGGTGTCTGGGTAAGAAAATTCCTTATGCCGATTTTTGTGCCCAGGAGGTGAAAAAAAATTTCTGACTCAAATCTAAAAATGGACACCAGAATGAGATTCGGGGTTGCTTTTTGTCCTTAAAAATGTCATTTTTCATAGCATTTAAAAATCAAGATTTTTTTGGTGTGCGGGGAAGAAAATTCCTGATGCCGGGGTCAGGGATTTTTGTGCCCAGGAGGTGAATTTTTTTTCCCCACCCAAAACTATAAACGGACACCGGAATGAGATTCGGGGTTGAATTTCGTGCTTAAAAATGGTGTTTTTCATAGCTTTTAAAAATCAAGATTTTTTTGGTGTACGGGGAAGAAAATTCCTGATGCCGGGGTCAGAGAGTTTTGTGCCCAGGAGGTGAATTTTTTTTCCCCACCCAAATCTATAAACAGACGCCGGAATGAGATTTGGGGTTGAATTTCGTGCTTAAAAATGGTGTTTTTTATAGCTTTTAAAAATCAAGAATTTTTTGGTGTCCGGGGAAGAAAATTCCTGATGCCGGAGTCAGGGACTTTTGTGCCCAGGAGGTGAAATTATTTTCCACTCAAATGTAAAAACGGATGCCAGAATTAGATTTGGGGTTTAATTTCATGCTTAAAAATGGTTTTTTCTATAGATTTTAAAAATCAAGGTATTTTGGTGTCCGGGGAAGAAAATTCCTGATGCCGGGGTGAGGGATTTTTGTGCCCAGGAGGTGAATTTATCGTTGTTGACCCAAATGTAAAAACGGATGCCAGAATTACATTCGGGGTTTAATTTCACGCTTAAAAATTGTGTTTTTTATACTTTTTAAAAATCAAGCATTTTTTGGTGTCCGGGCTAGTAAATTTGTGATGCCGGGGTCAGGGATTTTTGTACCCAGGAGGTGAATTTTTCGTTGTTGACCCAAATGTAAAAACGGACGCCAGAATTACATTCGGGGTTGAATTTCACGCTTAAAAATGGTGTTTTTTATAGTTTTTAAAAATCAAGAATTTTTTGTTGTCTGGGAAAGAAAATTACTGATGCCGGGGTCAGGGATTTTATTTGCCTAGGAGGTGAACATTATTTTTTTGACTCAAATGAAAAAACGGACGCCAGAATTAGATTGGGGGTTTAATTTCATGCTTAAAAATGGTGTTTTCTATAGATTTTAAAAATCAAGGTTTTTTGGTGTCCGGGGAAGAAAATTCCTGATGCCGGGGTGAGGGATTTTTCTGCCCAGGAGGTGAATATTTCGTTGTTGACCCAAATGTAAAAACGGATGCCAGAATTACATTCGGGGTTTAATTTCACGCTTAAAAATGGTGTTTTTTATACTTTTTAAAAATCAAGCATTTTTTGGTGTCCGGGCAAGTAAATTTTTGATGCCGGGGTCAGGGATTTTTGTGCCCAGGGGGTGAAATTTTTTTTTTGACCCAAATGTAAAAATGGACACTAGAATTAGTTTCGGGGTTGAATTTCACGCTTAAAAATGGTGTTTTTTATAGTTTTTAAAAATCAAGAATTTTTTGTTGTCCGGGCTAGTAAATTTCTGATGCCGGGGTCAGGGATTTTTGTGCCCAGGAGGTGAATTTTTTTTTGACCCAAATGTAAAAATGGACACCAGAATTACATTCGGGGTTGAATTTCACGCTTAAAAATGGTGTTTTTTATAGTTTTTAAAAATCAAGAATTTTTTGTTGTCCGGGAAAGAAAATTACTGATGCCGGGGTCAGGGATTTTATTTGCCTAGGAGGTGAACATTTTTTTTTGACTCAAATGTAAAAACGGACGCCAGAATTAGATTTGGGGTTTAATTTCATGCTTGAAAATGGTGTTTTCTATAGATTTTAAAAATCAAGGTTTTTTGGTGTCCGGGGAAGAAAATTCCTGATGCCGGGGTGAGGGATTTTTGTGCCCAGGAGGTGAATATTTCGTTGTTGACCCAAATGTAAAAACGGATGCCAGAATTACATTCGGGGTTTAATTTCACGCTTAAAAATGGTGTTTTTTATACTTTTTAAAAATCAAGCATTTTTTGGTGTCCGGGCTAGTAAATTTCTGATGCCGGGGTCAGGGATTTTTGTGCCCAGGAGGTGAAAAAGATTTTTTGACACAAATGTAAAAACCGAGCCCAGTATGAGATACGGGGTTGAATTTCATCCTTAGAAATGGTGTTTTTTATACTTTTTAAAAATCAAGCATTTTTTGGTGTCCGGGCAAGTAAATTTCTGATTTCGGAGTCAGGGATTTTTGTACCCAGGAGGTGACATTTTTTTTGACCCAAATGTAAAAACGGACGCCAGAATTACATTCGGGGTTGAATTTCACGCTTAAAAATGGTGTTTTTTATAGTTTTTAAAAATCAACCATTTTTTGGTGTCCGGAGAAGAAAATTCCTGTTGCCGGGTTCAGGGATTTTTGTGCCTAGCGGGTGAAAATTTTTTTTTGACCCAAATGTAAAAACGGACGCCAGAATTAGATTCAGGGTTGAATTTCACCCTTGAAAATGGTGTTTTCTATAGATTTTAAAAATCAAGGTTTTTTGGTGTCCGGGGAAGAAAATTCCTGATGCCGGGGTGAGGGATTTTTGTGCCCAGGAGGTGAAAAAGATTTTTTGACACAAATGTAAAAACCGAGTCCAGTATGAGATTCGGGGTTTAATTTCATCCTTAGAAATGGTGTTTTTTATACTTTTTAAAAATCAAGCATTTTTTGGTGTCCGGGCAAGTAAATTTCTGATTTCGGAGTCAGGGATTTTTGTGCCCAGGAGGTGACATTTTTTTTGCCCCAAATGTAAAAACGGACGCCAGAATTACATTCGGGGTTGAATTTCATGCTTAAAAATGGTGTTTTTTATAGTTTTTAAAAATCAAGCTTTTTTTGGTGTGCGGGGAAGTAAATTTTTGATGCCGGGGTCAGGGATTTTTGTGCCCAGGGGGTGAAATTTTTTTTTTGACCCAAATGTAAAAATGGACACTAGAATTAGTTTCGGGGTTGAATTTCATCCTTAAAAATGGTGCTTTTTATAGTTTTTAAAAATCAAGAATTTTTTTGGTGTCCGGGCAAGAAAATTCCTGATGCCAGAGTCAGGGATTTTTGTGCCCAGGAGGTGAAAAAGATTTTTTGACACAAATGTAAAAACTGAGGCCAGTATGAGATTCGGGGTTGAATTTCATCCTTAAAAATGGTTTTTTTCATAGATTTTAAAAATCAAGAATTTTTTGGTGTCCAGGAAAGAAAATTCCTGATGCCGGGGTCAGGGATTTTTGTGCCCAGGAGGTGAATTTTTTTTTTGACCCAAATGTAAAAATGGACACCAGAATTACATTCGGGGTTGAATTTCACGCTTAAAAATGGTGTTTTTTATAGTTTTTAAAAATCAAGAATTTTTTGGTGTCCGGGAAAGAAAATTACTGATGCCGGGCTCAGGGATTTTTGTGCCCAGGAGGTGATTTTTTTTTGACCCAAATGTAAAAATGGACACCAGAATTACATTCGGGGTTGAATTTCACGCTTAAAAATGGTGCTTTTTATAGTTTTTAAAAATCAAGAATTTTTTGTTGTCCGGGAAAGAAAATTACTGATGCCGGGGTCAGGGATTTTATTTGCCTAAGAGGTGAACATTTTTTTTTTACTCAAATGTAAAAACGGACGCCAGAATTAGATTTGGGGTTTAATTTCATGCTTAAAAATGGTGTTTTCTATAGATTTTAAAAATCAAGGTTTTTTGGTGTCCGGGGAAGAAAATTCCTGATGCCGGGGTGAGGGATTTTTGTGCCCAGGAGGTGAATTTTTCGTTGTTGACCCAAATGTAAAAACGGATGCCAGAATTACATTCGGGGTTTAATTTCACGCTTAAAAATTGTGTTTTTTATAATTTTTAAAAATCAAGAATTTTTTGGTGTCCGGGCTAGTAAATTTCTGATGCCGGGGTCAGGGATTTTTGTGCCCAGGAGGTGAATTTTTTTTTGACCCAAATGTAAAAATGAACACCAGAATTACATTCAGGGTTGAATTTCACGCTTAAAAATGGTGTTTTTTATAGTTTTTAAAAATCAAGAATTTTTTGTTGTCCGGGGAAGAAAATTCCTGATGCCGGGGTGAGGGATTTTTGTGCCCAGGAGTTGAATTTTTTTTTGTTGACCCAAATGTAAAAACGGATGCCAGAATTACATTCGGTGTTTAATTTCACGCTTAAAAATGGTGTTTTTTATACTTTTTAAAAATCAAGCATTTTTTGGTGTCCGGGCAAGTAAATTTTTGATGCCGGGGTCAGGGATTTTTGTGCCCAGGGGGTGAAATTTTTTTTTTGACCCAAATGTAAAAATGGACACCAGAATTACATTCGGGGTTGAATTTCACGCTTAAAACTGGTGTTTTTTATAGTTTTTAAAAATCAAGAATTTTTTGTTGTCCGGGAAAGAAAATTACTTTTGCCGGGGTCAGGGATTTTATTTGCCTAGGAGGTGAACATTTTTTTTTTTTACTCAAATGTAAAAACGGACGCCAGAATTAGATTTGGGGTTTAATTTCATGCTTAAAAATGGTGTTTTCTATAGATTTTAAAAATCAAGCATTTTTTGGTGTCCGGGCAAGTAAATTTTTGATGCCGGGGTCAGGGTTTTTTGTGCCCAGGGGGTGAAATTTTTTTTTTGACCCAAATGTAAAAATGGACACTAGAATTAGTTTCGGGGTTGAATTTCGTCCTTAAAAATGGTGCTTTTTATAGTTTTTAAAAATCAAGAATTTTTTGGTGTCCGGGCAACAAAATTCCTGATGCCAGAGTCAAGGATTTTTGTGCCCAGGAGGTGAAAAAGATTTTTTGACACAAATGTAAAAACCTAGGCCAGTATGAGATTCGGGGTTGAATTTCATCCTTAGAAATGGTGTTTTTTATAGATTTTAAAAATCAAGATTTTTTTGTGTCCAGGGAAGAAAATTCGTGATGCCGGGGTCAGGGATTTTTGTGCCCAGGAGGTAAATTTTTTTTTACCCAAATGTAAAAACAGACACCAGAATTAGATTCGAGTTTTAATTTCATCCTTAAAAATGGTTTTTTTCATAGATTTTAAAAATCAAGATTTTTTGGTGTCCGGGGAAGAAAATTCGTGATCAGGGATTTTTGTGCCCAGGAGGTAAAATTTTTTTGACACAAATGTAAAAACCGAGGCGAATATGAGATTCGGGGTTGAATTTCATCTTTAGAAATGGTGTTTTTAATAGTTTTTAAAAATCAAGCATTTTTTGGTGTCCGGGGAAGAAAATTCGTGATGCTGGGGTCAGGGATTTTTGTGCCCAGGAGGTGAAATTTTTTTTTTGACCCAAATGTAAAAACGGACTCCAGAATTAGATTTGGGGTTTAATTTCATCCTTGAAAATGGTGTTTTTCATAGATTTTAAAAATCAAGATTTTTTTGTGTCCGGGGAAGAAAATTCGTGATGCCAGGAATTTTTATGCCCAGCAGGTAAATTGTTTTTTGACCCAAATGTAAAAGCAGACACCAGAATTAGATTCGAGGTTTAATTGCATCCTTAAAAATGGTGTTTTCTATACTTTTTATAAATGAAGATATTTTTGGTGTCCAGGGAAGAAAATTCCTGATGCCGGCGTCAGGGATTTTTGTGCCCAGGAGGTGAATGTTTATTTTTACTCAAATCTAAAAACGGACACCAGAATGAGATTCGGGGTTGCTTTTTGTCCTTAAAAATGTCATTTTTCATAGCATTTAAAAATCAAGATTTTTTTGGTTTCCGGGGAAGAAAATTCCTGATGCCGGGGTCAGAGATTTTTGTGCCCAGGAGGTGAATTTTTTTTTCCACCCAAATCTATAAACGGACACCGGAATGAGATTCGGGGTTGAATTTCGTGCTTAAAAATGGTGTTTTTCATAGCTTTTAAAAATCAAGATTTTTTTGGTGTACGGGGAAGAAAATTCCTGATGCCGGGGTCAGAGAGTTTTGTGCCCAGGAGGTGAATTTTTTTTCCCCACCCAAATCTATAAACAGACGCCGGAATGAGATTCGGGGTTGAATTTCGTGCTTAAAAATGGTGTTTTTTATAGCTTTTAAAAATCAAGAATTTTTTGGTGTCCGGGGAAGAAAATTCCTGATGCCGGAGTCAGGGACTTTTGTGCCCAGGAGGTGAAATTATTTTCCACTCAAATGTAAAAACGGATGCCAGAATTAGATTTGGGGTTTAATTTCATGCTTAAAAATGGTTTTTTCTATAGATTTTAAAAATCAAGGTTTTTTCGTGTCCGGGGAAGAAAATTCCTGATGCCGGGGTGAGGGATTTTTGTGCCCAGGAGGTGAATTTTTCGTTGTTGACCCAAATGTAAAAACGGATGCCAGAATTACATTCGGGGTTTAAATTCACGCTTAAAAATTGTGTTTTTTATACTTTTTAAAAATCAAGCATTTTTTGGTGTCCGGGCTAGTAAATTTCTGATGCCGGGGTCAGGGATTTTTGTGCCCAGGAGGTGAATTTTTCATTGTTGACCCAAATGTAAAAACGGATGCCAGAATTACATTCGGGGTTGAATTTCACGCTTAAAAATGGTGTTTTTTATACTTTTTAAAAATCAAGAATTTTTTGTTGTCCGGGAAAGAAAATTACTGATGCCGGGGTCAGGGATTTTATTTGCCTAGGAGGTGAACATTTTTTTTTTGACTCAAATGTAAAAACGGATGCCAGAATTAGATTTGGGGTTTAATTTCATGCTTAAAAATGGTGTTTTCTATAGATTTTAAAAATCAAGGTTTTTTGGTGTCCGGGGAAGAAAATTCCTGATGCCGGGGTGAGGGATTTTTGTGCCCAGGAGGTGAATATTTCGTTGTTTTCCCAAATGTAAAAACGGATGCCAGAATTACATTCGGGGTTTAATTTCACGCTTAAAAATGGTGTTTTTTATACTAAAAAGTATAAAAAATCAAGCATTTTTTGGTGTCCGGGCTAGTAAATTTCTGATGCCGGGGTCAGGGATTTTTGTGCCCAGGAGGTGACATTTTTTTTGACCCAAATGTAAAAACGGACGCCAGAATTACATTCGGGGTTGAATTTCACGCTTAAAAATGGTGTTTTTTATAGTTTTTAAAAATCAAGCATTTTTTGGTGTCCGGGGAAGAAAATTCCTGTTGCCGGGTTCAGGGATTTTTGTGCCCAGCGGGTGAAAATTTTTTTTTGACCCAAATGTAAAAACGGACGCCAGAATTAGATTCAGGGTTGAATTTCATAGATTTTAAAAATCAAGATTTTTTGGTGTCCGGGGAAGAAAATTCGTGATGCCAGGGTCAGGGATTTTTGTGCCCAGGAGGTAAATTTTTTTTTGACACAAATGTAAAAACCGAGGCCAGTATGAGATTCGGGGTTGAATTTAATCCTTAAAAATGGTGTTTTTTATACTTTTTAAAAATCAAGCATTTTTTGGTGTCCGGGGAAGTAAATTTCTGATGCTGGGGTCAGGGACTTTTGTGCCCAGGAGGTGAATTTTTTTTTGACCCAAATGTAAAAATGGACACCAGAATTACATTCGGGGTTGAATTTCACGCTTAAAAATTGTGTTTTTTATACTTTTTAAAAATCAAGCATTTTTTGGTGTCTGGCCAAGTAAATTTCTGATGCCGGGGTCAGGGATTTTATTTGCCTAGGAGGTAAACATTTTTTTTTTACCCAAATGTAAAAACGGACGCCAGAATTAGATTTGGGGTTTAATTTCATGCTTAAAAATGGTGTTTTATATAGATTTTAAAAATCAAGGTTTTTTGGTGTCCGGGGAAGAAAATTCCTGATGCCAGAGTCAAGGATTTTTGTGCCCAGGAGGTGAATTTTTTTTTTGACACAAATGTAAAAACCTAGGACAGTATGAGATTCGGGGTTGAATTTCATCCTTAGAAATGGTGTTTTTTATAGATTTTAAAAATCAAGATTTTTTTGTGTCCAGGGAAGAAAATTCGTGATGCCGGGGTCAGGATTTTTGTGCCCAGGAGGTAAATTTTTTTTGACCCAAATGTAAAAACAGACACCAGAATTAGATTCGAGTTTTAATTTCATCCTTAAAAATGGTTTTTTTCATAGATTTTAAAAATCAAGAATTTTTTGGTGTCCGGGCAAGAAAATTCCTGATGCCAGGGTCAGGGATTTTTGTGCCCAGGAGGTGAATTTTTTTTTGACCCAAATGTAAAAATGGACACCAGAATTACATTCGGGGTTGAATTTCACGCTTAAAAATGGTGTTTTTTATAGTTTTTAAAAATCAAGAATTTTTTGTTGTCCGGGAAAGGAAATTACTTTTGCCGGGGTCAGGGATTTTCTTTGCCTAGGAGGTGAACATTTTTTTTTTGACTCAAATGTAAAAACGGACGCCAGAATTAGATTTGGGGTTTAATTTCATGCTTAAAAATGGTGTTTTCTATAGATTTTAAAAATCAAGGTTTTTTGGTGTCCGGGGAAGAAAATTCCTGGTGCCGGGGTGAGGGATTTTTGTGCCCAGGAGGTGAATATTTCGTTGTTGACCCAAATGTAAAAACGGATGCCAGAATTAGATTTGGGGTTTAATTTCACGCTTAAAAATGGTGTTTTTTATACTTTTTAAAAATCAAGCATTTTTTGGTGTCCGGGCAAGTAAATTTTTGATGCCGGGGTCAGGGATTTTTGTGCCCAGGGGGTGAAATTTTTTTTTTGACCCAAATGTAAAAATGGACACTAGAATTAGTTTCGGGGTTGAATTTCGTCCTTAGAAATGGTGTTTTTTATAGTTTTTAAAAATCAAGAATTTTTTGGTGTCCGGGGAAGAAAATTCGTGATGCTGGGGTCAGGGATTTTTGTGCCCAGGAGGTGAAATACTTTTTTTTGACCCAAATGTAAAAACGGACTCCAGAATTAGATTTAGGGTTTAATTTCATCCTTGAAAATGGTGTTTTTCATAGATTTTAAAAATCAAGATTTTTTTGTGTCCGGGGAAGAAAATTCGTGATGCCAGGAATTTTTATGCCCAGCAGGTAAATTGTTTTTTGACCCAAATGTAAAAGCAGACACCAGAATTAGATTCGAGGTTTAATTGCATCCTTAAAAATGGTGTTTTCTATACTTTTTATAAATGAAGATATTTTTGGTGTCCGGGGAAGGAAATTCCTGATGCCGGCGTCAGGGATTTTTGTGCCCAGGAGGTGAAAATTTTTTTTGACCCAAATGTAAAATTCGATTCCAGAATGAGGTTTTGGGTTGCATTTCATCCTTAAAAATGGTGTTTTTTATAGTTTTTGTAAATGAACATTTTTGGGGTGTCCGGGGGACAAAATTCCTGATGCCGGTTTCAGGGATTTTTGTGCCCAGGAGGTGAATTTTTTTTGACCCAAATGTAAAAACGGACACCAGAATTACATTCAGGGTTGAATTTCATCCTTGAAAATGGTGTTTTTCATAGATTTTAAAAATCAAGATTTTTTGATGTCCGGGGAAGAAAACTCCTGATGCCGGTGTAAGGGATTTTTGTGCCCAGGAGGTGAAATTTTTTTTTTGACCCAAATGTAAAAACGGACACCAGAATTAGATTCGGGGTTGAATTTCTTCCTTAAAAATTGTGTTTTTTATACTTTGACCCAAATGTAAAAATGGACACCAGAATTACATTCAGGGTTGAATTTCACGCTTAAAAATGGTGTTTTTTATAGTTTTTAAAAATCAAGAATTTTTTGTTGTCCGGGAAAGAAAATTACTGATGCCGGGGTCAGGGATTTTATTTGCCTAGGAGGTGAACATTTTTTTTTGACTCAAATGTAAAAACGGACGCCAGAATTAGATTTGGGGTTTAATTTCATGCTTAAAAATGGTGTTTTCTCTAGATTTTAAAAATCAAGGTTTTTTGGTGTCCGGGGAAGAAAATTCGTGATGCCGGGGTCAGGGATTTTTGTGCCCAGGAGGTAAATTATTTTTTTGACACAAATGTAAAAACCGAGGCCAGTATGAGATTCGGGGTTGAATTTAATCCTTAAAAATGGTTTTTTTCATAGATTTTAAAAACCAAGATTTTTTGGTGTCCGGGGAAGAAAATTCCTGATGCCGGAGTCAGGGATTTTTGTGCCCAGGGGGTGAAATTTTTTTTTTGACCCAAATGTAAAAATGGACACCAGAATTACTTTCGGGGTTGAATTTCACGCTTAAAACTGGTGTTTTTTATAGTTTTTAAAAATCAAGAATTTTTTGTTGTCCGGGAAAGAAAATTACTTTTGCCGGGGTCAGGGATTTTATTTGCCTAGGAGGTGAACATTTTTTTTTTTACTCAAATGTAAAAACGGACGCCAGAATTAGATTTGGGGTTTAATTTCATGCTTAAAAATGGTGTTTTCTATAGATTTTAAAAATCAAGCATTTTTTGGTGTCCGGGCAAGTAAATTTTTGATGCCGGGGTCAGGGATTTTTGTGCCCAGGGGGTGAAATTTTTTTTTTGACCCAAATGTAAAAATGGACACTAGAATTAGTTTCGGGGTTGAATTTCGTCCTTAAAAATGGTGCTTTTTATAGTTTTTAAAAATCAAGAATTTTTTGGTGTCCGGGCAACAAAATTCCTGATGCCAGAGTCAAGGATTTTTGTGCCCAGGAGGTGAAAAAGATTTTTTGACACAAATGTAAAAACCTAGGCCAGTATGAGATTCGGGGTTGAATTTCATCCTTAGAAATGGTGTTTTTTATAGATTTTAAAAATCAAGATTTTTTTGTGTCCAGGGAAGAAAATTCGTGATGCCGGGGTCAGGGATTTTTGTGCCCAGGAGGTAAATTTTTTTTGACCCAAATGTAAAAACAGACACCAGAATTAGATTCGACTTTTAATTTCATCCTTAAAAATGGTTTTTTTCATAGATTTTAAAAATCAAGATTTTTTGGTGTCCGGGGAAGAAAATTCGTGATCAGGGATTTTTGTGCCCAGGAGGTAAAATTTTTTTGACACAAATGTAAAAACCGAGGCGAATATGAGATTCGGGGTTGAATTTCATCTTTAGAAATGGTGTTTTTAATAGTTTTTAAAAATCAAGCATTTTTTGGTGTCCGGGGAAGAAAATTCGTGATGCTGGGGTCAGGGATTTTTGTGCCCAGGAGGTGAAATTTTTTTTTTGACCCAAATGTAAAAACGGACTCCAGAATTAGATTTGGGGTTTAATTTCATCCTTGAAAATGGTGTTTTTCATAGATTTTAAAAATCAAGATTTTTTTGTGTCCGGGGAAGAAAATTCGTGATGCCAGGAATTTTTATGCCCAGCAGGTAAATTGTTTTTTGACCCAAATGTAAAAGCAGACACCAGAATTAGATTCGAGGTTTAATTGCATCCTTAAAAATGGTGTTTTCTATACTTTTTATAAATGAAGATATTTTTGGTGTCCAGGGAAGAAAATTCCTGATGCCGGAGTCAGGGATTTTTGTGCCCAGGAGGTGAATGTTTATTTTTACTCAAATCTAAAAACGGACACCAGAATGAGATTCGGGGTTGCTTTTTGTCCTTAAAAATGTCATTTTTCATAGCATTTAAAAATCAAGATTTTTTTGGTTTCCGGGGAAGAAAATTCCTGATGCCGGGGTCAGGGATTTTTGTGCCCAGGAGGTGAATTTTTTTTTCCACCCAAATCTATAAACGGACACCGGAATGAGATTCGGGGTTGAATTTCGTGCTTAAAAATGGTGTTTTTCATAGCTTTTAAAAATCAAGATTTTTTTGGTGTACGGGGAAGAAAATTCCTGATGCCGGGGTCAGAGAGTTTTGTGCCCAGGAGGTGAATTTTTTTTCCCCACCCAAATCTATAAACAGACGCCGGAATGAGATTCGGGGTTGAATTTCGTGCTTAAAAATGGTGTTTTTTATAGCTTTTAAAAATCAAGAATTTTTTGGTGTCCGGGGAAGAAAATTCCTGATGCCGGAGTCAGGGACTTTTGTGCCCAGGAGGTGAAATTATTTTCCACTCAAATGTAAAAACGGATGCCAGAATTAGATTTGGGGTTTAATTTCATGCTTAAAAATGGTGTTTTCTATAGATTTTAAAAATCAAGGTTTTTTCGTGTCCGGGGAAGAAAATTCCTGATGCCGGGGTGAGGGATTTTTGTGCCCAGGAGGTGAATTTTTCGTTGTTGACCCAAATGTAAAAACGGATGCCAGAATTACATTCGGGGTTTAAATTCACGCTTAAAAATTGTGTTTTTTATACTTTTTAAAAATCAAGCATTTTTTGGTGTCCGGGCTAGTAAATTTCTGATGCCGGGGTCAGGGATTTTTGTGCCCAGGAGGTGAATTTTTCATTGTTGACCCAAATGTAAAAACGGATGCCAGAATTACATTCGGGGTTGAATTTCACGCTTAAAAATGGTGTTTTTTATACTTTTTAAAAATCAAGAATTTTTTGTTGTCCGGGAAAGAAAATTACTGATGCCGGGGTCAGGGATTTTATTTGCCTAGGAGGTGAACATTTTTTTTTTGACTCAAATGTAAAAACGGATGCCAGAATTAGATTTGGGGTTTAATTTCATGCTTAAAAATGGTGTTTTCTATAGATTTTAAAAATCAAGGTTTTTTGGTGTCCGGGGAAGAAAATTCCTGATGCCGGGGTGAGGGATTTTTGTGCCCAGGAGGTGAATATTTCGTTGTTTTCCCAAATGTAAAAACGGATGCCAGAATTACATTCGGGGTTTAATTTCACGCTTAAAAATGGTGTTTTTTATACTAAAAAGTATAAAAAATCAAGCATTTTTTGGTGTCCGGGCTAGTAAATTTCTGATGCCGGGGTCAGGGATTTTTGTGCCCAGGAGGTGACATTTTTTTTGACCCAAATGTAAAAACGGACGCCAGAATTACATTCGGGGTTGAATTTCACGCTTAAAAATGGTGTTTTTTATAGTTTTTAAAAATCAAGCATTTTTTGGTGTCCGGGGAAGAAAATTCCTGTTGCCGGGTTCAGGGATTTTTGTGCCCAGCGGGTGAAAATTTTTTTTTGACCCAAATGTAAAAACGGACGCCAGAATTAGATTCAGGGTTGAATTTCATAGATTTTAAAAATCAAGATTTTTTGGTGTCCGGGGAAGAAAATTCGTGATGCCAGGGTCAGGGATTTTTGTGCCCAGGAGGTAAATTTTTTTTTGACACAAATGTAAAAACCGAGGCCAGTATGAGATTCGGGGTTGAATTTAATCCTTAAAAATGGTGTTTTTTATACTTTTTAAAAATCAAGCATTTTTTGGTGTCCGGGGAAGTAAATTTCTGATGCTGGGGTCAGGGACTTTTGTGCCCAGGAGGTGAATTTTTTTTTGACCCAAATGTAAAAATGGACACCAGAATTACATTCGGGGTTGAATTTCACGCTTAAAAATTGTGTTTTTTATACTTTTTAAAAATCAAGCATTTTTTGGTGTCTGGCCAAGTAAATTTCTGATGCCGGGGTCAGGGATTTTATTTGCCTAGGAGGTAAACATTTTTTTTTTACCCAAATGTAAAAACGGACGCCAGAATTAGATTTGGGGTTTAATTTCATGCTTAAAAATGGTGTTTTATATAGATTTTAAAAATCAAGGTTTTTTGGTGTCCGGGGAAGAAAATTCCTGTTGACGGGGTCAGGGATTTTTGTGCCCAGGAGGTGAATTTTTTTTTTTGACACAAATGTAAAAACCTAGGACAGTATGAGATTCGGGGTTGAATTTCATCCTTAGAAATGGTGTTTTTTATAGATTTTAAAAATCAAGATTTTTTTGTGTCCAGGGAAGAAAATTCGTGATGCCGGGGTCAGGATTTTTGTGCCCAGGAGGTAAATTTTTTTTGACCCAAATGTAAAAACAGACACCAGAATTAGATTCGAGTTTTAATTTCATCCTTAAAAATGGTTTTTTTCATAGATTTTAAAAATCAAGAATTTTTTGGTGTCCGGGCAAGAAAATTCCTGATGCCAGGGTCAGGGATTTTTGTGCCCAGGAGGTGAATTTTTTTTTTGACCCAAATGTAAAAATGGACACCAGAATTACATTCCGGGTTGAATTTCACGCTTAAAAATGGTGTTTTTTATAGTTTTTAAAAATCAAGAATTTTTTGTTGTCCGGGAAAGAAAATTACTTTTGCCGGGGTCAGGGATTTTCTTTGCCTAGGAGGTGAACATTTTTTTTTTGACTCAAATGTAAAAACGGACGCCAGAATTAGATTTGGGGTTTAATTTCATGCTTAAAAATGGTGTTTTCTATAGATTTTAAAAATCAAGGTTTTTTGGTGTCCGGGGAAGAAAATTCCTGGTGCCGGGGTGAGGGATTTTTGTGCCCAGGAGGTGAATATTTCGTTGTTGACCCAAATGTAAAAACGGATGCCAGAATTAGATTTGGGGTTTAATTTCACCCTTAAAAATGGTGTTTTTTTTTACTCAAATCTAAAAACGGACACCAGAATGAGATTCGGGGTTGCTTTTTGTCCTTAAAAATGTCATTTTTCATAGCATTTAAAAATCAAGATTTTTTTGGTTTCCGGGGAAGAAAATTCCTGATGCCGGGGTCAGGGATTTTTGTGCCCAGGAGGTGAATTTTTTTTCCCACCCAAATCTATAAACGGACACCGGAATGAGATTCGGGGTTGAATTTCGTGCTTAAAAATGGTGTTTTTCATAGCTTTTAAAAATCAAGATTTTTTTGGTGTACGGGGAAGAAAATTCCTGATGCCGGGGTCAGAGAGTTTTGTGCCCAGGAGGTGAATTTTTTTTCCCCACCCAAATCTATAAACAGACGCCGGAATGAGATTCGGGGTTGAATTTCGTGCTTAAAAATGGTGTTTTTTATAGCTTTTAAAAATCAAGAATTTTTTGGTGTCCGGGGAAGAAAATTCCTGATGCCGGAGTCAGGGACTTTTGTGCCCAGGAGGTGAAATTATTTTCCACTCAAATGTAAAAACGGATGCCAGAATTAGATTTGGGGTTTAATTTCATGCTTAAAAATGGTTTTTTCTATAGATTTTAAAAATCAAGGTTTTTTCGTGTCCGGGGAAGAAAATTCCTGATGCCGGGGTGAGGGATTTTTGTGCCCAGGAGGTGAATTTTTCGTTGTTGACCCAAATGTAAAAACGGATGCCAGAATTACATTCGGGGTTTAAATTCACGCTTAAAAATTGTGTTTTTTATACTTTTTAAAAATCAAGCATTTTTTGGTGTCCGGGCTAGTAAATTTCTGATGCCGGGGTCAGGGATTTTTGTGCCCAGGAGGTGAATTTTTCATTGTTGACCCAAATGTAAAAACGGATGCCAGAATTACATTCGGGGTTGAATTTCACGCTTAAAAATGGTGTTTTTTATACTTTTTAAAAATCAAGAATTTTTTGTTGTCCGGGAAAGAAAATTACTGATGCCGGGGTCAGGGATTTTATTTGCCTAGGAGGTGAACATTTTTTTTTTGACTCAAATGTAAAAACGGATGCCAGAATTAGATTTGGGGTTTAATTTCATGCTTAAAAATGGTGTTTTCTATAGATTTTAAAAATCAAGGTTTTTTGGTGTCCGGGGAAGAAAATTCCTGATGCCGGGGTGAGGGATTTTTGTGCCCAGGAGGTGAATATTTCGTTGTTTTCCCAAATGTAAAAACGGATGCCAGAATTACATTCGGGGTTTAATTTCACGCTTAAAAATGGTGTTTTTTATACTAAAAAGTATAAAAAATCAAGCATTTTTTGGTGTCCGGGCTAGTAAATTTCTGATGCCGGGGTCAGGGATTTTTGTGCCCAGGAGGTGACATTTTTTTTGAAACAAATGTAAAAACGGACGCCAGAATTACATTCGGGGTTGAATTTCACGCTTAAAAATGGTGTTTTTTATAGTTTTTAAAAATCAAGCATTTTTTGGTGTCCGGGGAAGAAAATTCCTGTTGCCGGGTTCAGGGATTTTTGTGCCCAGCGGGTGAAAATTTTTTTTTGACCCAAATGTAAAAACGGACGCCAGAATTAGATTCAGGGTTGAATTTCATAGATTTTAAAAATCAAGATTTTTTGGTGTCCGGGGAAGAAAATTCGTGATGCCAGGGTCAGGGATTTTTGTGCCCAGGAGGTAAATTTTTTTTTGACACAAATGTAAAAACCGAGGCCAGTATGAGATTCGGGGTTGAATTTAATCCTTAAAAATGGTGTTTTTTATACTTTTTAAAAATCAAACATTTTTTGGTGTCCGGGGAAGTAAATTTCTGATGCTGGGGTCAGGGACTTTTGTGCCCAGGAGGTGAATTTTTTTTTGACCCAAATGTAAAAATGGACACCAGAATTACATTCGGGGTTGAATTTCACGCTTAAAAATTGTGTTTTTTATACTTTTTAAAAATCAAGCATTTTTTGGTGTCTGGCCAAGTAAATTTCTGATGCCGGGGTCAGGGATTTTATTTGCCTAGGAGGTAAACATTTTTTTTTACCCAAATGTAAAAACGGACGCCAGAATTAGATTTGGGGTTTAATTTCATGCTTAAAAATGGTGTTTTATATAGATTTTAAAAATCAAGGTTTTTTGGTGTCCGGGGAAGAAAATTCCTGTTGACGGGGTCAGGGATTTTTGTGCCCAGGAGGTGAATTTTTTTTTTGACACAAATGTAAAAACCTAGGACAGTATGAGATTCGGGGTTGAATTTCATCCTTAGAAATGGTGTTTTTTATAGATTTTAAAAATCAAGATTTTTTTGTGTCCAGGGAAGAAAATTCGTGATGCCGGGGTCAGGATTTTTGTGCCCAGGAGGTAAATTTTTTTTGACCCAAATGTAAAAACAGACACCAGAATTAGATTCGAGTTTTAATTTCATCCTTAAAAATGGTTTTTTTCATAGATTTTAAAAATCAAGAATTTTTTGGTGTCCGGGCAAGAAAATTCCTGATGCCAGGGTCAGGAATTTTTGTGCCCAGGAGGTGAATTTTTTTTTTGACCCAAATGTAAAAATGGACACCAGAATTACATTCCGGGTTGAATTTCACGCTTAAAAATGGTGTTTTTTATAGTTTTTAAAAATCAAGAATTTTTTGTTGTCCGGGAAAGAAAATTACTTTTGCCGGGGTCAGGGATTTTCTTTGCCTAGGAGGTGAACATTTTTTTTTGACTCAAATGTAAAAACGGACGCCAGAATTAGATTTGGGGTTTAATTTCATGCTTAAAAATGGTGTTTTCTATAGATTTTAAAAATCAAGGTTTTTTGGTGTCCGGGGAAGAAAATTCCTGGTGCCGGGGTGAGGGATTTTTGTGCCCAGGAGGTGAATATTTCGTTGTTGACCCAAATGTAAAAACGGATGCCAGAATTAGATTTGGGGTTTAATTTCACCCTTAAAAATGGTGTTTTTTATACTTTTTAAAAATCAAGCATTTTTTGGTGTCCGGGCAAGTAAATTTTTGATGCCGGGGTCAGGGATTTTTGTGCCCAGGGGGTGAAATTTTTTTTTTGACCCAAATGTAAAAATGGACACTAGAATTAGTTTCGGGGTTGAATTTCGTCCTTAGAAATGGTGTTTTTTATAGTTTTTAAAAATCAAGAATTTTTTGGTGTCCGGGGAAGAAAATTCGTGATGCTGGGGTCAGGGATTTTTGTGCCCAGGAGGTGAAATACTTTTTTTTGACCCAAATGTAAAAACGGACTCCAGAATTAGATTTGGGGTTTAATTTCATCCTTGAAAATGGTGTTTTTCATAGATTTTAAAAATCAAGATTTTTTTGTGTCCGGGGAAGAAAATTCGTGATGCCAGGAATTTTTATGCCCAGCAGGTAAATTGTTTTTTGACCCAAATGTAAAAGCAGACACCAGAATTAGATTCGAGGTTTAATTGCATCCTTAAAAATGGTGTTTTCTATACTTTTTATAAATGAAGATATTTTTGGTGTCCGGGGAAGGAAATTCCTGATGCCGGCATCAGGGATTTTTGTGCCCAGGAGGTGAAAATTTTTTTTGACCCAAATGTAAAATTCGATTCCAGAATGAGGTTTTGGGTTGCATTTCATCCTTAAAAATGGTGTTTTTTATAGTTTTTGTAAATGAACATTATTGGGGTGTCCGGGGGACAAAATTCCTGATGCCGGTTTCAGGGATTTTTGTGCCCAGGAGGTGAATTTTTTTTTGACCCAAATGTAAAAATGGACACCAGAATTACATTCAGGGTTGAATTTCATCCTTGAAAATGGTGTTTTTCATAGATTTTAAAAATCAAGATTTTTTGATGTCCGGGGAAGAAAACTCCTGATGCCGGTGTCAGGGATTTTTGTGCCCAGGAGGTGAAATTTTTTTTTTGACCCAAATGTAAAAACGGACACCAGAATTAGATTCGGGGTTGAATTTCTTCCTTAAAAATGGTGTTTTTTTATAGATTTTAAAAATCAATGATTTTTGGTTTCCGGGGAAGAAAATTCCTGATGCCGGGGTCAGGGATTTTTGTGCCCAGGAGGTGAATTTTTTTTTACCCAAATGTAAAAACGGAAGCCAGAATTACATTCGGGGTTGAATTTCACGCTTAAAAATGATGTTATTTATACTTTTTAAAAATCAAGGTTTTTTGGTTTCCGGGGAAGAAAATTCGTGATGCCGGGGTCAGGGATTTTTGTGTCCAGGAGGTGAATTTTTTGTTGTTGACCCAAATGTAAAAACGGATGCCAGAATTACATTCGGGATTTAATTTCACACTTAAAAATGGAGTTTTTTATACTTTTTAAAAATCAAGCATTTTTTGGTGTCCAGGGAAGAAAATTCGTGATGCCGGAGTCAGGGATTTTTGTGCCCAGGAGGTGAATATTTTTTTTGACCCAAATGTAAAAACGGATGCCAGAATTAGATTTGGGGTTGAATTTCGTCCTTCAAAATGGTGTTTTTCATAGTTTTTAAAAATGAAGATTTTTTTGGTGTCCGTGGAAGAAAATTCTTGATGCCGGAGTCAGGGATTTTTGGGCCCAGGAGGTGAATGTTTTTTTTTACTCAAATCCAAAAACGGACATCAGAATGAGATTCGGGTTTGAATTTCATCCTTAAAAATGTTGTTTTCATAGCTTTTAAAAATCAAGATTTTTTTGGTGTACGGGGAAGAAAATTCCTGATGCCGGAGTCAGGGACTTTTGTGCCCAGGAGGTGAAATTATTTTCCTCTCAAATGTAAAAACGGACGCCAGAATTAGATTTGGGGTTTAATTTCATGCTTAAAAATGGTGTTTTCTATAGATTTTAAAAATCAAGGTTTTTTGGTGTCCGTGGAAGAAAATTCCTGATGCCGGGGTGAGGGATTTTTGTGCCCAGGATGTGAATTTTTCGTTGTTGACCCAAATGTAAAAACGGATGCCAGAATTACATTCGGGGTTTAATTTCACGCTTAAAAATTGTGTTTTTTATACTTTTTAAAAATCAAGCATTTTTTGGTGTCTGGGCTGGTAAATTTCTGATGCCGGGGTCAGGGATATTTGTGCCCAGGAGGTGAATTTTTCGTTGTTGACCCAAATGTAAAAACGGATGCCAGAATTACATTCGGGGTTGAATTTCACGCTTAAAAATGGTGTTTTTTATAGTTTTTAAAAATCAAGAATTTTTTGTTGTCCGGGAAAGAAAATTACTGATGCCGGGGTCAGGGATTTTATTTGCCTAGGAGGTGAACATTATTTTTTTGACTCAAATGTAAAAACGGACGCCAGAATTAGATTTGGGGTTTAATTTCATGCTTAAAAATGGTGTTTTCTATATTTTTTAAAAATCAAGGTTTTTTGGTGTCCGGGGAAGAAAATTCCTGATGCCGGGGTGAGGGATTTTTGTGCCCAGGAGGTGAATATTTCGTTGTTGACCCAAATGTAAAAACGGATGCCAGAATTACATTCGGGGTTTAATTTCACGCTTAAAAATGGTGTTTTTTATACTTTTTAAAGATCAAGCATTTTTTGGTGTCCGGGCTAGTAAATTTCTGATGCCGGGGTCAGGGATTTTTGTGCCCAGGAGGTGAAAAAGATTTTTTGACACAAATGTAAAAACCGAGTCCAGTATGAGATTCGGGGTTGAATTTCATCCTTAGAAATGGTGTTTTTTATACTTTTTAAAAATCAAGCATTTTTTGGTGTCCGGGCAAGTAAATTTCTGATTTCGGAGTCAGGGATTTTTGTGCCCAGGAGGTGACATTTTTTTTGACCCAAATGTAAAAACGGACGCCAGAATTACATTCGGGGTTGAATTTCACGCTTAAAAATGGTGTTTTTTATAGTTTTTAAAAATCAAGCATTTTTTGGTGTCCGGGGAAGAAAATTCCTGTTGCCGGGTTCAGGGATTTTTGTGCCCAGCGGGTGAAAATTTTTTTTTGACCCAAATGTAAAAACGGACGCCAGAATTAGATTCAGGGTTGAATTTCATCCTTGAAAATGGTGTTTTTCATAGATTTTAAAAATCAAGATTTTTTTGTGTCCAGGGAAGAAAATTCGTGATGCCGGGGTCAGGGATTTTTGTGCCCAGGAGGTAAATTTTTTTTGACCCAAATGTAAAAACAGACACCAGAATTAGATTCGAGTTTTAATTTCATCCTTAAAAATGGTTTTTTTCATAGATTTTAAAAATCAAGATTTTTTGATGTCCGGGGAAGAAAATTCGTGATGCCGGGGTCAGGGATTTTTGTGCCCAGGAGGTAAATTTTTTTTTGACACAAATGTAAAAACCGAGGCCAGTATGAGATTCGGGGTTGAATTTAATCCTTAAAAATGGTTTTTTTCATAGATTTTAAAAACCAAGATTTTTTGGTGTCCGGGGAAGAAAATTCCTGATGCCGGAGTCAGGGATTTTTGTGCCCAGGGGGTGAAATTTTTTTTTTAACCCAAATGTAAAAATGGACACTAGAATTAGTTTCGGGGTTGAATTTCGTCCTTAAAAATTGTGTTTTTTATACTTTGACCCAAATGTAAAAATGGACACCAGAATTACATTCAGGGTTGAATTTCACGCTTAAAAATGGTGTTTTTTATAGTTTTTAAAAATCAAGAATTTTTTGTTGTCCGGGAAAGAAAATTACTGATGCCGGGGTCAGGGATTTTATTTGCCTAGGAGGTGAACATTTTTTTTTTACTCAAATGTAAAAACGGACGCCAGAATTAGATTTGGGGTTTAATTTCATGCTTAAAAATGGTGTTTTCTCTAGATTTTAAAAATCAAGGTTTTTTGGTGTCCGGGGAAGAAAATTCCTGATGCCGGGGTGAGGGATTTTTGTGCCCAGGAGGTGAAAAAGATTTTTTGACACAAATGTAAAAACCGAGTCCAGTATGAGATTCGGGGTTGAATTTCATCCTTAGAAATGGTGTTTTTTATACTTTTTAAAAATCAAGCATTTTTTGGTGTCCGGGCAAGTAAATTTCTGATTTCGGAGTCAGGGATTTTTGTGCCCAGGAGGTGATTTTTTTTTGACCCAAATGTAAAAATGGACACCAGAATTACATTCGGGGTTGAATTTCACGCTTAAAAATGGTGTTTTTTATAGTTTTTAAAAATCAAGAATTTTTTGTTGTCCGGGAAAGAAAATTACTGATGCCGGGGTCAGGGATTTTATTTGCCTAGGAGGTGAACATTATTTTTTTGACTCAAATGTAAAAACGGACGCCAGAATTAGATTTGGGGTTTAATTTCATGCTTAAAAATGGTGTTTTCTATATTTTTTAAAAATCAAGGTTTTTTGGTGTCCGGGGAAGAAAATTCCTGATGCCGGGGTGAGGGATTTTTGTGCCCAGGAGGTGAATATTTCGTTGTTGACCCAAATGTAAAAACGGATGCCAGAATTACATTCGGGGTTTAATTTCACGCTTAAAAATGGTGTTTTTTATACTTTTTAAAGATCAAGCATTTTTTGGTGTCCGGGCTAGTAAATTTCTGATGCCGGGGTCAGGGATTTTTGTGCCCAGGAGGTGAAAAAGATTTTTTGACACAAATGTAAAAACTGAGGCCAGTATGAGATTCGGGGTTGAATTTCATCCTTAGAAATGGTGTTTTTTATACTTTTTAAAAATCAAGCATTTTTTGGTGTCCGGGCAAGTAAATTTCTGATTTCGGAGTCAGGGATTTTTGTGCCCAGGAGGTGACATTTTTTTTGACCCAAATGTAAAAACGGACGCCAGAATTACATTCGGGGTTGAATTTCACGCTTAAAAATGGTGTTTTTTATAGTTTTTAAAAATCAAGCATTTTTTGGTGTCCGGGGAAGAAAATTCCTGTTGCCGGGTTCAGGGATTTTTGTGCCCAGCGGGTGAAAATTTTTTTTTGACCCAAATGTAAAAACGGACGCCAGAATTAGATTCAGGGTTGAATTTCATCCTTGAAAATGGTGTTTTTCATAGATTTTAAAAATCAAGATTTTTTTGTGTCCAGGGAAGAAAATTCGTGATGCCGGGGTCAGGGATTTTTGTGCCCAGGAGGTAAATTTTTTTTGACCCAAATGTAAAAACAGACACCAGAATTAGATTCGAGTTTTAATTTCATCCTTAAAAATGGTTTTTTTCATAGATTTTAAAAATCAAGATTTTTTGATGTCCGGGGAAGAAAATTCGTGATGCCGGGGTCAGGGATTTTTGTGCCCAGGAGGTAAATTTTTTTTTGACACAAATGTAAAAACCGAGGCCAGTATGAGATTCGGGGTTGAATTTAATCCTTAAAAATGGTTTTTTTCATAGATTTTAAAAACCAAGATTTTTTGGTGTCCGGGGAAGAAAATTCCTGATGCCGGAGTCAGGGATTTTTGTGCCCAGGGGGTGAATTTTTTTTTTTAACCCAAATGTAAAAATGGACACTAGAATTAGTTTCGGGGTTGAATTTCGTCCTTAAAAATTGTGTTTTTTATACTTTGACCCAAATGTAAAAATGGACACCAGAATTACATTCAGGGTTGAATTTCACGCTTAAAAATGGTGTTTTTTATAGTTTTTAAAAATCAAGAATTTTTTGTTGTCCGGGAAAGAAAATTACTGATGCCGGGGTCAGGGATTTTATTTGCCTAGGAGGTGAACATTTTTTTTTTACTCAAATGTAAAAACGGACGCCAGAATTAGATTTGGGGTTTAATTTCATGCTTAAAAATGGTGTTTTCTCTAGATTTTAAAAATCAAGGTTTTTTGGTGTCCGGGGAAGAAAATTCCTGATGCCGGGGTGAGGGATTTTTGTGCCCAGGAGGTGAAAAAGATTTTTTGACACAAATGTAAAAACCGAGTCCAGTATGAGATTCGGGGTTGAATTTCATCCTTAGAAATGGTGTTTTTTATACTTTTTAAAAATCAAGCATTTTTTGGTGTTCGGGCAAGTAAATTTCTGATTTCGGAGTCAGGGATTTTTGTGCCCAGGAGGTGATTTTTTTTTGACCCAAATGTAAAAATGGACACCAGAATTACATTCGGGGTTGAATTTCACGCTTAAAAATGGTGTTTTTTATAGTTTTTAAAAATCAAGAATTTTTTGTTGTCCGGGAAAGAAAATTACTGATGCCGGGGTCAGGGATTTTATTTGCCTAGGAGGTGAACATTATTTTTTTGACTCAAATGTAAAAACGGACGCCAGAATTAGATTTGGGGTTTAATTTCATGCTTAAAAATGGTGTTTTCTATATTTTTTAAAAATCAAGGTTTTTTGGTGTCCGGGGAAGAAAATTCCTGATGCCGGGGTGAGGGATTTTTGTGCCCAGGAGGTGAATATTTCGTTGTTGACCCAAATGTAAAAACGGATGCCAGAATTACATTCGGGGTTTAATTTCACGCTTAAAAATGGTGTTTTTTATACTTTTTAAAGATCAAGCATTTTTTGGTGTCCGGGCTAGTAAATTTCTGATGCCGGGGTCAGGGATTTTTGTGCCCAGGAGGTGAAAAAGATTTTTTGACACAAATGTAAAAACCGAGTCCAGTATGAGATTCGGGGTTGAATTTCATCCTTAGAAATGGTGTTTTTTATACTTTTTAAAAATCAAGCATTTTTTGGTGTCCGGGCAAGTAAATTTCTGATTTCGGAGTCAGGGATTTTTGTGCCCAGGAGGTGACATTTTTTTTGACCCAAATGTAAAAACGGACGCCAGAATTACATTCGGGGTTGAATTTCACGCTTAAAAATGGTGTTTTTTATAGTTTTTAAAAATCAAGCATTTTTTGGTGTCCGGGGAAGAAAATTCCTGTTGCCGGGTTCAGGGATTTTTGTGCCCAGCGGGTGAAAATTTTTTTTTGACCCAAATGTAAAAACGGACGCCAGAATTAGATTCAGGGTTGAATTTCATCCTTGAAAATGGTGTTTTTCATAGATTTTAAAAATCAAGATTTTTTTGTGTCCAGGGAAGAAAATTCGTGATGCCGGGGTCAGGGATTTTTGTGCCCAGGAGGTAAATTTTTTTTGACCCAAATGTAAAAACAGACACCAGAATTAGATTCGAGTTTTAATTTCATCCTTAAAAATGGTTTTTTTCATAGATTTTAAAAACCAAGATTTTTTGGTGTCCGGGGAAGAAAATTCCTGATGCCGGAGTCAGGGATTTTTGTGCCCAGGGGGTGAAATTTTTTTTTTAACCCAAATGTAAAAATGGACACTAGAATTAGTTTCGGGGTTGAATTTCGTCCTTAAAAATTGTGTTTTTTATACTTTGACCCAAATGTAAAAATGGACACCAGAATTACATTCAGGGTTGAATTTCACGCTTAAAAATGGTGTTTTTTTATAGTTTTTAAAAATCAAGAATTTTTTGTTGTCCGGGAAAGAAAATTACTGATGCCGGGGTCAGGGATTTTATTTGCCTAGGAGGTGAACATTTTTTTTTTACTCAAATGTAAAAACGGACGCCAGAATTAGATTTGGGGTTTAATTTCATGCTTAAAAATGGTGTTTTCTCTAGATTTTAAAAATCAAGGTTTTTTGGTGTCCGGGGAAGAAAATTCCTGATGCCGGGGTGAGGGATTTTTGTGCCCAGGAGGTGAAAAAGATTTTTTGACACAAATGTAAAAACCGAGTCCAGTATGAGATTCGGGGTTGAATTTCATCCTTAGAAATGGTGTTTTTTATACTTTTTAAAAATCAAGCATTTTTTGGTGTCCGGGCAAGTAAATTTCTGATTTCGGAGTCAGGGATTTTTGTGCCCAGGAGGTGATTTTTTTTTGACCCAAATGTAAAAATGGACACCAGAATTACATTCGGGGTTGAATTTCACGCTTAAAAATGGTGTTTTTTATAGTTTTTAAAAATCAAGAATTTTTTGTTGTCCGGGAAAGAAAATTACTGATGCCGGGGTCAGGGATTTTATTTGCCTAGGAGGTGAACATTATTTTTTTGACTCAAATGTAAAAACGGACGCCAGAATTAGATTTGGGGTTTAATTTCATGCTTAAAAATGGTGTTTTCTATATTTTTTAAAAATCAAGGTTTTTTGGTGTCCGGGGAAGAAAATTCCTGATGCCGGGGTGAGGGATTTTTGTGCCCAGGAGGTGAATATTTCGTTGTTGACCCAAATGTAAAAACGGATGCCAGAATTACATTCGGGGTTTAATTTCACGCTTAAAAATGGTGTTTTTTATACTTTTTAAAGATCAAGCATTTTTTGGTGTCCGGGCTAGTAAATTTCTGATGCCGGGGTCAGGGATTTTTGTGCCCAGGAGGTGAAAAAGATTTTTTGACACAAATGTAAAAACCGAGTCCAGTATGAGATTCGGGGTTGAATTTCATCCTTAGAAATGGTGTTTTTTATACTTTTTAAAAATCAAGCATTTTTTGGTGTCCGGGCAAGTAAATTTCTGATTTCGGAGTCAGGGATTTTTGTGCCCAGGAGGTGACATTTTTTTTGACCCAAATGTAAAAACGGACGCCAGAATTACATTCGGGGTTGAATTTCACGCTTAAAAATGGTGTTTTTTATAGTTTTTAAAAATCAAGCATTTTTTGGTGTCCGGGGAAGAAAATTCCTGTTGCCGGGTTCAGGGATTTTTGTGCCCAGCGGGTGAAAATTTTTTTTTGACCCAAATGTAAAAACGGACGCCAGAATTAGATTCAGGGTTGAATTTCATCCTTGAAAATGGTGTTTTTCATAGATTTTAAAAATCAAGATTTTTTTGTGTCCAGGGAAGAAAATTCGTGATGCCGGGGTCAGGGATTTTTGTGCCCAGGAGGTAAATTTTTTTTGACCCAAATGTAAAAACAGACACCAGAATTAGATTCGAGTTTTAATTTCATCCTTAAAAATGGTTTTTTTCATAGATTTTAAAAACCAAGATTTTTTGGTGTCCGGGGAAGAAAATTCCTGATGCCGGAGTCAGGGATTTTTGTGCCCAGGGGGTGAAATTTTTTTTTTAACCCAAATGTAAAAATGGACACTAGAATTAGTTTCGGGGTTGAATTTCGTCCTTAAAAATTGTGTTTTTTATACTTTGACCCAAATGTAAAAATGGACACCAGAATTACATTCAGGGTTGAATTTCACGCTTAAAAATGGTGTTTTTTATAGTTTTTAAAAATCAAGAATTTTTTGTTGTCCGGGAAAGAAAATTACTGATGCCGGGGTCAGGGATTTTATTTGCCTAGGAGGTGAACATTTTTTTTTTACTCAAATGTAAAAACGGACGCCAGAATTAGATTTGGGGTTTAATTTCATGCTTAAAAATGGTGTTTTCTCTAGATTTTAAAAATCAAGGTTTTTTGGTGTCCGGGGAAGAAAATTCCTGATGCCGGGGTGAGGGATTTTTGTGCCCAGGAGGTGAAAAAGATTTTTTGACACAAATGTAAAAACCGAGTCCAGTATGAGATTCGGGGTTGAATTTCATCCTTAGAAATGGTGTTTTTTATACTTTTTAAAAATCAAGCATTTTTTGGTGTCCGGGCAAGTAAATTTCTGATTTCGGAGTCAGGGATTTTTGTGCCCAGGAGGTGATTTTTTTTTGACCCAAATGTAAAAATGGACACCAGAATTACATTCGGGGTTGAATTTCACGCTTAAAAATGGTGTTTTTTATAGTTTTTAAAAATCAAGAATTTTTTGTTGTCCGGGAAAGAAAATTACTGATGCCGGGGTCAGGGATTTTATTTGCCTAGGAGGTGAACATTATTTTTTTGACTCAAATGTAAAAACGGACGCCAGAATTAGATTTGGGGTTTAATTTCATGCTTAAAAATGGTGTTTTCTATATTTTTTAAAAATCAAGGTTTTTTGGTGTCCGGGGAAGAAAATTCCTGATGCCGGGGTGAGGGATTTTTGTGCCCAGGAGGTGAATATTTCGTTGTTGACCCAAATGTAAAAACGGATGCCAGAATTACATTCGGGGTTTAATTTCACGCTTAAAAATGGTGTTTTTTATACTTTTTAAAGATCAAGCATTTTTTGGTGTCCGGGCTAGTAAATTTCTGATGCCGGGGTCAGGGATTTTTGTGCCCAGGAGGTGAAAAAGATTTTTTGACACAAATGTAAAAACCGAGTCCAGTATGAGATTCGGGGTTGAATTTCATCCTTAGAAATGGTGTTTTTTATACTTTTTAAAAATCAAGCATTTTTTGGTGTCCGGGCAAGTAAATTTCTGATTTCGGAGTCAGGGATTTTTGTGCCCAGGAGGTGACATTTTTTTTGACCCAAATGTAAAAACGGACGCCAGAATTACATTCGGGGTTGAATTTCACGCTTAAAAATGGTGTTTTTTATAGTTTTTAAAAATCAAGCATTTTTTGGTGTCCGGGGAAGAAAATTCCTGTTGCCGGGTTCAGGGATTTTTGTGCCCAGCGGGTGAAAATTTTTTTTTGACCCAAATGTAAAAACGGACGCCAGAATTAGATTCAGGGTTGAATTTCATCCTTGAAAATGGTGTTTTTCATAGATTTTAAAAATCAAGATTTTTTTGTGTCCAGGGAAGAAAATTCGTGATGCCGGGGTCAGGGATTTTTGTGCCCAGGAGGTAAATTTTTTTTGACCCAAATGTAAAAACAGACACCAGAATTAGATTCGAGTTTTAATTTCATCCTTAAAAATGGTTTTTTTCATAGATTTTAAAAATCAAGATTTTTTGATGTCCGGGGAAGAAAATTCGTGATGCCGGGGTCAGGGATTTTTGTGCCCAGGAGGTAAATTTTTTTTTGACACAAATGTAAAAACCGAGGCCAGTATGAGATTCGGGGTTGAATTTAATCCTTAAAAATGGTTTTTTTCATAGATTTTAAAAACCAAGATTTTTTGGTGTCCGGGGAAGAAAATTCCTGATGCCGGAGTCAGGGATTTTTGTGCCCAGGGGTTGAAATTTTTTTTTTAACCCAAATGTAAAAATGGACACTAGAATTAGTTTCGGGGTTGAATTTCGTCCTTAAAAATTGTGTTTTTTATACTTTGACCCAAATGTAAAAATGGACACCAGAATTACATTCAGGGTTGAATTTCACGCTTAAAAATGGTGTTTTTTATAGTTTTTAAAAATCAAGAATTTTTTGTTGTCCGGGAAAGAAAATTACTGATGCCGGGGTCAGGGATTTTATTTGCCTAGGAGGTGAACATTTTTTTTTGACTCAAATGTAAAAACGGACGCCAGAATTAGATTTGGGGTTTAATTTCATGCTTAAAAATGGTGTTTTCTCTAGATTTTAAAAATCAAGGTTTTTTGGTGTCCGGGGAAGAAAATTCCTGATGCCGGGGTGAGGGATTTTTGTGCCCAGGAGGTGAAAAAGATTTTTTGACACAAATGTAAAAACCGAGTCCAGTATGAGATTCGGGGTTGAATTTCATCCTTAGAAATGGTGTTTTTTATACTTTTTAAAAATCAAGAATTTTTTGTTGTCCGGGAAAGAAAATTACTGATGCCGGGGTCAGGGATTTTATTTGCCTAGGAGGTGAACATTTTTTTTTTGACTCAAATGTAAAAACGGACGCCAGAATTAGATTTGGGGTTTAATTTCATGCTTAAAAATGGTGTTTTCTATAGATTTTAAAAATCAAGGTTTTTTGGTGTCCGGGGAAGAAAATTCCTGATGCCGGGGTGAGGGATTTTTGTGCCCAGGAGGTGAATATTTCGTTGTTGACACAAATGTAAAAACGGATGCCAGAATTACATTCGGGGTTTAATTTCACGCTTAAAAATGGTGTTTTTTATACTTTTTAAAAATCAAGCATTTTTTGGTGTCCGGGCTAGTAAATTTCTGATGCCGGGGTGAGGGATTTTTGTGCCCAGGAGGTGAAAAAGATTTTTTGACACAAATGTAAAAACCGAGTCCAGTATGAGATTCGGGGTTGAATTTCATCCTTAGAAATGGTGTTTTTTATACTTTTTAAAAATCAAGCATTTTTTGGTGTCCGGGCAAGTAAATTTCTGATTTCGGAGTCAGGGATTTTTGTGCCCAGGAGGTGACATTTTTTTTGCCCCAAATGTAAAAACGGACGCCAGAATTACATTCGGGGTTGAATTTCACGCTTAAAAATGGTGTTTTTTATAGTTTTTAAAAATCAAGCTTTTTTTGGTGTGCGGGGAAGTAAATTTTTGATGCCGGGGTCAGGGATTTTTGTGCCCAGGGGGTGAAATTTTTTTTTTGACCCAAATGTAAAAATGGACACTAGAATTAGTTTCGGGGTTGAATTTCATCCTTAAAAATGGTGCTTTTTATAGTTTTTAAAAATCAAGAATTTTTTTGGTGTCCGGGCAAGAAAATTCCTGATGCCAGAGTCAGGGATTTTTGTGCCCAGGAGGTGAAAAAGATTTTTTGACACAAATGTAAAAACTGAGGCCAGTATGAGATTCGGGGTTGAATTTCATCCTTAAAAATGGTTTTTTTCATAGATTTTAAAAATCAAGAATTTTTTGGTGTCCAGGAAAGAAAATTCCTGATGCCGGGGTCAGGGATTTTTGTGCCCAGGAGGTGAATTTTTTTTTTGACCCAAATGTAAAAATGGACACCAGAATTACATTCGGGGTTGAATTTCACGCTTAAAAATGGTGTTTTTTATAGTTTTTAAAAATCAAGAATTTTTTGGTGTCCGGGAAAGAAAATTACTGATGCCGGGCTCAGGGATTTTTGTGCCCAGGAGGTGATTTTTTTTTGACCCAAATGTAAAAATGGACACCAGAATTACATTCGGGGTTGAATTTCACGCTTAAAAATGGTGCTTTTTATAGTTTTTAAAAATCAAGAATTTTTTGTTGTCCGGGAAAGAAAATTACTGATGCCGGGGTCAGGGATTTTTGTGCCCAGGAGGTGAAATTTTTTTATTGACTCAAATGTAAAAACGGATGCCAGAATTAGATTCGGGGTTGAATTTAGTCCTTCAAAATGGTGCTTTTCATAGCTTTTAAAAATCAAGAATTTTTTGGTGTCCTGGGAAGGAAATTCCTGATGCCGGGGGTCAGGACCTTTTGTGCCCAGGAGGTGAATGTTGTTTTTTTTACTCAAATCTAAAAACGGACACCAGAATGAGATTCGGGGTTGAATTTCATCCTTAAAAATGGAGTTTTTCATAGTTTATAAAAATTAAGATTTATTTCGTGTCCGGGGAAGAAAATTCCTGATGCCGGGGTAAGGGATTTTTGTGCCCAGGAGGTGAAATTATTTTCCACTCAAATGTAAAAACGGATGCCAGAATTAGATTTGGGGTTTAATTTCATGCTTAAAAATGGTGTTTTCTATAGATTTTAAAAATCAAGGTTTTTTGGTGTCCGGGGAAGAAAATTTCTGATGCCGGGGTCAGGGATTTTTGTGCCCAGGAGGTGAGTTTTTCGTTGTTGACCCAAATGTAAAAACGGATGCCAGAATTACATTCGGGGTTTAATTTCACGCTTAAAAATTGTGTTTTTTATACTTTTTAAAAATCAAGCATTTTTTGGTGTCCGGGCTAGTAAATTTCTGATGCCGGGGTCAGGGATTTTTGTGCCCAGGAGGTGAATTTTTCGTTGTTGACCCAAATGTAAAAACGGATGCCAGAATTAGATTTGGGGTTGAATTTCGTCCTTCAAAATGGTGTTTTTCATAGTTTTTAAAAATGAAGATTTTTTTGGTGTCTGTGGAAGAAAATTCCTGATGCCGGAGTCAGGGATTTTTGGGCCCAGGAGGTGAATGTTTTTTTTTACTCAAATCCAAAAACGGACACCAGAATGAGATTCGGGGTTGAATTTCATCCTTAAAAATGGTGTTTTCATAGCTTTTGAAAATCAAGATTTTTTTGGTGTCTGGGTAAGAAATTCCTTATGCCGATTTTTAGCCCAGGAGGTGAAAAAAAAATTCTGACTCAAATCTAAAAACGGACACCAGAATGAGATTCGGGGTTGCTTTTTGTCCTTAAAAATCTCATTTTTCATAGCATTTAAAAATCAAGATTTTTTTGGTGTGCGGGGAAGAAAATTCCTGATGTCAGGGATTTTTGTGCCCAGGAGGTGAATATTTTTTTTGACCCAAATGTAAAAATGGATGCCAGAATTAGATTTGGGGTTGAATTTCGTCCTTCAATATGGTGTTTTTCATAGTTTTTAAAAATCAAGATTTTTTTGGTGTCCTGGGAAGATAATTCCTGATGCCAGGGTCAGGGATTTTTGTGCCCAGGAGGTGAATATTTTTTTTGACCCAAATGTAAAAACAGACACCCGAATAGATTCAGGGTTGAATTTTGTCCTTAAAAATGGTGTTTTTCGTAATTTTTAAAAATCAAGATTTTGTTGGGAAGAAAATGCCTGATGCCGGAGTGAGGGATTTTTGTGCCCAGGAGGTGAAATTTTTTTTTCCACCTAAATCTATAAACGGACACCGGAATGAGATTCGGGGTTGAATTTCGTGCTTAAAAATGGTGTTTTTCATAGCTTTTAAAAATCAAGATTTTTTAGGTGTCCGGGGAAGAAAATTCCTGATGCCAGGGTCAGAGAGTTTTGTGCCCAGGAGGTGAATTTTTTTTTTCACACACAAATCTATAAACAGACGCCGGAATGAGATTCGGGGTTGAATTTCATGCTTAAAAATGGTGTTTTTCATAGCTTTTAAAAATCAAGAATTTTTTGGTGTCCAGGGAAGAAAATTCCTGATGCCTGAGTCAGGGATTTTTGTGCCCAGGAGGTGAATGTTTATTTTTACTCAAATCTAAAAACGGACACCAGAATGAGATTCGGGGTTGCTTTTTGTCCTTAAAAATGTCATTTTTCATAGCATTTAAAAATCAAGATTTTTTTGGTGTGCGGGGAAGAAAATTCCTGATGCCGGGGTCAGGGATTTTTGTGCCCAGGAGGTGAATTTTTTTCCCCCACCCAAATCTATAAACGGACACCGGAATGAGATTCGGGGTTGAATTTCGTGCTTAAAAATGGTGTTTTTCATAGCTTTTAAAAATCAAGATTTTTTTGGTGTACGGGGAAGAAAATTCCTGATGCTGGGGTCAGAGAGTTTTGTGCCCAGGAGGTGAATTTTTTTTCCCCACCCAAATCTATAAACAGACGCCGGAATGAGATTCGGGGTTGAATTTCGTGCTTAAAAATGGTGTTTTTTATAGCTTTTAAAAATCAAGAATTTTTTGGTGTCCGGGGAAGAAAATTCCTGATGCCGGAGTCAGGGACTTTTGTGCCCAGGAGGTGAAATTATTTTCCACTCAAATGTAAAAACGGATGCCAGAATTAGATTTGGGGTTTAATTTCATGCTTAAAAATGGTTTTTTCTATAGATTTTAAAAATCAAGGTTTTTTGGTGTCCGGGGAAGAAAATTCCTGATGCCGGGGTGAGGGATTTTTGTGCCCAGGAGGTGAATTTATCGTTGTTGACCCAAATGTAAAAACGGATGCCAGAATTACATTCGGGGTTTAATTTCACGCTTAAAAATGGTGTTTTTTATACTTTTTAAAGATCAAGCATTTTTTGGTGTCCGGGCTTGTAAATTTCTGATGCCGGGGTCAGGGATTTTTGTGCCCAGGAGGTGAAAAAGATTTTTTGACACAAATGTAAAAACCGAGGCCAGTATGAGATTCGGGGTTGAATTTCATCCTTAGAAATGGTGTTTTTTATACTTTTTAAAAATCAAGCATTTTTTGGTGTCCGGGCAAGTAAATTTCTGATTTCGGAGTCAGGGATTTTTGTGCCCAGGAGGTGACATTTTTTTTGACCCAAATGTAAAAACGGACGCCAGAATTACATTCGGGGTTGAATTTCACGCTTAAAAATGGTGTTTTTTATAGTTTTTAAAAATCAAGCATTTTTTGGTGTCCGGGGAAGAAAATTCCTGTTGCCGGGTTCAGGGATTTTTGTGCCCAGCGGGTGAAAATTTTTTTTTGACCCAAATGTAAAAACGGACGCCAGAATTAGATTCAGGGTTGAATTTCATCCTTGAAAATGGTGTTTTTCATAGATTTTAAAAATCAAGATTTTTTGGTGTCCGGGGAAGAGAATTCCTGATGCCGGAGTCAGGGATTTTTGTGCCCGGGAGGTGAGATTTTTTTTTGACCCAAATGTAAAAATGGACGCCAGAATTAGATTCGGGGTTGAATTTCACCCTTGAAAATGGTGTTTTTCATAGATTTTAAAAATCAAGATTTTTTTGGTGTCAGGGGAAGAAAATTCGTGATGCCAGGGTCAGGGATTTTTGTGCCCAGGAGTTGAATTTTTTTTTGTTGACCCAAATGTAAAAACGGATGCCAGAATTACATTCTGGGTTTAATTTCACGCTTAAAAATGGTGTTTTTTATACTTTTTAAAAATCAAGCATTTTTTGGTGTCCGGGCAAGTAAATTTGTGATGCCGGGGTCAGGGATTTTTGTGCCCAGGAGGTGAAAAAGATTTTTTGACACAAATGTAAAAACCGAGTCCAGTATGAGATTCGGGGTTGAATTTTATCCTTAGAAATGGAGTTTTTTATAGATTTTAAAAATCAAGATTTTTTTGTGTCCAGGGAAGAAAATTCGTGATGCCGGGGTCAGGGATTTTTGTGCCCAGGAGGTAAATTTTTTTTGACCCAAATGTAAAAACAGACACCAGAATTAGATTCGAGTTTTAATTTCATCCTTAAAAATGGTTTTTTTCATAGATTTTAAAAATCAAGATTTTTTGATGTCCGGGGAAGAAAATTCGTGATGCCGGGGTCAGGGATTTTTGTGCCCAGGAGGTAAATTTTTTTTTGACACAAATGTAAAAACCGAGGCCAGTATGAGATTCGGGGTTGAATTTAATCCTTAAAAATGGTTTTTTTCATAGATTTTAAAAACCAAGATTTTTTGGTGTCCGGGGAAGAAAATTCCTGATGCCGGAGTCAGGGATTTTTGTGCCCAGGGGGTGAAATTTTTTTTTTAACCCAAATGTAAAAATGGACACTAGAATTAGTTTCGGGGTTGAATTTCGTCCTTAAAAATTGTGTTTTTTATACTTTGACCCAAATGTAAAAATGGACACCAGAATTACATTCAGGGTTGAATTTCACGCTTAAAAATGGTGTTTTTTATAGTTTTTAAAAATCAAGAATTTTTTGTTGTCCGGGAAAGAAAATTACTGATGCCGGGGTCAGGGATTTTATTTGCCTAGGAGGTGAACATTTTTTTTTTGACTCAAATGTAAAAACGGACGCCAGAATTAGATTTGGGGTTTAATTTCATGCTTAAAAATGGTGTTTTCTCTAGATTTTAAAAATCAAGGTTTTTTGGTGTCCGGGGAAGAAAATTCCTGATGCCGGGGTGAGGGATTTTTGTGCCCAGGAGGTGAATATTTCGTTGTTGACCCAAATGTAAAAACGGATGCCAGAATTACATTCGGGGTTTAATTTCACGCTTAAAAATGGTGTTTTTTATACTTTTTAAAAATCAAGCATTTTTTGGTGTCCGGGCTAGTAAATTTCTGATGCCGGGGTGAGGGATTTTTGTGCCCAGGAGGTGAAAAAGATTTTTTGACACAAATGTAAAAACCGAGTCCAGTATGAGATTCGGGGTTGAATTTCATCCTTAGAAATGGTGTTTTTTATACTTTTTAAAAATCAAGCATTTTTTGGTGTCCGGGCAAGTAAATTTCTGATTTCGGAGTCAGGGATTTTTGTGCCCAGGAGGTGATTTTTTTTTGACCCAAATGTAAAAATGGACACCAGAATTACATTCGGGGTTGAATTTCACGCTTAAAAATGGTGTTTTTTATAGTTTTTAAAAATCAAGAATTTTTTGTTGTCCGGGAAAGAAAATTACTGATGCCGGGGTCAGGGATTTTATTTGCCTAAGAAGTGAACATTTTTTTTTTACTCAAATGTAAAAATGGACACCAGAATTACATTCAGGGTTGAATTTCACGCTTAAAAATGGTGTTATTTATAGTTTTTAAAAATAAAGAATTTTTTGTTGTCCGGGAAAGAAAATTACTGATGCCGGGGTCAGGGATTTTATTTGCCTAGGAGGTGAACATTTTTTTTTTGACTCAAATGTAAAAACGGACGCCAGAATTAGATTTGGGGTTTAATTTCATGCTTAAAAATGGTGTTTTCTATAGATTTTAAAAATCAAGTTTTTTTGGTGTCCGGGGAAGAAAATTCCTGATGCCGGGGTGAGGGATTTTTGTGCCCAGGAGGTGAATATTTCGTTGTTGACACAAATGTAAAAACGGATGCCAGAATTACATTCGGGGTTTAATTTCACGCTTAAAAATGGTGTTTTTTATACTTTTTAAAAATCAAGCATTTTTTGGTGTCCGGGCTAGTAAATTTCTGATGCCGGGGTGAGGGATTTTTGTGCCCAGGAGGTGAAAAAGATTTTTTGACACAAATGTAAAAACCGAGTCCAGTATGAGATTCGGGCTTGAATTTCATCCTTAGAAATGGTGTTTTTTATACTTTTTAAAAATCAAGCATTTTTTGGTGTCCGGGCAAGTAAATTTCTGATTTCGGAGTCAGGGATTTTTGTGCCCAGGAGGTGACATTTTTTTTGCCCCAAATGTAAAAACGGACGCCAGAATTACATTCGGGGTTGAATTTCACGCTTAAAAATGGTGTTTTTCATAGTTTTTAAAAATCAAGCTTTTTTTGGTGTGCGGGGAAGTAAATTTTTGATGCCGGGGTCAGGGATTTTTGTGCCCAGGGGGTGAATTTTTTTTTTTGACCCAAATGTAAAAATGGACACTAGAATTAGTTTCGGGGTTGAATTTCATCCTTAAAAATGGTGCTTTTTATAGTTTTTAAAAATCAAGAATTTTTTTGGTGTCCGGGCAAGAAAATTCCTGATGCCAGAGTCAGGGATTTTTGTGCCCAGGAGGTGAAAAAGATTTTTTGACACAAATGTAAAAACTGAGGCCAGTATGAGATTCGGGGTTGAATTTCATCCTTAAAAATGGTTTTTTTCATAGATTTTAAAAATCAAGAATTTTTTGGTGTCCAGGAAAGAAAATTCCTGATGCCGGGGTCAGGGATTTTTGTGCCCAGGAGGTGAATTTTTTTTTTGACCCAAATGTAAAAATGGACACCAGAATTACATTCGGGGTTGAATTTCACGCTTAAAAATGGTGTTTTTTATAGTTTTTAAAAATCAAGAATTTTTTGGTGTCCGGGAAAGAAAATTACTGATGCCGGGGTCAGGGATTTTTGTGCCCAGGGGGTGAAATTTTTTTTTTGACCCAAATGTAAAAATGGACACTAGAATTAGTTTCGGGGTTGAATTTCGTCCTTAGAAATGGTGTTTTTTATAGTTTTTAAAAATCAAGAATTTTTTGGTGTCCGGGGAAGAAAATTCGTGATGCTGGGGTCAGGGATTTTTGTGCCCAGGAGGTGAAATGCTTTTTTTTGACCCAAATGTAAAAACGGACTCCAGAATTAGATTTGGGGTTTAATTTCATCCTTGAAAATGGTGTTTTTCATAGATTTTAAAAATCAAGATTTTTTTGTGTCCGGGGAAGAAAATTCGTGATGCCAGGAATTTTTATGCCCAGCAGGTAAATTGTTTTTTGACCCAAATGTAAAAGCAGACACCAGAATTAGATTCGAGGTTTAATTGCATCCTTAAAAATGGTGTTTTCTATACTTTTTATAAATGAAGATATTTTTGGTGTCCGGGGAAGGAAATTCCTGATGCCGGCGTCAGGGATTTTTGTGCCAAGGAGGTGAAAATTTTTTTTGACCCAAATGTAAAATTCGATTCCAGAATGAGGTTTGGGGTTGCATTTCATCCTTAAAAATGGTGTTTTTTATAGTTTTTGTAAATGAACATTTTTGGGGTGTCCGGGGGACAAAATTCCTGATGCCGGTGTCAGGGATGTTTGTGCCCAGGAGGTGAATTTTTTTTTTGACCCAAATGTAAAAACGGACACCAGAATTACATTCAGGGTTGAATTTCATCCTTGAAAATGGTGTTTTTCATAGATTTTAAAAATCAAGATTTTTTGATGTCCGGGGAAGAAAACTCCTGATGCCGGTGTCAGGGATTTTTGTGCCCAGGAGGTGAAATTTTTTTTTTGACCCAAATGTAAAAACGGACACCAGAATTAGATTCGGGGTTGAATTTCTTCCTTAAAAATGGTGTTTTTTTATAGATTTTAAAAATCAATGATTTTTGGTTTCCGGTGAAGAAAATTCCTGATGCCGGGGTCAGGGATTTTTGTGCCCAGTAGGTGAATTTTTTTTTTACCCAAATGTAAAAACGGAAGCCAGAATTACATTCGGGGTTGAATTTCACGCTTAAAAATGATGTTATTTATACTTTTTAAAAATCAAGGTTTTTTGGTTTCCGGGGAAGAAAATTCGTGATGCCGGGGTCAGGGAGTTTTGTGCCCAGGAGGTAAATTTTTTTTTGACACAAATGTAAAAACCGAGGCCAGTATGAGATTCGTGGTTGAATTTCGTCCTTAGAAATGGTGTTTTTTATAGTTTTTAAAAATCAAGCATTTTTTGGTGTCCGGGGAAGCAAATTCGTGATGCCGTGGTCAGGGATTTTTGTGTCCAGGAGGTGAATTTTTTTTTGTTGACCCAAATGTAAAAACGGATGCCAGAATTACATTCGGGATTTAATTTCACACTTAAAAATGGAGTTTTTTATACTTTTTAAAAATCAAGCATTTTTTGGTGTCCAGGGAAGAAAATTCGTGATGCCGGAGTCAGGGATTTTTGTGCCCAGGAGGTGAATATTTTTTTTGACCCAAATGTAAAAACGGATGCCAGAATTAGATTTGGGGTTGAATTTCGTCCTTCAAAATGGTGTTTTTCATAGTTTTTAAAAATGAAGATTTTTTTGGTGTCCGTGGAAGAAAATTCCTGATGCCGGAGTCAGGGATTTTTGGGCCCAGGAGGTGAATGTTTTTTTTTACTCAAATCCAAAAACGGACATCAGAATGAGATTCGGGGTTGAATTTCATCCTTAAAAATGGTGTTTTCATAGCTTTTAAAAATCAAGATTTTTTTGGTGTACGGGGAAGAAAATTCCTGATGCCGGGGTCAGAGAGTTTTGTGCCCAGGAGGTGAATTTTTTTCCCCACCCAAATCTATAAACAGACGCCGGAATGAGATTCGGGGTTGAATTTCGTGCTTAAAAATGGTGTTTTTCATAGCTTTTATAAATCAAGAATTTTTTGGTGTCCGGGGAAGAAAATTCCTGATGCCGGAGTCAGGGACTTTTGTGCCCAGGAGGTGAAATTATTTTCCACTCAAATGTAAAAACGGACGCCAGAATTAGATTTGGGGTTTAATTTCATGCTTAAAAATGGTGTTTTCTATAGATTTTAAAAATCAAGGTTTTTTGGTGTCCGTGGAAGAAAATTCCTGATGCCGGGGTGAGGGATTTTTGTGCCCTGGAGGTGAATTTTTCGTTGTTGACCCAAATGTAAAAACGGATGCCAGAATTACATTCGGGGGTTAATTTCACGCTTAAAAATTGTGTTTTTTATACTTTTTAAAAATCAAGCATTTTTTGGTGTCCGGGAAAGAAAATTACTGATGCCGGGGTCAGGGATTTTATTTGCCTAGGAGGTGAACATTATTTTTTTGACTCAAATGTAAAAACGGACGCCAGAATTAGATTTGGGGTTTAATTTCATGCTTAAAAATGGTGTTTTCTATATTTTTTAAAAATCAAGGTTTTTTGGTGTCCGGGGAAGAAAATTCCTGATGCCGGGGTGAGGGATTTTTGTGCCCAGGAGGTGAATATTTCGTTGTTGACCCAAATGTAAAAACGGATGCCAGAATTACATTCGGGGTTTAATTTCACGCTTAAAAATGGTGTTTTTTATACTTTTTAAAAATCAAGCATTTTTTGTTGTCCGGGCTAGTAAATTTCTGATGCCGGGGTCAGGGATTTTTGTGCCCAGGAGGTGAAAAAGATTTTTTGACACAAATGTAAAAACCGAGTCCAGTATGAGATTCGGGGTTGAATTTCATCCTTAGAAATGGTGTTTTTTATACTTTTTAAAAATCAAGCATTTTTTGGTGTCCGGGCAAGTAAATTTCTGATTTCGGAGTCAGGGATTTTTGTGCCCAGGAGGTGACATTTTTTTTGACCCAAATGTAAAAACGGACGCCAGAATTACATTCGGGGTTGAATTTCACGCTTAAAAATGGTGTTTTTTATAGTTTTTAAAAATCAAGCATTTTTTGGTGTCCGGGGAAGAAAATTCCTGTTGCCGGGTTCAGGGATTTTTGTGCCCAGCGGGTGAAAATTTTTTTTTGACCCAAATGTAAAAATGGACGCCAGAATTAGATTCAGGGTTGAATTTCATCCTTGAAAATGGTGTTTTTCATAGATTTTAAAAATCAAGATTTTTTGGTGTCCGGGGAAGAGAATTCCTGATGCCGGAGTCAGGGATTTTTGTGCCCGGGAGGTGAGATTTTTTTTTGACCCAAATGTAAAAATGGACGCCAGAATTAGATTCGGGGTTGAATTTCACCCTTGAAAATGGTGTTTTTCATAGATTTTAAAAATCAAGATTTTTTTGGTGTCAGGGGAAGAAAATTCGTGATGCCAGGGTCAGGGATTTTTGTGCCCAGGAGTTGAATTTTTTTTTGTTGACCCAAATGTAAAAACGGATGCCAGAATTACATTCGGGGTTTAATTTCACGCTTAAAAATGGTGTTTTTTATACTTTTTAAAAATCAAGCATTTTTTGGTGTCCGGGCAAGTAAATTTGTGATGCCGGGGTCAGGGATTTTTGTGCCCAGGAGGTGAAAAAGATTTTTTGACACAAATGTAAAAACCGAGTCCAGTATGAGATTCGGGGTTGAATTTCATCCTTAGAAATGGAGTTTTTAATAGATTTTAAAAATCAAGATTTTTTTGTGTCCAGGGAAGAAAATTCGTGATGCCGGGGTCAGGGATTTTTGTGCCCAGGAGGTAAATTTTTTTTTTGACACAAATGTAAAAACCGAGGCCAGTATGAGATTCGGGGTTGAATTTAATCCTTAAAAATGGTTTTTTTCATACATTTTAAAAACCAAGATTTTTTGGTGTCCGGGGAAGAAAATTCCTGATGCCGGAGTCAGGGATTTTTGTGCCCAGGGGGTGAAATTTTTTTTTTAACCCAAATGTAAAAATGGACACTAGAATTAGTTTCGGGGTTGAATTTCGTCCTTAAAAATTGTGTTTTTTATGCTTTGACCCAAATGTAAAAATGGACACCAGAATTACATTCAGGGTTGAATTTCACGCTTAAAAATGGTGTTTTTTATAGTTTTTAAAAATCAAGAATTTTTTGTTGTCCGGGCTAGTAAATTTCTGATGCCGGGGTCAGGGATTTTTGTGCCCAGGAGGTGAAAAAGATTTTTTGACACAAATGTAAAAACCGAGTCCAGTATGAGATTCGGGGTTGAATTTCATCCTTAGAAATGGTGTTTTTTATACTTTTTAAAAATCAAGCATTTTTTGGTGTCCGGGCAAGTAAATTTCTGATTTCGGAGTCAGGGATTTTTGTGCCCAGGAGGTGACATTTTTTTTGACCCAAATGTAAAAACGGACGCCAGAATTACATTCGGGGTTGAATTTCACGCTTAAAAATGGTGTTTTTTATAGTTTTTAAAAATCAAGCATTTTTTGGTGTCCGGGGAAGAAAATTCCTGTTGCCGGGTTCAGGGATTTTTGTGCCCAGCGGGTGAAAATTTTTTTTTGACCCAAATGTAAAAACGGACGCCAGAATTGGATTCAGGGTTGAATTTCATCCTTGAAAATGGTGTTTTTCATAGATTTTAAAAATCAAGATTTTTTGGTGTGCGGGGAAGAAAATTCCTGATGCCGGGGTCAGGGATTTTTGTGCCCAGGAGGTGAATTTTTTTTCCCCACCCAAATCTATAAACGGACACCGGAATGAGATTCGGGGTTGAATTTCGTGCTTAAAAATGGTGTTTTTCATAGCTTTTAAAAATCAAGATTTTTTTGGTGTACGGGGAAGAAAATTCCTGATGCTGGGGTCAGAGAGTTTTGTGCCCAGGAGGTGAATTTTTTTCCCCCACCCAAATCTATAAACAGACGCCGGAATGAGATTCGGGGTTGAATTTCGTGCTTAAAAATGGTGTTTTTTATAGCTTTTAAAAATCAAGAATTTTTTGGTGTCCGGGGAAGAAAATTCCTGATGCCGGAGTCAGGGACTTTTGTGCCCAGGAGGTGAAATTATTTTCCACTCAAATGTAAAAACGGATGCCAGAATTAGATTTGGGGTTGAATTTCATCCTTAAAAATGGTTTTTTCTATAGATTTTAAAAATCAAGGTTTTTTGGTGTCCGGGGAAGAAAATTCCTGATGCCGGGGTGAGGGATTTTTGTGCCCAGGAGGTGAATTTATCGTTGTTGACCCAAATGTAAAAACGGATGCCAGAATTACATTCGGGGTTTAATTTCACGCTTAAAATGGTGTTTTTTATACTTTTTAAAGATCAAGCATTTTTTGGCGTCCGGGCTAGTAAATTTCTGATGCCGGGGTCAGGGATTTTTGTGCCCAGGAGGTGAAAAAGATTTTTTGACACAAATGTAAAAACCGAGTCCAGTATGAGATTCGGGGTTGAATTTCATCCTTAGAAATGGTGTTTTTTATACTTTTTAAAAATCAAGCATTTTTTGGTGTCCGGGCAAGTAAATTTCTGATTTCGGAGTCAGGGATTTTTGTGCCCAGGAGGTGACATTTTTTTTGACCCAAATGTAAAAACGGACGCCAGAATTACATTCGGGGTTGAATTTCACGCTTAAAAATGGTGTTTTTTATAGTTTTTAAAAATCAAGCATTTTTTGGTGTCCGGGGAAGAAAATTCCTGTTGCCGGGTTCAGGGATTTTTGTGCCCAGCGGGTGAAAATTTTTTTTTGACCCAAATGTAAAAACGGACGCCAGAATTAGATTCGGGGTTGAATTTCACCCTTGAAAATGGTGTTTTTCATAGATTTTAAAAATCAAGATTTTTTTGGTGTCAGGGGAAGAAAATTCGTGATGCCAGGGTCAGGGATTTTTGTGCCCAGGAGTTGAATTTTTTTTAGTTGACCCAAATGTAAAAACGGATGCCAGAATTACATTCGGGGTTTAATTTCACGCTTAAAAATGGTGTTTTTTATACTTTTTAAAAATCAAGCATTTTTTGGTGTCCGGGCAAGTAAATTTGTGATGCCGGGGTCAGGGATTTTTGTGCCCAGGAGGTGAAAAAGATTTTTTGACACAAATGTAAAAACCGAGTCCAGTATGAGATTCGGGGTTGAATTTCATCCTTAGAAATGGAGTTTTTTATAGATTTTAAAAATCAAGATTTTTTTGTGTCCAGGGAAGAAAATTCGTGATGCCGGGGTCAGGGATTTTTGTGCCCAGGAGGTAAATTTTTTTTGACCCAAATGTAAAAACAGACACCAGAATTAGATTCGAGTTTTAATTTCATCCTTAAAAATGGTTTTTTTCATAGATTTTAAAAATCAAGATTTTTTGATGTCCGGGGAAGAAAATTCGTGATGCCGGGGTCAGGGATTTTTGTGCCCAGGAGGTAAATTTTTTTTTTGACACAAATGTAAAAACCGAGGCCAGTATGAAATTCGGGGTTGAATTTAATCCTTAAAAATGGTTTTTTTTAATAGATTTTAAAAACCAAGATTTTTTGGTGTCCGGGGAAGAAAATTCCTGATGCCGGAGTCAGGGATTTTTGTGCCCAGGGGGTGAAATTTTTTTTTTAACCCAAATGTAAAAATGGACACTGGAATTAGTTTCGGGGTTGAATTTCGTCCTTAAAAATTGTGTTTTTTATACTTTGACCCAAATGTAAAAATGGACACCAGAATTACATTCAGGGTTGAATTTCACGCTTAAAAATGGTGTTTTTTATAGTTTTTAAAAATCAAGAATTTTTTGTTGTCCGGGAAAGAAAATTACTGATGCCGGGGTCAGGGATTTTATTTGCCTAGGAGGTGAACATTTTTTTTTTGACTCAAATGTAAAAACGGACGCCAGAATTAGATTTGGGGTTTAATTTCATGCTTAAAAATGGTGTTTTCTCTAGATTTTAAAAATCAAGGTTTTTTGGTGTCCGGGGAAGAAAATTCCTGATGCCGGGGTGAGGGATTTTTGTGCCCAGGAGGTGAATATTTCGTTGTTGACACAAATGTAAAAACGGATGCCAGAATTACATTCGGGGTTTAATTTCACGCTTAAAAATGGTGTTTTTTATACTTTTTAAAAATCAAGCATTTTTTGGTGTCCGGGCTAGTAAATTTCTGATGCCGGGGTGAGGGATTTTTGTGCCCAGGAGGTGAAAAAGATTTTTTGACACAAATGTAAAAACCGAGTCCAGTATGAGATTCGGGGTTGAATTTCATCCTTAGAAATGGTGTTTTTTATACTTTTTAAAAATCAAGCATGTTTTGGTGTCCGGGCAAGTAAATTTCTGATTTCGGAGTCAGGGATTTTTGTGCCCAGGAGGTGATTTTTTTTTGACCCAAATGTAAAAATGGACACCAGAATTACATTCGGGGTTGAATTTCACGCTTAAAAATGGTGTTTTTTATAGTTTTTAAAAATCAAGAATTTTTTGTTGTCCGGGAAAGAAAATTACTTTTGCCGGGGTCAGGGATTTTATTTGCCTAGGAGGTGAACATTTTTTTTTTTTACTCAAATGTAAAAACGGACGCTAGAATTAGATTTGGGGTTTAATTTCATGCTTAAAAATGGTGTTTTCTATAGATTTTAAAAATCAAGGTTTTTTGGTGTCCGGGGAAGAAAATTCCTGATGCCGGAGTCAGGGACTTTTGTGCCCAGGAGGTGAAATTATTTTCCACTCAAATGTAAAAACGGATGCCAGAATTACATTCGGGGTTGAATTTCACGCTTAAAAATGGTGTTTTTTATACTTTTTAAAAATCAAGCATTTTTTGGTGTCCGGGCAAGTAAATTTCTGATGCCGGGGTCAGGGACTTTTGTGCCCAGGGGGTGAAATTTTTTTTTTGACCCAAATGTAAAAATGGACACTAGAATTAGTTTCGGGGTTGAATTTGACGCTTAAAAATGGTGTTTTTTATAGTTTTTAAAAATCAAGAATTTTTTGTTGTCCGGGAAAGAAAATTACTGATGCCGGGGTCAGGGATTTTTGTGCCCAGGAGGTGATTTTTTTTTTTTGACTCAAATGTAAAAACGGACGCCAGAATTAGATTTGGGGTTTAATTTCATGCTTAAAAATGGTGTTTTCTATAGATTTTAAAAATCAAGGTTTTTTGGTGTCCGGGGAAGAAAATTCCTGATGCCGGGGTGAGGGATTTTTGTGCCCAGGAGGTGAATTTTTCATTGTTGACCCATATGTAAAAACGGATGCCAGAATTACATTCGGGGTTTAATTTCACGCTTAAAAATTGTGTTTTTTATACTTTTTAAAAATCAAGAATTTTTTGGTGTCCGGGCTAGTAAATTTCTGATGCCGGGGTCAGGGATTTTTGTGCCCAGGAGGTGAATTTTTTTTTGACCCAAATGTAAAAATGGACACCAGAATTACATTCGGGGTTGAATTTCACGCTTAAAAATGGTGTTTTTTATAGTTTTTAAAAATCAAGAATTTTTTGTTGTCCGGGGAAGAAAATTCCTGTTGCCGGGTTCAGGGATTTTTGTGCCCAGCGGGTGAAATTTTTTTTTTGACCCAAATGTAAAAACGGACGCCAGAATTAGATACAGGGTTGAATTTCATCCTTGAAAATGGTGTTTTTCATAGATTTTAAAAATCAAGATTTTTTTGGTGTCAGGGAAAGAAAATTCGTGATGCCAGGGTCAGGGATTTTTGTGCCCAGGAGTTGAATTTTTTTTTGTTGACCCAAATGTAAAAACGGATGCCAGAATTACATTCGGGGTTTAATTTCACGCTTAAAAATGGTGTTTTTTATACTTTTTAAAAATCAAGCATTTTTTGGTGTCCGGGCAAGTAAATTTGTGATGCCGGGGTCAGGGATTTTTGTGCCCAGGAGGTGAAAAAGATTTTTTGACACAAATGTAAAAACCGAGTCCAGTATGAGATTCGGGGTTGAATTTCATCCTTAGAAATGGAGTTTTTTATAGATTTTAAAAATCAAGATTTTTTTGTGTCCAGGGAAGAAAATTCGTGATGCCGGGGTCAGGGATTTTTGTGCCAAGGAGGTAAATTTTTTTTTTTGACACAAATGTAAAAACCGAGGCTAGTATGAGATTCGAGTTTTAATTTCATCCTTAAAAATGGTTTTTTTCATAGATTTTAAAAATCAAGATTTTTTGATGTCCGGGGAAGAAAATTTGTGATGCCGGGGTCAGGGATTTTTGTGCCCAGGAGGTAAATTTTTTTTTTGACACAAATGTAAAAACCGAGGCCAGTATGAGATTCGGGGTTGAATTTAATCCTTAAAAATGGTTTTTTTCATAGATTTTAAAAACCAAGATTTTTTGGTGTCCGGGGAAGAAAATTCCTGATGCCGGAGTCAGGGATTTTTTTGCCCAGGGGGTGAAATTTTTTTTTTTGACCCAAATGTAAAAATGGACACTAGAATTAGTTTCGGGGTTGAATTTCGTCCTTAAAAATGGTGTTTTTTATACTTTTTAAAAATCAAGCATTTTTTGGTGTCCGGGCAAGTAAATTTCTGATGCCGGGGTCAGGGACTTTTGTGCCCAGGAGGTGAATTTTTTTTTGACCCAAATGTAAAAATGGACACCAGAATTACATTCGGGGTTGAATTTCACGCTTAAAAATGGTGTTTTTTATACTTTTTAAAAATCAAGCATTTTTTGGTGTCTGGCCAAGTAAATTTCTGATGCCGGGGTCAGGGATTTTATTTGCCTAGGGGGTAAACATTTTTTTTTTACCCAAATGTAAAAACGGACGCCAGAATTAGATTTGGGGTTTAATTTCATGCTTAAAAATGGTGTTTTTTATAGATTTTAAAAATCAAGGTTTTTTGGTGTCCGGGGAAGAAAATTCCTGTTGACGGGGTCAGGGATTTTTGTGCCCAGGAGGTGAATTTTTTTTTTGACACAAATGTAAAAACCTAGGACAGTATGAGATTCGGGGTTGAATTTCATCCTTAGAAATGGTGTTTTTTATAGATTTTAAAAATCAAGATTTTTTTGTGTCCAGGGAAGAAAATTCGTGATGCCGGGGTCAGGATTTTTGTGCCCAGGAGGTAAATTTTTTTTGACCCAAATGTAAAAACAGACACCAGAATTAGATTCGAGTTTTAATTTCATCCTTAAAAATGGTTTTTTTCATAGATTTTAAAAATCAAGAATTTTTTGGTGTCCGGGCAAGAAAATTCCTGATGCCAGGGTCAGGGATTTTTGTGCCCAGGAGGTGATTTTTTTTTTGACCCAAATGTAAAAATGGACACCAGAATTACATTCGGGGTTGAATTTCACGCTTAAAACTGGTGTTTTTTATAGTTTTTAAAAATCAAGAATTTTTTGTTGTCCGGGAAAGAAAATTACTTTTGCCGGGGTCAGGGATTTTATTTGCCTAGGAGGTGAACATTTTTTTTTTTACTCAAATGTAAAAACGGACGCTAGAATTAGATTTGGGGTTTAATTTCATGCTTAAAAATGGTGTTTTCTATAGATTTTAAAAATCAAGGTTTTTTGGTGTCCGGGGAAGAAAATTCCTGGTGCCGGGATGAGGGATTTTTGTGCCCAGGAGGTGAATATTTCGTTGTTGACCCAAATGTAAAAACGGATGCCAGAATTACATTTGGGGTTTAATTTCACGCTTAAAAATGGTGTTTTTTATACTTTTTAAAAATCAAGCATTTTTTGGTGTCCGGGCAAGTAAATTTTTGATGCCGGGGTCAGGGATTTTTGTGCCCAGGGGGTGAAATTTTTTTTTTGACCCAAATGTAAAAATGGACACTAGAATTAGTTTCGGGGTTGAATTTCGTCCTTAAAAATGGTGCTTTTTATAGTTTTTAAAAATCAAGAATTTTTTGGTGTCCGGGCAAGAAAATTCCTGATGCCAGAGTCAAGGATTTTTGTGCCCAGGAGGTGAAAAAGATTTTTTGACACAAATGTAAAAACCGAGGCCAGTATGAGATTCGGGGTTGAATTTCATCCTTAGAAATGGTGTTTTTTATAGATTTTAAAAATCACGATTTTTTTGTGTCCAGGGAAGAAAATTCGTGATGCCGGGGTCAGGGATTTTTGTGCCCAGGAGGTAAATTTTTTTTGACCCAAATGTAAAAACAGACACCAGAATTAGATTCGAGTTTTAATTTCATCCTTAAAAATGGTTTTTTTCATAGATTTTAAAAATCAAGATTTTTTGGTGTCCGGGGAAGAAAATTCGTGATCAGGGATTTTTGTGCCCAGGAGGTAAATTTTTTTTGACACAAATGTAAAAACCGAGGCGAATATGAGATTCGGGGTTGAATTTCATCCTTAGAAATGGTGTTTTTAATAGTTTTTAAAAATCAAGCATTTTTTGGTGTCCGGGGAAGAAAATTCGTGATGCTGGGGTCAGGGATTTTTGTGCCCAGGAGGTGAAATATTTTTTTTTGACCCAAATGTAAAAACGGACTCCAGAATTAGATTTGGGGTTTAATTTCATCCTTGAAAATGGTGTTTTTCATAGATTTTAAAAATCAAGATTTTTTTGTGTCCGGGGAAGAAAATTCGTGATGCCAGGAATTTTTATGCCCAGCAGGTAAATTGTTTTTTGACCCAAATGTAAAAGCAGACACCAGAATTAGATTCGAGGTTTAATTGCATCCTTAAAAATGGTGTTTTCTATACTTTTTATAAATGAAGATATTTTTGGTGTCCGGGGAAGGAAATTCCTGATGCCGGCGTCAGGGATTTTTGTGCCCAGGAGGTGAAAATTTTTTTTGACCCAAATGTAAAATTCGATTCCAGAATGAGGTTTGGGGTTGCATTTCATCCTTAAAAATGGTGTGTTTTATAGTTTTTGTAAATGAACATTTTTGGGGTGTCCGTGGGACAAAATTCCTGATGCCGGGGTCAGGGATTTTTGTGCCCAGGAGGTAAATTTTTTTTTTTGACACAAATGTAAAAACCGAGGCCAGTATGAGATTCGGGGTGGAATTAAATCCTTAAAAATGGTTTTTTTCATAGATTTTAAAAACCAAGATTTTTTGGTGTCCGGGCAAGTAAATTTCTGATGCCGGGGTCAGGGACTTTTGTGCCCAGGAGGTGAATTTTTTTTTGACCCAAATGTAAAAATGGACACCAGAATTACATTCGGGGTTGAATTTCACGCTTAAAAATGGTGTTTTTTATACTTTTTAAAAATCAAGCATTTTTTGGTGTCTGGCCAAGTAAATTTCTGATGCCGGGGTCAGGGATTTTATTTGCCTAGGAGGTAAACATTTTTTTTTTTACCCAAATGTAAAAACGGACGCCAGAATTAATTTGGGGTTTAATTTCATGCTTAAAAATGGTGTTTTTTATAGATTTTAAAAATCAAGGTTTTTTGGTGTCCGGGGAAGAAAATTCCTGTTGACGGGGTCAGGGATTTTTGTGCCCAGGAGGTGAATTTTTTTTTTTGACACAAATGTAAAAACCTAGGACAGTATGAGATTCGGGGTTGAATTTCATCCTTAGAAATGGTGTTTTTTATAGATTTTAAAAATCAAGATTTTTTTGTGTCCAGGGAAGAAAATTCGTGATGCCGGGGTCAGGATTTTTGTGCCCAGGAGGTAAATTTTTTTTGACCCAAATGTAAAAACAGACACCAGAATTAGATTCGAGTTTTAATTTCATCTTTAAAAATGGTTTTTTTCATAGATTTTAAAAATCAAGAATTTTTTGGTGTCCGGGCAAGAAAATTCCTGATGCCAGGGTCAGGGATTTTTGTGCCCAGGAGGTGAATTTTTTTTTTGACCCAAATGTAAAAATGGACACCAGAATTACATTCGGGGTTGAATTTCACGCTTAAAACTGGTGTTTTTTATAGTTTTTAAAAATCAAGAATTTTTTGTTGTCCGGGAAAGAAAATTACTTTTGCCGGGGACAGGGATTTTATTTGCCTAGGAGGTGAACATTTTTTTTTTTGACTCAAATGTAAAAACGGACGCTAGAATTAGATTTGGGGTTTAATTTCATGCTTAAAAATGGTGTTTTCTATAGATTTTAAAAATCAAGGTTTTTTGGTGTCCGGGGAAGAAAATTCCTGGTGCCGGGATGAGGGATTTTTGTGCCCAGGAGGTGAATATTTCGTTGTTGACCCAAATGTAAAAACGGATGCCAGAATTACATTTGGGGTTTAATTTCACGCTTAAAAATGGTGTTTGTTATACTTTTTAAAAATCAAGCATTTTTTGGTGTCCGGGCAAGTAAATTTTTGATGCCGGGGTCAGGGATTTTTGTGCCCAGGGGGTGAAATTTTTTTTTGACCCAAATGTAAAAATGGACACTAGAATTAGTTTCGGGGTTGAATTTCGTCCTTAAAAATGGTGCTTTTTATAGTTTTTAAAAATCAAGAATTTTTTGGTGTCCGGGCAAGAAAATTCCTGATGCCAGAGTCAAGGATTTTGTGCCCAGGAGGTGAAAAAGATTTTTTGACACAAATGTAAAAACTGACACCAGAATGAAATTCGGGGTTGAATTTCTTCCTTAAAAATGGTGTTTTTCATAGTTTATAAAAATCAAGATTTTTTTGGTGTCCGGGGAACAAAATTCCTGATGCCAGGGTCAGGGATTTTTGTGCCCAGGAGGTGAAATTTTTTTTCCACCCAAATGTAAAAACGGACACCAGAATGAGATTCGGGGTTGAATTTCTTCCTTAAAAATGGTGTTTATCATAATTTTTAAAAATCAAGATTTTGTTGGGAAGAAAATTCCTGATGCCGGAGTCAGGGATTTTTGTGCCCAGGAGGTGAAATTTTTTTCCACCCAAATGTAAAAACGCACACTAGAATGAGATTCGGGGTTGAATTTCATTCTTAAAAATGGTGTTTTTCATAGCTTTTAAATATTAAGAATTTTTTGGTGAAAATTAGAAAATTCCTAATGCCGAAGGCAAGGCAAGGCAAGGCAAAGCAAGGCAAGGCAAAGCAAGGCAAGGCAAGGTAAATTTCAAATTTCAAATTTCAAATTTCAAATTTCAAATTTCAAGTTTCAAATTTCAAATTTCAAATTTCAAATTTCAAATTTCAAATTTCAAATTTCAAATTTCAAATTATTTCCAATTTCAAATTTCCAATTTCAAATTTCTTTAATTTTATTTAATTTAATTTAAAATCCCTCAGTCCAGGCCAGCCAATTCAAACAACCAGGTTTTTAAGTCCCGGCGATTTTTGTGCCCAGGAGGTGAATTTTTTTTCAACCCAAATGTATAAATAGACACCAGAATGAGATTCGGGGTTGAATTTCATCCTTCAAAATGGTGTTTTTCATAGATTTTAAATTCAAGATTTTTTTGGTGTGCGGGGAAGAAAATTCCTGATGCCGGAGTCAGTGATTTTTGTGCCCAGGAGGTGAATGTTTTTTTTTACTCAAATCTAAAAACGGACACCAGAATGAGATTCGGGGTTGAATTTCATCCTTAAAAATGGTGTTTTCATAGCTTTTAAAAATCAAGGTTTTTTTGGTGTCTGGGTAAGAAAATTCCTTATGCCGATTTTTGTGCCCAGGAGGTGAAAAAAAATTTCTGACTCAAATCTAAAAACGGACACCAGAATGAGATTCGGGGTTGCTTTTTGTCCTTAAAAATGTCATTTTTCATAGCATTTAAAAATCAAGATTTTTTTGGTGTGCGGGGAAGAAAATTCCTGATGCCGGGGTCAGGGATTTTTGTGCCCAGGAGGTGAAATTTTTTCCCCACCCAAATCTAAAAACGGACACCAGAATGAGATTCGGGGTTGAATTTCATTCTCAAAAATGGTGTTTTTCATTGCTTTTAAAAATCAAGATTTTTGTGGTGTCCGGGGAAGAAAATTCCTGATGCCAGGGTCAGGGATTTTTGTGCCCAGGAGGTGAATATTTTTTTTGACCCAAATGTAAAAACGGATGCCAGAATTAGATTTGGGGTTGAATTTCGTCCTTCAAAATGGTGTTTTTCATAGTTTTTAAAAATGAAGATTTTTTTGGTGTCAGGGGAAGATAATTCCTGATGCCGGAGTCAGGGATTTTTGGGCCCAGGAAGTGAAATTTTTTTTTTGACTCAAATGTAAAAACAGACACCCGAATAGATTCAGGGTTGAATTTTGTACTTAAAAATTGTGTTTTTCATAATTTTTAAAAATCAAGATTTTGTTGGGAAGAAAATTCCTGATGCCGGAGTGAGGGATTTTTGTGCCCAGGAGGTGAAATTTTTTTTTCCACCTAAATCTATAAACGGACACCGGAATGAGATTCGGGGTTGAATTTCGTGCTTAAAAATGGTGTTTTTCATAGCTTTTAAAAATCAAGATTTTTTAGGTGTCCGGGGAAGAAAATTCCTGATGCCAGGGTCAGAGAGTTTTGTGCCCAGGAGGTGAATTTTTTTTTTCACACACAAATCTATAAACAGATGCCGGAATGAGATTCGGGGTTGAATTTCATGCTTAAAAATGGTGTTTTTCATAGCTTTTAAAAATCAAGAATTTTTTGGTGTCCAGGGAAGAAAATTCCTGATGCCTGAGTCAGGGATTTTTGTGCCCAGGAGGTGAATGTTTATTTTTACTCAAATCTAAAAACGGACACCAGAATGAGATTCGGGGTTGCTTTTTGTCCTTAAAAATGTCATTTTTCATAGCATTTAAAAATCAAGATTTTTTTGGTGTGCGGGGAAGAAAATTCCTGATGCCGGGGTCAGGGATTTTTGTGCCCAGGAGGTGAATTTTTTTCCCCCACCCAAATCTATAAACGGACACCGGAATGAGATTCGGGGTTGAATTTCGTGCTTAAAAATGGTGTTTTTCATAGCTTTTAAAAATCAAGATTTTTTTGGTGTACGGGGAAGAAAATTCCTGATGCTGGGGTCAGAGAGTTTTGTGCCCAGGAGGTGAATTTTTTTTCCCCACCCAAATCTATAAACAGACGCCGGAATGAGATTCGGGGTTGAATTTCGTGCTTAAAAATGGTGTTTTTTATAGCTTTTAAAAATCAAGAATTTTTTGGTGTCCGGGGAAGAAAATTCCTGATGCCGGAGTCAGGGACTTTTGTGCCCAGGAGGTGAAATTATTTTCCACTCAAATGTAAAAACGGATGCCAGAATTAGATTTGGGGTTTAATTTCATGCTTAAAAATGGTTTTTTCTATAGATTTTAAAAATCAAGGTTTTTTGGTGTCCGGGGAAGAAAATTCCTGATGCCGGGGTGAGGGATTTTTGTGCCCAGGAGGTGAATTTATCGTTGTTGACCCAAATGTAAAAACGGATGCCAGAATTACATTCGGGGTTTAATTTCACGCTTAAAAATGGTGTTTTTTATACTTTTTAAAGATCAAGCATTTTTTGGTGTCCGGGCTTGTAAATTTCTGATGCCGGGGTCAGGGATTTTTGTGCCCAGGAGGTGAAAAAGATTTTTTGACACAAATGTAAAAACCGAGGCCAGTATGAGATTCGGGGTTGAATTTCATCCTTAGAAATGGTGTTTTTTATACTTTTTAAAAATCAAGCATTTTTTGGTGTCCGGGCAAGTAAATTTCTGATTTCGGAGTCAGGGATTTTTGTGCCCAGGAGGTGACATTTTTTTTGACCCAAATGTAAAAACGGACGCCAGAATTACATTCGGGGTTGAATTTCACGCTTAAAAATGGTGTTTTTTATAGTTTTTAAAAATCAAGCATTTTTTGGTGTCCGGGGAAGAAAATTCCTGTTGCCGGGTTCAGGGATTTTTGTGCCCAGCGGGTGAAAATTTTTTTTTGACCCAAATGTAAAAACGGACGCCAGAATTAGATTCAGGGTTGAATTTCATCCTTGAAAATGGTGTTTTTCATAGATTTTAAAAATCAAGATTTTTTGGTGTCCGGGGAAGAGAATTCCTGATGCCGGAGTCAGGGATTTTTGTGCCCGGGAGGTGAGATTTTTTTTTGACCCAAATGTAAAAATGGACGCCAGAATTAGATTCGGGGTTGAATTTCACCCTTGAAAATGGTGTTTTTCATAGATTTTAAAAATCAAGATTTTTTTGGTGTCAGGGGAAGAAAATTCGTGATGCCAGGGTCAGGGATTTTTGTGCCCAGGAGTTGAATTTTTTTTTGTTGACCCAAATGTAAAAACGGATGCCAGAATTACATTCTGGGTTTAATTTCACGCTTAAAAATGGTGTTTTTTATACTTTTTAAAAATCAAGCATTTTTTGGTGTCCGGGCAAGTAAATTTGTGATGCCGGGGTCAGGGATTTTTGTGCCCAGGAGGTGAAAAAGATTTTTTGACACAAATGTAAAAACCGAGTCCAGTATGAGATTCGGGGTTGAATTTTATCCTTAGAAATGGAGTTTTTTATAGATTTTAAAAATCAAGATTTTTTTGTGTCCAGGGAAGAAAATTCGTGATGCCGGGGTCAGGGATTTTTGTGCCCAGGAGGTAAATTTTTTTTGACCCAAATGTAAAAACAGACACCAGAATTAGATTCGAGTTTTAATTTCATCCTTAAAAATGGTTTTTTTCATAGATTTTAAAAATCAAGATTTTTTGATGTCCGGGGAAGAAAATTCGTGATGCCGGGGTCAGGGATTTTTGTGCCCAGGAGGTAAATTTTTTTTTGACACAAATGTAAAAACCGAGGCCAGTATGAGATTCGGGGTTGAATTTAATCCTTAAAAATGGTTTTTTTCATAGATTTTAAAAACCAAGATTTTTTGGTGTCCGGGGAAGAAAATTCCTGATGCCGGAGTCAGGGATTTTTGTGCCCAGGGGGTGAAATTTTTTTTTTAACCCAAATGTAAAAATGGACACTAGAATTAGTTTCGGGGTTGAATTTCGTCCTTAAAAATTGTGTTTTTTATACTTTGACCCAAATGTAAAAATGGACACCAGAATTACATTCAGGGTTGAATTTCACGCTTAAAAATGGTGTTTTTTATAGTTTTTAAAAATCAAGAATTTTTTGTTGTCCGGGAAAGAAAATTACTGATGCCGGGGTCAGGGATTTTATTTGCCTAGGAGGTGAACATTTTTTTTTTGACTCAAATGTAAAAACGGACGCCAGAATTAGATTTGGGGTTTAATTTCATGCTTAAAAATGGTGTTTTCTCTAGATTTTAAAAATCAAGGTTTTTTGGTGTCCGGGGAAGAAAATTCCTGATGCCGGGGTGAGGGATTTTTGTGCCCAGGAGGTGAATATTTCGTTGTTGACCCAAATGTAAAAACGGATGCCAGAATTACATTCGGGGTTTAATTTCACGCTTAAAAATGGTGTTTTTTATACTTTTTAAAAATCAAGCATTTTTTGGTGTCCGGGCTAGTAAATTTCTGATGCCGGGGTGAGGGATTTTTGTGCCCAGGAGGTGAAAAAGATTTTTTGACACAAATGTAAAAACCGAGTCCAGTATGAGATTCGGGGTTGAATTTCATCCTTAGAAATGGTGTTTTTTATACTTTTTAAAAATCAAGCATTTTTTGGTGTCCGGGCAAGTAAATTTCTGATTTCGGAGTCAGGGATTTTTGTGCCCAGGAGGTGATTTTTTTTTGACCCAAATGTAAAAATGGACACCAGAATTACATTCGGGGTTGAATTTCACGCTTAAAAATGGTGTTTTTTATAGTTTTTAAAAATCAAGAATTTTTTGTTGTCCGGGAAAGAAAATTACTGATGCCGGGGTCAGGGATTTTATTTGCCTAAGAAGTGAACATTTTTTTTTTACTCAAATGTAAAAATGGACACCAGAATTACATTCAGGGTTGAATTTCACGCTTAAAAATGGTGTTATTTATAGTTTTTAAAAATAAAGAATTTTTTGTTGTCCGGGAAAGAAAATTACTGATGCCGGGGTCAGGGATTTTATTTGCCTAGGAGGTGAACATTTTTTTTTTGACTCAAATGTAAAAACGGACGCCAGAATTAGATTTGGGGTTTAATTTCATGCTTAAAAATGGTGTTTTCTATAGATTTTAAAAATCAAGTTTTTTTGGTGTCCGGGGAAGAAAATTCCTGATGCCGGGGTGAGGGATTTTTGTGCCCAGGAGGTGAATATTTCGTTGTTGACACAAATGTAAAAACGGATGCCAGAATTACATTCGGGGTTTAATTTCACGCTTAAAAATGGTGTTTTTTATACTTTTTAAAAATCAAGCATTTTTTGGTGTCCGGGCTAGTAAATTTCTGATGCCGGGGTGAGGGATTTTTGTGCCCAGGAGGTGAAAAAGATTTTTTGACACAAATGTAAAAACCGAGTCCAGTATGAGATTCGGGCTTGAATTTCATCCTTAGAAATGGTGTTTTTTATACTTTTTAAAAATCAAGCATTTTTTGGTGTCCGGGCAAGTAAATTTCTGATTTCGGAGTCAGGGATTTTTGTGCCCAGGAGGTGACATTTTTTTTGCCCCAAATGTAAAAACGGACGCCAGAATTACATTCGGGGTTGAATTTCACGCTTAAAAATGGTGTTTTTCATAGTTTTTAAAAATCAAGCTTTTTTTGGTGTGCGGGGAAGTAAATTTTTGATGCCGGGGTCAGGGATTTTTGTGCCCAGGGGGTGAATTTTTTTTTTTGACCCAAATGTAAAAATGGACACTAGAATTAGTTTCGGGGTTGAATTTCATCCTTAAAAATGGTGCTTTTTATAGTTTTTAAAAATCAAGAATTTTTTTGGTGTCCGGGCAAGAAAATTCCTGATGCCAGAGTCAGGGATTTTTGTGCCCAGGAGGTGAAAAAGATTTTTTGACACAAATGTAAAAACTGAGGCCAGTATGAGATTCGGGGTTGAATTTCATCCTTAAAAATGGTTTTTTTCATAGATTTTAAAAATCAAGAATTTTTTGGTGTCCAGGAAAGAAAATTCCTGATGCCGGGGTCAGGGATTTTTGTGCCCAGGAGGTGAATTTTTTTTTTGACCCAAATGTAAAAATGGACACCAGAATTACATTCGGGGTTGAATTTCACGCTTAAAAATGGTGTTTTTTATAGTTTTTAAAAATCAAGAATTTTTTGGTGTCCGGGAAAGAAAATTACTGATGCCGGGGTCAGGGATTTTTGTGCCCAGGGGGTGAAATTTTTTTTTTGACCCAAATGTAAAAATGGACACTAGAATTAGTTTCGGGGTTGAATTTCGTCCTTAGAAATGGTGTTTTTTATAGTTTTTAAAAATCAAGAATTTTTTGGTGTCCGGGGAAGAAAATTCGTGATGCTGGGGTCAGGGATTTTTGTGCCCAGGAGGTGAAATGCTTTTTTTTGACCCAAATGTAAAAACGGACTCCAGAATTAGATTTGGGGTTTAATTTCATCCTTGAAAATGGTGTTTTTCATAGATTTTAAAAATCAAGATTTTTTTGTGTCCGGGGAAGAAAATTCGTGATGCCAGGAATTTTTATGCCCAGCAGGTAAATTGTTTTTTGACCCAAATGTAAAAGCAGACACCAGAATTAGATTCGAGGTTTAATTGCATCCTTAAAAATGGTGTTTTCTATACTTTTTATAAATGAAGATATTTTTGGTGTCCGGGGAAGGAAATTCCTGATGCCGGCGTCAGGGATTTTTGTGCCAAGGAGGTGAAAATTTTTTTTGACCCAAATGTAAAATTCGATTCCAGAATGAGGTTTGGGGTTGCATTTCATCCTTAAAAATGGTGTTTTTTATAGTTTTTGTAAATGAACATTTTTGGGGTGTCCGGGGGACAAAATTCCTGATGCCGGTGTCAGGGATGTTTGTGCCCAGGAGGTGAATTTTTTTTTTGACCCAAATGTAAAAACGGACACCAGAATTACATTCAGGGTTGAATTTCATCCTTGAAAATGGTGTTTTTCATAGATTTTAAAAATCAAGATTTTTTGATGTCCGGGGAAGAAAACTCCTGATGCCGGTGTCAGGGATTTTTGTGCCCAGGAGGTGAAATTTTTTTTTTGACCCAAATGTAAAAACGGACACCAGAATTAGATTCGGGGTTGAATTTCTTCCTTAAAAATGGTGTTTTTTTATAGATTTTAAAAATCAATGATTTTTGGTTTCCGGTGAAGAAAATTCCTGATGCCGGGGTCAGGGATTTTTGTGCCCAGGAGGTGAATTTTTTTTTTACCCAAATGTAAAAACGGAAGCCAGAATTACATTCGGGGTTGAATTTCACGCTTAAAAATGATGTTATTTATACTTTTTAAAAATCAAGGTTTTTTGGTTTCCGGGGAAGAAAATTCGTGATGCCGGGGTCAGGGAGTTTTGTGCCCAGGAGGTAAATTTTTTTTTGACACAAATGTAAAAACCGAGGCCAGTATGAGATTCGTGGTTGAATTTCGTCCTTAGAAATGGTGTTTTTTATAGTTTTTAAAAATCAAGCATTTTTTGGTGTCCGGGGAAGCAAATTCGTGATGCCGTGGTCAGGGATTTTTGTGTCCAGGAGGTGAATTTTTTTTTGTTGACCCAAATGTAAAAACGGATGCCAGAATTACATTCGGGATTTAATTTCACACTTAAAAATGGAGTTTTTTATACTTTTTAAAAATCAAGCATTTTTTGGTGTCCAGGGAAGAAAATTCGTGATGCCGGAGTCAGGGATTTTTGTGCCCAGGAGGTGAATATTTTTTTTGACCCAAATGTAAAAACGGATGCCAGAATTAGATTTGGGGTTGAATTTCGTCCTTCAAAATGGTGTTTTTCATAGTTTTTAAAAATGAAGATTTTTTTGGTGTCCGTGGAAGAAAATTCCTGATGCCGGAGTCAGGGATTTTTGGGCCCAGGAGGTGAATGTTTTTTTTTACTCAAATCCAAAAACGGACATCAGAATGAGATTCGGGGTTGAATTTCATCCTTAAAAATGGTGTTTTCATAGCTTTTAAAAATCAAGATTTTTTTGGTGTACGGGGAAGAAAATTCCTGATGCCGGGGTCAGAGAGTTTTGTGCCCAGGAGGTGAATTTTTTTCCCCACCCAAATCTATAAACAGACGCCGGAATGAGATTCGGGGTTGAATTTCGTGCTTAAAAATGGTGTTTTTCATAGCTTTTATAAATCAAGAATTTTTTGGTGTCCGGGGAAGAAAATTCCTGATGCCGGAGTCAGGGACTTTTGTGCCCAGGAGGTGAAATTATTTTCCACTCAAATGTAAAAACGGACGCCAGAATTAGATTTGGGGTTTAATTTCATGCTTAAAAATGGTGTTTTCTATAGATTTTAAAAATCAAGGTTTTTTGGTGTCCGTGGAAGAAAATTCCTGATGCCGGGGTGAGGGATTTTTGTGCCCTGGAGGTGAATTTTTCGTTGTTGACCCAAATGTAAAAACGGATGCCAGAATTACATTCGGGGGTTAATTTCACGCTTAAAAATTGTGTTTTTTATACTTTTTAAAAATCAAGCATTTTTTGGTGTCCGGGAAAGAAAATTACTGATGCCGGGGTCAGGGATTTTATTTGCCTAGGAGGTGAACATTATTTTTTTGACTCAAATGTAAAAACGGACGCCAGAATTAGATTTGGGGTTTAATTTCATGCTTAAAAATGGTGTTTTCTATATTTTTTAAAAATCAAGGTTTTTTGGTGTCCGGGGAAGAAAATTCCTGATGCCGGGGTGAGGGATTTTTGTGCCCAGGAGGTGAATATTTCGTTGTTGACCCAAATGTAAAAACGGATGCCAGAATTACATTCGGGGTTTAATTTCACGCTTAAAAATGGTGTTTTTTATACTTTTTAAAAATCAAGCATTTTTTGTTGTCCGGGCTAGTAAATTTCTGATGCCGGGGTCAGGGATTTTTGTGCCCAGGAGGTGAAAAAGATTTTTTGACACAAATGTAAAAACCGAGTCCAGTATGAGATTCGGGGTTGAATTTCATCCTTAGAAATGGTGTTTTTTATACTTTTTAAAAATCAAGCATTTTTTGGTGTCCGGGCAAGTAAATTTCTGATTTCGGAGTCAGGGATTTTTGTGCCCAGGAGGTGACATTTTTTTTGACCCAAATGTAAAAACGGACGCCAGAATTACATTCGGGGTTGAATTTCACGCTTAAAAATGGTGTTTTTTATAGTTTTTAAAAATCAAGCATTTTTTGGTGTCCGGGGAAGAAAATTCCTGTTGCCGGGTTCAGGGATTTTTGTGCCCAGCGGGTGAAAATTTTTTTTTGACCCAAATGTAAAAATGGACGCCAGAATTAGATTCAGGGTTGAATTTCATCCTTGAAAATGGTGTTTTTCATAGATTTTAAAAATCAAGATTTTTTGGTGTCCGGGGAAGAGAATTCCTGATGCCGGAGTCAGGGATTTTTGTGCCCGGGAGGTGAGATTTTTTTTTGACCCAAATGTAAAAATGGACGCCAGAATTAGATTCGGGGTTGAATTTCACCCTTGAAAATGGTGTTTTTCATAGATTTTAAAAATCAAGATTTTTTTGGTGTCAGGGGAAGAAAATTCGTGATGCCAGGGTCAGGGATTTTTGTGCCCAGGAGTTGAATTTTTTTTTGTTGACCCAAATGTAAAAACGGATGCCAGAATTACATTCGGGGTTTAATTTCACGCTTAAAAATGGTGTTTTTTATACTTTTTAAAAATCAAGCATTTTTTGGTGTCCGGGCAAGTAAATTTGTGATGCCGGGGTCAGGGATTTTTGTGCCCAGGAGGTGAAAAAGATTTTTTGACACAAATGTAAAAACCGAGTCCAGTATGAGATTCGGGGTTGAATTTCATCCTTAGAAATGGAGTTTTTTATAGATTTTAAAAATCAAGATTTTTTTGTGTCCAGGGAAGAAAATTCGTGATGCCGGGGTCAGGGATTTTTGTGCCCAGGAGGTAAATTTTTTTTTTGACACAAATGTAAAAACCGAGGCCAGTATGAGATTCGGGGTTGAATTTAATCCTTAAAAATGGTTTTTTTCATACATTTTAAAAACCAAGATTTTTTGGTGTCCGGGGAAGAAAATTCCTGATGCCGGAGTCAGGGATTTTTGTGCCCAGGGGGTGAAATTTTTTTTTTAACCCAAATGTAAAAATGGACACTAGAATTAGTTTCGGGGTTGAATTTCGTCCTTAAAAATTGTGTTTTTTATGCTTTGACCCAAATGTAAAAATGGACACCAGAATTACATTCAGGGTTGAATTTCACGCTTAAAAATGGTGTTTTTTATAGTTTTTAAAAATCAAGAATTTTTTGTTGTCCGGGCTAGTAAATTTCTGATGCCGGGGTCAGGGATTTTTGTGCCCAGGAGGTGAAAAAGATTTTTTGACACAAATGTAAAAACCGAGTCCAGTATGAGATTCGGGGTTGAATTTCATCCTTAGAAATGGTGTTTTTTATACTTTTTAAAAATCAAGCATTTTTTGGTGTCCGGGCAAGTAAATTTCTGATTTCGGAGTCAGGGATTTTTGTGCCCAGGAGGTGACATTTTTTTTGACCCAAATGTAAAAACGGACGCCAGAATTACATTCGGGGTTGAATTTCACGCTTAAAAATGGTGTTTTTTATAGTTTTTAAAAATCAAGCATTTTTTGGTGTCCGGGGAAGAAAATTCCTGTTGCCGGGTTCAGGGATTTTTGTGCCCAGCGGGTGAAAATTTTTTTTTGACCCAAATGTAAAAACGGACGCCAGAATTGGATTCAGGGTTGAATTTCATCCTTGAAAATGGTGTTTTTCATAGATTTTAAAAATCAAGATTTTTTGGTGTGCGGGGAAGAAAATTCCTGATGCCGGGGTCAGGGATTTTTGTGCCCAGGAGGTGAATTTTTTTTCCCCACCCAAATCTATAAACGGACACCGGAATGAGATTCGGGGTTGAATTTCGTGCTTAAAAATGGTGTTTTTCATAGCTTTTAAAAATCAAGATTTTTTTGGTGTACGGGGAAGAAAATTCCTGATGCTGGGGTCAGAGAGTTTTGTGCCCAGGAGGTGAATTTTTTTCCCCCACCCAAATCTATAAACAGACGCCGGAATGAGATTCGGGGTTGAATTTCGTGCTTAAAAATGGTGTTTTTTATAGCTTTTAAAAATCAAGAATTTTTTGGTGTCCGGGGAAGAAAATTCCTGATGCCGGAGTCAGGGACTTTTGTGCCCAGGAGGTGAAATTATTTTCCACTCAAATGTAAAAACGGATGCCAGAATTAGATTTGGGGTTGAATTTCATCCTTAAAAATGGTTTTTTCTATAGATTTTAAAAATCAAGGTTTTTTGGTGTCCGGGGAAGAAAATTCCTGATGCCGGGGTGAGGGATTTTTGTGCCCAGGAGGTGAATTTATCGTTGTTGACCCAAATGTAAAAACGGATGCCAGAATTACATTCGGGGTTTAATTTCACGCTTAAAATGGTGTTTTTTATACTTTTTAAAGATCAAGCATTTTTTGGCGTCCGGGCTAGTAAATTTCTGATGCCGGGGTCAGGGATTTTTGTGCCCAGGAGGTGAAAAAGATTTTTTGACACAAATGTAAAAACCGAGTCCAGTATGAGATTCGGGGTTGAATTTCATCCTTAGAAATGGTGTTTTTTATACTTTTTAAAAATCAAGCATTTTTTGGTGTCCGGGCAAGTAAATTTCTGATTTCGGAGTCAGGGATTTTTGTGCCCAGGAGGTGACATTTTTTTTGACCCAAATGTAAAAACGGACGCCAGAATTACATTCGGGGTTGAATTTCACGCTTAAAAATGGTGTTTTTTATAGTTTTTAAAAATCAAGCATTTTTTGGTGTCCGGGGAAGAAAATTCCTGTTGCCGGGTTCAGGGATTTTTGTGCCCAGCGGGTGAAAATTTTTTTTTGACCCAAATGTAAAAACGGACGCCAGAATTAGATTCGGGGTTGAATTTCACCCTTGAAAATGGTGTTTTTCATAGATTTTAAAAATCAAGATTTTTTTGGTGTCAGGGGAAGAAAATTCGTGATGCCAGGGTCAGGGATTTTTGTGCCCAGGAGTTGAATTTTTTTTAGTTGACCCAAATGTAAAAACGGATGCCAGAATTACATTCGGGGTTTAATTTCACGCTTAAAAATGGTGTTTTTTATACTTTTTAAAAATCAAGCATTTTTTGGTGTCCGGGCAAGTAAATTTGTGATGCCGGGGTCAGGGATTTTTGTGCCCAGGAGGTGAAAAAGATTTTTTGACACAAATGTAAAAACCGAGTCCAGTATGAGATTCGGGGTTGAATTTCATCCTTAGAAATGGAGTTTTTTATAGATTTTAAAAATCAAGATTTTTTTGTGTCCAGGGAAGAAAATTCGTGATGCCGGGGTCAGGGATTTTTGTGCCCAGGAGGTAAATTTTTTTTGACCCAAATGTAAAAACAGACACCAGAATTAGATTCGAGTTTTAATTTCATCCTTAAAAATGGTTTTTTTCATAGATTTTAAAAATCAAGATTTTTTGATGTCCGGGGAAGAAAATTCGTGATGCCGGGGTCAGGGATTTTTGTGCCCAGGAGGTAAATTTTTTTTTTGACACAAATGTAAAAACCGAGGCCAGTATGAAATTCGGGGTTGAATTTAATCCTTAAAAATGGTTTTTTTTAATAGATTTTAAAAACCAAGATTTTTTGGTGTCCGGGGAAGAAAATTCCTGATGCCGGAGTCAGGGATTTTTGTGCCCAGGGGGTGAAATTTTTTTTTTAACCCAAATGTAAAAATGGACACTGGAATTAGTTTCGGGGTTGAATTTCGTCCTTAAAAATTGTGTTTTTTATACTTTGACCCAAATGTAAAAATGGACACCAGAATTACATTCAGGGTTGAATTTCACGCTTAAAAATGGTGTTTTTTATAGTTTTTAAAAATCAAGAATTTTTTGTTGTCCGGGAAAGAAAATTACTGATGCCGGGGTCAGGGATTTTATTTGCCTAGGAGGTGAACATTTTTTTTTTGACTCAAATGTAAAAACGGACGCCAGAATTAGATTTGGGGTTTAATTTCATGCTTAAAAATGGTGTTTTCTCTAGATTTTAAAAATCAAGGTTTTTTGGTGTCCGGGGAAGAAAATTCCTGATGCCGGGGTGAGGGATTTTTGTGCCCAGGAGGTGAATATTTCGTTGTTGACACAAATGTAAAAACGGATGCCAGAATTACATTCGGGGTTTAATTTCACGCTTAAAAATGGTGTTTTTTATACTTTTTAAAAATCAAGCATTTTTTGGTGTCCGGGCTAGTAAATTTCTGATGCCGGGGTGAGGGATTTTTGTGCCCAGGAGGTGAAAAAGATTTTTTGACACAAATGTAAAAACCGAGTCCAGTATGAGATTCGGGGTTGAATTTCATCCTTAGAAATGGTGTTTTTTATACTTTTTAAAAATCAAGCATGTTTTGGTGTCCGGGCAAGTAAATTTCTGATTTCGGAGTCAGGGATTTTTGTGCCCAGGAGGTGATTTTTTTTTGACCCAAATGTAAAAATGGACACCAGAATTACATTCGGGGTTGAATTTCACGCTTAAAAATGGTGTTTTTTATAGTTTTTAAAAATCAAGAATTTTTTGTTGTCCGGGAAAGAAAATTACTTTTGCCGGGGTCAGGGATTTTATTTGCCTAGGAGGTGAACATTTTTTTTTTTTACTCAAATGTAAAAACGGACGCTAGAATTAGATTTGGGGTTTAATTTCATGCTTAAAAATGGTGTTTTCTATAGATTTTAAAAATCAAGGTTTTTTGGTGTCCGGGGAAGAAAATTCCTGATGCCGGAGTCAGGGACTTTTGTGCCCAGGAGGTGAAATTATTTTCCACTCAAATGTAAAAACGGATGCCAGAATTACATTCGGGGTTGAATTTCACGCTTAAAAATGGTGTTTTTTATACTTTTTAAAAATCAAGCATTTTTTGGTGTCCGGGCAAGTAAATTTCTGATGCCGGGGTCAGGGACTTTTGTGCCCAGGGGGTGAAATTTTTTTTTTGACCCAAATGTAAAAATGGACACTAGAATTAGTTTCGGGGTTGAATTTGACGCTTAAAAATGGTGTTTTTTATAGTTTTTAAAAATCAAGAATTTTTTGTTGTCCGGGAAAGAAAATTACTGATGCCGGGGTCAGGGATTTTTGTGCCCAGGAGGTGATTTTTTTTTTTTGACTCAAATGTAAAAACGGACGCCAGAATTAGATTTGGGGTTTAATTTCATGCTTAAAAATGGTGTTTTCTATAGATTTTAAAAATCAAGGTTTTTTGGTGTCCGGGGAAGAAAATTCCTGATGCCGGGGTGAGGGATTTTTGTGCCCAGGAGGTGAATTTTTCATTGTTGACCCATATGTAAAAACGGATGCCAGAATTACATTCGGGGTTTAATTTCACGCTTAAAAATTGTGTTTTTTATACTTTTTAAAAATCAAGAATTTTTTGGTGTCCGGGCTAGTAAATTTCTGATGCCGGGGTCAGGGATTTTTGTGCCCAGGAGGTGAATTTTTTTTTGACCCAAATGTAAAAATGGACACCAGAATTACATTCGGGGTTGAATTTCACGCTTAAAAATGGTGTTTTTTATAGTTTTTAAAAATCAAGAATTTTTTGTTGTCCGGGGAAGAAAATTCCTGTTGCCGGGTTCAGGGATTTTTGTGCCCAGCGGGTGAAATTTTTTTTTTGACCCAAATGTAAAAACGGACGCCAGAATTAGATACAGGGTTGAATTTCATCCTTGAAAATGGTGTTTTTCATAGATTTTAAAAATCAAGATTTTTTTGGTGTCAGGGAAAGAAAATTCGTGATGCCAGGGTCAGGGATTTTTGTGCCCAGGAGTTGAATTTTTTTTTGTTGACCCAAATGTAAAAACGGATGCCAGAATTACATTCGGGGTTTAATTTCACGCTTAAAAATGGTGTTTTTTATACTTTTTAAAAATCAAGCATTTTTTGGTGTCCGGGCAAGTAAATTTGTGATGCCGGGGTCAGGGATTTTTGTGCCCAGGAGGTGAAAAAGATTTTTTGACACAAATGTAAAAACCGAGTCCAGTATGAGATTCGGGGTTGAATTTCATCCTTAGAAATGGAGTTTTTTATAGATTTTAAAAATCAAGATTTTTTTGTGTCCAGGGAAGAAAATTCGTGATGCCGGGGTCAGGGATTTTTGTGCCAAGGAGGTAAATTTTTTTTTTTGACACAAATGTAAAAACCGAGGCTAGTATGAGATTCGAGTTTTAATTTCATCCTTAAAAATGGTTTTTTTCATAGATTTTAAAAATCAAGATTTTTTGATGTCCGGGGAAGAAAATTTGTGATGCCGGGGTCAGGGATTTTTGTGCCCAGGAGGTAAATTTTTTTTTTGACACAAATGTAAAAACCGAGGCCAGTATGAGATTCGGGGTTGAATTTAATCCTTAAAAATGGTTTTTTTCATAGATTTTAAAAACCAAGATTTTTTGGTGTCCGGGGAAGAAAATTCCTGATGCCGGAGTCAGGGATTTTTTTGCCCAGGGGGTGAAATTTTTTTTTTTGACCCAAATGTAAAAATGGACACTAGAATTAGTTTCGGGGTTGAATTTCGTCCTTAAAAATGGTGTTTTTTATACTTTTTAAAAATCAAGCATTTTTTGGTGTCCGGGCAAGTAAATTTCTGATGCCGGGGTCAGGGACTTTTGTGCCCAGGAGGTGAATTTTTTTTTGACCCAAATGTAAAAATGGACACCAGAATTACATTCGGGGTTGAATTTCACGCTTAAAAATGGTGTTTTTTATACTTTTTAAAAATCAAGCATTTTTTGGTGTCTGGCCAAGTAAATTTCTGATGCCGGGGTCAGGGATTTTATTTGCCTAGGGGGTAAACATTTTTTTTTTACCCAAATGTAAAAACGGACGCCAGAATTAGATTTGGGGTTTAATTTCATGCTTAAAAATGGTGTTTTTTATAGATTTTAAAAATCAAGGTTTTTTGGTGTCCGGGGAAGAAAATTCCTGTTGACGGGGTCAGGGATTTTTGTGCCCAGGAGGTGAATTTTTTTTTTGACACAAATGTAAAAACCTAGGACAGTATGAGATTCGGGGTTGAATTTCATCCTTAGAAATGGTGTTTTTTATAGATTTTAAAAATCAAGATTTTTTTGTGTCCAGGGAAGAAAATTCGTGATGCCGGGGTCAGGATTTTTGTGCCCAGGAGGTAAATTTTTTTTGACCCAAATGTAAAAACAGACACCAGAATTAGATTCGAGTTTTAATTTCATCCTTAAAAATGGTTTTTTTCATAGATTTTAAAAATCAAGAATTTTTTGGTGTCCGGGCAAGAAAATTCCTGATGCCAGGGTCAGGGATTTTTGTGCCCAGGAGGTGATTTTTTTTTTGACCCAAATGTAAAAATGGACACCAGAATTACATTCGGGGTTGAATTTCACGCTTAAAACTGGTGTTTTTTATAGTTTTTAAAAATCAAGAATTTTTTGTTGTCCGGGAAAGAAAATTACTTTTGCCGGGGTCAGGGATTTTATTTGCCTAGGAGGTGAACATTTTTTTTTTTACTCAAATGTAAAAACGGACGCTAGAATTAGATTTGGGGTTTAATTTCATGCTTAAAAATGGTGTTTTCTATAGATTTTAAAAATCAAGGTTTTTTGGTGTCCGGGGAAGAAAATTCCTGGTGCCGGGATGAGGGATTTTTGTGCCCAGGAGGTGAATATTTCGTTGTTGACCCAAATGTAAAAACGGATGCCAGAATTACATTTGGGGTTTAATTTCACGCTTAAAAATGGTGTTTTTTATACTTTTTAAAAATCAAGCATTTTTTGGTGTCCGGGCAAGTAAATTTTTGATGCCGGGGTCAGGGATTTTTGTGCCCAGGGGGTGAAATTTTTTTTTTGACCCAAATGTAAAAATGGACACTAGAATTAGTTTCGGGGTTGAATTTCGTCCTTAAAAATGGTGCTTTTTATAGTTTTTAAAAATCAAGAATTTTTTGGTGTCCGGGCAAGAAAATTCCTGATGCCAGAGTCAAGGATTTTTGTGCCCAGGAGGTGAAAAAGATTTTTTGACACAAATGTAAAAACCGAGGCCAGTATGAGATTCGGGGTTGAATTTCATCCTTAGAAATGGTGTTTTTTATAGATTTTAAAAATCACGATTTTTTTGTGTCCAGGGAAGAAAATTCGTGATGCCGGGGTCAGGGATTTTTGTGCCCAGGAGGTAAATTTTTTTTGACCCAAATGTAAAAACAGACACCAGAATTAGATTCGAGTTTTAATTTCATCCTTAAAAATGGTTTTTTTCATAGATTTTAAAAATCAAGATTTTTTGGTGTCCGGGGAAGAAAATTCGTGATCAGGGATTTTTGTGCCCAGGAGGTAAATTTTTTTTGACACAAATGTAAAAACCGAGGCGAATATGAGATTCGGGGTTGAATTTCATCCTTAGAAATGGTGTTTTTAATAGTTTTTAAAAATCAAGCATTTTTTGGTGTCCGGGGAAGAAAATTCGTGATGCTGGGGTCAGGGATTTTTGTGCCCAGGAGGTGAAATATTTTTTTTTGACCCAAATGTAAAAACGGACTCCAGAATTAGATTTGGGGTTTAATTTCATCCTTGAAAATGGTGTTTTTCATAGATTTTAAAAATCAAGATTTTTTTGTGTCCGGGGAAGAAAATTCGTGATGCCAGGAATTTTTATGCCCAGCAGGTAAATTGTTTTTTGACCCAAATGTAAAAGCAGACACCAGAATTAGATTCGAGGTTTAATTGCATCCTTAAAAATGGTGTTTTCTATACTTTTTATAAATGAAGATATTTTTGGTGTCCGGGGAAGGAAATTCCTGATGCCGGCGTCAGGGATTTTTGTGCCCAGGAGGTGAAAATTTTTTTTGACCCAAATGTAAAATTCGATTCCAGAATGAGGTTTGGGGTTGCATTTCATCCTTAAAAATGGTGTGTTTTATAGTTTTTGTAAATGAACATTTTTGGGGTGTCCGTGGGACAAAATTCCTGATGCCGGGGTCAGGGATTTTTGTGCCCAGGAGGTAAATTTTTTTTTTTGACACAAATGTAAAAACCGAGGCCAGTATGAGATTCGGGGTGGAATTAAATCCTTAAAAATGGTTTTTTTCATAGATTTTAAAAACCAAGATTTTTTGGTGTCCGGGCAAGTAAATTTCTGATGCCGGGGTCAGGGACTTTTGTGCCCAGGAGGTGAATTTTTTTTTGACCCAAATGTAAAAATGGACACCAGAATTACATTCGGGGTTGAATTTCACGCTTAAAAATGGTGTTTTTTATACTTTTTAAAAATCAAGCATTTTTTGGTGTCTGGCCAAGTAAATTTCTGATGCCGGGGTCAGGGATTTTATTTGCCTAGGAGGTAAACATTTTTTTTTTTACCCAAATGTAAAAACGGACGCCAGAATTAATTTGGGGTTTAATTTCATGCTTAAAAATGGTGTTTTTTATAGATTTTAAAAATCAAGGTTTTTTGGTGTCCGGGGAAGAAAATTCCTGTTGACGGGGTCAGGGATTTTTGTGCCCAGGAGGTGAATTTTTTTTTTTGACACAAATGTAAAAACCTAGGACAGTATGAGATTCGGGGTTGAATTTCATCCTTAGAAATGGTGTTTTTTATAGATTTTAAAAATCAAGATTTTTTTGTGTCCAGGGAAGAAAATTCGTGATGCCGGGGTCAGGATTTTTGTGCCCAGGAGGTAAATTTTTTTTGACCCAAATGTAAAAACAGACACCAGAATTAGATTCGAGTTTTAATTTCATCTTTAAAAATGGTTTTTTTCATAGATTTTAAAAATCAAGAATTTTTTGGTGTCCGGGCAAGAAAATTCCTGATGCCAGGGTCAGGGATTTTTGTGCCCAGGAGGTGAATTTTTTTTTTGACCCAAATGTAAAAATGGACACCAGAATTACATTCGGGGTTGAATTTCACGCTTAAAACTGGTGTTTTTTATAGTTTTTAAAAATCAAGAATTTTTTGTTGTCCGGGAAAGAAAATTACTTTTGCCGGGGACAGGGATTTTATTTGCCTAGGAGGTGAACATTTTTTTTTTTGACTCAAATGTAAAAACGGACGCTAGAATTAGATTTGGGGTTTAATTTCATGCTTAAAAATGGTGTTTTCTATAGATTTTAAAAATCAAGGTTTTTTGGTGTCCGGGGAAGAAAATTCCTGGTGCCGGGATGAGGGATTTTTGTGCCCAGGAGGTGAATATTTCGTTGTTGACCCAAATGTAAAAACGGATGCCAGAATTACATTTGGGGTTTAATTTCACGCTTAAAAATGGTGTTTGTTATACTTTTTAAAAATCAAGCATTTTTTGGTGTCCGGGCAAGTAAATTTTTGATGCCGGGGTCAGGGATTTTTGTGCCCAGGGGGTGAAATTTTTTTTTGACCCAAATGTAAAAATGGACACTAGAATTAGTTTCGGGGTTGAATTTCGTCCTTAAAAATGGTGCTTTTTATAGTTTTTAAAAATCAAGAATTTTTTGGTGTCCGGGCAAGAAAATTCCTGATGCCAGAGTCAAGGATTTTGTGCCCAGGAGGTGAAAAAGATTTTTTGACACAAATGTAAAAACCGAGGCCAGTATGAGATTCGGGGTTGAATTTCATCCTTAGAAATGGTGTTTTTTATAGATTTTAAAAATCACGATTTTTTTGTGTCCAGGGAAGAAAATTCGTGATGCCGGGGTCAGGGATTTTTGTGCCCAGGAGGTAAATTTTTTTTGACCCAAATGTAAAAACAGACACCAGAATTAGATTCGAGTTTTAATTTCATCCTTAAAAATGGTTTTTTTCATAGATTTTAAAAATCAAGATTTTTTGGTGTCCGGGGAAGAAAATTCGTGATCAGGGATTTTTGTGCCCAGGAGGTAAATTTTTTTTGACACAAATGTAAAAACCGAGGCGAATATGAGATTCGGGGTTGAATTTCATCCTTAGAAATGGTGTTTTTAATAGTTTTTAAAAATCAAGCATTTTTTGGTGTCCGGGGAAGAAAATTCGTGATGCTGGGGTCAGGGATTTTTGTGCCCAGGAGGTGAATATTTCGTTGTTGACCCAAATGTAAAAACGGATGCCAGAATTAGATTTGGGGTTTAATTTCACGCTTAAAAATGGTGTTTTTTATACTTTTTAAAAATCAAGCATTTTTTGGTGTCCGGGCAAGTAAATTTTTGATGCCGGGGTCAGGGATTTTTGTGCCCAGGGGGTGAAATTTTTTTTTTGACCCAAATGTAAAAATGGACACTAGAATTAGTTTCGGGGTTGAATTTCGTCCTTAGAAATGGTGTTTTTTATAGTTTTTAAAAATCAAGAATTTTTTGGTGTCCGGGGAAGAAAATTCGTGATGCTGGGGTCAGGGATTTTTGTGCCCAGGAGGTGAAATACTTTTTTTTGACCCAAATGTAAAAACGGACTCCAGAATTAGATTTGGGGTTTAATTTCATCCTTGAAAATGGTGTTTTTCATAGATTTTAAAAATCAAGATTTTTTTGTGTCCGGGGAAGAAAATTCGTGATGCCAGGAATTTTTATGCCCAGCAGGTAAATTGTTTTTTGACCCAAATGTAAAAGCAGACACCAGAATTAGATTCGAGGTTTAATTGCATCCTTAAAAATGGTGTTTTCTATACTTTTTATAAATGAAGATATTTTTGGTGTCCGGGGAAGGAAATTCCTGATGCCGGCGTCAGGGATTTTTGTGCCCAGGAGGTGAAAATTTTTTTTGACCCAAATGTAAAATTCGATTCCAGAATGAGGTTTTGGGTTGCATTTCATCCTTAAAAATGGTGTTTTTTATAGTTTTTGTAAATGAACATTTTTGGGGTGTCCGGGGGACAAAATTCCTGATGCCGGTTTCAGGGATTTTTGTGCCCAGGAGGTGAATTTTTTTTTGACCCAAATGTAAAAACGGACACCAGAATTACATTCAGGGTTGAATTTCATCCTTGAAAATGGTGTTTTTCATAGATTTTAAAAATCAAGATTTTTTGATGTCCGGGGAAGAAAACTCCTGATGCCGGTGTCAGGGATTTTTGTGCCCAGGAGGTGAAATTTTTTTTTTTACCCAAATGTAAAAACGGAAGCCAGAATTACATTCGGGGTTGAATTTCACGCTTAGAAATGATGTTATTTATACTTTTTAAAAATCAAGGTTTTTTGGATTCCGGGGAAGAAAATTCGTGATGCCGGGGTCAGGGATTTTTGTGTCCAGGAGGTGAATTTTTTTTTGTTGACCCAAATGTAAAAACGGATGCCAGAATTACATTCGGGATTTAATTTCACACTTAAAAATGGAGTTTTTTATACTTTTTAAAAATCAAGCATTTTTTGGTGTCCAGGGAAGAAAATTCGTGATGCCGGAGTCAGGGATTTTTGTGCCCAGGAGGTGAATATTTTTTTTGACCCAAATGTAAAAACGGATGCCAGAATTAGATTTGGGGTTGAATTTCGTCCTTCAAAATGGTGTTTTTCATAGTTTTTAAAAATGAAGATTTTTTTGGTGTCCGTGGAAGAAAATTCCTGATGCCGGAGTCAGGGATTTTTGGGCCCAGGAGGTGAATGTTTTTTTTTACTCAAATCCAAAAACGGACATCAGAATGAGATTCGGGTTTGAATTTCATCCTTAAAAATGGTGTTTTCATAGCTTTTAAAAATCAAGATTTTTTTGGTGTACGGGGAAGAAAATTCCTGATGCCGGAGTCAGGGACTTTTGTGCCCAGGAGGTGAAATTATTTTCCACTCAAATGTAAAAACGGACGCCAGAATTAGATTTGGGGTTTAATTTCATGCTTAAAAATGGTGTTTTCTATAGATTTTAAAAATCAAGGTTTTTTGGTGTCCGTGGAAGAAAATTCCTGATGCCGGGGTGAGGGATTTTTGTGCCCAGGAGGTGAATTTTTCGTTGTTGACCCAAATGTAAAAACGGATGCCAGAATTACATTCGGGGTTTAATTTCACGCTTAAAAATTGTGTTTTTTATACTTTTTAAAAATCAAGCATTTTTTGGTGTCTGGGCTAGTAAATTTCTGATGCCGGGGTCAGGGATTTTTGTGCCCAGGAGGTGAATTTTTCGTTGTTGACCCAAATGTAAAAACGGATGCCAGAATTACATTCGGGGTTGAATTTCACGCTTAAAAATGGTGTTTTTTATAGTTTTTAAAAATCAAGAATTTTTTGTTGTCCGGGAAAGAAAATTACTGATGCCGGGGTCAGGGATTTTATTTGCCTAGGAGGTGAACATTATTTTTTTGACTCAAATGTAAAAACGGACGCCAGAATTAGATTTGGGGTTTAATTTCATGCTTAAAAATGGTGTTTTCTATATTTTTTAAAAATCAAGGTTTTTTGGTGTCCGGGGAAGAAAATTCCTGATGCCGGGGTGAGGGATTTTTGTGCCCAGGAGGTGAATATTTCGTTGTTGACCCAAATGTAAAAACGGATGCCAGAATTACATTCGGGGTTTAATTTCACGCTTAAAAATGGTGTTTTTTATACTTTTTAAAGATCAAGCATTTTTTGGTGTCCGGGCTAGTAAATTTCTGATGCCGGGGTCAGGGATTTTTGTGCCCAGGAGGTGAAAAAGATTTTTTGACACAAATGTAAAAACCGAGTCCAGTATGAGATTCGGGGTTGAATTTCATCCTTAGAAATGGTGTTTTTTATACTTTTTAAAAATCAAGCATTTTTTGGTGTCCGGGCAAGTAAATTTCTGATTTCGGAGTCAGGGATTTTTGTGCCCAGGAGGTGACATTTTTTTTGCCCCAAATGTAAAAACGGACGCCAGAATTACATTCGGGGTTGAATTTCACGCTTAAAAATGGTGTTTTTTATAGTTTTTAAAAATCAAGCATTTTTTGGTGTCCGGGGAAGAAAATTCCTGTTGCCGGGTTCAGGGATTTTTGTGCCCAGCGGGGGAAAATTTTTTTTTGACCCAAATGTAAAAACGGACGCCAGAATTAGATTCAGGGTTGAATTTCATCCTTGAAAATGGTGTTTTTCATAGATTTTAAAAATCAAGATTTTTTTGTGTCCAGGGAAGAAAATTCGTGATGCCGGGGTCAGGGATTTTTGTGCCCAGGAGGTAAATTTTTTTTGACCCAAATGTAAAAACAGACACCAGAATTAGATTCGAGTTTTAATTTCATCCTTAAAAATGGTTTTTTTCATAGATTTTAAAAATCAAGATTTTTTGATGTCCGGGGAAGAAAATTCGTGATGCCGGGGTCAGGGATTTTTGTGCCCAGGAGGTAAATTTTTTTTTGACACAAATGTAAAAACCGAGGCCAGTATGAGATTCGGGGTTGAATTTAATCCTTAAAAATGGTTTTTTTCATAGATTTTAAAAACCAAGATTTTTTGGTGTCCGGGGAAGAAAATTCCTGATGCCGGAGTCAGGGATTTTTGTGCCCAGGGGGTGAAATTTTTTTTTTTAACCCAAATGTAAACATGGACACTAGAATTAGTTTCGTGGTTGAATTTCGTCCTTAAAAATTGTGTTTTTTATACTTTGACCCAAATGTAAAAATGGACACCAGAATTACATTCAGGGTTGAATTTCACGCTTAAAAATGGTGTTTTTTATAGTTTTTAAAAATCAAGAATTTTTTGTTGTCCGGGAAAGAAAATTACTGATGCCGGGGTCAGGGATTTTATTTGCCTAGGAGGTGAACATTTTTTTTTTGACTCAAATGTAAAAACGGACGCCAGAATTAGATTTGGGGTTTAATTTCATGCTTAAAAATGGTGTTTTCTCTAGATTTTAAAAATCAAGGTTTTTTGGTGTCCGGGGAAGAAAATTCCTGATGCCGGGGTGAGGGATTTTTGTGCCCAGGAGGTGAAAAAGATTTTTTGACACAAATGTAAAAACCGAGTCCAGTATGAGATTCGGGGTTGAATTTCATCCTTAGAAATGGTGTTTTTTATACTTTTTAAAAATCAAGCATTTTTTGGTGTCCGGGCAAGTAAATTTCTGATTTCGGAGTCAGGGATTTTTGTGCCCAGGAGGTGATTTTTTTTTGACCCAAATGTAAAAATGGACACCAGAATTACATTCGGGGTTGAATTTCACGCTTAAAAATGGTGTTTTTTATAGTTTTTAAAAATCAAGAATTTTTTGTTGTCCGGGAAAGAAAATTACTGATGCCGGGGTCAGGGATTTTATTTGCCTAAGAGGTGAACATTTTTTTTTTACTCAAATGTAAAAACGGACGCCAGAATTAGATTTGGGGTTTAATTTCATGCTTAAAAATGGTGTTTTCTATAGATTTTAAAAATCAAGGTTTTTTGGTGTCAGGGGAAGAAAATTCCTGATGCCGGGGTGAGGGATTTTTGTGCCCAGGAGGTGAATTTTTCGTTGTTGACCCAAATGTAAAAACGGATGCCAGAATTACATTCGGGGTTTAATTTCACGCTTAAAAATTGTGTTTTTTATACTTTTTAAAAATCAAGAATTTTTTGGTGTCCGGGCTAGTAAATTTCTGATGCCGGGGTCAGGGATTTTTGTGCCCAGGAGGTGAATTTTTTTTTTGACCCAAATGTAAAAATGGACACCAGAATTACATTCAGGGTTGAATTTCACGCTTAAAAATGGTGTTTTTTATAGTTTTTAAAAATCAAGAATTTTTTGTTGTCCGGGAAAGAAAATTACTGATGCCGGGGTCAGGGATTTTATTTGCCTAGGAGGTGAACATTTTTTTTTTGACTCAAATGTAAAAACGGACGCCAGAATTAGATTTGGGGTTTAATTTCATGCTTAAAAATGGTGTTTTCTATAGATTTTAAAAATCAAGGTTTTTTGGTGTCCGGGGAAGAAAATTCCTGATGCCGGGGTGAGGGATTTTTGTGCCCAGGAGGTGAATATTTCGTTGTTGACACAAATGTAAAAACGGATGCCAGAATTACATTCGGGGTTTAATTTCACGCTTAAAAATGGTGTTTTTTATACTTTTTAAAAATCAAGCATTTTTTGGTGTCCGGGCTAGTAAATTTCTGATGCCGGGGTGAGGGATTTTTGTGCCCAGGAGGTGAAAAAGATTTTTTGACACAAATGTAAAAACCGAGTCCAGTATGAGATTCGGGGTTGAATTTCATCCTTAGAAATGGTGTTTTTTATACTTTTTAAAAATCAAGCATTTTTTGGTGTCCGGGCAAGTAAATTTCTGATTTCGGAGTCAGGGATTTTTGTGCCCAGGAGGTGACATTTTTTTTGCCCCAAATGTAAAAACGGACGCCAGAATTACATTCGGGGTTGAATTTCACGCTTAAAAATGGTGTTTTTTATAGTTTTTAAAAATCAAGCTTTTTTTGGTGTGCGGGGAAGTAAATTTTTGATGCCGGGGTCAGGGATTTTTGTGCCCAGGGGGTGAAATTTTTTTTTTGACCCAAATGTAAAAATGGACACTAGAATTAGTTTCGGGGTTGAATTTCATCCTTAAAAATGGTGCTTTTTATAGTTTTTAAAAATCAAGAATTTTTTTGGTGTCCGGGCAAGAAAATTCCTGATGCCAGAGTCAGGGATTTTTGTGCCCAGGAGGTGAAAAAGATTTTTTGACACAAATGTAAAAACTGAGGCCAGTATGAGATTCGGGGTTGAATTTCATCCTTAAAAATGGTTTTTTTCATAGATTTTAAAAATCAAGAATTTTTTGGTGTCCAGGAAAGAAAATTCCTGATGCCGGGGTCAGGGATTTTTGTGCCCAGGAGGTGAATTTTTTTTTTGACCCAAATGTAAAAATGGACACCAGAATTACATTCGGGGTTGAATTTCACGCTTAAAAATGGTGTTTTTTATAGTTTTTAAAAATCAAGAATTTTTTGGTGTCCGGGAAAGAAAATTACTGATGCCGGGCTCAGGGATTTTTGTGCCCAGGAGGTGATTTTTTTTTTGACCCAAATGTAAAAATGGACACCAGAATTACATTCGGGGTTGAATTTCACGCTTAAAAATGGTGCTTTTTATAGTTTTTAAAAATCAAGAATTTTTTGTTGTCCGGGAAAGAAAATTACTGATGCCGGGGTCAGGGATTTTTGTGCCCAGGAGGTGAAATTTTTTTATTGACTCAAATGTAAAAACGGATGCCAGAATTAGATTCGGGGTTGAATTTAGTCCTTCAAAATGGTGCTTTTCATAGCTTTTAAAAATCAAGAATTTTTTGGTGTCCTGGGAAGGAAATTCCTGATGCCGGGGGTCAGGACCTTTTGTGCCCAGGAGGTGAATGTTGTTTTTTTTACTCAAATCTAAAAACGGACACCAGAATGAGATTCGGGGTTGAATTTCATCCTTAAAAATGGAGTTTTTCATAGTTTAAGATTTATTTCGTGTCCGGGGAAGAAAATTCCTGATGCCGGGGTAAGGGATTTTTGTGCCCAGGAGGTGAAATTATTTTCCACTCAAATGTAAAAACGGATGCCAGAATTAGATTTGGGGTTTAATTTCATGCTTAAAAATGGTGTTTTCTATAGATTTTAAAAATCAAGGTTTTTTGGTGTCCGGGGAAGAAAATTTCTGATGCCGGGGTCAGGGATTTTTGTGCCCAGGAGGTGAGTTTTTCGTTGTTGACCCAAATGTAAAAACGGATGCCAGAATTACATTCGGGGTTTAATTTCACGCTTAAAAATTGTGTTTTTTATACTTTTTAAAAATCAAGCATTTTTTGGTGTCCGGGCTAGTAAATTTCTGATGCCGGGGTCAGGGATTTTTGTGCCCAGGAGGTGAATTTTTCGTTGTTGACCCAAATGTAAAAACGGATGCCAGAATTAGATTTGGGGTTGAATTTCGTCCTTCAAAATGGTGTTTTTCATAGTTTTTAAAAATGAAGATTTTTTTGGTGTCCGTGGAAGAAAATTCCTGATGCCGGAGTCAGGGATTTTTGGGCCCAGGAGGTGAATGTTTTTTTTTACTCAAATCCAAAAACGGACACCAGAATGAGATTCGGGGTTGAATTTCATCCTTAAAAATGGTGTTTTCATAGCTTTTGAAAATCAAGATTTTTTTGGTGTCTGGGTAAGAAATTCCTTATGCCGATTTATAGCCCAGGAGGTGAAAAAAAAATTCTGACTCAAATCTAAAAACGGACACCAGAATGAGATTCGGGGTTGCTTTTTGTCCTTAAAAATCTCATTTTTCATAGCATTTAAAAATCAAGATTTTTTTGGTGTGCGGGGAAGAAAATTCCTGATGTCAGGGATTTTTGTGCCCAGGAGGTGAATATTTTTTTTGACCCAAATGTAAAAATGGATGCCAGAATTAGATTTGGGGTTGAATTTCGTCCTTCAATATGGTGTTTTTCATAGTTTTTAAAAATCAAGATTTTTTTGGTGTCCTGGGAAGATAATTCCTGATGCCAGGGTCAGGGATTTTTGTGCCCAGGAGGTGAATATTTTTTTTGACCCAAATGTAAAAACGGATGTCAGAATTAGATTTGGGGTTGAATTTTGTCCTTAAAAATGGTGTTTTTCGTAATTTTTAAAAATCAAGATTTTGTTGGGAAGAAAATGCCTGATGCCGGAGTCAGAGATTTTTGTGCCCAGGAGGTGAAATTTTTTTTTCCACCCAAATCTATAAACGGACGCCGGAATGAGATTCGGGGTTGAATTTCGTGCTTAAAAAGGGTGTTTTTCATAGCTTTTAAAAATCAAGATTTTTTTGGTGTCCGGGGAAGAAAATTCCTGATGCCGGGGTCAGTGACTTTTGTGCCCAGGAGATGAAATTATTTTCCACCCAAATGTAAAAACGCACACCAGAATGAGATTCGGGGTTGAATTTCATTCTTTAAAATGATGTTTTTCATAGCTTTTAAAAATCAAGAATTTTTTGGTGTCCCGGGAAGAAAATTCCTGATGCCGGAGTCAGGGATTTTTGTGCCCAGGAGGTGAAATTTTTTCCCACCCCCAAATCTAAAAACCAACACCAGAATGAGATTTGGGGTTGAATTTCATTCTCAAAAATGGTGTTTTTCATCGCTTTTAAAAATCAAGATTTATTTCGTGTCCGGGGAAGAAAATTCCTGATGCTGGGGTCAGGGATTTTTGTGCCCAGGAGGTGAATGTTTTTTATTGACTCAAATGTAAAAACTGACACCAGAATGAAATTCGGGGTTGAATTTCTTCCTTAAAAATGGTGTTTTTCATAGTTTATAAAAATCAAGATTTTTTTGGTGTCCGGGGAAGAAAATTCCTGATGCCAGGGTCAGGGATTTTTGTGCCCAGGAGGTGAAATTTTTTTTCCACCCAAATGTAAAAACGGACACCAGAATGAGATTCGGGGTTGAATTTCTTCCTTAAAAATGGTGTTTATCATAATTTTTAAAAATCAAGATTTTGTTGGGAAGAAAATTCCTGATGCCGGAGTCAGGGATTTTTGTGCCCAGGAGGTGAAATTTTTTTCCACCCAAATGTAAAAACGCACACTAGAATGAGATTCGGGGTTGAATTTCATTCTTAAAAATGGTGTTTTTCATAGCTTTTAAATATTAAGAATTTTTTGGTGTCCGGGGAAGAAAATTCCTAATGCCGAAGGCAAGGCAAGGCAAGGCAAAGCAAGGCAAGGCAAAGCAAGGCAAGGCAAGGTAAATTTCAAATTTCAAATTTCAAATTTCAAATTTCAAGTTTCAAATTTCAAATTTCAAATTTCAAATTTCAAATTTCAAATTTCAAATTTCAAATTTCAAATTTCAAATTATTTCCAATTTCAAATTTCCAATTTCAAATTTCTTTAATTTTATTTAATTTAATTTAAAATCCCTCAGTCCAGGCCAGCCAATTCAAACAACCAGGTTTTTAAGTCCCGGCGATTTTTGTGCCCAGGAGGTGAATTTTTTTTCAACCCAAATGTATAAATAGACACCAGAATGAGATTCGGGGTTGAATTTCATCCTTCAAAATGGTGTTTTTCATAGATTTTAAATTCAAGATTTTTTTGGTGTGCGGGGAAGAAAATTCCTGATGCCGGAGTCAGTGATTTTTGTGCCCAGGAGGTGAATGTTTTTTTTTACTCAAATCTAAAAACGGACACCAGAATGAGATTCGGGGTTGAATTTCATCCTTAAAAATGGTGTTTTCATAGCTTTTAAAAATCAAGGTTTTTTTGGTGTCTGGGTAAGAAAATTCCTTATGCCGATTTTTGTGCCCAGGAGGTGAAAAAAAATTTCTGACTCAAATCTAAAAACGGACACCAGAATGAGATTCGGGGTTGCTTTTTGTCCTTAAAAATGTCATTTTTCATAGCATTTAAAAATCAAGATTTTTTTGGTGTGCGGGGAAGAAAATTCCTGATGCCGGGGTCAGGGATTTTTGTGCCCAGGAGGTGAAATTTTTTCCCCACCCAAATCTAAAAACGGACACCAGAATGAGATTCGGGGTTGAATTTCATTCTCAAAAATGGTGTTTTTCATTGCTTTTAAAAATCAAGATTTTTGTGGTGTCCGGGGAAGAAAATTCCTGATGCCAGGGTCAGGGATTTTTGTGCCCAGGAGGTGAATATTTTTTTTGACCCAAATGTAAAAACGGATGCCAGAATTAGATTTGGGGTTGAATTTCGTCCTTCAAAATGGTGTTTTTCATAGTTTTTAAAAATGAAGATTTTTTTGGTGTCAGGGGAAGATAATTCCTGATGCCGGAGTGAGGGATTTTTGGGCCCAGGAGGTGAAATTTTTTTCCCCACCTAAATCTATAAACGGACACCGGAATGAGATTTGGGGTTGAATTTCATGCTTAAAAATGGTGTTTTTCATAGCTTTTAAAAATCAAGATTTTTTAGGTGTCCGGGGAAGAAAATTCCTGATGCCAGGGTCAGAGAGTTTTGTGCCCAGGAGGTGAATTTTTTTTTTCACACACAAATCTATAAACAGACGCCGGAATGAGATTCGGGGTTGAATTTCATGCTTAAAAATGGTGTTTTTCATAGCTTTTAAAAATCAAGAATTTTTTGGTGTCCAGGGAAGAAAATTCCTGATGCCTGAGTCAGGGATTTTTGTGCCCAGGAGGTGAATGTTTATTTTTACTCAAATCTAAAAACGGACACCAGAATGAGATTCGGGGTTGCTTTTTGTCCTTAAAAATGTCATTTTTCATAGCATTTAAAAATCAAGATTTTTTTGGTGTGCGGGGAAGAAAATTCCTGATGCCGGGGTCAGGGATTTTTGTGCCCAGGAGGTGAATTTTTTTTCCCCACCCAAATCTATAAACGGACACCGGAATGAGATTCGGGGTTGAATTTCGTGCTTAAAAATGGTGTTTTTCATAGCTTTTAAAAATCAAGATTTTTTTGGTGTACGGGGAAGAAAATTCCTGATGCCAGGGTCAGAAAGTTTTGTGCCCAGGAGGTGAATTTTTTTTTTCACACACAAATCTATAAACAGACGCCGGAATGAGATTCGGGGTTGAATTTCATGCTTAAAAATGGTGTTTTTCATAGCTTTTAAAAATCAAGAATTTTTTGGTGTCCAGGGAAGAAAATTCCTGATGCCTGTGTCAGGGATTTTTGTGCCCAGGAGGTGAATGTTTATTTTTACTCAAATCTAAAAACGGACACCAGAATGAGATTCGGGGTTGCTTTTTGTCCTTAAAAATGTCATTTTTCATAGCATTTAAAAATCAAGATTTTTTTGGTGTGCGGGGAAGAAAATTTTTGTGGGATTTTTGTGCCCAGGAGGTGAATTTTTTTTCCCCACCCAAATCTATAAACGGACACCGGAATGAGATTCGGGGTTGAATTTCGTGCTTAAAAATGGTGTTTTTCATAGCTTTTAAAAATCAAGATTTTTTTGGTGTACGGGGAAGAAAATTCCTGATGCTGGGGTCAGAGAGTTTTGTGCCCAGGAGGTGAATTTTTTTTCCCCACCCAAATCTATAAACAGACGCCGGAATGAGATTCGGGGTTGAATTTCGTGCTTAAAAATGGTGTTTTTTATAGCTTTTAAAAATCAAGAATTTTTTGGTGTCCGGGGAAGAAAATTCCTGATGCCGGAGTCAGGGACTTTTGTGCCCAGGAGGTGAAATTATTTTCCACTCAAATGTAAAAACGGATGCCAGAATTAGATTTGGGGTTTAATTTCATGCTTAAAAATGGTTTTTTCTATAGATTTTAAAAATCAAGGTTTTTTGGTGTCCGGGGAAGAAAATTCCTGATGCCGGGGTGAGGGATTTTTGTGCCCAGGAGGTGAATTTATCGTTGTTGACCCAAATGTAAAAACGGATGCCAGAATTACATTCGGGGTTTAATTTCACGCTTAAAAATGGTGTTTTTTATACTTTTTAAAGATCAAGCATTTTTTGGTGTCCGGGCTAGTAAATTTCTGATGCCGGGGTCAGGGATTTTTGTGCCCAGGAGGTGAAAAAGATTTTTTGACACAAATGTAAAAACCGAGTCCAGTATGAGATTCGGGGTTGAATTTCATCCTTAGAAATGGTGTTTTTTATACTTTTTAAAAATCAAGCATTTTTTGGTGTCCGGGCAAGTAAATTTCTGATTTCGGAGTCAGGGATTTTTGTGCCCAGGAGGTGACATTTTTTTTGACCCAAATGTAAAAACGGACGCCAGAATTACATTCGGGGTTGAATTTCACGCTTAAAAATGGTGTTTTTTATAGTTTTTAAAAATCAAGCATTTTTTGGTGTCCGGGGAAGAAAATTCCTGTTGCCGGGTTCAGGGATTTTTGTGCCCAGCGGGTGAAAATTTTTTTTTGACCCAAATGTAAAAACGGACGCCAGAATTAGATTCAGGGTTGAATTTCATCCTTGAAAATGGTGTTTTTCATAGATTTTAAAAATCAAGATTTTTTGGTGTCCGGGGAAGAGAATTCCTGATGCCGGAGTCAGGGATTTTTGTGCCCGGGAGGTGAGATTTTTTTTTGACCCAAATGTAAAAATGGACGCCAGAATTAGATTCGGGGTTGAATTTCACCCTTGAAAATGGTGTTTTTCATAGATTTTAAAAATCAAGATTTTTTTGGTGTCAGGGGAAGAAAATTCGTGATGCCAGGGTCAGGGATTTTTGTGCCCAGGAGTTGAATTTTTTTTTGTTGACCCAAATGTAAAAACGGATGCCAGAATTACATTCTGGGTTTAATTTCACGCTTAAAAATGGTGTTTTTTATACTTTTTAAAAATCAAGCATTTTTTGGTGTCCGGGCAAGTAAATTTGTGATGCCGGGGTCAGGGATTTTTGTGCCCAGGAGGTGAAAAAGATTTTTTGACACAAATGTAAAAACCGAGTCCAGTATGAGATTCGGGGTTGAATTTCATCCTTAGAAATGGAGTTTTTTATAGATTTTAAAAATCAAGATTTTTTTGTGTCCAGGGAAGAAAATTCGTGATGCCGGGGTCAGGGATTTTTGTGCCCAGGAGGTAAATTTTTTTTGACCCAAATGTAAAAAAAGACACCAGAATTAGATTCGAGTTTTAATTTCATCCTTAAAAATGGTTTTTTTCATAGATTTTAAAAATCAAGATTTTTTGATGTCCGGGGAAGAAAATTCGTGATGCCGGGGTCAGGGATTTTTGTGCCCAGGAGGTAAATTTTTTTTTGACACAAATGTAAAAACCGAGGCCAGTATGAGATTCGGGGTTGAATTTAATCCTTAAAAATGGTTTTTTTCATAGATTTTAAAAACCAAGATTTTTTGGTGTCCGGGGAAGAAAATTCCTGATGCCGGAGTCAGGGATTTTTGTGCCCAGGGGGTGAAATTTTTTTTTTAACCCAAATGTAAAAATGGACACTAGAATTAGTTTCGGGGTTGAATTTCGTCCTTAAAAATTGTGTTTTTTATACTTTGACCCAAATGTAAAAATGGACACCAGAATTACATTCAGGGTTGAATTTCACGCTTAAAAATGGTGTTTTTTATAGTTTTTAAAAATCAAGAATTTTTTGTTGTCCGGGAAAGAAAATTACTGATGCCGGGGTCAGGGATTTTATTTGCCTAGGAGGTGAACATTTTTTTTTTGACTCAAATGTAAAAACGGACGCCAGAATTAGATTTGGGGTTTAATTTCATGCTTAAAAATGGTGTTTTCTCTAGATTTTAAAAATCAAGGTTTTTTGGTGTCCGGGGAAGAAAATTCCTGATGCCGGGGTGAGGGATTTTTGTGCCCAGGAGGTGAATATTTCGTTGTTGACACAAATGTAAAAACGGATGCCAGAATTACATTCGGGGTTTAATTTCACGCTTAAAAATGGTGTTTTTTATACTTTTTAAAAATCAAGCATTTTTTGGTGTCCGGGCTAGTAAATTTCTGATGCCGGGGTGAGGGATTTTTGTGCCCAGGAGGTAAAAAAGATTTTTTGACACAAATGTAAAAACCGAGTCCAGTATGAGATTCGGGGTTGAATTTCATCCTTAGAAATGGTGTTTTTTATACTTTTTAAAAATCAAGCATTTTTTGGTGTCCGGGCAAGTAAATTTCTGATTTCGGAGTCAGGGATTTTTGTGCCCAGGAGGTGATTTTTTTTTGACCCAAATGTAAAAATGGACACCAGAATTACATTCGGGGTTGAATTTCACGCTTAAAAATGGTGTTTTTTATAGTTTTTAAAAATCAAGAATTTTTTGTTGTCCGGGAAAGAAAATTACTGATGCTGGGGTCAGGGATTTTATTTGCCTAAGAAGTGAACATTTTTTTTTTACTCAAATGTAAAAACGGACGCCAGAATTAGATTTGGGGTTTAATTTCATGCTTAAAAATGGTGTTTTCTATAGATTTTAAAAATCAAGGTTTTTTGGTGTCTGGGGAAGAAAATTCCTGATGCCGGGGTGAGGGATTTTTGTGCCCAGGAGGTGAATTTTTCGTTGTTGACCCAAATGTAAAAACGGATGCCAGAATTACATTCGGGGTTTAATTTCACGCTTAAAAATTGTGTTTTTTATACTTTTTAAAAATCAAGAATTTTTTGGTGTCCGGGCTAGTAAATTTCTGATGCCGGGGTCAGGGATTTTTGTGCCCAGGAGGTGATTTTTTTTTTTGACCCAAATGTAAAAATGGACACCAGAATTACATTCAGGGTTGAATTTCACGCTTAAAAATGGTGTTTTTTATAGTTTTTAAAAATCAAGAATTTTTTGTTGTCCGGGAAAGAAAATTACTGATGCCGGGGTCAGGGATTTTATTTGCCTAGGAGGTGAACATTTTTTTTTTGACTCAAATGTAAAAACGGACGCCAGAATTAGATTTGGGGTTTAATTTCATGCTTAAAAATGGTGTTTTCTATAGATTTTAAAAATCAAGGTTTTTTGGTGTCCGGGGAAGAAAATTCCTGATGCCGGGGTGAGGGATTTTTGTGCCCAGGAGGTGAATATTTCGTTGTTGACACAAATGTAAAAACGGATGCCAGAATTACATTCGGGGTTTAATTTCACGCTTAAAAATGGTGTTTTTTATACTTTTTAAAAATCAAGCATTTTTTGGTGTCCGGGCTAGTAAATTTCTGATGCCGGGGTGAGGGATTTTTGTGCCCAGGAGGTGAAAAAGATTTTTTGACACAAATGTAAAAACCGAGTCCAGTATGAGATTCGGGCTTGAATTTCATCCTTAGAAATGGTGTTTTTTATACTTTTTAAAAATCAAGCATTTTTTGGTGTCCGGGCAAGTAAATTTCTGATTTCGGAGTCAGGGATTTTTGTGCCCAGGAGGTGACATTTTTTTTGCCCCAAATGTAAAAACGGACGCCAGAATTACATTCGGGGTTGAATTTCACGCTTAAAAATGGTGTTTTTTATAGTTTTTAAAAATCAAGCTTTTTTTGGTGTGCGGGGAAGTAAATGTTTGATGCCGGGGTCAGGGATTTTTGTGCCCAGGGGGTGAATTTTTTTTTTTGACCCAAATGTAAAAATGGACACTAGAATTAGTTTCGGGGTTGAATTTCATCCTTAAAAATGGTGCTTTTTATAGTTTTTAAAAATCAAGAATTTTTTTGGTGTCCGGGCAAGAAAATTCCTGATGCCAGAGTCAGGGATTTTTGTGCCCAGGAGGTGAAAAAGATTTTTTGACACAAATGTAAAAACTGAGGCCAGTATGAGATTCGGGGTTGAATTTCATCCTTAAAAATGGTTTTTTTCATAGATTTTAAAAATCAAGAATTTTTTGGTGTCCAGGAAAGAAAATTCCTGATGCCGGGGTCAGGGATTTTTGTGCCCAGGAGGTGAATTTTTTTTTTGACCCAAATGTAAAAATGGACACCAGAATTACATTCGGGGTTGAATTTCACGCTTAAAAATGGTGTTTTTTATAGTTTTTAAAAATCAAGAATTTTTTGGTGTCCGGGAAAGAAAATTACTGATGCCGGGGTCAGGGATTTTTGTGCCCAGGGGGTGAAATTTTTTTTTTGACCCAAATGTAAAAATGGACACTAGAATTAGTTTCGGGGTTGAATTTCGTCCTTAGAAATGGTGTTTTTTATAGTTTTTAAAAATCAAGAATTTTTTGGTGTCCGGGGAAGAAAATTCGTGATGCTGGGGTCAGGGATTTTTGTGCCCAGGAGGTGAAATGCTTTTTTTTGACCCAAATGTAAAAACGGACTCCAGAATTAGATTTGGGGTTTAATTTCATCCTTGAAAATGGTGTTTTTCATAGATTTTAAAAATCAAGATTTTTTTGTGTCCGGGGAAGAAAATTCGTGATGCCAGGAATTTTTATGCCCAGCAGGTAAATTGTTTTTTGACCCAAATGTAAAAGCAGACACCAGAATTAGATTCGAGGTTTAATTGCATCCTTAAAAATGGTGTTTTCTATACTTTTTATAAATGAAGATATTTTTGGTGTCCGGGGAAGGAAATTCCTGATGCCGGCGTCAGGGATTTTTGTGCCCAGGAGGTGAAAATTTTTTTTGACCCAAATGTAAAATTCGATTCCAGAATGAGGTTTGGGGTTGCATTTCATCCTTAAAAATGGTGTTTTTTATAGTTTTTGTAAATGAACATTTTTGGGGTGTCCGGGGGACAAAATTCCTGATGCCGGTGTCAGGGATTTTTGTGCCCAGGAGGTGAATTTTTTTTTTGACCCAAATGTAAAAACGGACACCAGAATTACATTCAGGGTTGAATTTCATCCTTGAAAATGGTGTTTTTCATAGATTTTAAAAATCAAGATTTTTTGATGTCCGGGGAAGAAAACTCCTGATGCCGGTGTCAGGGATTTTTGTGCCCAGGAGGTGAAATTTTTTTTTTGACCCAAATGTAAAAACGAACACCAGAATTAGATTCGGGGTTGAATTTCTTCCTTAAAAATGGTGTTTTTTTATAGATTTTAAAAATCAATGATTTTTGGTTTCCGGGGAAGAAAATTCCTGATGCCGGGGTCAGGGATTTTTGTGCCCAGGAGGTGAATTTTTTTTTTACCCAAATGTAAAAACGGAAGCCAGAATTACATTCGGGGTTGAATTTCACGCTTAAAAATGATGTTATTTATACTTTTTAAAAATCAAGGTTTTTTGGTTTCCGGGGAAGAAAATTCGTGATGCCGGGGTCAGGGAGTTTTGTGCCCAGGAGGTAAATTTTTTTTTGACACAAATGTAAAAACCGAGGCCAGTATGAGATTCGTGGTTGAATTTCGTCCTTAGAAATGGTGTTTTTTATAGTTTTTAAAAATCAAGCATTTTTTGGTGTCCGGGGAAGCAAATTCGTGATGCCGTGGTCAGGGATTTTTGTGTCCAGGAGGTGAATTTTTTTTTGTTGACCCAAATGTAAAAACGGATGCCAGAATTACATTCGGGATTTAATTTCACACTTAAAAATGGAGTTTTTTATACTTTTTAAAAATCAAGCATTTTTTGGTGTCCAGGGAAGAAAATTCGTGATGCCGGAGTCAGGGATTTTTGTGCCCAGGAGGTGAATATTTTTTTTGACCCAAATGTAAAAACGGATGCCAGAATTAGATTTGGGGTTGAATTTCGTCCTTCAAAATGGTGTTTTTCATAGTTTTTAAAAATGAAGATTTTTTTGGTGTCCGTGGAAGAAAATTCCTGATGCCGGAGTCAGGGATTTTTGGGCCCAGGAGGTGAATGTTTTTTTTTACTCAAATCCAAAAACGGACATCAGAATGAGATTCGGGGTTGAATTTCATCCTTAAAAATGGTGTTTTCATAGATTTTAAAAATCAAGATTTTTTTGGTGTACGGGGAAGAAAATTCCTGATGCCGGGGTCAGAGAGCTTTGTGCCCAGGAGGTGAATTTTTTTTCCCACCCAAATCTATAAACAGACGCCGGAATGAGATTCGGGGTTGAATTTCGTGCTTAAAAATGGTGTTTTTCATAGCTTTTATAAATCAAGAATTTTTTGGTGTCCGGGGAAGAAAATTCCTGATGCCGGAGTCAGGGACTTTTGTGCCCAGGAGGTGAAATTATTTTCCACTCAAATGTAAAAACGGACGCCAGAATTAGATTTGGGGTTTAATTTCATGCTTAAAAATGGTGTTTTCTATAGATTTTAAAAATCAAGGTTTTTTGGTGTCCGTGGAAGAAAATTCCTGATGCCGGGGTGAGGGATTTTTGTGCCCAGGAGGTGAATTTTTCGTTGTTGACCCAAATGTAAAAACGGATGCCAGAATTACATTCGGGGGTTAATTTCACGCTTAAAAATTGTGTTTTTTATACTTTTTAAAAATCAAGCATTTTTTGGTGTCCGGGAAAGAAAATTACTGATGCCGGGGTCAGGGATTTTATTTGCCTAGGAGGTGAACATTATTTTTTTGACTCAAATGTAAAAACGGACGCCAGAATTAGATTTGGGGTTTAATTTTATGCTTAAAAATGGTGTTTTCTATATTTTTTAAAAATCAAGGTTTTTTGGTGTCCGGGGAAGAAAATTCCTGATGCCGGGGTGAGGGATTTTTGTGCCCAGGAGGTGAATATTTCGTTGTTGACCCAAATGTAAAAACGGATGCCAGAATTACATTCGGGGTTTAATTTCACGCTTAAAAATGGTGTTTTTTATACTTTTTAAAAATCAAGCATTTTTTGTTGTCCGGGCTAGTAAATTTCTGATGCCGGGGTCAGGGATTTTTGTGCCCAGGAGGTGAAAAAGATTTTTTGACACAAATGTAAAAACCGAGTCCAGTATGAGATTCGGGGTTGAATTTCATCCTTAGAAATGGTGTTTTTTATACTTTTTAAAAATCAAGCATTTTTTGGTGTCCGGGCAAGTAAATTTCTGATTTCGGAGTCAGGGATTTTTGTGCCCAGGAGGTGACATTTTTTTTGACCCAAATGTAAAAACGGATGCCAGAATTACATTCGGGGTTGAATTTCACGCTTAAAAATGGTGTTTTTTATAGTTTTTAAAAATCAAGCATTTTTTCGTGTCCGGGGAAGTAAATTCCTGTTGCCGGGTTCAGGGATTTTTGTGCCCAGCGGGTGAAAATTTTTTTTTGACCCAAATGTAAAAACGGACGCCAGAATTAGATTCAGGGTTGAATTTCATCCTTGAAAATGGTGTTTTTCATAGATTTTAAAAATCAAGATTTTTTGGTGTCCGGGGAAGAGAATTCCTGATGCCGGAGTCAGGGATTTTTGTGCCCGGGAGGTGAGATTTTTTTTTGACCCAAATGTAAAAATGGACGCCAGAATTAGATTCGGGGTTTAATTTCACGCTTAAAAATGGTGTTTTTTATACTTTTTAAAAATCAAGCATTTTTTGGTGTCCGGGCAAGTAAATTCCTGTTGACGGGGTCAGGGATTTTTGTGCCCAGGAGGTGAATTTTTTTTTTTGACACAAATGTAAAAACCTAGGACAGTATGAGATTCGGGGTTGAATTTCATCCTTAGAAATGGTGTTTTTTATAGATTTTAAAAATCAAGATTTTTTTGTGTCCAGGGAAGAAAATTCGTGATGCCGGGGTCAGGATTTTTGTGCCCAGGAGGTAAATTTTTTTTGACCCAAATGTAAAAACAGACACCAGAATTAGATTCGAGTTTTAATTTCATCTTTAAAAATGGTTTTTTTCATAGATTTTAAAAATCAAGAATTTTTTGGTGTCCGGGCAAGAAAATTCCTGATGCCAGGGTCAGGGATTTTTGTGCCCAGGAGGTGAATTTTTTTTTTGACCCAAATGTAAAAATGGACACCAGAATTACATTCGGGGTTGAATTTCACGCTTAAAACTGGTGTTTTTTATAGTTTTTAAAAATCAAGAATTTTTTGTTGTCCGGGAAAGAAAATTACTTTTGCTGGGGACAGGGATTTTATTTGCCTAGGAGGTGAACATTTTTTTTTTTGACTCAAATGTAAAAACGGACGCTAGAATTAGATTTGGGGTTTAATTTCATGCTTAAAAATGGTGTTTTCTATAGATTTTAAAAATCAAGGTTTTTTGGTGTCCGGGGAAGAAAATTCCTGGTGCCGGGATGAGGGATTTTTGTGCCCAGGAGGTGAATATTTCGTTGTTGACCCAAATGTAAAAACGGATGCCAGAATTACATTTGGGGTTTAATTTCACGCTTAAAAATGGTGTTTGTTATACTTTTTAAAAATCAAGCATTTTTTGGTGTCCGGGCAAGTAAATTTTTGATGCCGGGGTCAGGGATTTTTGTGCCCAGGGGGTGAAATTTTTTTTTGACCCAAATGTAAAAATGGACACTAGAATTAGTTTCGGGGTTGAATTTCGTCCTTAAAAATGGTGCTTTTTATAGTTTTTAAAAATCAAGAATTTTTTGGTGTCCGGGCAAGAAAATTCCTGATGCCAGAGTCAAGGATTTTGTGCCCAGGAGGTGAAAAAGATTTTTTGACACAAATGTAAAAACCGAGGCCAGTATGAGATTCGGGGTTGAATTTCATCCTTAGAAATGGTGTTTTTTATAGATTTTAAAAATCACGATTTTTTTGTGTCCAGGGAAGAAAATTCGTGATGCCGGGGTCAGGGATTTTTGTGCCCAGGAGGTAAATTTTTTTTGACCCAAATGTAAAAACAGACACCAGAATTAGATTCGAGTTTTAATTTCATCCTTAAAAATGGTTTTTTTCATAGATTTTAAAAATCAAGATTTTTTGGTGTCCGGGGAAGAAAATTCGTGATCAGGGATTTTTGTGCCCAGGAGGTAAATTTTTTTTGACACAAATGTAAAAACCGAGGCGAATATGAGATTCGGGGTTGAATTTCATCCTTAGAAATGGTGTTTTTAATAGTTTTTAAAAATCAAGCATTTTTTGGTGTCCGGGGAAGAAAATTCGTGATGCTGGGGTCAGGGATTTTTGTGCCCAGGAGGTGAATATTTCGTTGTTGACCCAAATGTAAAAACGGATGCCAGAATTAGATTTGGGGTTTAATTTCACGCTTAAAAATGGTGTTTTTTATACTTTTTAAAAATCAAGCATTTTTTGGTGTCCGGGCAAGTAAATTTTTGATGCCGGGGTCAGGGATTTTTGTGCCCAGGGGGTGAAATTTTTTTTTTGACCCAAATGTAAAAATGGACACTAGAATTAGTTTCGGGGTTGAATTTCGTCCTTAGAAATGGTGTTTTTTATAGTTTTTAAAAATCAAGAATTTTTTGGTGTCCGGGGAAGAAAATTCGTGATGCTGGGGTCAGGGATTTTTGTGCCCAGGAGGTGAAATACTTTTTTTTGACCCAAATGTAAAAACGGACTCCAGAATTAGATTTGGGGTTTAATTTCATCCTTGAAAATGGTGTTTTTCATAGATTTTAAAAATCAAGATTTTTTTGTGTCCGGGGAAGAAAATTCGTGATGCCAGGAATTTTTATGCCCAGCAGGTAAATTGTTTTTTGACCCAAATGTAAAAGCAGACACCAGAATTAGATTCGAGGTTTAATTGCATCCTTAAAAATGGTGTTTTCTATACTTTTTATAAATGAAGATATTTTTGGTGTCCGGGGAAGGAAATTCCTGATGCCGGCGTCAGGGATTTTTGTGCCCAGGAGGTGAAAATTTTTTTTGACCCAAATGTAAAATTCGATTCCAGAATGAGGTTTTGGGTTGCATTTCATCCTTAAAAATGGTGTTTTTTATAGTTTTTGTAAATGAACATTTTTGGGGTGTCCGGGGGACAAAATTCCTGATGCCGGTTTCAGGGATTTTTGTGCCCAGGAGGTGAATTTTTTTTTGACCCAAATGTAAAAACGGACACCAGAATTACATTCAGGGTTGAATTTCATCCTTGAAAATGGTGTTTTTCATAGATTTTAAAAATCAAGATTTTTTGATGTCCGGGGAAGAAAACTCCTGATGCCGGTGTCAGGGATTTTTGTGCCCAGGAGGTGAAATTTTTTTTTTTACCCAAATGTAAAAACGGAAGCCAGAATTACATTCGGGGTTGAATTTCACGCTTAAAAATGATGTTATTTATACTTTTTAAAAATCAAGGTTTTTTGGTTTCCGGGGAAGAAAATTCGTGATGCCGGGGTCAGGGATTTTTGTGTCCAGGAGGTGAATTTTTTTTTGTTGACCCAAATGTAAAAACGGATGCCAGAATTACATTCGGGATTTAATTTCACACTTAAAAATGGAGTTTTTTATACTTTTTAAAAATCAAGCATTTTTTGGTGTCCAGGGAAGAAAATTCGTGATGCCGGAGTCAGGGATTTTTGTGCCCAGGAGGTGAATATTTTTTTTGACCCAAATGTAAAAACGGATGCCAGAATTAGATTTGGGGTTGAATTTCGTCCTTCAAAATGGTGTTTTTCATAGTTTTTAAAAATGAAGATTTTTTTGGTGTCCGTGGAAGAAAATTCCTGATGCCGGAGTCAGGGATTTTTGGGCCCAGGAGGTGAATGTTTTTTTTTACTCAAATCCAAAAACGGACATCAGAATGAGATTCGGGTTTGAATTTCATCCTTAAAAATGGTGTTTTCATAGCTTTTAAAAATCAAGATTTTTTTGGTGTACGGGGAAGAAAATTCCTGATGCCGGAGTCAGGGACTTTTGTGCCCAGGAGGTGAAATTATTTTCCACTCAAATGTAAAAACGGACGCCAGAATTAGATTTGGGGTTTAATTTCATGCTTAAAAATGGTGTTTTCTATAGATTTTAAAAATCAAGGTTTTTTGGTGTCCGTGGAAGAAAATTCCTGATGCCGGGGTGAGGGATTTTTGTGCCCAGGAGGTGAATTTTTCGTTGTTGACCCAAATGTAAAAACGGATGCCAGAATTACATTCGGGGTTTAATTTCACGCTTAAAAATTGTGTTTTTTATACTTTTTAAAAATCAAGCATTTTTTGGTGTCTGGGCTAGTAAATTTCTGATGCCGGGGTCAGGGATTTTTGTGCCCAGGAGGTGAATTTTTCGTTGTTGACCCAAATGTAAAAACGGATGCCAGAATTACATTCGGGGTTGAATTTCACGCTTAAAAATGGTGTTTTTTATAGTTTTTAAAAATCAAGAATTTTTTGTTGTCCGGGAAAGAAAATTACTGATGCCGGGGTCAGGGATTTTATTTGCCTAGGAGGTGAACATTATTTTTTTGACTCAAATGTAAAAACGGACGCCAGAATTAGATTTGGGGTTTAATTTCATGCTTAAAAATGGTGTTTTCTATATTTTTTAAAAATCAAGGTTTTTTGGTGTCCGGGGAAGAAAATTCCTGATGCCGGGGTGAGGGATTTTTGTGCCCAGGAGGTGAATATTTCGTTGTTGACCCAAATGTAAAAACGGATGCCAGAATTACATTCGGGGTTTAATTTCACGCTTAAAAATGGTGTTTTTTATACTTTTTAAAGATCAAGCATTTTTTGGTGTCCGGGCTAGTAAATTTCTGATGCCGGGGTCAGGGATTTTTGTGCCCAGGAGGTGAAAAAGATTTTTTGACACAAATGTAAAAACCGAGTCCAGTATGAGATTCGGGGTTGAATTTCATCCTTAGAAATGGTGTTTTTTATACTTTTTAAAAATCAAGCATTTTTTGGTGTCCGGGCAAGTAAATTTCTGATTTCGGAGTCAGGGATTTTTGTGCCCAGGAGGTGACATTTTTTTTGCCCCAAATGTAAAAACGGACGCCAGAATTACATTCGGGGTTGAATTTCACGCTTAAAAATGGTGTTTTTTATAGTTTTTAAAAATCAAGCATTTTTTGGTGTCCGGGGAAGAAAATTCCTGTTGCCGGGTTCAGGGATTTTTGTGCCCAGCGGGGGAAAATTTTTTTTTGACCCAAATGTAAAAACGGACGCCAGAATTAGATTCAGGGTTGAATTTCATCCTTGAAAATGGTGTTTTTCATAGATTTTAAAAATCAAGATTTTTTTGTGTCCAGGGAAGAAAATTCGTGATGCCGGGGTCAGGGATTTTTGTGCCCAGGAGGTAAATTTTTTTTGACCCAAATGTAAAAACAGACACCAGAATTAGATTCGAGTTTTAATTTCATCCTTAAAAATGGTTTTTTTCATAGATTTTAAAAATCAAGATTTTTTGATGTCCGGGGAAGAAAATTCGTGATGCCGGGGTCAGGGATTTTTGTGCCCAGGAGGTAAATTTTTTTTTGACACAAATGTAAAAACCGAGGCCAGTATGAGATTCGGGGTTGAATTTAATCCTTAAAAATGGTTTTTTTCATAGATTTTAAAAATCAAGGTTTTTTGGTGTCCGGGGAAGAAAATTCCTGATGCCGGGGTGAGGGATTTTTGTGCCCAGGAGGTGAAAAAGATTTTTTGACACAAATGTAAAAACCGAGTCCAGTATGAGATTCGGGGTTGAATTTCATCCTTAGAAATGGTGTTTTTTATACTTTTTAAAAATCAAGCATTTTTTGGTGTCCGGGCAAGTAAATTTCTGATTTCGGAGTCAGGGATTTTTGTGCCCAGGAGGTGATTTTTTTTTGACCCAAATGTAAAAATGGACACCAGAATTACATTCGGGGTTGAATTTCACGCTTAAAAATGGTGTTTTTTATAGTTTTTAAAAATCAAGAATTTTTTGTTGTCCGGGAAAGAAAATTACTGATGCCGGGGTCAGGGATTTTATTTGCCTAAGAGGTGAACATTTTTTTTTTACTCAAATGTAAAAACGGACGCCAGAATTAGATTTGGGGTTTAATTTCATGCTTAAAAATGGTGTTTTCTATAGATTTTAAAAATCAAGGTTTTTTGGTGTCAGGGGAAGAAAATTCCTGATGCCGGGGTGAGGGATTTTTGTGCCCAGGAGGTGAATTTTTCGTTGTTGACCCAAATGTAAAAACGGATGCCAGAATTACATTCGGGGTTTAATTTCACGCTTAAAAATTGTGTTTTTTATACTTTTTAAAAATCAAGAATTTTTTGGTGTCCGGGCTAGTAAATTTCTGATGCCGGGGTCAGGGATTTTTGTGCCCAGGAGGTGAATTTTTTTTTTGACCCAAATGTAAAAATGGACACCAGAATTACATTCAGGGTTGAATTTCACGCTTAAAAATGGTGTTTTTTATAGTTTTTAAAAATCAAGAATTTTTTGTTGTCCGGGAAAGAAAATTACTGATGCCGGGATCAGGGATTTTATTTGCCTAGGAGGTGAACATTTTTTTTTTGACTCAAATGTAAAAACGGACGCCAGAATTAGATTTGGGGTTTAATTTCATGCTTAAAAATGGTGTTTTCTATAGATTTTAAAAATCAAGGTTTTTTGGTGTCCGGGGAAGAAAATTCCTGATGCCGGGGTGAGGGATTTTTGTGCCCAGGAGGTGAATATTTCGTTGTTGACACAAATGTAAAAACGGATGCCAGAATTACATTCGGGGTTTAATTTCACGCTTAAAAATGGTGTTTTTTATACTTTTTAAAAATCAAGCATTTTTTGGTGTCCGGGCTAGTAAATTTCTGATGCCGGGGTGAGGGATTTTTGTGCCCAGGAGGTGAAAAAGATTTTTTGACACAAATGTAAAAACCGAGTCCAGTATGAGATTCGGGGTTGAATTTCATCCTTAGAAATGGTGTTTTTTATACTTTTTAAAAATCAAGCATTTTTTGGTGTCCGGGCAAGTAAATTTCTGATTTCGGAGTCAGGGATTTTTGTGCCCAGGAGGTGACATTTTTTTTGCCCCAAATGTAAAAACGGACGCCAGAATTACATTCGGGGTTGAATTTCACGCTTAAAAATGGTGTTTTTTATTGTTTTTAAAAATCAAGCTTTTTTTGGTGTGCGGGGAAGTAAATTTTTGATGCCGGGGTCAGGGATTTTTGTGCCCAGGGGGTGAAATTTTTTTTTTGACCCAAATGTAAAAATGGACACTAGAATTAGTTTCGGGGTTGAATTTCATCCTTAAAAATGGTGCTTTTTATAGTTTTTAAAAATCAAGAATTTTTTTGGTGTCCGGGCAAGAAAATTCCTGATGCCAGAGTCAGGGATTTTTGTGCCCAGGAGGTGAAAAAGATTTTTTGACACAAATGTAAAAACTGAGGCCAGTATGAGATTCGGGGTTGAATTTCATCCTTAAAAATGGTTTTTTTCATAGATTTTAAAAATCAAGAATTTTTTGGTGTCCAGGAAAGAAAATTCCTGATGCCGGGGTCAGGGATTTTTGTGCCCAGGAGGTGAATTTTTTTTTTGACCCAAATGTAAAAATGGACACCAGAATTACATTTGGGGTTGAATTTCACGCTTAAAAATGGTGTTTTTTATAGTTTTTAAAAATCAAGAATTTTTTGGTGTCCGGGAAAGAAAATTACTGATGCCGGGCTCAGGGATTTTTGTGCCCAGGAGGTGATTTTTTTTTTGACCCAAATGTAAAAATGGACACCAGAATTACATTCGGGGTTGAATTTCACGCTTAAAAATGGTGCTTTTTATAGTTTTTAAAAATCAAGAATTTTTTGTTGTCCGGGAAAGAAAATTACTGATGCCGGGGTCAGGGATTTTTGTGCCCAGGAGGTGAAATTTTTTTATTGACTCAAATGTAAAAACGGATGCCAGAATTAGATTCGGGGTTGAATTTAGTCCTTCAAAATGGTGCTTTTCATAGCTTTTAAAAATCAAGAATTTTTTGGTGTCCTGGGAAGGAAATTCCTGATGCCGGGGGTCAGGACCTTTTGTGCCCAGGAGGTGAATGTTGTTTTTTTTACTCAAATCTAAAAACGGACACCAGAATGAGATTCGGGGTTGAATTTCATCCTTAAAAATGGAGTTTTTCATAGTTTAAGATTTATTTCGTGTCCGGGGAAGAAAATTCCTGATGCCGGGGTAAGGGATTTTTGTGCCCAGGAGGTGAAATTATTTTCCACTCAAATGTAAAAACGGATGCCAGAATTAGATTTGGGGTTTAATTTCATGCTTAAAAATGGTGTTTTCTATAGATTTTAAAAATCAAGGTTTTTTGGTGTCCGGGGAAGAAAATTTCTGATGCCGGGGTCAGGGATTTTTGTGCCCAGGAGGTGAGTTTTTCGTTGTTGACCCAAATGTAAAAACGGATGCCAGAATTACATTCGGGGTTTAATTTCACGCTTAAAAATTGTGTTTTTTATACTTTTTAAAAATCAAGCATTTTTTGGTGTCCGGGCTAGTAAATTTCTGATGCCGGGGTCAGGGATTTTTGTGCCCAGGAGGTGAATTTTTCGTTGTTGACCCAAATGTAAAAACGGATGCCAGAATTAGATTTGGGGTTGAATTTCGTCCTTCAAAATGGTGTTTTTCATAGTTTTTAAAAATGAAGATTTTTTTGGTGTCCGTGGAAGAAAATTCCTGATGCCGGAGTCAGGGATTTTTGGGCCCAGGAGGTGAATGTTTTTTTTTACTCAAATCCAAAAACGGACACCAGAATGAGATTCGGGGTTGAATTTCAACCTTAAAAATGGTGTTTTCATAGCTTTTGAAAATCAAGATTTTTTTGGTGTCTGGGTAAGAAATTCCTTATGCCGATTTATAGCCCAGGAGGTGAAAAAAAAATTCTGACTCAAATCTAAAAACAGACACCAGAATGAGATTCGGGGTTGCTTTTTGTCCTTAAAAATCTCATTTTTCATAGCATTTAAAAATCAAGATTTTTTTGGTGTGCGGGGAAGAAAATTCCTGATGTCAGGGATTTTTGTGCCCAGGAGGTGAATATTTTTTTTGACCCAAATGTAAAAATGGATGCCAGAATTAGATTTGGGGTTGAATTTCGTCCTTCAATATGGTGTTTTTCATAGTTTTTAAAAATCAAGATTTTTTTGGTGTCCTGGGAAGATAATTCCTGATGCCAGGGTCAGGGATTTTTGTGCCCAGGAGGTGAATATTTTTTTTGACCCAAATGTAAAAACGGATGTCAGAATTAGATTTGGGGTTGAATTTTGTCCTTAAAAATGGTGTTTTTCGTAATTTTTAAAAATCAAGATTTTGTTGGGAAGAAAATGCCTGATGCCGGAGTCAGAGATTTTTGTGCCCAGGAGGTGAAATTTTTTTTTCCACCCAAATCTATAAACGGACGCCGGAATGAGATTCGGGGTTGAATTTCGTGCTTAAAAAGGGTGTTTTTCATAGCTTTTAAAAATCAAGATTTTTTTGGTGTCCGGGGAAGAAAATTCCTGATGCCGGGGTCAGTGACTTTTGTGCCCAGGAGGTGAAATTATTTTCCACCCAAATGTAAAAACGCACACCAGAATGAGATTCGGGGTTGAATTTCATTCTTTAAAATGATGTTTTTCATAGCTTTTAAAAATCAAGAATTTTTTGGTGTCCCGGGAAGAAAATTCCTGATGCCGGAGTCAGGGATTTTTGTGCCCAGGAGGTGAAATTTTTTCCCACCCCCAAATCTAAAAACCAACACCAGAATGAGATTTGGGGTTGAATTTCATTCTCAAAAATGGTGTTTTTCATCGCTTTTAAAAATCAAGATTTATTTCGTGTCCGGGGAAGAAAATTCCTGATGCTGGGGTCAGGGATTTTTGTGCCCAGGAGGTGAATGTTTTTTATTGACTCAAATGTAAAAACTGACACCAGAATGAAATTCGGGGTTGAATTTCTTCCTTAAAAATGGTGTTTTTCATAGTTTATAAAAATCAAGATTTTTTTGGTGTCCGGGGAAGAAAATTCCTGATGCCAGGGTCAGGGATTTTTGTGCCCAGGAGGTGAAATTTTTTTTCCACCCAAATGTGAAAACGGACACCAGAATGAGATTCGGGGTTGAATTTCTTCCTTAAAAATGGTGTTTATCATAATTTTTAAAAATCAAGATTTTGTTGGGAAGAAAATTCCTGATGCCGGAGTCAGGGATTTTTGTGCCCAGGAGGTGAAATTTTTTTCCACCCAAATGTAAAAACGCACACTAGAATGAGATTCGGGGTTGAATTTCATTCTTAAAAATGGTGTTTTTCATAGCTTTTAAATATTAAGAATTTTTTGGTGTCCGGGGAAGAAAATTCCTAATGCCGAAGGCAAGGCAAGGCAAGGCAAAGCAAGGCAAGGCAAAGCAAGGCAAGGCAAGGTAAATTTCAAATTTCAAATTTCAAATTTCAAATTTCAAATTTCAAGTTTCAAATTTCAAATTTCAAATTTCAAATTTCAAATTTCAAATTTCAAATTTCAAATTTCAAATTTCAAATTTCAAATTATTTCCAATTTCAAATTTCCAATTTCCAATTTCTTTAATTTTATTTAATTTAATTTAAAATCCCTCAGTCCAGGCCAGCCAATTCAAACAACCAGGTTTTTAAGTCCCGGCGATTTTTGTGCCCAGGAGGTGAATTTTTTTTCAACCCAAATGTATAAATAGACACCAGAATGAGATTCGGGGTTGAATTTCATCCTTCAAAATGGTGTTTTTCATAGATTTTAAATTCAAGATTTTTTTGGTGTGCGGGGAAGAAAATTCCTGATGCCGGAGTCAGGGATTTTTGTGCCCAGGAGGTGAATGTTTTTTTTTACTCAAATCTAAAAACGGACACCAGAATGAGATTCGGGGTTGAATTTCATCCTTAAAAATGGTGTTTTCATAGCTTTTAAAAATCAAGGTTTTTTTGGTGTCTGGGTAAGAAAATTCCTTATGCCGATTTTTGTGCCCAGGAGGTGAAAAAAAATTTCTGACTCAAATCTAAAAACGGACACCAGAATGAGATTCGGGGTTGCTTTTTGTCCTTAAAAATGTCATTTTTCATAGCATTTAAAAATCAAGATTTTTTTGGTGTGCGGGGAAGAAAATTCCTGATGCCGGGGTCAGGGATTTTTGTGCCCAGGAGGTGAAATTTTTTCCCCACCCAAATCTAAAAACGGACACCAGAATGAGATTCGGGGTTGAATTTCATTCTCAAAAATGGTGTTTTTCATTGCTTTTAAAAATCAAGATTTTTGTGGTGTCCGGGGAAGAAAATTCCTGATGCCAGGGTCAGGGATTTTTGTGCCCAGGAGGTGAATATTTTTTTTGACCCAAATGTAAAAACGGATGCCAGAATTAGATTTGGGGTTGAATTTCGTCCTTCAAAATGGTGTTTTTCATAGTTTTTAAAAATGAAGATTTTTTTGGTGTCAGGGGAAGATAATTCCTGATGCCGGAGTGAGGGATTTTTGGGCCCAGGAGGTGAAATTTTTTTCCCCACCTAAATCTATAAACGGACACCGGAATGAGATTTGGGGTTGAATTTCATGCTTAAAAATGGTGTTTTTCATAGCTTTTAAAAATCAAGATTTTTTAGGTGTCCGGGGAAGAAAATTCCTGATGCCAGGGTCAGAGAGTTTTGTGCCCAGGAGGTGAATTTTTTTTTTCACACACAAATCTATAAACAGACGCCGGAATGAGATTCGGGGTTGAATTTCATGCTTAAAAATGGTGTTTTTCATAGCTTTTAAAAATCAAGAATTTTTTGGTGTCCAGGGAAGAAAATTCCTGATGCCTGAGTCAGGGATTTTTGTGCCCAGGAGGTGAATGTTTATTTTTACTCAAATCTAAAAACGGACACCAGAATGAGATTCGGGGTTGCTTTTTGTCCTTAAAAATGTCATTTTTCATAGCATTTAAAAATCAAGATTTTTTTGGTGTGCGGGGAAGAAAATTCGTGATGCCGGGGTCAGGGATTTTTGTGCCCAGGAGGTGAATTTTTTTTCCCCACCCAAATCTATAAACGGACACCGGAATGAGATTCGGGGTTGAATTTCGTGCTTAAAAATGGTGTTTTTCATAGCTTTTAAAAATCAAGATTTTTTTGGTGTACGGGGAAGAAAATTCCTGATGCCAGGGTCAGAAAGTTTTGTGCCCAGGAGGTGAATTTTTTTTTTCACACACAAATCTATAAACAGACGCCGGAATGAGATTCGGGGTTGAATTTCATGCTTAAAAATGGTGTTTTTCATAGCTTTTAAAAATCAAGAATTTTTTGGTGTCCAGGGAAGAAAATTCCTGATGCCTGTGTCAGGGATTTTTGTGCCCAGGAGGTGAATGTTTATTTTTACTCAAATCTAAAAACGGACACCAGAATGAGATTCGGGGTTGCTTTTTGTCCTTAAAAATGTCATTTTTCATAGCATTTAAAAATCAAGATTTTTTTGGTGTGCGGGGAAGAAAATTCCTGATGCCGGGGTCAGGGATTTTTGTGCCCAGGAGGTGAATTTTTTTTTCCCACCCAAATCTATAAACGGACACCGGAATGAGATTCGGGGTTGAATTTCGTGCTTAAAAATGGTGTTTTTCATAGCTTTTAAAAATCAAGATTTTTTTGGTGTACGGGGAAGAAAATTCCTGATGCTGGGGTCAGAGAGTTTTGTGCCCAGGAGGTGAATTTTTTTTCCCCACCCAAATCTATAAACAGACGCCGGAATGAGATTCGGGGTTGAATTTCGTGCTTAAAAATGGTGTTTTTTATAGCTTTTAAAAATCAAGAATTTTTTGGTGTCCGGGGAAGAAAATTCCTGATGCCGGAGTCAGGGACTTTTGTGCCAAGGAGGTGAAATTATTTTCCACTCAAATGTAAAAACGGATGCCAGAATTAGATTTGGGGTTTAATTTCATGCTTAAAAATGGTTTTTTCTATAGATTTTAAAAATCAAGGTTTTTTGGTGTCCGGGGAAGAAAATTCCTGATGCCGGGGTGAGGGATTTTTGTGCCCAGGAGGTGAATTTATCGTTGTTGACCCAAATGTAAAAACGGATGCCAGAATTACATTCGGGGTTTAATTTCACGCTTAAAAATGGTGTTTTTTATACTTTTTAAAGATCAAGCATTTTTTGGTGTCCGGGCTAGTAAATTTCTGATGCCGGGGTCAGGGATTTTTGTGCCCAGGAGGTGAAAAAGATTTTTTGACACAAATGTAAAAACCGAGTCCAGTATGAGATTCGGGGTTGAATTTCATCCTTAGAAATGGTGTTTTTTATACTTTTTAAAAATCAAGCATTTTTTGGTGTCCGGGCAAGTAAATTTCTGATTTCGGAGTCAGGGATTTTTGTGCCCAGGAGGTGACATTTTTTTGACCCAAATGTAAAAACGGACGCCAGAATTACATTCGGGGTTGAATTTCACGCTTAAAAATGGTGTTTTTTATAGTTTTTAAAAATCAAGCATTTTTTGGTGTCCGGGGAAGAAAATTCCTGTTGCCGGGTTCAGGGATTTTTGTGCCCAGCGGGTGAAAATTTTTTTTTGACCCAAATGTAAAAACGGACGCCAGAATTAGATTCAGGGTTGAATTTCATCCTTGAAAATGGTGTTTTTCATAGATTTTAAAAATCAAGATTTTTTGGTGTCCGGGGAAGAGAATTCCTGATGCCGGAGTCAGGGATTTTTGTGCCCGGGAGGTGAGATTTTTTTTTGACCCAAATGTAAAAATGGACGCCAGAATTAGATTCGGGGTTGAATTTCACCCTTGAAAATGGTGTTTTTCATAGATTTTAAAAATCAAGATTTTTTTGGTGTCAGGGGAAGAAAATTCGTGATGCCAGGGTCAGGGATTTTTGTGCCCAGGAGTTGAATTTTTTTTTGTTGACCCAAATGTAAAAACGGATGCCAGAATTACATTCTGGGTTTAATTTCACGCTTAAAAATGGTGTTTTTTATACTTTTTAAAAATCAAGCATTTTTTGGTGTCCGGGCAAGTAAATTTGTGATGCCGGGGTCAGGGATTTTTGTGCCCAGGAGGTGAAAAAGATTTTTTGACACAAATGTAAAAACCGAGTCCAGTATGAGATTCGGGGTTGAATTTCATCCTTAGAAATGGAGTTTTTTATAGATTTTAAAAATCAAGATTTTTTTGTGTCCAGGGAAGAAAATTCGTGATGCCGGGGTCAGGGATTTTTGTGCCCAGGAGGTAAATTTTTTTTGACCCAAATGTAAAAACAGACACCAGAATTAGATTCGAGTTTTAATTTCATCCTTAAAAATGGTTTTTTTCATAGATTTTAAAAATCAAGATTTTTTGATGTCCGGGGAAGAAAATTCGTGATGCCGGGGTCAGGGATTTTTGTGCCCAGGAGGTAAATTTTTTTTTGACACAAATGTAAAAACCGAGGCCAGTATGAGATTCGGGGTTGAATTTAATCCTTAAAAATGGTTTTTTTCATAGATTTTAAAAACCAAGATTTTTTGGTGTCCGGGGAAGAAAATTCCTGATGCCGGAGTCAGGGATTTTTGTGCCCAGGGGGTGAAATTTTTTTTTTAACCCAAATGTAAAAATGGACACTAGAATTAGTTTCGGGGTTGAATTTCGTCCTTAAAAATTGTGTTTTTTATACTTTGACCCAAATGTAAAAATGGACACCAGAATTACATTCAGGGTTGAATTTCACGCTTAAAAATGGTGTTTTTTATAGTTTTTAAAAATCAAGAATTTTTTGTTGTCCGGGAAAGAAAATTACTGATGCCGGGGTCAGGGATTTTATTTGCCTAGGAGGTGAACATTTTTTTTTTGACTCAAATGTAAAAACGGACGCCAGAATTAGATTTGGGGTTTAATTTCATGCTTAAAAATGGTGTTTTCTCTAGATTTTAAAAATCAAGGTTTTTTGGTGTCCGGGGAAGAAAATTCCTGATGCCGGGGTGAGGGATTTTTGTGCCCAGGAGGTGAATATTTCGTTGTTGACACAAATGTAAAAACGGATGCCAGAATTACATTCGGGGTTTAATTTCACGCTTAAAAATGGTGTTTTTTATACTTTTTAAAAATCAAGCATTTTTTGGTGTCCGGGCTAGTAAATTTCTGATGCCGGGGTGAGGGATTTTTGTGCCCAGGAGGTAAATTTTTTTTTGACACAAATGTAAAAACCGAGGCCAGTATGAGATTCGGGGTTGAATTTAATCCTTAAAAATGGTTTTTTTCATAGATTTTAAAAACCAAGATTTTTTGGTGTCCGGGGAAGAAAATTCCTGATGCCGGAGTCAGGGATTTTTGTGCCCAGGGGGTGAAATTTTTTTTTTAACCCAAATGTAAAAATGGACACTAGAATTAGTTTCGGGGTTGAATTTCGTCCTTAAAAATTGTGTTTTTTATACTTTGACCCAAATGTAAAAATGGACACCAGAATTACATTCAGGGTTGAATTTCACGCTTAAAAATGGTGTTTTTTATAGTTTTTAAAAATCAAGAATTTTTTGTTGTCCGGGAAAGAAAATTACTGATGCCGGGGTCAGGGATTTTATTTGCCTAGGAGGTGAACATTTTTTTTTTGACTCAAATGTAAAAACGGACGCCAGAATTAGATTTGGGGTTTAATTTCATGCTTAAAAATGGTGTTTTCTCTAGATTTTAAAAATCAAGGTTTTTTGGTGTCCGGGGAAGAAAATTCCTGATGCCGGGGTGAGGGATTTTTGTGCCCAGGAGGTGAATATTTCGTTGTTGACACAAATGTAAAAACGGATGCCAGAATTACATTCGGGGTTTAATTTCACGCTTAAAAATGGTGTTTTTTATACTTTTTAAAAATCAAGCATTTTTTGGTGTCCGGGCTAGTAAATTTCTGATGCCGGGGTGAGGGATTTTTGTGCCCAGGAGGTGAAAAAGATTTTTTGACACAAATGTAAAAACCGAGTCCAGTATGAGATTCGGGGTTGAATTTCATCCTTAGAAATGGTGTTTTTTATACTTTTTAAAAATCAAGCATTTTTTGGTGTCCGGGCAAGTAAATTTCTGATTTCGGAGTCAGGGATTTTTGTGCCCAGGAGGTGATTTTTTTTTGACCCAAATGTAAAAATGGACACCAGAATTACATTCGGGGTTGAATTTCACGCTTAAAAATGGTGTTTTTTATAGTTTTTAAAAATCAAGAATTTTTTGTTTTCCGGGAAAGAAAATTACTGATGCCGGGGTCAGGGATTTTATTTGCCTAAGAAGTGAACATTTTTTTTTTACTCAAATGTAAAAACGGACGCCAGAATTAGATTTGGGGTTTAATTTCATGCTTAAAAATGGTGTTTTCTATAGATTTTAAAAATCAAGGTTTTTTGGTTTCCGGGGAAGAAAATTCGTGATGCCGGGGTCAGGGAGTTTTGTGCCCAGGAGGTAAATTTTTTTTTGACACAAATGTAAAAACCGAGGCCAGTATGAGATTCGTGGTTGAATTTCGTCCTTAGAAATGGTGTTTTTTATAGTTTTTAAAAATCAAGCATTTTTTGGTGTCCGGGGAAGCAAATTCGTGATGCCGTGGTCAGGGATTTTTGTGTCCAGGAGGTGAATTTTTTTTTGTTGACCCAAATGTAAAAACGGATGCCAGAATTACATTCGGGATTTAATTTCACACTTAAAAATGGAGTTTTTTATACTTTTTAAAAATCAAGCATTTTTTGGTGTCCAGGGAAGAAAATTCGTGATGCCGGAGTCAGGGATTTTTGTGCCCAGGAGGTGAATATTTTTTTTGACCCAAATGTAAAAACGGATGCCAGAATTAGATTTGGGGTTGAATTTCGTCCTTCAAAATGGTGTTTTTCATAGTTTTTAAAAATGAAGATTTTTTTGGTGTCCGTGGAAGAAAATTCCTGATGCCGGAGTCAGGGATTTTTGGGCCCAGGAGGTGAATGTTTTTTTTTACTCAAATCCAAAAACGGACATCAGAATGAGATTCGGGGTTGAATTTCATCCTTAAAAATGGTGTTTTCATAGCTTTTAAAAATCAAGATTTTTTTGGTGTACGGGGAAGAAAATTCCTGATGCCGGAGTCAGGGACTTTTGTGCCCAGGAGGTGAAATTATTTTCCACTCAAATGTAAAAACGGACGCCAGAATTAGATTTGGGGTTTAATTTCATGCTTAAAAATGGTGTTTTCTATAGATTTTAAAAATCAAGGTTTTTTGGTGTCCGTGGAAGAAAATTCCTGATGCCGGGGTGAGGGATTTTTGTGCCCAGGAGGTGAATTTTTCGTTGTTGACCCAAATGTAAAAACGGATGCCAGAATTACATTCGGGGGTTAATTTCACGCTTAAAAATTGTGTTTTTTATACTTTTTAAAAATCAAGCATTTTTTGGTGTCCGGGAAAGAAAATTACTGATGCCGGGGTCAGGGATTTTATTTGCCTAGGAGGTGAACATTATTTTTTTGACTCAAATGTAAAAACGGACGCCAGAATTAGATTTGGGGTTTAATTTTATGCTTAAAAATGGTGTTTTCTATATTTTTTAAAAATCAAGGTTTTTTGGTGTCCGGGGAAGAAAATTCCTGATGCCGGGGTGAGGGATTTTTGTGCCCAGGAGGTGAATATTTCGTTGTTGACCCAAATGTAAAAACGGATGCCAGAATTACATTCGGGGTTTAATTTCACGCTTAAAAATGGTGTTTTTTATACTTTTTAAAAATCAAGCATTTTTTGTTGTCCGGGCTAGTAAATTTCTGATGCCGGGGTCAGGGATTTTTGTGCCCAGGAGGTGAAAAAGATTTTTTGACACAAATGTAAAAACCGAGTCCAGTATGAGATTCGGGGTTGAATTTCATCCTTAGAAATGGTGTTTTTTATACTTTTTAAAAATCAAGCATTTTTTGGTGTCCGGGCAAGTAAATTTCTGATTTCGGAGTCAGGGATTTTTGTGCCCAGGAGGTGACATTTTTTTTGACCCAAATGTAAAAACGGACGCCAGAATTACATTCGGGGTTGAATTTCACGCTTAAAAATGGTGTTTTTTATAGTTTTTAAAAATCAAGCATTTTTTCGTGTCCGGGGAAGTAAATTCCTGTTGCCGGGTTCAGGGATTTTTGTGCCCAGCGGGTGAAAATTTTTTTTTGACCCAAATGTAAAAACGGACGCCAGAATTAGATTCAGGGTTGAATTTCATCCTTGAAAATGGTGTTTTTCATAGATTTTAAAAATCAAGATTTTTTGGTGTCCGGGGAAGAGAATTCCTGATGCCGGAGTCAGGGATTTTTGTGCCCGGGAGGTGAGATTTTTTTTTGACCTAAATGTAAAAATGGACGCCAGAATTAGATTCGGGGTTGAATTTCACCCTTGAAAATGGTGTTTTTCATAGATTTTAAAAATCAAGATTTTTTTGGTGTCAGGGGATGAAAATTCGTGATGCCAGGGTCAGGGATTTTTGTGCCCAGGAGGTGAAAAAGATTTTTTGACACAAATGTAAAAACCGAGTCCAGTATGAGATTCGGGGTTGAATTTCATCCTTAGAAATGGAGTTTTTTATAGATTTTAAAAATCAAGATTTTTTTGTGTCCAGGGAAGAAAATTCGTGATGCCGGGGTCAGGGATTTTTGTGCCCAGGAGGTAAATTTTTTTTTTGACACAAATGTAAAAACCGAGGCCAGTATGAGATTCGGGGTTGAATTTAATCCTTAAAAATGGTTTTTTTCATACATTTTAAAAACCAAGATTTTTTGGTGTCCGGGGAAGAAAATTCCTGATGCCGGAGTCAGGGATTTTTGTGCCCAGGGGGTGAAATTTTTTTTTTAACCCAAATGTAAAAATGGACACTAGAATTAGTTTCGGGGTTGAATTTCGTCCTTAAAAATTGTGTTTTTTATGCTTTGACCCAAATGTAAAAATGGACACCAGAATTACATTCAGGGTTGAATTTCATGCTTAAAAATGGTGTTTTTTATAGTTTTTAAAAATCAAGAATTTTTTGTTGTCCGGGCTAGTAAATTTCTGATGCCGGGGTCAGGGATTTTTGTGCCCAGGAGGTGAAAAAGATTTTTTGACACAAATGTAAAAACCGAGTCCAGTATGAGATTCGGGGTTGAATTTCATCCTTAGAAATGGTGTTTTTTATACTTTTTAAAAATCAAGCATTTTTTGGTGTCCGGGCAAGTAAATTTCTGATTTCGGAGTCAGGGATTTTTGTGCCCAGGAGGTGACATTTTTTTTGACCCAAATGTAAAAACGGACGCCAGAATTACATTCGGGGTTGAATTTCACGCTTAAAAATGGTGTTTTTTATAGTTTTTAAAAATCAAGCATTTTTTGGTGTCCGGGGAAGAAAATTCCTGTTGCCGGGTTCAGGGATTTTTGTGCCCAGCGGGTGAAAATTTTTTTTTGACCCAAATGTAAAAACGGACGCCAGAATTAGATTCAGGGTTGAATTTCATCCTTGAAAATGGTGTTTTTCATAGATTTTAAAAATCAAGATTTTTTGGTGTCCGGGGAAGAGAATTCCTGATGCCGGAGTCAGGGATTTTTGTGCCCGGGAGGTGAGATTTTTTTTTGACCTAAATGTAAAAATGGACGCCAGAATTAGATTCGGGGTTGAATTTCACCCTTGAAAATGGTGTTTTTCATAGATTTTAAAAATCAAGATTTTTTTGGTGTCAGGGGAAGAAAATTCGTGATGCCAGGGTCAGGGATTTTTGTGCCCAGGAGTTGAATTTTTTTTTGTTGACCCAAATGTAAAAACGGATGCCAGAATTACATTCGGGGTTTAATTTCACGCTTAAAAATGGTGTTTTTTATACTTTTTAAAAATCAAGCATTTTTTGGTGTCCGGGCAAGTAAATTTGTGATGCCGGGGTCAGGGATTTTTGTGCCCAGGAGGTGAAAAAGATTTTTTGACACAAATGTAAAAACCGAGTCCAGTATGAGATTCGGGGTTGAATTTCATCCTTAGAAATGGAGTTTTTTATAGATTTTAAAAATCAAGATTTTTTTGTGTCCAGGGAAGAAAATTTGTGATGCCGGGGTCAGGGATTTTTGTGCCCAGGAGGTAAATTTTTTTTGACCCAAATGTAAAAACAGACACCAGAATTAGATTCGAGTTTTAATTTCATCCTTAAAAATGGTTTTTTTCATAGATTTTAAAAATCAAGATTTTTTGATGTCCGGGGAAGAAAATTCGTGATGCCGGGGTCAGGGATTTTTGTGCCCAGGAGGTGAAATATTTTTTTTTGACCCAAATGTAAAAACGGACTCCAGAATTAGATTTGGGGTTGAATTTCATCCTTGAAAATGGTATTTTTTTATAGATTTTAAAAATCAAGGTTTTTTGGTGTCCGGGGAAGAAAATTCCTGTTGTAGGGTTCAGGGATTTTTGTGCCCAGCGGGTGAAAAATTTTTTTTGACCCAAATGTAAAAACGGACACCAGAATTAGATACAGGGTTGAATTTCATCCTTGAAAATGGTGTTTTTCATAGATTTTAAAAATCAAGATTTTTTGGTGTCCGGGGAAGAAAATTCCTGATGCTTGAGTCAGGGATTTTTGTGCCCAGGAGGTGAGATTTTTTTTTGACCCAAATGTAAAAACGGACGCCAGAATTAGATTCGGGGTTGAATTTCTTCCTTAAAAATGGTGTTTTTCATAGCTTTTAAAAATCAAGAAATTTTTGGTGTCCGGGGAAGAAAATTCGAGATGCTGGGGTCAGGGATTTTTGTACCCCGAGGTGAAATTTTTTTTCACCTAAATCTAAAAACGGACATCAGAATGCGATTCGGGGTTGGATTTAATTCTTAAAAATGGTGTTTTTCATAGCTTTTAAAAATCAAGAATTGTTTGGTGTCCGGGAAGAAAATTCCTGATGAGGCAGCAAAACCAACTGAATGGTAATAGGGAACATGTTTCACTTAGTGATGTGTTTCACTTAGTGATGGTCAGACCATGTCAATGGTAACAGCCAGTGCATGTTTAGCTCACTCAGATGTGGGAAGACCAACTCAATGGTAACAGACAACACGTGTTTCACTTAGTGACGTGTTTCACTTAGTGATGGTCAGACCACGTCAACGGTTACTGTCAGTGCACATGTAGGTCACTTAGAGATAGCAAGATCAACTCAATGGTAAAGGACAACACATTTGTTTCACTTAGTGACGTATTTCACTTAGTGACGGTCAGACCAAGTCAATGGTAACAGCCAGTGCACGTGTAGGTCACTTAGAGACGGCAAGATCAACTCAATGGTAACAGACAACACATGTGTTTCATTTAGTGACGTGTTTCACTTAGTGATGGTCAGACCAAGTCAATGGTACAAGCTAGTGCACGTGTAGGTCACTTAGAGACGGCAACATCAACTCAATGGTAACAGACAACACATGTGTTTCACTTAGTGACGGTCAGACCAAGTCAATAGTAACAGCCAGTGCACGTGTAGGTCACTTAGAGATGGCAAGACCAACTCAATGGTAACAGACAACACATGTGTTTCACTTAGTGATGTGTTTCACTTAGTGGCGGACAGGCCATGTCAATGGTAACAGCCATTGCACGTGTAGGTCACTTAGAGGCGGCAAGATCAACTCAATGGTAACAGACAACACATGTGTTTCACTTAGTGACGTGTTTCACTTAGTGACGGTCAGACCAAGTCAATGGTAACAGCCAGTGCACGTGTAGGTCACTTAGAGACGGCAAGATCAACTCAATGGTAACAGACAACACATGTGTTTCACTTAGTGACGTGTTTCACTTAGTGAGGGTCAGACCAAGTCAATGGTAACAGCCAGTGCACCTGTAGGTCACATAGAGGCGACAAGATCAACTCAATGGTAACAGACAACACATGTGTTTCACTTAGTGATGTGTTTCACTTAGTGACGGTCAGACCAAGTCAATGGTAACAGCTAGTGCACGTGTAGGTCACTTAGAGACCACAAGATCAACTCAATGGTAACAGACAACACATGTGTTTCACTTAGTGACATGTTTCACTTAGCGACGGTCAGACCAAGTCAATGGTACAAGCCAGTGCACGTGTAGGTCACTTAGAGACGGCAAGATCAACTCAATGGTAACAGACAACACATGTGTTTTACTTAGTGATGTGTTTCACTTAGTGACGGTCAGACCAAGTCAATGCTAACAGCCAGTGCACGTGTAGGTCACTTGGAGACGGCAAGACCAACTCAATGGTTACAGACAACACATGTGTTTCACTTAGTGACGTGTTTCACTTAGTGGCGGGCAGGCCAAGTCAATGGTAACAGCCAGTGCACGTGTAGGTCACTTAGAGACGGCAAGATCAACTCAATGGTAACAGACAAAACATGGTTTTCACTTAGTGACGTGTTTCACTTAGTGACGGTCAGACCAAGTCAATGGTAACAGCCAGTGCACGTGTAGGTCACTTAGAGACGGCAAGACCAACTCAATGGTAACAGACAACACATTTGTTTCACTTAGTGACATGTTTCACTTAGTGACGGTCAGACCAAGTCAATGGTAACAGCTAGTGTACGTGTAGGTCACTTAGAGACGGCAAGATCAACTCAATGGTAACAGACAACACATGTGTTTCACTTAGTGACGTGTTTCACTTAGTGACGGTCAGACCAAGTCAATGGTAACAGCCAGTGCACGTGTAGGTCACTTAGAGACGGCAAGATCAACTCAATGGTAACAGACAACACATGTGCTTCACTTAGTGATGTGTTTCACTTAGTGACGGTCATACCAAGTCAATGGTAACAGCCAGTGCACGTGTAGGTCACTTGGAGGCGGCAAGAACTACTCAATGGTAACAGACAACACATGTGTTTCACTTAGTGATGTGTTTCACTTAGCGACGGTCATACCAAGTCAATGGTAACAGCCAGTGCACGTGTAGGTCACTTGGAGGCGGCAAGAACAACTCAATGGTAACAGACAACACATGTGTTTCACTTAGTGACGTGTTTCACTTAGTGGCGGACAGGGCAAGTCAATGGTAACAGCCAGTACACGTGTAGGTCACTTGGAGGCGGCAAGAACTACTCAATGGTAACAGACAACACATGTGTTTCACTTAGTGACGTGTTTCAGTTAGCGGCGGACAGGGCAAGTCAATGGTAACAGCCAGTGCACGTGTAGGTCACTTGGAGGTGGCCAGAAGAACTCAATGGTAACAGACAACACATGTGTTTCACTTAGTGACGTGTTTCACTTAGTGACGGTCATACCTAGTCAATGGTAACAGCCAGTGCACGTGTAGGTCACTTGGAGGCGGCAAGAACAACTCAATGGTAACAGACAACACATGTGTTTCACTTAGTGACGTGTTTCACTTAGTGGCGGACAGGGCAAGTCAATGGTAACAGCCAGTGCACGTGTAGGTCACTTGGAGGCGGCAAGAACAACTCAATGGTAACAGACAACACATGTGTTTCACTTAGTGACGTGTTTCACTTAGTGGCGGACAGGGCAAGTCAATGGTAACAGCCAGTGCACGTGTAGGTCACTTGGAGGCGGCAAGAACAACTCAATCGTAACAGACAACACATGTGTTTCACTTAGTGACGTGTTTCACTTAGTGACGGTCATACCTAGTCAATGGTAACAGCCAGTGCACGTGTTGGTCACTTGGAGGCGGCAAGAACTACTCAATGGTAACAGACAACACATGTGTTTCACTTAGTGACGTGTTTCACTTAGTGACGGTCATACCAAGTCAATGGTAACAGCCAGTGCACGTGTAGGTCACTTGGAGGCGGCAAGAACTACTCAATGGTAACAGACAACACATGTGTTTCACTTAGTGACGTGTTTCACTTAGTGACGGTCATACCAAGTCAATGGTAACAGCCAGTGCACGTGTAGGTCACTTGGAGGCTGCAAGAACTACTCAATGGTAACAGACAACACATGTGTTTCACTTAGTGACGTGTTTCACTTAGCGACGGTCATACCTAGTCAATGGTAACAGCCAGTGCACGTGTAGGTCACTTGGAGGCGGCAAGAACTACTCAATGGTAACAGACAACACATGTGTTTCACTTAGTGACGTGTTTCACTTAGTGACGGTCATACCAAGTCAATGGTAACAGCCAGTGCACGTGTAGGTCACTTGGAGGCGGCAAGAACTACTCAATGGTAACAGACAACACATGTGTTTCACTTAGTGACGTGTTTCACTTAGTGGCGGACAGGGCAAGTCAATGGTAACAGCCAGTACACGTGTAGGTCACTTAGAGGCGGCAAAATCAACTTAATGGTAATAGAGAACACATGTGTTTCACTTAGTGACGTGTTTCACTTAGTGGCGGACAGGCCAAGTCAATGGTAACAGCCAGTGCACGTGTAGGTCACTTAGAGGCGGCAAGATCAACTCAATGGTAACAGACAACACATGTGTTTCACTTAGTGACGTGTTTCACTTAATGGTGGACAGGCCAAGTCAATGGTAACAGCCAGTGCACGTGTAGGTCACTTAGAGGTGGCAAGATCAACTTAATGGTAATAGAGAACAGATGTGTTTCACTTAGTGACGTGTTTCACTTAGTGGCGGAGAGGGCAAGTCAATGGTTACAGCCAATGCACGTGTAGGTCACTTAGAGGTGGCAAGACCAACTCAATGGTAACAGACAACACATGTGTTTCACTTAGTGACGTGTTTCACTTAGTGGCGGAGAGGGCAAGTCAATGGTAACAGCCAATGGACGTGTAGGTCACTTAGAGATGGCAAGACCAACTCAATGGTAACAGACAACACATGTGTTTCACTTAGTGACGTGTTTCACTTAGTGGCGGAGAGGGCAAGTCAATGGTAACAGCCAATGCACGTGTAGGTCACTTAGAGATGGCAAGACCAACTCAATGGTAACAGACAACACATGTGTTTCACTTAGTGACGTGTTTCACTTAGTGGCGGAGAGGGCAAGTCAATGGTAACAGCCAATGCACGTGTAGGTCACTTAGAGATGGCAAGACCAACTCAATGGTAACAGACAACACATATGTTTCACTTAGTGACGTGTTTCACTTAGTGGCGGAGAGGGCAAGTCAATGGTAACAGCCAATGGACGTGTAGGTCACTTAGAGATGGCAAGACCAACTCAATGGTAACAGACAACACATGTGTTTCACTTAGTGACGTGTTTCACTTAGTGGCGGAGAGGGCAAGTCAATGGTAACAGCCAATGCACGTGTAGGTCACTTAGAGGTGGCAAGACCAACTCAATGGTCATTGCTTCAGATGTACCAGAATCAAAAGCAGGTCAGTGGAGGCAACAGGAGACTTGAGTCTTTGCAGAGTCTGGCTGGCAATTTTGCTAATTTCTCCCAGTCGCAGGTGCATTCACTGATCTAGTGGGTGTGGCCCAGGTAGAAGGGTGGGGCCAGTCCTATAAAAGCCTGCTGGCTGAGCTGAGCGTTTCAGTCTTTTGGAACCAGCCTTGGGGGAAAGAAGTACTGCTGGATGGTGACCTGTCCTGCAGGCTGTTACAAAGGATAAGTAGTCAATGGGGAATTTGGGGTGTCTTTCTTTCTTTCCCAGTTTCACTGAGGTTCAGGCTTTTTCCTTTTAATGTGATGGGGATGGAAATTGAATGTGTTTGGGAGCCAACTAAAAGCTGTAACAGGCAGTGGGAAATAACTGTATTTCTTACTGCCTGTTGCAGCTTTTAGTTGGCTCCCAAACATACTCAATTTCCACTCTAAATATTGCAGTTTGGGTGGGAAATAGCAGGATATGGACCTTTTGAAATGTCTTCGCACAGCCCAGGTCCAGACTTTTGCAGTCTACTGCAAAGGGCCCTTTAGCTTGCCTGCCAGGTGGTGCTCGTGGGCCCCACTTTCCAGGTATTTAGAGACAAGGTAGGAACGCATCTCTTTTGCCGAGCTTTTGATTTCTGAACAAATCTCTTGTGTAATTTTAAGAGCAATTTTAATTGCATTATTTATAGATTACCTGTTAGTATTTTTTGAGGCACTTAGATGGTAGAAGAAACAAAAGCTGGATAGACATAAAGCAACTTAGAAACGTACAAATGTAAAACTAGAAATAGCTCTAAACATAGGTTATACCTTAAACCTTAGTCTACTAAGCAATAGGAATAAACATAACCTAAACTTTTAAAATTGCTAAGGTTAATTGCTGCCCACAGTTATAACATAAAAAAAAACACAGAAATGTAACCATCACTGTGCCTGCAGCACCAGTACTTTTGTTTTTTTAAATCATCAAGGTGCCTACCATGATAAAAAAAATACCAATTGAAAATTGGAGCAATGTTATGCCATTGAAATTAGTTCAAATTAAGCTTTGGGAATAAGTTTCAGATCGAAGCTCGGTCAAAGAGATGTACAATTATCCTATTCTCAAATCCTCTGAGGGGATTTCAGTTGACACTCTTTTTTCTGAGCATAGATAGGGTCAACTTCAGTAGCTGTTTTGTATTAAGCAATTTAGCAATTTCCATTTAGCACTCTTTGGGGACAAGAAGCAGTCTGTAACCACCTGTTTCTCCCTCTTTCTAGAATTAGCCTGCTCGATGGATGGACGTAGAGCCCTTCTGCAAAGACCGTTCATCAGCCTGCCTTTTGGAGAAGAGAGATACCAAGAAGACCACGTTTGCCTTTGTGTGGCGGGACAGTGAGAGCTTGGAGTTTACAGGTAAGGAGCGGGTGATTTGAGTCACATTTCTTAATGGGCACTGTTTTTTACTTAAGCTTTTTTTGTCCTTTTTTGCAGAGTAAACATATTCAGCTGGAGTCATCCTGCTCAGAAGACATTGCACCTGCATGTTTCCAGATGAAGGAAGGGGGGCCCCCCCTACGTCATCGCAGATGGAGTTACTTGTACGCTGCTGCAGCTGCTGCTACGAAGGAACCCCGGGAAAGAGCTTTGACACATGCCCAGAATGATGGAGATGGAGGAGAACAGAGCAGAGAATGGGTGGGGTGATGGGTGGGGAGCCTTTTTTTGAATGGAAAGCTGGCACAGCTACCCTTAAGTGTAATGTTTTTTTTTCTTTCATTCCCTTCCATGACTTTGGTGCCGCCATTGCTTTAACTTGCCACCAGTGTACCCGCCGTATCTTTTTCTGATCTTCAGAGAGCCTGCGTGCCTCGCTTCTGGCACTACAACTCTCTGATGCTTTCATTCCCTTCCTTGACTTTGGTGCCGCCATTGCTTTAACTCGCTGCCAGCGTACCCGCCGTATCTTATCTCTTTCTGATCTTCAGAGAGCCTGCGTGCCTCGCTTCTGGCACTACAACTCTCTGATGCTTTCATTCCCTTCCTTGACTTTGGTGCCGCCATTGCTTTAACTCGCTGCCAGCGTACCCGCCGTATCTTATCTTTTTCTGATCTTCAGAGAGCCTGCGTGCCTCGCTTCTGGTACTACAACTCTCTGATGCTTTCATTCCCTTCCTTGACTTTGGTGCCACCATTGCTTTAACTGGCCGCCAGTGTACCCGCCGTATCTTATCTTTTTCTGATCTTCAGAGAGCCTGCGTGCCTCGCTTCTGGCACTACAACTCTCTGATGCTTTCATTCCCTTCCTTGACTTTGGTGCCGCCATTGCTTTCACTTCCTGCCAGCTTACCTGCTGTATCTCATTTTTTTTTCTGATGTTCTCATTGCCTGTGTGGTTCCATTCTTGCACTGCCACCACTTGGCATTGACTCTCTCATCTTGGCACTCTTTATCTCTTAAGTGTAGTCTGCCTTTTTTCCCCCCCTTCCTTTGGTGCCACCATTGTTTTCCTTTGCTGCCAGAGTACCCGCCGTATCTTCTCTAACTGATGTTCATTGCCTACATGCCTCAATTCAAGCACAGCCACCACTGATCAGAGTTGTCAGTGCCCAGTGGTGGCAGGGCCACAATGGAGGCACGCAGGCAATAACAACAAGAAAGCTAGAGAAGATACGGCAGGTAAGCTGGCAGAAAGGGAAAGCAGTGATGGTACCAAAATCAAAGAAGGGAACAAAAGCATCCAGTGGATTATACACTAAAAAGACAAAGAGTGGCAAGTTCAGAGAGTCAATGCCCACTGGTGGCAGTGCTGTGATTGAGGAATATTAGGCAATTTGAACATGAGAGCTGGAAAAGATAGGGCAGGTACGCTGGTGGCAAGGGAAAGCAATGGCGGCACCAAACTCAAGGAAGGGAACAAAAGGCAGACTACACTTAAGAGACAAAGAGTGGCAAGATCAGAGAGTGGTGACAGTGTGACTGCTTTTTCTTGCCACCAGCTTACCTGCCGTATCTTCCCTTGTTGTGATATTCCCAGGGCCTGCGTACCCCTGATCCTGCCAATCTTTGCCCCTCAAGTGTAGCCTGCATTATGTTTGCTTTGCATGGAGGAGTGCATCTGCTTCCCCGCAGGCCCGGCCCATTCCAAGGGGGGCTAGACTCACGCATACACTCAGCTTCTAACAAAAACCAAAGGCAAGGCAAGGCAAGGCAAGGCAAGGCAAGGCAAGGCAAGGCAAGGCAAGGCAAGGCAAGGCAAGGCAAGGCAAGGCAAGGCAAGGCAAGGCAAGGCAAGGCAAGGCAAGGCAAGGCAAGGCAAGGCAAGGCAAGGCAAGGCAAGGCAAGGCAAGGCAAGGCAAGGCAAGGCAAGGCAAGGCAAGGCAAGGCAAGGCAAGGCAAGGCAAGGCAAGGCAAGGCAAGGCAAGGCAAGGCAAGGCAAGGCAAGGCAAGGCAAGGCAAGGCAAGGCAAGGCAAGGCAAGGCAAGGCAAGGCAAGGCAAGGCAAGGCAAGGCAAGGCAAGGCAAGGCAAGGCAAGGCAAGGCAAGGCAAGGCAAGGCAAGGCAAGGCAAGGCAAGGCAAGGCAAGGCAAGGCAAGGCAAGGCAAGGCAAGGCAAGGCAAGGCAAGGCAAGGCAAGGCAAGGCAAGGCAAGGCAAGGCAAGGCAAGGCAAGGCAAGGCAAGGCAAGGCAAGGCAAGGCAAGGCAAGGCAAGGCAAGGCAAGGCAAGGCAAGGCAAGGCAAGGCAAGGCAAGGCAAGGCAAGGCAAGGCAAGGCAAGGCAAGGCAAGGCAAGGCAAGGCAAGGCAAGGCAAGGCAAGGCAAGGCAAGGCAAGGCAAGGCAAGGCAAGGCAAGGCAAGGCAAGGCAAGGCAAGGCAAGGCAAGGCAAGGCAAGGCAAGGCAAGGCAAGGCAAGGCAAGGCAAGGCAAGGCAAGGCAAGGCAAGGCAAGGCAAGGCAAGGCAAGGCAAGGCAAGGCAAGGCAAGGCAAGGCAAGGCAAGGCAAGGCAAGGCAAGGCAAGGCAAGGCAAGGCAAGGCAAGGCAAGGCAAGGCAAGGCAAGGCAAGGCAAGGCAAGGCAAGGCAAGGCAAGGCAAGGCAAGGCAAGGCAAGGCAAGGCAAGGCAAGGCAAGGCAAGGCAAGGCAAGGCAAGGCAAGGCAAGGCAAGGCAAGGCAAGGCAAGGCAAGGCAAGGCAAGGCAAGGCAAGGCAAGGCAAGGCAAGGCAAGGCAAGGCAAGGCAAGGCAAGGCAAGGCAAGGCAAGGCAAGGCAAGGCAAGGCAAGGCAAGGCAAGGCAAGGCAAGGCAAGGCAAGGCAAGGCAAGGCAAGGCAAGGCAAGGCAAGGCAAGGCAAGGCAAGGCAAGGCAAGGCAAGGCAAGGCAAGGCAAGGCAAGGCAAGGCAAGGCAAGGCAAGGCAAGGCAAGGCAAGGCAAGGCAAGGCAAGGCAAGGCAAGGCAAGGCAAGGCAAGGCAAGGCAAGGCAAGGCAAGGCAAGGCAAGGCAAGGCAAGGCAAGGCAAGGCAAGGCAAGGCAAGGCAAGGCAAGGCAAGGCAAAATTTCAAATTTCTTTAATTTAATTTAAAATCCCTCAGTTCAGGCCAGACAATTCAAACAACCAGGTTTTTAAGTCCCGGCGATTCTTGTGCCCAGGAGGTGAATTTTTTTTCCACCCAAATGTATAAATAGACACCAGAATGAGATTCGGGGTTGAATTTCGTCCTTCAAAATGATGTTTTTCATAGATTTTAAATTCAAGATTTTTTTGGTGTGCGGGGAAGAAAATTCCTGATGCCGGAGTCAGGGATTTTTGTGCCCAGGAGGTGAATGTTTTTTTTTACGAAAATCTAAAAACGGACACCAGAATGAGATTCGGGGTTGAATTTTATCCTTAAAAATGGTGTTTTCATAGCTTTTAAAAAACAGACACCAGAATTAAATTCGAGTTTTAATTTCATCCTTAAAAATGGTTTTTTTCATAGATTTTAAAAATCAAGATTTTTTGGTGTCCGGGGAAGAAAATTCGTGATGCCGGGGTCAGGGATTTTTGTGCCCAGGAGGTAAATTTTTTTTTGACACAAATGTAAAAACGGACGCCAGAATTAGATTTGGGGTTTAATATCATGCTTAAAAATGGTGTTTTTTATAGCTTTTAAAAATCAAGATTTATTTCGTGTCCGGGGAGGAAAATTCTTGATGCTGGGGTCAGGGATTTTTGTGCCCAGGAGGTGAAATTTTTTTTTTGACCCAAATGTAAGAATGGACGCCAGAATTAGATTCGGGGTTGAATATCATCCTTAAAAATGATGTTTTTTATTATTTTTAAAAATCAAGCATTTTTTTGTGTCCGGGGAAGTAAATTCCTGTTGCCGGGTTCAGGGATTTTTGTGCCCAGGAGGTGAATTTTTCGTTGTTGACCCAAATGTAAAAACGGATGCCAGAATTACATTCGGGGTTGAATTTCACGCTTAAAAATGGTGTTTTTTATACTTTTTAAAAATCAAGCATTTTTTGGTGTCCGGGTTCAGGGATTTTTGTGCCCAGCGGGTGAAAATTTTTTTTTGACCCAAATGTAAAAACGGACGCCAGAATTAGATTCAGGGTTGAATTTCATCCTTGAAAATGGTGTTTTTCATAGATTTTAAAAATCAATTTTTTTTGGTGTCCGGGGAAGAGAATTCCTGATGCCGGAGTCTGGGATTTCTGTGCGCGGGAGGTGAGATTTTTTTTTGACCCAAATGTAAAAATGGACGCCAGAATTAAATTCGGGGTTTAATTTCACCCTTGAAAATGGTGTTTTTCATAGCTTTTAAATATTAAGAATTTTTTGGTGTCCGGGGAAGAAAATTCCTAATGCCGAAGGCAAGGCAAGGCAAGGCAAAGCAAGGCAAGGCAAAGCATGGCAGGGCAAGGCAAATTTCAAATTTCAAATTTCAAATTTCAAGTTTCAAATTTCAAATTTCAAATTTCAAATTTCAAATTTCAAATTTCAAATTTCAAATTTCAAATTATTTCAAATTTCCAATTTCCAATTTCAAATTTCAAATTTCTTTAATTTAATTTAATTTAATTTAAAATCTCTCAGTCCAGGCCAGACAATTCAAACAACCAGGTTTTTAAGTCCCGGCGATTTTTGTGCCCAGGAGGTGAATTTTTTTTCAACCCAAATGTATAAATAGACACCAGAATGAGATTCGGGGTTGAATTTCATCCTTCAAAATGGTGTTTTTCATAGATTTTAAATTCAAGATTTTTTTGGTGTGCGGGGAAGAAAATTCCTGATGCCGGAGTCAGGGATTTTTGTGCCCAGGAGGTGATTTTTTTTGACTCAAATGTAAAAACGGACGCCAGAATTAGATTTGGGGTTTAATTTCATGCTTAAAAATGGTGTTTTCTATAGATTTTAAAAATCAAGGTTTTTTGGTGTCCGGGGAAGAAAATTCCTGATGCCGGAGTCTGGGATTTTTGTGCCCGGGAGGTGAGATTTTTTTTTGACCCAAATGTAAAAATGGACGCCAGAATTAAATTCGGGGTTTAATTTCACCCTTGAAAATGGTGTTTTTCATAGCTTTTAAATATTAAGAATTTTTTGGTGTCCGGGGAAGAAAATTCCTAATGCCGAAGGCAAGGCAAGGCAAGGCAAGGCAAGGCAAGGCAAGGCAAGGCAAGGCAAGGCAAGGCAAGGCAAGGCAAGGCAAGGCAAGGCAAGGCAAGGCAAGGCAAGGCAAGGCAAGGCAAGGCAAGGCAAGGCAAGGCAAGGCAAGGCAAGGCAAGGCAAGGCAAGGCAAGGCAAGGCAAGGCAAGGCAAGGCAAGGCAAGGCAAGGCAAGGCAAGATTAAATTTCAAATTTCTTTAATTTAATTTAAAATCCCTCAGTTCAGGCCAGACAATTCAAACAACCAGGTTTTTAAGTCCCGGCGATTCTTGTGCCCAGGAGGTGAATTTTTTTTCCACCCAAATGTATAAATAGACACCAGAATGAGATTCGGGGTTGAATTTCGTCCTTCAAAATGATGTTTTTCATAGATTTTAAATTCAAGATTTTTTTGGTGTGCGGGGAAGAAAATTCCTGATGCCGGAGTCAGGGATTTTTGTGCCCAGGAGGTGAATGTTTTTTTTTACGAAAATCTAAAAACGGACACCAGAATGAGATTCGGGGTTGAATTTTATCCTTAAAAATGGTGTTTTCATAGCTTTTAAAAAACAGACACCAGAATTAAATTCGAGTTTTAATTTCATCCTTAAAAATGGTTTTTTTCATAGATTTTAAAAATCAAGATTTTTTGGTGTCCGGGGAAGAAAATTCGTGATGCCGGGGTCAGGGATTTTTGTGCCCAGGAGGTAAATTTTTTTTTGACACAAATGTAAAAACGGACGCCAGAATTAGATTTGGGGTTTAATATCATGCTTAAAAATGGTGTTTTTTATAGCTTTTAAAAATCAAGATTTATTTCGTGTCCGGGGAGGAAAATTCTTGATGCTGGGGTCAGGGATTTTTGTGCCCAGGAGGTGAAATTTTTTTTTTGACCCAAATGTAAGAATGGACGCCAGAATTAGATTCGGGGTTGAATATCATCCTTAAAAATGATGTTTTTTATTATTTTTAAAAATCAAGCATTTTTTTGTGTCCGGGGAAGTAAATTCCTGTTGCCGGGTTCAGGGATTTTTGTGCCCAGGAGGTGAATTTTTCGTTGTTGACCCAAATGTAAAAACGGATGCCAGAATTACATTCGGGGTTGAATTTCACGCTTAAAAATGGTGTTTTTTATACTTTTTAAAAATCAAGCATTTTTTGGTGTCCGGGTTCAGGGATTTTTGTGCCCAGCGGGTGAAAATTTTTTTTTGACCCAAATGTAAAAACGGACGCCAGAATTAGATTCAGGGTTGAATTTCATCCTTGAAAATGGTGTTTTTCATAGATTTTAAAAATCAATTTTTTTTGGTGTCCGGGGAAGAGAATTCCTGATGCCGGAGTCTGGGATTTCTGTGCGCGGGAGGTGAGATTTTTTTTTGACCCAAATGTAAAAATGGACGCCAGAATTAAATTCGGGGTTTAATTTCACCCTTGAAAATGGTGTTTTTCATAGCTTTTAAATATTAAGAATTTTTTGGTGTCCGGGGAAGAAAATTCCTAATGCCGAAGGCAAGGCAAGGCAAGGCAAAGCAAGGCAAGGCAAAGCATGGCAGGGCAAGGCAAATTTCAAATTTCAAATTTCAAATTTCAAGTTTCAAATTTCAAATTTCAAATTTCAAATTTCAAATTTCAAATTTCAAATTTCAAATTTCAAATTATTTCAAATTTCCAATTTCCAATTTCAAATTTCAAATTTCTTTAATTTAATTTAATTTAATTTAAAATCTCTCAGTCCAGGCCAGACAATTCAAACAACCAGGTTTTTAAGTCCCGGCGATTTTTGTGCCCAGGAGGTGAATTTTTTTTCAACCCAAATGTATAAATAGACACCAGAATGAGATTCGGGGTTGAATTTCATCCTTCAAAATGGTGTTTTTCATAGATTTTAAATTCAAGATTTTTTTGGTGTGCGGGGAAGAAAATTCCTGATGCCGGAGTCAGGGATTTTTGTGCCCAGGAGGTGATTTTTTTTGACTCAAATGTAAAAACGGACGCCAGAATTAGATTTGGGGTTTAATTTCATGCTTAAAAATGGTGTTTTCTATAGATTTTAAAAATCAAGGTTTTTTGGTGTCCGGGGAAGAAAATTCCTGATGCCGGAGTCTGGGATTTTTGTGCCCGGGAGGTGAGATTTTTTTTTGACCCAAATGTAAAAATGGACGCCAGAATTAAATTCGGGGTTTAATTTCACCCTTGAAAATGGTGTTTTTCATAGCTTTTAAATATTAAGAATTTTTTGGTGTCCGGGGAAGAAAATTCCTAATGCCGAAGGCAAGGCAAGGCAAGGCAAGGCAAGGCAAGGCAAGGCAAGGCAAGGCAAGGCAAGGCAAGGCAAGGCAAGGCAAGGCAAGGCAAGGCAAGGCAAGGCAAGGCAAGGCAAGGCAAGGCAAGGCAAGGCAAGGCAAGGCAAGGCAAGGCAAGGCAAGGCAAGGCAAGGCAAGGCAAGGCAAGGCAAGGCAAGGCAAGGCAAGGCAAGGCAAGGCAAGGCAAGGCAAGGCAAGGCAAGGCAAGGCAAGGCAAGGCAAGGCAAGGCAAGGCAAAATTAAATTTCAAATTTCTTTAATTTAATTTAAAATCCCTCAGTTCAGGCCAGACAATTCAAACAACCAGGTTTTTAAGTCCCGGCGATTCTTGTGCCCAGGAGGTGAATTTTTTTTCCACCCAAATGTATAAATAGACACCAGAATGAGATTCGGGGTTGAATTTCGTCCTTCAAAATGATGTTTTTCATAGATTTTAAATTCAAGATTTTTTTGGTGTGCGGGGAAGAAAATTCCTGATGCCGGAGTCAGGGATTTTTGTGCCCAGGAGGTGAATGTTTTTTTTTACGAAAATCTAAAAACGGACACCAGAATGAGATTCGGGGTTGAATTTTATCCTTAAAAATGGTGTTTTCATAGCTTTTAAAAAACAGACACCAGAATTAAATTCGAGTTTTAATTTCATCCTTAAAAATGGTTTTTTTCATAGATTTTAAAAATCAAGATTTTTTGGTGTCCGGGGAAGAAAATTCGTGATGCCGGGGTCAGGGATTTTTGTGCCCAGGAGGTAAATTTTTTTTTGACACAAATGTAAAAACGGACGCCAGAATTAGATTTGGGGTTTAATTTCATGCTTAAAAATGGTGTTTTTTATAGCTTTTAAAAATCAAGATTTATTTCGTGTCCGGGGAGGAAAATTCTTGATGCTGGGGTCAGGGATTTTTGTGCCCAGGAGGTGAAATTTTTTTTTTGACCCAAATGTAAGAATGGACGCCAGAATTAGATTCGGGGTTGAATATCATCCTTAAAAATGATGTTTTTTATTATTTTTAAAAATCAAGCATTTTTTTGTGTCCGGGGAAGTAAATTCCTGTTGCCGGGTTCAGGGATTTTTGTGCCCAGGAGGTGAATTTTTCGTTGTTGACCCAAATGTAAAAACGGATGCCAGAATTACATTCGGGGTTGAATTTCACGCTTAAAAATGGTGTTTTTTATACTTTTTAAAAATCAAGCATTTTTTGGTGTCCGGGTTCAGGGATTTTTGTGCCCAGCGGGTGAAAATTTTTTTTTGACCCAAATGTAAAAACGGACGCCAGAATTAGATTCAGGGTTGAATTTCATCCTTGAAAATGGTGTTTTTCATAGATTTTAAAAATCAATTTTTTTTGGTGTCCGGGGAAGAGAATTCCTGATGCCGGAGTCTGGGATTTCTGTGCGCGGGAGGTGAGATTTTTTTTTGACCCAAATGTAAAAATGGACGCCAGAATTAAATTCGGGGTTTAATTTCACCCTTGAAAATGGTGTTTTTCATAGCTTTTAAATATTAAGAATTTTTTGGTGTCCGGGGAAGAAAATTCCTAATGCCGAAGGCAAGGCAAGGCAAGGCAAAGCAAGGCAAGGCAAAGCATGGCAGGGCAAGGCAAATTTCAAATTTCAAATTTCAAATTTCAAGTTTCAAATTTCAAATTTCAAATTTCAAATTTCAAATTTCAAATTTCAAATTTCAAATTATTTCAAATTTCCAATTTCCAATTTCAAATTTCAAATTTCTTTAATTTAATTTAATTTAATTTAAAATCTCTCAGTCCAGGCCAGACAATTCAAACAACCAGGTTTTTAAGTCCCGGCGATTTTTGTGCCCAGGAGGTGAATTTTTTTTCAACCCAAATGTATAAATAGACACCAGAATGAGATTCGGGGTTGAATTTCATCCTTCAAAATGGTGTTTTTCATAGATTTTAAATTCAAGATTTTTTTGGTGTGCGGGGAAGAAAATTCCTGATGCCGGAGTCAGGGATTTTTGTGCCCAGGAGGTGATTTTTTTTTGACTCAAATGTAAAAACGGACGCCAGAATTAGATTTGGGGTTTAATTTCATGCTTAAAAATGGTGTTTTCTATAGATTTTAAAAATCAAGGTTTTTTGGTGTCCGGGGAAGAAAATTCCTGATGCCGGAGTCTGGGATTTTTGTGCCCGGGAGGTGAGATTTTTTTTTGACCCAAATGTAAAAATGGACGCCAGAATTAAATTCGGGGTTTAATTTCACCCTTGAAAATGGTGTTTTTCATAGCTTTTAAATATTAAGAATTTTTTGGTGTCCGGGGAAGAAAATTCCTAATGCCGAAGGCAAGGCAAGGCAAGGCAAAGCAAGGCAAGGCAAAGCATGGCAGGGCAAGGCAAATTTCAAATTTCAAATTTCAAATTTCAAATTTCAAATTTCAAATTTCAAATTTCAAATTTCAAATTTCAAATTTCAAATTTCAAATTTCAAATTATTTCAAATTTCCAATTTCAAATTTCAAATTTCAAATTTCTTTAATTTTATTTAATTTAATTTAAAATCCCTCAGTCCAGGCCAGCCAATTCAAACAACCAGGTTTTTAAGTCCCGGCGATTTTTGTGCCCAGGAGGTGAATTTTTTTTCAACCCAAATGTATAAATAGACACCAGAATGAGATTCGGGGTTGAATTTCATCCTTCAAAATGGTGTTTTTCATAGATTTTAAATTCAAGATTTTTTTGGTGTGCGGGGAAGAAAATTCCTGATGCCGGAGTCAGTGATTTTTGTGCCCAGGAGGTGAATGTTTTTTTTTACTCAAATCTAAAAACGGACACCAGAATGAGATTCGGGGTTGAATTTCATCCTTAAAAATGGTGTTTTCATAGCTTTTAAAAATCAAGGTTTTTTTGGTGTCTGGGTAAGAAAATTCCTTATGCCGATTTTTGTGCCCAGGAGGTGAAAAAAAATTTCTGACTCAAATCTAAAAATGGACACCAGAATGAGATTCGGGGTTGCTTTTTGTCCTTAAAAATGTCATTTTTCATAGCATTTAAAAATCAAGATTTTTTTGGTGTGCGGGGAAGAAAATTCCTGATGCCGGGGTCAGGGATTTTTGTGCCCAGGAGGTGAAATTTTTTCCCCACCCAAATCTAAAAACGGACACCAGAATGAGATTCGGGGTTGAATTTCATTCTCAAAAATGGTGTTTTTCATTGCTTTTAAAAATCAAGATTTTTGTGGTGTCCGGGGAAGAAAATTCCTGATGCCAGGGTCAGGGATTTTTGTGCCCAGGAGGTGAATATTTTTTTTGACCCAAATGTAAAAACGGATGCCAGAATTAGATTTGGGGTTGAATTTCGTCCTTCAAAATGGTGTTTTTCATAGTTTTTAAAAATGAAGATTTTTTTGGTGTCAGGGGAAGATAATTCCTGATGCCGGAGTCAGGGATTTTTGGGCCCAGGAGGTGAAATTTTTTTTTTTGACTCAAATGTAAAAACAGACACCCGAATAGATTCAGGGTTGAATTTTGTACTTAAAAATTGTGTTTTTCATAATTTTTAAAAATCAAGATTTTGTTGGGAAGAAAATTCCTGATGCCGGAGTGAGGGATTTTTGCGCCCAGGAGGTGAAATTTTTTTTTCCACCTAAATCTATAAACGGACACCGGAATGAGATTCGGGGTTGAATTTCGTGCTTAAAAATGGTGTTTTTCATAGCTTTTAAAAATCAAGATTTTTTAGGTGTCCGGGGAAGAAAATTCCTGATGCCAGGGTCAGAGAGTTTTGTGCCCAGGAGGTGAATTTTTTTTTCCACACACAAATCTATAAACAGACGCCGGAATGAGATTCGGGGTTGAATTTCATGCTTAAAAATGGTGTTTTTCATAGCTTTTAAAAATCAAGAATTTTTTGGTGTCCAGGGAAGAAAATTCCTGATGCCTGAGTCAGGGATTTTTGTGCCCAGGAGGTGAATGTTTATTTTTACTCAAATCTAAAAACGGACACCAGAATGAGATTCGGGGTTGCTTTTTGTCCTTAAAAATGTCATTTTTCATAGCATTTAAAAATCAAGATTTTTTTGGTGTGCGGGGAAGAAAATTCCTGATGCCGGGGTCAGGGATTTTTGTGCCCAGGAGGTGAATTTTTTTTCCCCACCCAAAACTATAAACGGACACCGGAATGAGATTCGGGGTTGAATTTCGTGCTTAAAAATGGTGTTTTTCATAGCTTTTAAAAATCAAGATTTTTTTGGTGTACGGGGAAGAAAATTCCTGATGCCGGGGTCAGAGAGTTTTGTGCCCAGGAGGTGAATTTTTTTTCCCCACCCAAATCTATAAACAGACGCCGGAATGAGATTTGGGGTTGAATTTCGTGCTTAAAAATGGTGTTTTTTATAGCTTTTAAAAATCAAGAATTTTTTGGTGTCCGGGGAAGAAAATTCCTGATGCCGGAGTCAGGGACTTTTGTGCCCAGGAGGTGAAATTATTTTCCACTCAAATGTAAAAACGGATGCCAGAATTAGATTTGGGGTTTAATTTCATGCTTAAAAATGGTTTTTTCTATAGATTTTAAAAATCAAGGTATTTTGGTGTCCGGGGAAGAAAATTCCTGATGCCGGGGTGAGGGATTTTTGTGCCCAGGAGGTGAATTTATCGTTGTTGACCCAAATGTAAAAACGGATGCCAGAATTACATTCGGGGTTTAATTTCACGCTTAAAAATTGTGTTTTTTATACTTTTTAAAAATCAAGCATTTTTTGGTGTCCGGGCTAGTAAATTTGTGATGCCGGGGTCAGGGATTTTTGTACCCAGGAGGTGAATTTTTCGTTGTTGACCCAAATGTAAAAACGGACGCCAGAATTACATTCGGGGTTGAATTTCACGCTTAAAAATGGTGTTTTTTATAGTTTTTAAAAATCAAGAATTTTTTGTTGTCTGGGAAAGAAAATTACTGATGCCGGGGTCAGGGATTTTATTTGCCTAGGAGGTGAACATTATTTTTTTGACTCAAATGAAAAAACGGACGCCAGAATTAGATTGGGGGTTTAATTTCATGCTTAAAAATGGTGTTTTCTATAGATTTTAAAAATCAAGGTTTTTTGGTGTCCGGGGAAGAAAATTCCTGATGCCGGGGTGAGGGATTTTTCTGCCCAGGAGGTGAATATTTCGTTGTTGACCCAAATGTAAAAACGGATGCCAGAATTACATTCGGGGTTTAATTTCACGCTTAAAAATGGTGTTTTTTATACTTTTTAAAAATCAAGCATTTTTTGGTGTCCGGGCAAGTAAATTTTTGATGCCGGGGTCAGGGATTTTTGTGCCCAGGGGGTGAAATTTTTTTTTTGACCCAAATGTAAAAATGGACACTAGAATTAGTTTCGGGGTTGAATTTCACGCTTAAAAATGGTGTTTTTTATAGTTTTTAAAAATCAAGAATTTTTTGTTGTCCGGGCTAGTAAATTTCTGATGCCGGGGTCAGGGATTTTTGTGCCCAGGAGGTGAATTTTTTTTTGACCCAAATGTAAAAATGGACACCAGAATTACATTCGGGGTTGAATTTCACGCTTAAAAATGGTGTTTTTTATAGTTTTTAAAAATCAAGAATTTTTTGTTGTCCGGGAAAGAAAATTACTGATGCCGGGGTCAGGGATTTTATTTGCCTAGGAGGTGAACATTTTTTTTTGACTCAAATGTAAAAACGGACGCCAGAATTCGATTTGGGGTTTAATTTCATGCTTAAAAATGGTGTTTTCTATAGATTTTAAAAATCAAGGTTTTTTGGTGTCCGGGGAAGAAAATTCCTGATGCCGGGGTGAGGGATTTTTGTGCCCAGGAGGTGAATATTTCGTTGTTGACCCAAATGTAAAAACGGACGCCAGAATTACATTCGGGGTTGAATTTCACGCTTAAAAATGGTGTTTTTTATAGTTTTTAAAAATCAACCATTTTTTGGTGTCCGGAGAAGAAAATTCCTGTTGCCGGGTTCAGGGATTTTTGTGCCTAGCGGGTGAAAATTTTTTTTTGACCCAAATGTAAAAACGGACGCCAGAATTAGATTCAGGGTTGAATTTCACCCTTGAAAATGGTGTTTTCTATAGATTTTAAAAATCAAGGTTTTTTGGTGTCCGGGGAAGAAAATTCCTGATGCCGGGGTGAGGGATTTTTGTGCCCAGGAGGTGAAAAAGATTTTTTGACACAAATGTAAAAACCGAGTCCAGTATGAGATTCGGGGTTGAATTTCATCCTTAGAAATGGTGTTTTTTATACTTTTTAAAAATCAAGCATTTTTTGGTGTCCGGGCAAGTAAATTTCTGATTTCGGAGTCAGGGATTTTTGTGCCCAGGAGGTGACATTTTTTTTGCCCCAAATGTAAAAACGGACGCCAGAATTACATTCGGGGTTGAATTTCACGCTTAAAAATGGTGTTTTTTATAGTTTTTAAAAATCAAGCTTTTTTTGGTGTGCGGGGAAGTAAATTTTTGATGCCGGGGTCAGGGATTTTTGTGCCCAGGGGGTGAAATTTTTTTTTTGACCCAAATGTAAAAATGGACACTAGAATTAGTTTCGGGGTTGAATTTCATCCTTAAAAATGGTGCTTTTTATAGTTTTTAAAAATCAAGAATTTTTTTGGTGTCCGGGCAAGAAAATTCCTGATGCCAGAGTCAGGGATTTTTGTGCCCAGGAGGTGAAAAAGATTTTTTGACACAAATGTAAAAACTGAGGCCAGTATGAGATTCGGGGTTGAATTTCATCCTTAAAAATGGTTTTTTTCATAGATTTTAAAAATCAAGAATTTTTTGGTGTCCAGGAAAGAAAATTCCTGATGCCGGGGTCAGGGATTTTTGTGCCCAGGAGGTGAATTTTTTTTTTGACCCAAATGTAAAAATGGACACCAGAATTACATTCGGGGTTGAATTTCACGCTTAAAAATGGTGTTTTTTATAGTTTTTAAAAATCAAGAATTTTTTGGTGTCCGGGAAAGAAAATTACTGATGCCGGGCTCAGGGATTTTTGTGCCCAGGAGGTGATTTTTTTTTTGACCCAAATGTAAAAATGGACACCAGAATTACATTCGGGGTTGAATTTCACGCTTAAAAATGGTGCTTTTTATAGTTTTTAAAAATCAAGAATTTTTTGTTGTCCGGGAAAGAAAATTACTGATGCCGGGGTCAGGGATTTTATTTGCCTAAGAGGTGAACATTTTTTTTTTACTCAAATGTAAAAACGGACGCCAGAATTAGATTTGGGGTTTAATTTCATGCTTAAAAATGGTGTTTTCTATAGATTTTAAAAATCAAGCATTTTTTGGTGTCCGGGCAAGTAAATTTTTGATGCCGGGGTCAGGGATTTTTGTGCCCAGGGGGTGAAATTTTTTTTTTGACCCAAATGTAAAAATGGACACTAGAATTAGTTTCGGGGTTGAATTTCGTCCTTAAAAATGGTGCTTTTTATAGTTTTTAAAAATCAAGAATTTTTTGGTGTCCGGGCAACAAAATTCCTGATGCCAGAGTCAAGGATTTTTGTGCCCAGGAGGTGAAAAAGATTTTTTGACACAAATGTAAAAACCTAGGCCAGTATGAGATTCGGGGTTGAATTTCATCCTTAGAAATGGTGTTTTTTATAGATTTTAAAAATCAAGATTTTTTTGTGTCCAGGGAAGAAAATTCGTGATGCCGGGGTCAGGGATTTTTGTGCCCAGGAGGTAAATTTTTTTTGACCCAAATGTAAAAACAGACACCAGAATTAGATTCGAGTTTTAATTTCATCCTTAAAAATGGTTTTTTTCATAGATTTTAAAAATCAAGATTTTTTGGTGTCCGGGGAAGAAAATTCGTGATCAGGGATTTTTGTGCCCAGGAGGTAAAATTTTTTTGACACAAATGTAAAAACCGAGGCGAATATGAGATTCGGGGTTGAATTTCATCTTTAGAAATGGTGTTTTTAATAGTTTTTAAAAATCAAGCATTTTTTGGTGTCCGGGGAAGAAAATTCGTGATGCTGGGGTCAGGGATTTTTGTGCCCAGGAGGTGAAATTTTTTTTTTGACCCAAATGTAAAAACGGACTCCAGAATTAGATTTGGGGTTTAATTTCATCCTTGAAAATGGTGTTTTTCATAGATTTTAAAAATCAAGATTTTTTTGTGTCCGGGGAAGAAAATTCGTGATGCCAGGAATTTTTATGCCCAGCAGGTAAATTGTTTTTTGACCCAAATGTAAAAGCAGACACCAGAATTAGATTCGAGGTTTAATTGCATCCTTAAAAATGGTGTTTTCTATACTTTTTATAAATGAAGATATTTTTGGTGTCCAGGGAAGAAAATTCCTGATGCCGGCGTCAGGGATTTTTGTGCCCAGGAGGTGAATGTTTATTTTTACTCAAATCTAAAAACGGACACCAGAATGAGATTCGGGGTTGCTTTTTGTCCTTAAAAATGTCATTTTTCATAGCATTTAAAAATCAAGATTTTTTTGGTTTCCGGGGAAGAAAATTCCTGATGCCGGGGTCAGGGATTTTTGTGCCCAGGAGGTGAATTTTTTTTTCCACCCAAATCTATAAACGGACACCGGAATGAGATTCGGGGTTGAATTTCGTGCTTAAAAATGGTGTTTTTCATAGCTTTTAAAAATCAAGATTTTTTTGGTGTACGGGGAAGAAAATTCCTGATGCCGGGGTCAGAGAGTTTTGTGCCCAGGAGGTGAATTTTTTTCCCCCACCCAAATCTATAAACAGACGCCGGAATGAGATTCGGGGTTGAATTTCGTGCTTAAAAATGGTGTTTTTTATAGCTTTTAAAAATCAAGAATTTTTTGGTGTCCGGGGAAGAAAATTCCTGATGCCGGAGTCAGGGACTTTTGTGCCCAGGAGGTGAAATTATTTTCCACTCAAATGTAAAAACGGATGCCACAATTAGATTTGGGGTTTAATTTCATGCTTAAAAATGGTTTTTTCTATAGATTTTAAAAATCAAGGTTTTTTCGTGTCCGGGGAAGAAAATTCCTGATGCCGGGGTGAGGGATTTTTGTGCCCAGGAGGTGAATTTTTCGTTGTTGACCCAAATGTAAAAACGGATGCCAGAATTACATTCGGGGTTGAATTTCACGCTTAAAAATGGTGTTTTTTATACTTTTTAAAAATCAAGAATTTTTTGTTGTCCGGGAAAGAAAATTACTGATGCCGGGGTCAGGGATTTTATTTGCCTAGGAGGTGAACATTTTTTTTTTGACTCAAATGTAAAAACGGATGCCAGAATTAGATTTGGGGTTTAATTTCATGCTTAAAAATGGTGTTTTCTATAGATTTTAAAAATCAAGGTTTTTTGGTGTCCGGGGAAGAAAATTCCTGATGCCGGGGTGAGGGATTTTTGTGCCCAGGAGGTGAATATTTCGTTGTTTTCCCAAATGTAAAAACGGATGCCAGAATTACATTCGGGGTTTAATTTCACACTTAAAAATGGTGTTTTTTATACTAAAAAGTATAAAAAATCAAGCATTTTTTGGTGTCCGGGCTAGTAAATTTCTGATGCCGGGGTCAGGGATTTTTGTGCCCAGGAGGTGACATTTTTTTTGACCCAAATGTAAAAACGGACGCCAGAATTACATTCGGGGTTGAATTTCACGCTTAAAAATGGTGTTTTTTATAGTTTTTAAAAATCAAGCATTTTTTGGTGTCCGGGGAAGAAAATTCCTGTTGCCGGGTTCAGGGATTTTTGTGCCCAGCGGGTGAAAAATTTTTTTTGACCCAAATGTAAAAACGGACGCCAGAATTAGATTCAGGGTTGAATTTCATAGATTTTAAAAATCAAGATTTTTTGGTGTCCGGGGAAGAAAATTCGTGATGCCAGGGTCAGGGATTTTTGTGCCCAGGAGGTAAATTTTTTTTTGACACAAATGTAAAAACCGAGGCCAGTATGAGATTCGGGGTTGAATTTAATCCTTAAAAATGGTGTTTTTTATACTTTTTAAAAATCAAGCATTTTTTGGTGTCCGGGGAAGTAAATTTCTGATGCTGGGGTCAGGGACTTTTGTGCCCAGGAGGTGAATTTTTTTTTGACCCAAATGTAAAAATGGACACCAGAATTACATTCGGGGTTGAATTTCACGCTTAAAAATTGTGTTTTTTATACTTTTTAAAAATCAAGCATTTTTTGGTGTCTGGCCAAGTAAATTTCTGATGCCGGGGTCAGGGATTTTATTTGCCTAGGAGGTAAACATTTTTTTTTTACCCAAATGTAAAAACGGACGCCAGAATTAGATTTGGGGTTTAATTTCATGCTTAAAAATGGTGTTTTATATAGATTTTAAAAATCAAGGTTTTTTGGTGTCCGGCGAAGAAAATTCCTGATGCCAGAGTCAAGGATTTTTGTGCCCAGGAGGTGAATTTTTTTTTTGACACAAATGTAAAAACCTAGGACAGTATGAGATTCGGGGTTGAATTTCATCCTTAGAAATGGTGTTTTTTATAGATTTTAAAAATCAAGATTTTTTTGTGTCCAGGGAAGAAAATTCGTGATGCCGGGGTCAGGATTTTTGTGCCCAGGAGGTAAATTTTTTTTGACCCAAATGTAAAAACAGACACCAGAATTAGATTCGAGTTTTAATTTCATCCTTAAAAATGGTTTTTTTCATAGATTTTAAAAATCAAGAATTTTTTGGTGTCCGGGCAAGAAAATTCCTGATGCCAGGGTCAGGGATTTTTGTGCCCAGGAGGTGAATTTTTTTTTTGACCCAAATGTAAAAATGGACACCAGAATTACATTCCGGGTTGAATTTCACGCTTAAAAATGGTGTTTTTTATAGTTTTTAAAAATCAAGAATTTTTTGTTGTCCGGGAAAGGAAATTACTTTTGCCGGGGTCAGGGATTTTCTTTGCCTAGGAGGTGAACATTTTTTTTTGACTCAAATGTAAAAACGGACGCCAGAATTAGATTTGGGGTTTAATTTCATGCTTTAAAATGGTGTTTTCTATAGATTTTAAAAATCAAGGTTTTTTGGTGTCCGGGGAAGAAAATTCCTGGTGCCGGGGTGAGGGATTTTTGTGCCCAGGAGGTGAATATTTCGTTGTTGACCCAAATGTAAAAACGGATGCCAGAATTAGATTTGGGGTTTAATTTCACGCTTAAAAATGGTGTTTTTTATACTTTTTAAAAATCAAGCATTTTTTGGTGTCCGGGCAAGTAAATTTTTGATGCCGGGGTCAGGGATTTTTGTGCCCAGGGGGTGAAATTTTTTTTTTGACCCAAATGTAAAAATGGACACTAGAATTAGTTTCGGGGTTGAATTTCGTCCTTAGAAATGGTGTTTTTTATAGTTTTTAAAAATCAAGAATTTTTTGGTGTCCGGGGAAGAAAATTCGTGATGCTGGGGTCAGGGATTTTTGTGCCCAGGAGGTGAAATACTTTTTTTTGACCCAAATGTAAAAACGGACTCCAGAATTAGATTTGGGGTTTAATTTCATCCTTGAAAATGGTGTTTTTCATAGATTTTAAAAATCAAGATTTTTTTGTGTCCGGGGAAGAAAATTCGTGATGCCAGGAATTTTTATGCCCAGCAGGTAAATTGTTTTTTGACCCAAATGTAAAAGCAGACACCAGAATTAGATTCGAGGTTTAATTGCATCCTTAAAAATGGTGTTTTCTATACTTTTTATAAATGAAGATATTTTTGGTGTCCGGGGAAGGAAATTCCTGATGCCGGCGTCAGGGATTTTTGTGCCCAGGAGGTGAAAATTTTTTTTGACCCAAATGTAAAATTCGATTCCAGAATGAGGTTTTGGGTTGCATTTCATCCTTAAAAATGGTGTTTTTTATAGTTTTTGTAAATGAACATTTTTGGGGTGTCCGGGGGACAAAATTCCTGATGCCGGTTTCAGGGATTTTTGTGCCCAGGAGGTGAATTTTTTTTTGACCCAAATGTAAAAACGGACACCAGAATTACATTCAGGGTTGAATTTCATCCTTGAAAATGGTGTTTTTCATAGATTTTAAAAATCAAGATTTTTTGATGTCCGGGGAAGAAAACTCCTGATGCCGGTGTAAGGGATTTTTGTGCCCAGGAGGTGAAATTTTTTTTTTGACCCAAATGTAAAAACGGACACCAGAATTAGATTCGGGGTTGAATTTCTTCCTTAAAAATGGTGTTTTTTTATAGATTTTAAAAATCAATGATTTTTGGTTTCCGGGGAAGAAAATTCCTGATGCCGGGGTCAGGGATTTTTGTGCCCAGGAGGTGAATTTTTTTTTACCCAAATGTAAAAACGGAAGCCAGAATTACATTCGGGGTTGAATTTCACGCTTAAAAATGATGTTATTTATACTTTTTAAAAATCAAGGTTTTTTGGTTTCCGGGGAAGAAAATTCGTGATGCCGGGGTCAGGGATTTTTGTGTCCAGGAGGTGAATTTTTTGTTGTTGACCCAAATGTAAAAACGGATGCCAGAATTACATTCGGGATTTAATTTCACACTTAAAAATGGAGTTTTTTATACTTTTTAAAAATCAAGCATTTTTTGGTGTCCAGGGAAGAAAATTCGTGATGCCGGAGTCAGGGATTTTTGTGCCCAGGAGGTGAATATTTTTTTGACCCAAATGTAAAAACGGATGCCAGAATTAGATTTGGGGTTGAATTTCGTCCTTCAAAATGGTGTTTTTCATAGTTTTTAAAAATGAAGATTTTTTTGGTGTCCGTGGAAGAAAATTCTTGATGCCGGAGTCAGGGATTTTTGGGCCCAGGAGGTGAATGTTTTTTTTTACTCAAATCCAAAAACGGACATCAGAATGAGATTCGGGTTTGAATTTCATCCTTAAAAATGTTGTTTTCATAGCTTTTAAAAATCAAGATTTTTTTGGTGTACGGGGAAGAAAATTCCTGATGCCGGAGTCAGGGACTTTTGTGCCCAGGAGGTGAAATTATTTTCCACTCAAATGTAAAAACGGACGCCAGAATTAGATTTGGGGTTTAATTTCATGCTTAAAAATGGTGTTTTCTATAGATTTTAAAAATCAAGGTTTTTTGGTGTCCGTGGAAGAAAATTCCTGATGCCGGGGTGAGGGATTTTTGTGCCCAGGATGTGAATTTTTCGTTGTTGACCCAAATGTAAAAACGGATGCCAGAATTACATTCGGGGTTTAATTTCACGCTTAAAAATTGTGTTTTTTATACTTTTTAAAAATCAAGCATTTTTTGGTGTCTGGGCTAGTAAATTTCTGATGCCGGGGTCAGGGATATTTGTGCCCAGGAGGTGAATTTTTCGTTGTTGACCCAAATGTAAAAACGGATGCCAGAATTACATTCGGGGTTGAATTTCACGCTTAAAAATGGTGTTTTTTATAGTTTTTAAAAATCAAGAATTTTTTGTTGTCCGGGAAAGAAAATTACTGATGCCGGGGTCAGGGATTTTATTTGCCTAGGAGGTGAACATTATTTTTTTGACTCAAATGTAAAAACGGACGCCAGAATTAGATTTGGGGTTTAATTTCATGCTTAAAAATGGTGTTTTCTATATTTTTTAAAAATCAAGGTTTTTTGGTGTCCGGGGAAGAAAATTCCTGATGCCGGGGTGAGGGATTTTTGTGCCCAGGAGGTGAATATTTCGTTGTTGACCCAAATGTAAAAACGGATGCCAGAATTACATTCGGGGTTTAATTTCACGCTTAAAAATGGTGTTTTTTATACTTTTTAAAGATCAAGCATTTTTTGGTGTCCGGGCTAGTAAATTTCTGATGCCGGGGTCAGGGATTTTTGTGCCCAGGAGGTGAAAAAGATTTTTTGACACAAATGTAAAAACCGAGTCCAGTATGAGATTCGGGGTTGAATTTCATCCTTAGAAATGGTGTTTTTTATACTTTTTAAAAATCAAGCATTTTTTGGTGTCCGGGCAAGTAAATTTCTGATTTCGGAGTCAGGGATTTTTGTGCCCAGGAGGTGACATTTTTTTTGACCCAAATGTAAAAACGGACGCCAGAATTACATTCGGGGTTGAATTTCACGCTTAAAAATGGTGTTTTTTATAGTTTTTAAAAATCAAGCATTTTTTGGTGTCCGGGGAAGAAAATTCCTGTTGCCGGGTTCAGGGATTTTTGTGCCCAGCGGGTGAAAATTTTTTTTTGACCCAAATGTAAAAACGGACGCCAGAATTAGATTCAGGGTTGAATTTCATCCTTGAAAATGGTGTTTTTCATAGATTTTAAAAATCAAGATTTTTTTGTGTCCAGGGAAGAAAATTCGTGATGCCGGGGTCAGGGATTTTTGTGCCCAGGAGGTAAATTTTTTTTGACCCAAATGTAAAAACAGACACCAGAATTAGATTCGAGTTTTAATTTCATCCTTAAAAATGGTTTTTTTCATAGATTTTAAAAATCAAGATTTTTTGATGTCCGGGGAAGAAAATTCGTGATGCCGGGGTCAGGGATTTTTGTGCCCAGGAGGTAAATTTTTTTTTGACACAAATGTAAAAACCGAGGCCAGTATGAGATTCGGGGTTGAATTTAATCCTTAAAAATGGTTTTTTTCATAGATTTTAAAAACCAAGATTTTTTGGTGTCCGGGGAAGAAAATTCCTGATGCCGGAGTCAGGGATTTTTGTGCCCAGGGGGTGAAATTTTTTTTTTAACCCAAATGTAAAAATGGACACTAGAATTAGTTTCGGGGTTGAATTTCGTCCTTAAAAATTGTGTTTTTTATACTTTGACCCAAATGTAAAAATGGACACCAGAATTACATTCAGGGTTGAATTTCACGCTTAAAAATGGTGTTTTTTATAGTTTTTAAAAATCAAGAATTTTTTGTTGTCCGGGAAAGAAAATTACTGATGCCGGGGTCAGGGATTTTATTTGCCTAGGAGGTGAACATTTTTTTTTGACTCAAATGTAAAAACGGACGCCAGAATTAGATTTGGGGTTTAATTTCATGCTTAAAAATGGTGTTTTCTCTAGATTTTAAAAATCAAGGTTTTTTGGTGTCCGGGGAAGAAAATTCCTGATGCCGGGGTGAGGGATTTTTGTGCCCAGGAGGTGAAAAAGATTTTTTGACACAAATGTAAAAACCGAGTCCAGTATGAGATTCGGGGTTGAATTTCATCCTTAGAAATGGTGTTTTTTATACTTTTTAAAAATCAAGCATTTTTTGGTGTCCGGGCAAGTAAATTTCTGATTTCGGAGTCAGGGATTTTTGTGCCCAGGAGGTGATTTTTTTTTGACCCAAATGTAAAAATGGACACCAGAATTACATTCGGGGTTGAATTTCACGCTTAAAAATGGTGTTTTTTATAGTTTTTAAAAATCAAGAATTTTTTGTTGTCCGGGAAAGAAAATTACTGATGCCGGGGTCAGGGATTTTATTTGCCTAGGAGGTGAACATTATTTTTTTGACTCAAATGTAAAAACGGACGCCAGAATTAGATTTGGGGTTTAATTTCATGCTTAAAAATGGTGTTTTCTATATTTTTTAAAAATCAAGGTTTTTTGGTGTCCGGGGAAGAAAATTCCTGATGCCGGGGTGAGGGATTTTTGTGCCCAGGAGGTGAATATTTCGTTGTTGACCCAAATGTAAAAACGGATGCCAGAATTACATTCGGGGTTTAATTTCACGCTTAAAAATGGTGTTTTTTATACTTTTTAAAGATCAAGCATTTTTTGGTGTCCGGGCTAGTAAATTTCTGATGCCGGGGTCAGGGATTTTTGTGCCCAGGAGGTGAAAAAGATTTTTTGACACAAATGTAAAAACCGAGTCCAGTATGAGATTCGGGGTTGAATTTCATCCTTAGAAATGGTGTTTTTTATACTTTTTAAAAATCAAGCATTTTTTGGTGTCCGGGCAAGTAAATTTCTGATTTCGGAGTCAGGGATTTTTGTGCCCAGGAGGTGACATTTTTTTTGACCCAAATGTAAAAACGGACGCCAGAATTACATTCGGGGTTGAATTTCACGCTTAAAAATGGTGTTTTTTATAGTTTTTAAAAATCAAGCATTTTTTGGTGTCCGGGGAAGAAAATTCCTGTTGCCGGGTTCAGGGATTTTTGTGCCCAGCGGGTGAAAATTTTTTTTTGACCCAAATGTAAAAACGGACGCCAGAATTAGATTCAGGGTTGAATTTCATCCTTGAAAATGGTGTTTTTCATAGATTTTAAAAATCAAGATTTTTTTGTGTCCAGGGAAGAAAATTCGTGATGCCGGGGTCAGGGATTTTTGTGCCCAGGAGGTAAATTTTTTTTGACCCAAATGTAAAAACAGACACCAGAATTAGATTCGAGTTTTAATTTCATCCTTAAAAATGGTTTTTTTCATAGATTTTAAAAACCAAGATTTTTTGGTGTCCGGGGAAGAAAATTCCTGATGCCGGAGTCAGGGATTTTTGTGCCCAGGGGGTGAAATTTTTTTTTTAACCCAAATGTAAAAATGGACACTAGAATTAGTTTCGGGGTTGAATTTCGTCCTTAAAAATTGTGTTTTTTATACTTTGACCCAAATGTAAAAATGGACACCAGAATTACATTCAGGGTTGAATTTCACGCTTAAAAATGGTGTTTTTTTATAGTTTTTAAAAATCAAGAATTTTTTGTTGTCCGGGAAAGAAAATTACTGATGCCGGGGTCAGGGATTTTATTTGCCTAGGAGGTGAACATTTTTTTTTGACTCAAATGTAAAAACGGACGCCAGAATTAGATTTGGGGTTTAATTTCATGCTTAAAAATGGTGTTTTCTCTAGATTTTAAAAATCAAGGTTTTTTGGTGTCCGGGGAAGAAAATTCCTGATGCCGGGGTGAGGGATTTTTGTGCCCAGGAGGTGAAAAAGATTTTTTGACACAAATGTAAAAACCGAGTCCAGTATGAGATTCGGGGTTGAATTTCATCCTTAGAAATGGTGTTTTTTATACTTTTTAAAAATCAAGCATTTTTTGGTGTCCGGGCAAGTAAATTTCTGATTTCGGAGTCAGGGATTTTTGTGCCCAGGAGGTGATTTTTTTTTGACCCAAATGTAAAAATGGACACCAGAATTACATTCGGGGTTGAATTTCACGCTTAAAAATGGTGTTTTTTATAGTTTTTAAAAATCAAGAATTTTTTGTTGTCCGGGAAAGAAAATTACTGATGCCGGGGTCAGGGATTTTATTTGCCTAGGAGGTGAACATTATTTTTTTGACTCAAATGTAAAAACGGACGCCAGAATTAGATTTGGGGTTTAATTTCATGCTTAAAAATGGTGTTTTCTATATTTTTTAAAAATCAAGGTTTTTTGGTGTCCGGGGAAGAAAATTCCTGATGCCGGGGTGAGGGATTTTTGTGCCCAGGAGGTGAATATTTCGTTGTTGACCCAAATGTAAAAACGGATGCCAGAATTACATTCGGGGTTTAATTTCACGCTTAAAAATGGTGTTTTTTATACTTTTTAAAGATCAAGCATTTTTTGGTGTCCGGGCTAGTAAATTTCTGATGCCGGGGTCAGGGATTTTTGTGCCCAGGAGGTGAAAAAGATTTTTTGACACAAATGTAAAAACCGAGTCCAGTATGAGATTCGGGGTTGAATTTCATCCTTAGAAATGGTGTTTTTTATACTTTTTAAAAATCAAGCATTTTTTGGTGTCCGGGCAAGTAAATTTCTGATTTCGGAGTCAGGGATTTTTGTGCCCAGGAGGTGACATTTTTTTTGACCCAAATGTAAAAACGGACGCCAGAATTACATTCGGGGTTGAATTTCACGCTTAAAAATGGTGTTTTTTATAGTTTTTAAAAATCAAGCATTTTTTGGTGTCCGGGGAAGAAAATTCCTGTTGCCGGGTTCAGGGATTTTTGTGCCCAGCGGGTGAAAATTTTTTTTTGACCCAAATGTAAAAACGGACGCCAGAATTAGATTCAGGGTTGAATTTCATCCTTGAAAATGGTGTTTTTCATAGATTTTAAAAATCAAGATTTTTTTGTGTCCAGGGAAGAAAATTCGTGATGCCGGGGTCAGGGATTTTTGTGCCCAGGAGGTAAATTTTTTTTGACCCAAATGTAAAAACAGACACCAGAATTAGATTCGAGTTTTAATTTCATCCTTAAAAATGGTTTTTTTCATAGATTTTAAAAACCAAGATTTTTTGATGTCCGGGGAAGAAAATTCGTGATGCCGGGGTCAGGGATTTTTGTGCCCAGGAGGTAAATTTTTTTTTGACACAAATGTAAAAACCGAGGCCAGTATGAGATTCGGGGTTGAATTTAATCCTTAAAAATGGTTTTTTTCATAGATTTTAAAAACCAAGATTTTTTGGTGTCCGGGGAAGAAAATTCCTGATGCCGGAGTCAGGGATTTTTGTGCCCAGGGGGTGAAATTTTTTTTTTAACCCAAATGTAAAAATGGACACTAGAATTAGTTTCGGGGTTGAATTTCGTCCTTAAAAATTGTGTTTTTTATACTTTGACCCAAATGTAAAAATGGACACCAGAATTACATTCAGGGTTGAATTTCACGCTTAAAAATGGTGTTTTTTATAGTTTTTAAAAATCAAGAATTTTTTGTTGTCCGGGAAAGAAAATTACTGATGCCGGGGTCAGGGATTTTATTTGCCTAGGAGGTGAACATTTTTTTTTGACTCAAATGTAAAAACGGACGCCAGAATTAGATTTGGGGTTTAATTTCATGCTTAAAAATGGTGTTTTCTCTAGATTTTAAAAATCAAGGTTTTTTGGTGTCCGGGGAAGAAAATTCCTGATGCCGGGGTGAGGGATTTTTGTGCCCAGGAGGTGAAAAAGATTTTTTGACACAAATGTAAAAACCGAGTCCAGTATGAGATTCGGGGTTGAATTTCATCCTTAGAAATGGTGTTTTTTATACTTTTTAAAAATCAAGCATTTTTTGGTGTCCGGGCAAGTAAATTTCTGATTTCGGAGTCAGGGATTTTTGTGCCCAGGAGGTGATTTTTTTTTGACCCAAATGTAAAAATGGACACCAGAATTACATTCGGGGTTGAATTTCACGCTTAAAAATGGTGTTTTTTATAGTTTTTAAAAATCAAGAATTTTTTGTTGTCCGGGAAAGAAAATTACTTTTGCCGGGGTCAGGGATTTTATTTGCCTAGGAGGTGAACATTTTTTTTTTTACTCAAATGTAAAAACGGACGCCAGAATTAGATTTGGGGTTTAATTTCATGCTTAAAAATGGTGTTTTCTATAGATTTTAAAAATCAAGCATTTTTTGGTGTCCGGGCAAGTAAATTTTTGATGCCGGGGTCAGGGATTTTTGTGCCCAGGGGGTGAAATTTTTTTTTTGACCCAAATGTAAAAATGGACACTAGAATTAGTTTCGGGGTTGAATTTCGTCCTTAAAAATGGTGCTTTTTATAGTTTTTAAAAATCAAGAATTTTTTGGTGTCCGGGCAACAAAATTCCTGATGCCAGAGTCAAGGATTTTTGTGCCCAGGAGGTGAAAAAGATTTTTTGACACAAATGTAAAAACCTAGGCCAGTATGAGATTCGGGGTTGAATTTCATCCTTAGAAATGGTGTTTTTTATAGATTTTAAAAATCAAGATTTTTTTGTGTCCAGGGAAGAAAATTCGTGATGCCGGGGTCAGGGATTTTTGTGCCCAGGAGGTAAATTTTTTTTGACCCAAATGTAAAAACAGACACCAGAATTAGATTCGAGTTTTAATTTCATCCTTAAAAATGGTTTTTTTCATAGATTTTAAAAATCAAGATTTTTTGATGTCCGGGGAAGAAAATTCGTGATGCCGGGGTCAGGGATTTTTGTGCCCAGGAGGTAATTTTTTTTTTGACACAAATGTAAAAACCGAGGCCAGTATGAGATTCGGGGTTGAATTTAATCCTTAAAAATGGTTTTTTTTCATAGATTTTAAAAACCAAGATTTTTTGGTGTCCGGGGAAGAAAATTCCTGATGCCGGAGTCAGGGATTTTTGTGCCCAGGGGGTGAAATTTTTTTTTTAACCCAAATGTAAAAATGGACACTAGAATTAGTTTCGGGGTTGAATTTCGTCCTTAAAAATTGTGTTTTTTATACTTTGACCCAAATGTAAAAATGGACACCAGAATTACATTCAGGGTTGAATTTCACGCTTAAAAATGGTGTTTTTTATAGTTTTTAAAAATCAAGAATTTTTTGTTGTCCGGGAAAGAAAATTACTGATGCCGGGGTCAGGGATTTTATTTGCCTAGGAGGTGAACATTTTTTTTTGACTCAAATGTAAAAACGGACGCCAGAATTAGATTTGGGGTTTAATTTCATGCTTAAAAATGGTGTTTTCTCTAGATTTTAAAAATCAAGGTTTTTTGGTGTCCGGGGAAGAAAATTCCTGATGCCGGGGTGAGGGATTTTTGTGCCCAGGAGGTGAAAAAGATTTTTTGACACAAATGTAAAAACCGAGTCCAGTATGAGATTCGGGGTTGAATTTCATCCTTAGAAATGGTGTTTTTTATACTTTTTAAAAATCAAGCATTTTTTGGTGTCCGGGCAAGTAAATTTCTGATTTCGGAGTCAGGGATTTTTGTGCCCAGGAGGTGATTTTTTTTTGACCCAAATGTAAAAATGGACACCAGAATTACATTCGGGGTTGAATTTCACGCTTAAAAATGGTGTTTTTTATAGTTTTTAAAAATCAAGAATTTTTTGTTGTCCGGGAAAGAAAATTACTGATGCCGGGGTCAGGGATTTTATTTGCCTAGGAGGTGAACATTATTTTTTTGACTCAAATGTAAAAACGGACGCCAGAATTAGATTTGGGGTTTAATTTCATGCTTAAAAATGGTGTTTTCTATATTTTTTAAAAATCAAGGTTTTTTGGTGTCCGGGGAAGAAAATTCCTGATGCCGGGGTGAGGGATTTTTGTGCCCAGGAGGTGAATATTTCGTTGTTGACCCAAATGTAAAAACGGATGCCAGAATTACATTCGGGGTTTAATTTCACGCTTAAAAATGGTGTTTTTTATACTTTTTAAAGATCAAGCATTTTTTGGTGTCCGGGCTAGTAAATTTCTGATGCCGGGGTCAGGGATTTTTGTGCCCAGGAGGTGAAAAAGATTTTTTGACACAAATGTAAAAACCGAGTCCAGTATGAGATTCGGGGTTGAATTTCATCCTTAGAAATGGTGTTTTTTATACTTTTTAAAAATCAAGCATTTTTTGGTGTCCGGGCAAGTAAATTTCTGATTTCGGAGTCAGGGATTTTTGTGCCCAGGAGGTGACATTTTTTTTGACCCAAATGTAAAAACGGACGCCAGAATTACATTCGGGGTTGAATTTCACGCTTAAAAATGGTGTTTTTTATAGTTTTTAAAAATCAAGCATTTTTTGGTGTCCGGGGAAGAAAATTCCTGTTGCCGGGTTCAGGGATTTTTGTGCCCAGCGGGTGAAAATTTTTTTTTGACCCAAATGTAAAAACGGACGCCAGAATTAGATTCAGGGTTGAATTTCATCCTTGAAAATGGTGTTTTTCATAGATTTTAAAAATCAAGATTTTTTTGTGTCCAGGGAAGAAAATTCGTGATGCCGGGGTCAGGGATTTTTGTGCCCAGGAGGTAAATTTTTTTTGACCCAAATGTAAAAACAGACACCAGAATTAGATTCGAGTTTTAATTTCATCCTTAAAAATGGTTTTTTTCATAGATTTTAAAAACCAAGATTTTTTGGTGTCCGGGGAAGAAAATTCCTGATGCCGGAGTCAGGGATTTTTGTGCCCAGGGGGTGAAATTTTTTTTTTAACCCAAATGTAAAAATGGACACTAGAATTAGTTTCGGGGTTGAATTTCGTCCTTAAAAATTGTGTTTTTTATACTTTGACCCAAATGTAAAAATGGACACCAGAATTACATTCAGGGTTGAATTTCACGCTTAAAAATGGTGTTTTTTTATAGTTTTTAAAAATCAAGAATTTTTTGTTGTCCGGGAAAGAAAATTACTGATGCCGGGGTCAGGGATTTTATTTGCCTAGGAGGTGAACATTTTTTTTTGACTCAAATGTAAAAACGGACGCCAGAATTAGATTTGGGGTTTAATTTCATGCTTAAAAATGGTGTTTTCTCTAGATTTTAAAAATCAAGGTTTTTTGGTGTCCGGGGAAGAAAATTCCTGATGCCGGGGGTGAGGGATTTTTGTGCCCAGGAGGTGAAAAAGATTTTTTGACACAAATGTAAAAACCGAGTCCAGTATGAGATTCGGGGTTGAATTTCATCCTTAGAAATGGTGTTTTTTATACTTTTTAAAAATCAAGCATTTTTTGGTGTCCGGGCAAGTAAATTTCTGATTTCGGAGTCAGGGATTTTTGTGCCCAGGAGGTGATTTTTTTTTGACCCAAATGTAAAAATGGACACCAGAATTACATTCGGGGTTGAATTTCACGCTTAAAAATGGTGTTTTTTATAGTTTTTAAAAATCAAGAATTTTTTGTTGTCCGGGAAAGAAAATTATTGATGCCGGGGTCAGGGATTTTATTTGCCTAGGAGGTGAACATTATTTTTTTGACTCAAATGTAAAAACGGACGCCAGAATTAGATTTGGGGTTTAATTTCATGCTTAAAAATGGTGTTTTCTATATTTTTTAAAAATCAAGGTTTTTTGGTGTCCGGGGAAGAAAATTCCTGATGCCGGGGTGAGGGATTTTTGTGCCCAGGAGGTGAATATTTCGTTGTTGACCCAAATGTAAAAACGGATGCCAGAATTACATTCGGGGTTTAATTTCACGCTTAAAAATGGTGTTTTTTATACTTTTTAAAGATCAAGCATTTTTTGGTGTCCGGGCTAGTAAATTTCTGATGCCGGGGTCAGGGATTTTTGTGCCCAGGAGGTGAAAAAGATTTTTTGACACAAATGTAAAAACCGAGTCCAGTATGAGATTCGGGGTTGAATTTCATCCTTAGAAATGGTGTTTTTTATACTTTTTAAAAATCAAGCATTTTTTGGTGTCCGGGCAAGTAAATTTCTGATTTCGGAGTCAGGGATTTTTGTGCCCAGGAGGTGACATTTTTTTTGACCCAAATGTAAAAACGGACGCCAGAATTACATTCGGGGTTGAATTTCACGCTTAAAAATGGTGTTTTTTATAGTTTTTAAAAATCAAGCATTTTTTGGTGTCCGGGGAAGAAAATTCCTGTTGCCGGGTTCAGGGATTTTTGTGCCCAGCGGGTGAAAATTTTTTTTTGACCCAAATGTAAAAACGGACGCCAGAATTAGATTCAGGGTTGAATTTCATCCTTGAAAATGGTGTTTTTCATAGATTTTAAAAATCAAGATTTTTTTGTGTCCAGGGAAGAAAATTCGTGATGCCGGGGTCAGGGATTTTTGTGCCCAGGAGGTAAATTTTTTTTGACCCAAATGTAAAAACAGACACCAGAATTAGATTCGAGTTTTAATTTCATCCTTAAAAATGGTTTTTTTCATAGATTTTAAAAATCAAGATTTTTTGATGTCCGGGGAAGAAAATTCGTGATGCCGGGGTCAGGGATTTTTGTGCCCAGGAGGTAAATTTTTTTTTGACACAAATGTAAAAACCGAGGCCAGTATGAGATTCGGGGTTGAATTTAATCCTTAAAAATGGTTTTTTTCATAGATTTTAAAAACCAAGATTTTTTGGTGTCCGGGGAAGAAAATTCCTGATGCCGGAGTCAGGGATTTTTGTGCCCAGGGGGTGAAATTTTTTTTTTAACCCAAATGTAAAAATGGACACTAGAATTAGTTTCGGGGTTGAATTTCGTCATTAAAAATTGTGTTTTTTATACTTTGACCCAAATGTAAAAATGGACACCAGAATTACATTCAGGGTTGAATTTCACGCTTAAAAATGGTGTTTTTTATAGTTTTTAAAAATCAAGAATTTTTTGTTGTCCGGGAAAGAAAATTACTGATGCCGGGGTCAGGGATTTTATTTGCCTAGGAGGTGAACATTTTTTTTTGACTCAAATGTAAAAACGGACGCCAGAATTAGATTTGGGGTTTAATTTCATGCTTAAAAATGGTGTTTTCTCTAGATTTTAAAAATCAAGGTTTTTTGGTGTCCGGGGAAGAAAATTCGTGATGCCGGGGTCAGGGATTTTTGTGCCCAGGAGGTAAATTATTTTTTTGACACAAATGTAAAAACCGAGGCCAGTATGAGATTCGGGGTTGAATTTAATCCTTAAAAATGGTTTTTTTCATAGATTTTAAAAACCAAGATTTTTTGGTGTCCGGGGAAGAAAATTCCTGATGCCGGAGTCAGGGATTTTTGTGCCCAGGGGGTGAAATTTTTTTTTTGACCCAAATGTAAAAATGGACACCAGAATTACATTCGGGGTTGAATTTCACGCTTAAAACTGGTGTTTTTTATAGTTTTTAAAAATCAAGAATTTTTTGTTGTCCGGGAAAGAAAATTACTTTTGCCGGGGTCAGGGATTTTATTTGCCTAGGAGGTGAACATTTTTTTTTTTACTCAAATGTAAAAACGGACGCCAGAATTAGATTTGGGGTTTAATTTCATGCTTAAAAATGGTGTTTTCTATAGATTTTAAAAATCAAGCATTTTTTGGTGTCCGGGCAAGTAAATTTTTGATGCCGGGGTCAGGGATTTTTGTGCCCAGGGGGTGAAATTTTTTTTTTGACCCAAATGTAAAAATGGACACTAGAATTAGTTTCGGGGTTGAATTTCGTCCTTAAAAATGGTGCTTTTTATAGTTTTTAAAAATCAAGAATTTTTTGGTGTCCGGGCAACAAAATTCCTGATGCCAGAGTCAAGGATTTTTGTGCCCAGGAGGTGAAAAAGATTTTTTGACACAAATGTAAAAACCTAGGCCAGTATGAGATTCGGGGTTGAATTTCATCCTTAGAAATGGTGTTTTTTATAGATTTTAAAAATCAAGATTTTTTTGTGTCCAGGGAAGAAAATTCGTGATGCCGGGGTCAGGGATTTTTGTGCCCAGGAGGTAAATTTTTTTTGACCCAAATGTAAAAACAGACACCAGAATTAGATTCGAGTTTTAATTTCATCCTTAAAAATGGTTTTTTTCATAGATTTTAAAAATCAAGATTTTTTGGTGTCCGGGGAAGAAAATTCGTGATCAGGGATTTTTGTGCCCAGGAGGTAAAAATTTTTTGACACAAATGTAAAAACCGTGGCGAATATGAGATTCGGGGTTGAATTTCATCTTTAGAAATGGTGTTTTTAATAGTTTTTAAAAATCAAGCATTTTTTGGTGTCCGGGGAAGAAAATTCGTGATGCTGGGGTCAGGGATTTTTGTGCCCAGGAGGTGAAATTTTTTTTTTGACCCAAATGTAAAAACGGACTCCAGAATTAGATTTGGGGTTTAATTTCATCCTTGAAAATGGTGTTTTTCATAGATTTTAAAAATCAAGATTTTTTTGTGTCCGGGGAAGAAAATTCGTGATGCCAGGAATTTTTATGCCCAGCAGGTAAATTGTTTTTTGACCCAAATGTAAAAGCAGACACCAGAATTAGATTCGAGGTTTAATTGCATCCTTAAAAATGGTGTTTTCTATACTTTTTATAAATGAAGATATTTTTGGTGTCCAGGGAAGAAAATTCCTGATGCCGGAGTCAGGGATTTTTGTGCCCAGGAGGTGAATGTTTATTTTTACTCAAATCTAAAAACGGACACCAGAATGAGATTCGGGGTTGCTTTTTGTCCTTAAAAATGTCATTTTTCATAGCATTTAAAAATCAAGATTTTTTTGGTTTCCGGGGAAGAAAATTCCTGATGCCGGGGTCAGGGATTTTTGTGCCCAGGAGGTGAATTTTTTTTTCCACCCAAATCTATAAACGGACACCGGAATGAGATTCGGGGTTGAATTTCGTGCTTAAAAATGGTGTTTTTCATAGCTTTTAAAAATCAAGATTTTTTTGGTGTACGGGGAAGAAAATTCCTGATGCCGGGGTCAGAGAGTTTTGTGCCCAGGAGGTGAATTTTTTTTCCCCACCCAAATCTATAAACAGACGCCGGAATGAGATTCGGGGTTGAATTTCGTGCTTAAAAATGGTGTTTTTTATAGCTTTTAAAAATCAAGAATTTTTTGGTGTCCGGGGAAGAAAATTCCTGATGCCGGAGTCAGGGACTTTTGTGCCCAGGAGGTGAAATTATTTTCCACTCAAATGTAAAAACGGATGCCAGAATTAGATTTGGGGTTTAATTTCATGCTTAAAAATGGTGTTTTCTATAGATTTTAAAAATCAAGGTTTTTTCGTGTCCGGGGAAGAAAATTCCTGATGCCGGGGTGAGGGATTTTTGTGCCCAGGAGGTGAATTTTTCGTTGTTGACCCAAATGTAAAAACGGATGCCAGAATTACATTCGGGGTTTAAATTCACGCTTAAAAATTGTGTTTTTTATACTTTTTAAAAATCAAGCATTTTTTGGTGTCCGGGCTAGTAAATTTCTGATGCCGGGGTCAGGGATTTTTGTGCCCAGGAGGTGAATTTTTCATTGTTGACCCAAATGTAAAAACGGATGCCAGAATTACATTCGGGGTTGAATTTCACGCTTAAAAATGGTGTTTTTTATACTTTTTAAAAATCAAGAATTTTTTGTTGTCCGGGAAAGAAAATTACTGATGCCGGGGTCAGGGATTTTATTTGCCTAGGAGGTGAACATTTTTTTTTTGACTCAAATGTAAAAACGGATGCCAGAATTAGATTTGGGGTTTAATTTCATGCTTAAAAATGGTGTTTTCTATAGATTTTAAAAATCAAGGTTTTTTGGTGTCCAGGGAAGAAAATTCCTGATGCCGGGGTGAGGGATTTTTGTGCCCAGGAGGTGAATATTTCGTTGTTTTCCCAAATGTAAAAACGGATGCCAGAATTACATTCGGGGTTTAATTTCACGCTTAAAAATGGTGTTTTTTATACTAAAAAGTATAAAAAATCAAGCATTTTTTGGTGTCCGGGCTAGTAAATTTCTGATGCCGGGGTCAGGGATTTTTGTGCCCAGGAGGTGACATTTTTTTTGAAACAAATGTAAAAACGGACGCCAGAATTACATTCGGGGTTGAATTTCACGCTTAAAAATGGTGTTTTTTATAGTTTTTAAAAATCAAGCATTTTTTGGTGTCCGGGGAAGAAAATTCCTGTTGCCGGGTTCAGGGATTTTTGTGCCCAGCGGGTGAAAATTTTTTTTTGACCCAAATGTAAAAACGGACGCCAGAATTAGATTCAGGGTTGAATTTCATAGATTTTAAAAATCAAGATTTTTTGGTGTCCGGGGAAGAAAATTCGTGATGCCAGGGTCAGGGATTTTTGTGCCCAGGAGGTAAATTTTTTTTTGACACAAATGTAAAAACCGAGGCCAGTATGAGATTCGGGGTTGAATTTAATCCTTAAAAATGGTGTTTTTTATACTTTTTAAAAATCAAGCATTTTTTGGTGTCCGGGGAAGTAAATTTCTGATGCTGGGGTCAGGGACTTTTGTGCCCAGGAGGTGAATTTTTTTTTGACCCAAATGTAAAAATGGACACCAGAATTACATTCGGGGTTGAATTTCACGCTTAAAAATTGTGTTTTTTATACTTTTTAAAAATCAAGCATTTTTTGGTGTCTGGCCAAGTAAATTTCTGATGCCGGGGTCAGGGATTTTATTTGCCTAGGAGGTAAACATTTTTTTTTTACCCAAATGTAAAAACGGACGCCAGAATTAGATTTGGGGTTTAATTTCATGCTTAAAAATGGTGTTTTATATAGATTTTAAAAATCAAGGTTTTTTGGTGTCCGGGGAAGAAAATTCCTGTTGACGGGGTCAGGGATTTTTGTGCCCAGGAGGTGAATTTTTTTTTTTGACACAAATGTAAAAACCTAGGACAGTATGAGATTCGGGGTTGAATTTCATCCTTAGAAATGGTGTTTTTTATAGATTTTAAAAATCAAGATTTTTTTGTGTCCAGGGAAGAAAATTCGTGATGCCGGGGTCAGGATTTTTGTGCCCAGGAGGTAAATTTTTTTTGACCCAAATGTAAAAACAGACACCAGAATTAGATTCGAGTTTTAATTTCATCCTTAAAAATGGTTTTTTTCATAGATTTTAAAAATCAAGAATTTTTTGGTGTCCGGGCAAGAAAATTCCTGATGCCAGGGTCAGGGATTTTTGTGCCCAGGAGGTGAATTTTTTTTTTGACCCAAATGTAAAAATGGACACCAGAATTACATTCCGGGTTGAATTTCACGCTTAAAAATGGTGTTTTTTATAGTTTTTAAAAATCAAGAATTTTTTGTTGTCCGGGAAAGAAAATTACTTTTGCCGGGGTCAGGGATTTTCTTTGCCTAGGAGGTGAACATTTTTTTTTTGACTCAAATGTAAAAACGGACGCCAGAATTAGATTTGGGGTTTAATTTCATGCTTAAAAATGGTGTTTTCTATAGATTTTAAAAATCAAGGTTTTTTGGTGTCCGGGAAAGAAAATTCCTGGTGCCGGGGTGAGGGATTTTTGTGCCCAGGAGGTGAATATTTCGTTGTTGACCCAAATGTAAAAACGGATGCCAGAATTAGATTTGGGGTTTAATTTCACCCTTAAAAATGGTGTTTTTTATACTTTTTAAAAATCAAGCATTTTTTGGTGTCCGGGCAAGTAAATTTTTGATGCCGGGGTCAGGGATTTTTGTGCCCAGGGGGTGAAATTTTTTTTTTGACCCAAATGTAAAAATGGACACTAGAATTAGTTTCGGGGTTGAATTTCGTCCTTAGAAATGGTGTTTTTTATAGTTTTTAAAAATCAAGAATTTTTTGGTGTCCGGGGAAGAAAATTCGTGATGCTGGGGTCAGGGATTTTTGTGCCCAGAAGGTGAAATACTTTTTTTTGACCCAAATGTAAAAACGGACTCCAGAATTAGATTTGGGGTTTAATTTCATCCTTGAAAATGGTGTTTTTCATAGATTTTAAAAATCAAGATTTTTTTGTGTCCGGGGAAGAAAATTCGTGATGCCAGGAATTTTTATGCCCAGCAGGTAAATTGTTTTTTGACCCAAATGTAAAAGCAGACACCAGAATTAGATTCGAGGTTTAATTGCATCCTTAAAAATGGTGTTTTCTATACTTTTTATAAATGAAGATATTTTTGGTGTCCGGGGAAGGAAATTCCTGATGCCGGCGTCAGGGATTTTTGTGCCCAGGAGGTGAAAATTTTTTTTGACCCAAATGTAAAATTCGATTCCAGAATGAGGTTTTGGGTTGCATTTCATCCTTAAAAATGGTGTTTTTTATAGTTTTTGTAAATGAACATTATTGGGGTGTCCGGGGGACAAAATTCCTGATGCCGGTTTCAGGGATTTTTGTGCCCAGGAGGTGAATTTTTTTTTGACCCAAATGTAAAAACGGACACCAGAATTACATTCAGGGTTGAATTTCATCCTTGAAAATGGTGTTTTTCATAGATTTTAAAAATCAAGATTTTTTGATGTCCGGGGAAGAAAACTCCTGATGCCGGTGTCAGGGATTTTTGTGCCCAGGAGGTGAAATTTTTTTTTTGACCCAAATGTAAAAACGGACACCAGAATTAGATTCGGGGTTGAATTTCTTCCTTAAAAATGGTGTTTTTTTATAGATTTTAAAAATCAATGATTTTTGGTTTCCGGGGAAGAAAATTCCTGATGCCGGGGTCAGGGATTTTTGTGCCCAGGAGGTGAATTTTTTTTTACCCAAATGTAAAAACGGAAGCCAGAATTACATTCGGGGTTGAATTTCACGCTTAAAAATGATGTTATTTATACTTTTTAAAAATCAAGGTTTTTTGGTTTCCGGGGAAGAAAATTCGTGATGCCGGGGTCAGGGATTTTTGTGTCCAGGAGGTGAATTTTTTGTTGTTGACCCAAATGTAAAAACGGATGCCAGAATTACATTCGGGATTTAATTTCACACTTAAAAATGGAGTTTTTTATACTTTTTAAAAATCAAGCATTTTTTGGTGTCCAGGGAAGAAAATTCGTGATGCCGGAGTCAGGGATTTTTGTGCCCAGGAGGTGAATATTTTTTTTGACCCAAATGTAAAAACGGATGCCAGAATTAGATTTGGGGTTGAATTTCGTCCTTCAAAATGGTGTTTTTCATAGTTTTTAAAAATGAAGATTTTTTTGGTGTCCGTGGAAGAAAATTCTTGATGCCGGAGTCAGGGATTTTTGGGCCCAGGAGGTGAATGTTTTTTTTTACTCAAATCCAAAAACGGACATCAGAATGAGATTCGGGTTTGAATTTCATCCTTAAAAATGTTGTTTTCATAGCTTTTAAAAATCAAGATTTTTTTGGTGTACGGGGAAGAAAATTCCTGATGCCGGAGTCAGGGACTTTTGTGCCCAGGAGGTGAAATTATTTTCCACTCAAATGTAAAAACGGACGCCAGAATTAGATTTGGGGTTTAATTTCATGCTTAAAAATGGTGTTTTCTATAGATTTTAAAAATCAAGGTTTTTTGGTGTCCGTGGAAGAAAATTCCTGATGCCGGGGTGAGGGATTTTTGTGCCCAGGATGTGAATTTTTCGTTGTTGACCCAAATGTAAAAACGGATGCCAGAATTACATTCGGGGTTTAATTTCACGCTTAAAAATTGTGTTTTTTATACTTTTTAAAAATCAAGCATTTTTTGGTGTCTGGGCTAGTAAATTTCTGATGCCGGGGTCAGGGATATTTGTGCCCAGGAGGTGAATTTTTCGTTGTTGACCCAAATGTAAAAACGGATGCCAGAATTACATTCGGGGTTGAATTTCACGCTTAAAAATGGTGTTTTTTATAGTTTTTAAAAATCAAGAATTTTTTGTTGTCCGGGAAAGAAAATTACTGATGCCGGGGTCAGGGATTTTATTTGCCTAGGAGGTGAACATTATTTTTTTGACTCAAATGTAAAAACGGACGCCAGAATTAGATTTGGGGTTTAATTTCATGCTTAAAAATGGTGTTTTCTATATTTTTTAAAAATCAAGGTTTTTTGGTGTCCGGGGAAGAAAATTCCTGATGCCGGGGTGAGGGATTTTTGTGCCCAGGAGGTGAATATTTCGTTGTTGACCCAAATGTAAAAACGGATGCCAGAATTACATTCGGGGTTTAATTTCACGCTTAAAAATGGTGTTTTTTATACTTTTTAAAGATCAAGCATTTTTTGGTGTCCGGGCTAGTAAATTTCTGATGCCGGGGTCAGGGATTTTTGTGCCCAGGAGGTGAAAAAGATTTTTTGACACAAATGTAAAAACCGAGTCCAGTATGAGATTCGGGGTTGAATTTCATCCTTAGAAATGGTGTTTTTTATACTTTTTAAAAATCAAGCATTTTTTGGTGTCCGGGCAAGTAAATTTCTGATTTCGGAGTCAGGGATTTTTGTGCCCAGGAGGTGACATTTTTTTTGACCCAAATGTAAAAACGGACGCCAGAATTACATTCGGGGTTGAATTTCACGCTTAAAAATGGTGTTTTTTATAGTTTTTAAAAATCAAGCATTTTTTGGTGTCCGGGGAAGAAAATTCCTGTTGCCGGGTTCAGGGATTTTTGTGCCCAGCGGGTTAAAATTTTTTTTTGACCCAAATGTAAAAACGGACGCCAGAATTAGATTCAGGGTTGAATTTCATCCTTGAAAATGGTGTTTTTCATAGATTTTAAAAATCAAGATTTTTTTGTGTCCAGGGAAGAAAATTCGTGATGCCGGGGTCAGGGATTTTTGTGCCGAGGAGGTAAATTTTTTTTGACCCAAATGTAAAAACAGACACCAGAATTAGATTCGAGTTTTAATTTCATCCTTAAAAATGGTTTTTTTCATAGATTTTAAAAATCAAGATTTTTTGATGTCCGGGGAAGAAAATTCGTGATGCCGGGGTCAGGGATTTTTGTGCCCAGGAGGTAAATTTTTTTTTGACACAAATGTAAAAACCGAGGCCAGTATGAGATTCGGGGTTGAATTTAATCCTTAAAAATGGTTTTTTTCATAGATTTTAAAAACCAAGATTTTTTGGTGTCCGGGGAAGAAAATTCCTGATGCCGGAGTCAGGGATTTTTGTGCCCAGGGGGTGAAATTTTTTTTTTAACCCAAATGTAAAAATGGACACTAGAATTAGTTTCGGGGTTGAATTTCGTCCTTAAAAATTGTGTTTTTTATACTTTGACCCAAATGTAAAAATGGACACCAGAATTACATTCAGGGTTGAATTTCACGCTTAAAAATGGTGTTTTTTATAGTTTTTAAAAATCAAGAATTTTTTGTTGTCCGGGAAAGAAAATTACTGATGCCGGGGTCAGGGATTTTATTTGCCTAGGAGGTGAACATTTTTTTTTTACTCAAATGTAAAAACGGACGCCAGAATTAGATTTGGGGTTTAATTTCATGCTTAAAAATGGTGTTTTCTCTAGATTTTAAAAATCAAGGTTTTTTGGTGTCCGGGGAAGAAAATTCCTGATGCCGGGGTGAGGGATTTTTGTGCCCAGGAGGTGAAAAAGATTTTTTGACACAAATGTAAAAACCGAGTCCAGTATGAGATTCGGGGTTGAATTTCATCCTTAGAAATGGTGTTTTTTATACTTTTTAAAAATCAAGCATTTTTTGGTGTCCGGGCAAGTAAATTTCTGATTTCGGAGTCAGGGATTTTTGTGCCCAGGAGGTGATTTTTTTTTGACCCAAATGTAAAAATGGACACCAGAATTACATTCGGGGTTGAATTTCACGCTTAAAAATGGTGTTTTTTATAGTTTTTAAAAATCAAGAATTTTTTGTTGTCCGGGAAAGAAAATTACTGATGCCGGGGTCAGGGATTTTATTTGCCTAGGAGGTGAACATTATTTTTTTGACTCAAATGTAAAAACGGACGCCAGAATTAGATTTGGGGTTTAATTTCATGCTTAAAAATGGTGTTTTCTATATTTTTTAAAAATCAAGGTTTTTTGGTGTCCGGGGAAGAAAATTCCTGATGCCGGGGTGAGGGATTTTTGTGCCCAGGAGGTGAATATTTCGTTGTTGACCCAAATGTAAAAACGGATGCCAGAATTACATTCGGGGTTTAATTTCACGCTTAAAAATGGTGTTTTTTATACTTTTTAAAGATCAAGCATTTTTTGGTGTCCGGGCTAGTAAATTTCTGATGCCGGGGTCAGGGATTTTTGTGCCCAGGAGGTGAAAAAGATTTTTTGACACAAATGTAAAAACTGAGGCCAGTATGAGATTCGGGGTTGAATTTCATCCTTAGAAATGGTGTTTTTTATACTTTTTAAAAATCAAGCATTTTTTGGTGTCCGGGCAAGTAAATTTCTGATTTCGGAGTCAGGGATTTTTGTGCCCAGGAGGTGACATTTTTTTTGACCCAAATGTAAAAACGGACGCCAGAATTACATTCGGGGTTGAATTTCACGCTTAAAAATGGTGTTTTTTATAGTTTTTAAAAATCAAGCATTTTTTGGTGTCCGGGGAAGAAAATTCCTGTTGCCGGGTTCAGGGATTTTTGTGCCCAGCGGGTGAAAATTTTTTTTTGACCCAAATGTAAAAACGGACGCCAGAATTAGATTCAGGGTTGAATTTCATCCTTGAAAATGGTGTTTTTCATAGATTTTAAAAATCAAGATTTTTTTGTGTCCAGGGAAGAAAATTCGTGATGCCGGGGTCAGGGATTTTTGTGCCCAGGAGGTAAATTTTTTTTGACCCAAATGTAAAAACAGACACCAGAATTAGATTCGAGTTTTAATTTCATCCTTAAAAATGGTTTTTTTCATAGATTTTAAAAATCAAGATTTTTTGATGTCCGGGGAAGAAAATTCGTGATGCCGGGGTCAGGGATTTTTGTGCCCAGGAGGTAAATTTTTTTTTGACACAAATGTAAAAACCGAGGCCAGTATGAGATTCGGGGTTGAATTTAATCCTTAAAAATGGTTTTTTTCATAGATTTTAAAAACCAAGATTTTTTGGTGTCCGGGGAAGAAAATTCCTGATGCCGGAGTCAGGGATTTTTGTGCCCAGGGGGTGAAATTTTTTTTTTAACCCAAATGTAAAAATGGACACTAGAATTAGTTTCGGGGTTGAATTTCGTCCTTAAAAATTGTGTTTTTTATACTTTGACCCAAATGTAAAAATGGACACCAGAATTACATTCAGGGTTGAATTTCACGCTTAAAAATGGTGTTTTTTATAGTTTTTAAAAATCAAGAATTTTTTGTTGTCCGGGAAAGAAAATTACTGATGCCGGGGTCAGGGATTTTATTTGCCTAGGAGGTGAACATTTTTTTTTTACTCAAATGTAAAAACGGACGCCAGAATTAGATTTGGGGTTTAATTTCATGCTTAAAAATGGTGTTTTCTCTAGATTTTAAAAATCAAGGTTTTTTGGTGTCCGGGGAAGAAAATTCCTGATGCCGGGGTGAGGGATTTTTGTGCCCAGGAGGTGAAAAAGATTTTTTGACACAAATGTAAAAACCGAGTCCAGTATGAGATTCGGGGTTGAATTTCATCCTTAGAAATGGTGTTTTTTATACTTTTTAAAAATCAAGCATTTTTTGGTGTCCGGGCAAGTAAATTTCTGATTTCGGAGTCAGGGATTTTTGTGCCCAGGAGGTGATTTTTTTTTTGACCCAAATGTAAAAATGGACACCAGAATTACATTCGGGGTTGAATTTCACGCTTAAAAATGGTGTTTTTTATAGTTTTTAAAAATCAAGAATTTTTTGTTGTCCGGGAAAGAAAATTACTGATGCCGGGGTCAGGGATTTTATTTGCCTAGGAGGTGAACATTATTTTTTTGACTCAAATGTAAAAACGGACGCCAGAATTAGATTTGGGGTTTAATTTCATGCTTAAAAATGGTGTTTTCTATATTTTTTAAAAATCAAGGTTTTTTGGTGTCCGGGGAAGAAAATTCCTGATGCCGGGGTGAGGGATTTTTGTGCCCAGGAGGTGAATATTTCGTTGTTGACCCAAATGTAAAAACGGATGCCAGAATTACATTCGGGGTTTAATTTCACGCTTAAAAATGGTGTTTTTTATACTTTTTAAAGATCAAGCATTTTTTGGTGTCCGGGCTAGTAAATTTCTGATGCCGGGGTCAGGGATTTTTGTGCCCAGGAGGTGAAAAAGATTTTTTGACACAAATGTAAAAACCGAGTCCAGTATGAGATTCGGGGTTGAATTTCATCCTTAGAAATGGTGTTTTTTATACTTTTTAAAAATCAAGCATTTTTTGGTGTCCGGGCAAGTAAATTTCTGATTTCGGAGTCAGGGATTTTTGTGCCCAGGAGGTGACATTTTTTTTGACCCAAATGTAAAAACGGACGCCAGAATTACATTCGGGGTTGAATTTCACGCTTAAAAATGGTGTTTTTTATAGTTTTTAAAAATCAAGCATTTTTTGGTGTCCGGGGAAGAAAATTCCTGTTGCCGGGTTCAGGGATTTTTGTGCCCAGCGGGTGAAAATTTTTTTTTGACCCAAATGTAAAAACGGACGCCAGAATTAGATTCAGGGTTGAATTTCATCCTTGAAAATGGTGTTTTTCATAGATTTTAAAAATCAAGATTTTTTTGTGTCCAGGGAAGAAAATTCGTGATGCCGGGGTCAGGGATTTTTGTGCCCAGGAGGTAAATTTTTTTTGACCCAAATGTAAAAACAGACACCAGAATTAGATTCGAGTTTTAATTTCATCCTTAAAAATGGTTTTTTTCATAGATTTTAAAAACCAAGATTTTTTGGTGTCCGGGGAAGAAAATTCCTGATGCCGGAGTCAGGGATTTTTGTGCCCAGGGGGTGAAATTTTTTTTTTAACCCAAATGTAAAAATGGACACTAGAATTAGTTTCGGGGTTGAATTTCGTCCTTAAAAATTGTGTTTTTTATACTTTGACCCAAATGTAAAAATGGACACCAGAATTACATTCAGGGTTGAATTTCACGCTTAAAAATGGTGTTTTTTATAGTTTTTAAAAATCAAGAATTTTTTGTTGTCCGGGAAAGAAAATTACTGATGCCGGGGTCAGGGATTTTATTTGCCTAGGAGGTGAACATTTTTTTTTTACTCAAATGTAAAAACGGACGCCAGAATTAGATTTGGGGTTTAATTTCATGCTTAAAAATGGTGTTTTCTCTAGATTTTAAAAATCAAGGTTTTTTGGTGTCCGGGGAAGAAAATTCCTGATGCCGGGGTGAGGGATTTTTGTGCCCAGGAGGTGAAAAAGATTTTTTGACACAAATGTAAAAACCGAGTCCAGTATGAGATTCGGGGTTGAATTTCATCCTTAGAAATGGTGTTTTTTATACTTTTTAAAAATCAAGCATTTTTTGGTGTCCGGGCAAGTAAATTTCTGATTTCGGAGTCAGGGATTTTTGTGCCCAGGAGGTGATTTTTTTTTGACCCAAATGTAAAAATGGACACCAGAATTACATTCGGGGTTGAATTTCACGCTTAAAAATGGTGTTTTTTATAGTTTTTAAAAATCAAGAATTTTTTGTTGTCCGGGAAAGAAAATTACTGATGCCGGGGTCAGGGATTTTATTTGCCTAGGAGGTGAACATTATTTTTTTGACTCAAATGTAAAAACGGACGCCAGAATTAGATTTGGGGTTTAATTTCATGCTTAAAAATGGTGTTTTCTATATTTTTTAAAAATCAAGGTTTTTTGGTGTCCGGGGAAGAAAATTCCTGATGCCGGGGTGAGGGATTTTTGTGCCCAGGAGGTGAATATTTCGTTGTTGACCCAAATGTAAAAACGGATGCCAGAATTACATTCGGGGTTTAATTTCACGCTTAAAAATGGTGTTTTTTATACTTTTTAAAGATCAAGCATTTTTTGGTGTCCGGGCTAGTAAATTTCTGATGCCGGGGTCAGGGATTTTTGTGCCCAGGAGGTGAAAAAGATTTTTTGACACAAATGTAAAAACCGAGTCCAGTATGAGATTCGGGGTTGAATTTCATCCTTAGAAATGGTGTTTTTTATACTTTTTAAAAATCAAGCATTTTTTGGTGTCCGGGCAAGTAAATTTCTGATTTCGGAGTCAGGGATTTTTGTGCCCAGGAGGTGACATTTTTTTTGACCCAAATGTAAAAACGGACGCCAGAATTACATTCGGGGTTGAATTTCACGCTTAAAAATGGTGTTTTTTATAGTTTTTAAAAATCAAGCATTTTTTGGTGTCCGGGGAAGAAAATTCCTGTTGCCGGGTTCAGGGATTTTTGTGCCCAGCGGGTGAAAATTTTTTTTTGACCCAAATGTAAAAACGGACGCCAGAATTAGATTCAGGGTTGAATTTCATCCTTGAAAATGGTGTTTTTCATAGATTTTAAAAATCAAGATTTTTTTGTGTCCAGGGAAGAAAATTCGTGATGCCGGGGTCAGGGATTTTTGTGCCCAGGAGGTAAATTTTTTTTGACCCAAATGTAAAAACAGACACCAGAATTAGATTCGAGTTTTAATTTCATCCTTAAAAATGGTTTTTTTCATAGATTTTAAAAATCAAGATTTTTTGATGTCCGGGGAAGAAAATTCGTGATGCCGGGGTCAGGGATTTTTGTGCCCAGGAGGTAAATTTTTTTTTGACACAAATGTAAAAACCGAGGCCAGTATGAGATTCGGGGTTGAATTTAATCCTTAAAAATGGTTTTTTTCATAGATTTTAAAAACCAAGATTTTTTGGTGTCCGGGGAAGAAAATTCCTGATGCCGGAGTCAGGGATTTTTGTGCCCAGGGGTTGAAATTTTTTTTTTAACCCAAATGTAAAAATGGACACTAGAATTAGTTTCGGGGTTGAATTTCGTCCTTAAAAATTGTGTTTTTTATACTTTGACCCAAATGTAAAAATGGACACCAGAATTACATTCAGGGTTGAATTTCACGCTTAAAAATGGTGTTTTTTATAGTTTTTAAAAATCAAGAATTTTTTGTTGTCCGGGAAAGAAAATTACTGATGCCGGGGTCAGGGATTTTATTTGCCTAGGAGGTGAACATTTTTTTTTGACTCAAATGTAAAAACGGACGCCAGAATTAGATTTGGGGTTTAATTTCATGCTTAAAAATGGTGTTTTCTCTAGATTTTAAAAATCAAGGTTTTTTGGTGTCCGGGGAAGAAAATTCCTGATGCCGGGGTGAGGGATTTTTGTGCCCAGGAGGTGAAAAAGATTTTTTGACACAAATGTAAAAACCGAGTCCAGTATGAGATTCGGGGTTGAATTTCATCCTTAGAAATGGTGTTTTTTAAACTTTTTAAAAATCAAGAATTTTTTGTTGTCCGGGAAAGAAAATTACTGATGCCGGGGTCAGGGATTTTATTTGCCTAGGAGGTGAACATTTTTTTTTTGACTCAAATGTAAAAACGGACGCCAGAATTTGATTTGGGGTTTAATTTCATGCTTAAAAATGGTGTTTTCTATAGATTTTAAAAATCAAGGTTTTTTGGTGTCCGTGGAAGAAAATTCCTGATGCCGGGGTGAGGGATTTTTGTGCCCAGGATGTGAATTTTTCGTTGTTGACCCAAATGTAAAAACGGATGCCAGAATTACATTCGGGGTTTAATTTCACGCTTAAAAATTGTGTTTTTTATACTTTTTAAAAATCAAGCATTTTTTGGTGTCTGGGCTAGTAAATTTCTGATGCCGGGGTCAGGGATATTTGTGCCCAGGAGGTGAATTTTTCGTTGTTGACCCAAATGTAAAAACGGATGCCAGAATTACATTCGGGGTTGAATTTCACGCTTAAAAATGGTGTTTTTTATAGTTTTTAAAAATCAAGAATTTTTTGTTGTCCGGGAAAGAAAATTACTGATGCCGGGGTCAGGGATTTTATTTGCCTAGGAGGTGAACATTATTTTTTTGACTCAAATGTAAAAACGGACGCCAGAATTAGATTTGGGGTTTAATTTCATGCTTAAAAATGGTGTTTTCTATATTTTTTAAAAATCAAGGTTTTTTGGTGTCCGGGGAAGAAAATTCCTGATGCCGGGGTGAGGGATTTTTGTGCCCAGGAGGTGAATATTTCGTTGTTGACCCAAATGTAAAAACGGATGCCAGAATTACATTCGGGGTTTAATTTCACGCTTAAAAATGGTGTTTTTTATACTTTTTAAAGATCAAGCATTTTTTGGTGTCCGGGCTAGTAAATTTCTGATGCCGGGGTCAGGGATTTTTGTGCCCAGGAGGTGAAAAAGATTTTTTGACACAAATGTAAAAACCGAGTCCAGTATGAGATTCGGGGTTGAATTTCATCCTTAGAAATGGTGTTTTTTATACTTTTTAAAAATCAAGCATTTTTTGGTGTCCGGGCAAGTAAATTTCTGATTTCGGAGTCAGGGATTTTTGTGCCCAGGAGGTGACATTTTTTTTGACCCAAATGTAAAAACGGACGCCAGAATTACATTCGGGGTTGAATTTCACGCTTAAAAATGGTGTTTTTTATAGTTTTTAAAAATCAAGCATTTTTTGGTGTCCGGGGAAGAAAATTCCTGTTGCCGGGTTCAGGGATTTTTGTGCCCAGCGGGTGAAAATTTTTTTTTGACCCAAATGTAAAAACGGACGCCAGAATTAGATTCAGGGTTGAATTTCATCCTTGAAAATGGTGTTTTTCATAGATTTTAAAAATCAAGATTTTTTTGTGTCCAGGGAAGAAAATTCGTGATGCCGGGGTCAGGGATTTTTGTGCCCAGGAGGTAAATTTTTTTTGACCCAAATGTAAAAACAGACACCAGAATTAGATTCGAGTTTTAATTTCATCCTTAAAAATGGTTTTTTTCATAGATTTTAAAAATCAAGATTTTTTGATGTCCGGGGAAGAAAATTCGTGATGCCGGGGTCAGGGATTTTTGTGCCCAGGAGGTAAATTTTTTTTTGACACAAATGTAAAAACCGAGGCCAGTATGAGATTCGGGGTTGAATTTAATCCTTAAAAATGGTTTTTTTCATAGATTTTAAAAACCAAGATTTTTTGGTGTCCGGGGAAGAAAATTCCTGATGCCGGAGTCAGGGATTTTTGTGCCCAGGGGTTGAAATTTTTTTTTTAACCCAAATGTAAAAATGGACACTAGAATTAGTTTCGGGGTTGAATTTCGTCCTTAAAAATTGTGTTTTTTATACTTTGACCCAAATGTAAAAATGGACACCAGAATTACATTCAGGGTTGAATTTCACGCTTAAAAATGGTGTTTTTTATAGTTTTTAAAAATCAAGAATTTTTTGTTGTCCGGGAAAGAAAATTACTGATGCCGGGGTCAGGGATTTTATTTGCCTAGGAGGTGAACATTTTTTTTTGACTCAAATGTAAAAACGGACGCCAGAATTAGATTTGGGGTTTAATTTCATGCTTAAAAATGGTGTTTTCTCTAGATTTTAAAAATCAAGGTTTTTTGGTGTCCGGGGAAGAAAATTCCTGATGCCGGGGTGAGGGATTTTTGTGCCCAGGAGGTGAAAAAGATTTTTTGACACAAATGTAAAAACCGAGTCCAGTATGAGATTCGGGGTTGAATTTCATCCTTAGAAATGGTGTTTTTTAAACTTTTTAAAAATCAAGAATTTTTTGTTGTCCGGGAAAGAAAATTACTGATGCCGGGGTCAGGGATTTTATTTGCCTAGGAGGTGAACATTTTTTTTTTGACTCAAATGTAAAAACGGACGCCAGAATTAGATTTGGGGTTTAATTTCATGCTTAAAAATGGTGTTTTCTATAGATTTTAAAAATCAAGGTTTTTTGGTGTCCGTGGAAGAAAATTCCTGATGCCGGGGTGAGGGATTTTTGTGCCCAGGATGTGAATTTTTCGTTGTTGACCCAAATGTAAAAACGGATGCCAGAATTACATTCGGGGTTTAATTTCACGCTTAAAAATTGTGTTTTTTATACTTTTTAAAAATCAAGCATTTTTTGGTGTCTGGGCTAGTAAATTTCTGATGCCGGGGTCAGGGATATTTGTGCCCAGGAGGTGAATTTTTCGTTGTTGACCCAAATGTAAAAACGGATGCCAGAATTACATTCGGGGTTGAATTTCACGCTTAAAAATGGTGTTTTTTATAGTTTTTAAAAATCAAGAATTTTTTGTTGTCCGGGAAAGAAAATTACTGATGCCGGGGTCAGGGATTTTATTTGCCTAGGAGGTGAACATTATTTTTTTGACTCAAATGTAAAAACGGACGCCAGAATTAGATTTGGGGTTTAATTTCATGCTTAAAAATGGTGTTTTCTATATTTTTTAAAAATCAAGGTTTTTTGGTGTCCGGGGAAGAAAATTCCTGATGCCGGGGTGAGGGATTTTTGTGCCCAGGAGGTGAATATTTCGTTGTTGACCCAAATGTAAAAACGGATGCCAGAATTACATTCGGGGTTTAATTTCACGCTTAAAAATGGTGTTTTTTATACTTTTTAAAGATCAAGCATTTTTTGGTGTCCGGGCTAGTAAATTTCTGATGCCGGGGTCAGGGATTTTTGTGCCCAGGAGGTGAAAAAGATTTTTTGACACAAATGTAAAAACCGAGTCCAGTATGAGATTCGGGGTTGAATTTCATCCTTAGAAATGGTGTTTTTTATACTTTTTAAAAATCAAGCATTTTTTGGTGTCCGGGCAAGTAAATTTCTGATTTCGGAGTCAGGGATTTTTGTGCCCAGGAGGTGACATTTTTTTTGACCCAAATGTAAAAACGGACGCCAGAATTACATTCGGGGTTGAATTTCACGCTTAAAAATGGTGTTTTTTATAGTTTTTAAAAATCAAGCATTTTTTGGTGTCCGGGGAAGAAAATTCCTGTTGCCGGGTTCAGGGATTTTTGTGCCCAGCGGGTTAAAATTTTTTTTTGACCCAAATGTAAAAACGGACGCCAGAATTAGATTCAGGGTTGAATTTCATCCTTGAAAATGGTGTTTTTCATAGATTTTAAAAATCAAGATTTTTTTGTGTCCAGGGAAGAAAATTCGTGATGCCGGGGTCAGGGATTTTTGTGCCCAGGAGGTAAATTTTTTTTGACCCAAATGTAAAAACAGACACCAGAATTAGATTCGAGTTTTAATTTCATCCTTAAAAATGGTTTTTTTCATAGATTTTAAAAATCAAGATTTTTTGATGTCCGGGGAAGAAAATTCGTGATGCCGGGGTCAGGGATTTTTGTGCCCAGGAGGTAAATTTTTTTTTGACACAAATGTAAAAACCGAGGCCAGTATGAGATTCGGGGTTGAATTTAATCCTTAAAAATGGTTTTTTTCATAGATTTTAAAAACCAAGATTTTTTGGTGTCCGGGGAAGAAAATTCCTGATGCCGGAGTCAGGGATTTTTGTGCCCAGGGGGTGAAATTTTTTTTTTAACCCAAATGTAAAAATGGACACTAGAATTAGTTTCGGGGTTGAATTTCGTCCTTAAAAATTGTGTTTTTTATACTTTGACCCAAATGTAAAAATGGACACCAGAATTACATTCAGGGTTGAATTTCACGCTTAAAAATGGTGTTTTTTATAGTTTTTAAAAATCAAGAATTTTTTGTTGTCCGGGAAAGAAAATTACTGATGCCGGGGTCAGGGATTTTATTTGCCTAGGAGGTGAACATTTTTTTTTTACTCAAATGTAAAAACGGACGCCAGAATTAGATTTGGGGTTTAATTTCATGCTTAAAAATGGTGTTTTCTCTAGATTTTAAAAATCAAGGTTTTTTGGTGTCCGGGGAAGAAAATTCCTGATGCCGGGGTGAGGGATTTTTGTGCCCAGGAGGTGAAAAAGATTTTTTGACACAAATGTAAAAACCGAGTCCAGTATGAGATTCGGGGTTGAATTTCATCCTTAGAAATGGTGTTTTTTATACTTTTTAAAAATCAAGCATTTTTTGGTGTCCGGGCAAGTAAATTTCTGATTTCGGAGTCAGGGATTTTTGTGCCCAGGAGGTGATTTTTTTTTGACCCAAATGTAAAAATGGACACCAGAATTACATTCGGGGTTGAATTTCACGCTTAAAAATGGTGTTTTTTATAGTTTTTAAAAATCAAGAATTTTTTGTTGTCCGGGAAAGAAAATTACTGATGCCGGGGTCAGGGATTTTATTTGCCTAGGAGGTGAACATTATTTTTTTGACTCAAATGTAAAAACGGACGCCAGAATTAGATTTGGGGTTTAATTTCATGCTTAAAAATGGTGTTTTCTATATTTTTTAAAAATCAAGGTTTTTTGGTGTCCGGGGAAGAAAATTCCTGATGCCGGGGTGAGGGATTTTTGTGCCCAGGAGGTGAATATTTCGTTGTTGACCCAAATGTAAAAACGGATGCCAGAATTACATTCGGGGTTTAATTTCACGCTTAAAAATGGTGTTTTTTATACTTTTTAAAGATCAAGCATTTTTTGGTGTCCGGGCTAGTAAATTTCTGATGCCGGGGTCAGGGATTTTTGTGCCCAGGAGGTGAAAAAGATTTTTTGACACAAATGTAAAAACTGAGGCCAGTATGAGATTCGGGGTTGAATTTCATCCTTAGAAATGGTGTTTTTTATACTTTTTAAAAATCAAGCATTTTTTGGTGTCCGGGCAAGTAAATTTCTGATTTCGGAGTCAGGGATTTTTGTGCCCAGGAGGTGACATTTTTTTTGACCCAAATGTAAAAACGGACGCCAGAATTACATTCGGGGTTGAATTTCACGCTTAAAAATGGTGTTTTTTATAGTTTTTAAAAATCAAGCATTTTTTGGTGTCCGGGGAAGAAAATTCCTGTTGCCGGGTTCAGGGATTTTTGTGCCCAGCGGGTGAAAATTTTTTTTTGACCCAAATGTAAAAACGGACGCCAGAATTAGATTCAGGGTTGAATTTCATCCTTGAAAATGGTGTTTTTCATAGATTTTAAAAATCAAGATTTTTTTGTGTCCAGGGAAGAAAATTCGTGATGCCGGGGTCAGGGATTTTTGTGCCCAGGAGGTAAATTTTTTTTGACCCAAATGTAAAAACAGACACCAGAATTAGATTCGAGTTTTAATTTCATCCTTAAAAATGGTTTTTTTCATAGATTTTAAAAATCAAGATTTTTTGATGTCCGGGGAAGAAAATTCGTGATGCCGGGGTCAGGGATTTTTGTGCCCAGGAGGTAAATTTTTTTTTGACACAAATGTAAAAACCGAGGCCAGTATGAGATTCGGGGTTGAATTTAATCCTTAAAAATGGTTTTTTTCATAGATTTTAAAAACCAAGATTTTTTGGTGTCCGGGGAAGAAAATTCCTGATGCCGGAGTCAGGGATTTTTGTGCCCAGGGGGTGAAATTTTTTTTTTAACCCAAATGTAAAAATGGACACTAGAATTAGTTTCGGGGTTGAATTTCGTCCTTAAAAATTGTGTTTTTTATACTTTGACCCAAATGTAAAAATGGACACCAGAATTACATTCAGGGTTGAATTTCACGCTTAAAAATGGTGTTTTTTATAGTTTTTAAAAATCAAGAATTTTTTGTTGTCCGGGAAAGAAAATTACTGATGCCGGGGTCAGGGATTTTATTTGCCTAGGAGGTGAACATTTTTTTTTGACTCAAATGTAAAAACGGACGCCAGAATTAGATTTGGGGTTTAATTTCATGCTTAAAAATGGTGTTTTCTCTAGATTTTAAAAATCAAGGTTTTTTGGTGTCCGGGGAAGAAAATTCCTGATGCCGGGGTGAGGGATTTTTGTGCCCAGGAGGTGAAAAAGATTTTTTGACACAAATGTAAAAACCGAGTCCAGTATGAGATTCGGGGTTGAATTTCATCCTTAGAAATGGTGTTTTTTATACTTTTTAAAAATCAAGCATTTTTTGGTGTCCGGGCAAGTAAATTTCTGATTTCGGAGTCAGGGATTTTTGTGCCCAGGAGGTGATTTTTTTTTGACCCAAATGTAAAAATGGACACCAGAATTACATTCGGGGTTGAATTTCACGCTTAAAAATGGTGTTTTTTATAGTTTTTAAAAATCAAGAATTTTTTGTTGTCCGGGAAAGAAAATTACTGATGCCGGGGTCAGGGATTTTATTTGCCTAGGAGGTGAACATTATTTTTTTGACTCAAATGTAAAAATGGACGCCAGAATTAGATTTGGGGTTTAATTTCATGCTTAAAAATGGTGTTTTCTATATTTTTTAAAAATCAAGGTTTTTTGGTGTCCGGGGAAGAAAATTCCTGATGCCGGGGTGAGGGATTTTTGTGCCCAGGAGGTGAATATTTCGTTGTTGACCCAAATGTAAAAACGGATGCCAGAATTACATTCGGGGTTTAATTTCACGCTTAAAAATGGTGTTTTTTATACTTTTTAAAGATCAAGCATTTTTTGGTGTCCGGGCTAGTAAATTTCTGATGCCGGGGTCAGGGATTTTTGTGCCCAGGAGGTGAAAAAGATTTTTTGACACAAATGTAAAAACCGAGTCCAGTATGAGATTCGGGGTTGAATTTCATCCTTAGAAATGGTGTTTTTTATACTTTTTAAAAATCAAGCATTTTTTGGTGTCCGGGCAAGTAAATTTCTGATTTCGGAGTCAGGGATTTTTGTGCCCAGGAGGTGACATTTTTTTTGACCCAAATGTAAAAACGGACGCCAGAATTACATTCGGGGTTGAATTTCACGCTTAAAAATGGTGTTTTTTATAGTTTTTAAAAATCAAGCATTTTTTGGTGTCCGGGGAAGAAAATTCCTGTTGCCGGGTTCAGGGATTTTTGTGCCCAGCGGGTGAAAATTTTTTTTTGACCCAAATGTAAAAACGGATGCCAGAATTAGATTCAGGGTTGAATTTCATCCTTGAAAATGGTGTTTTTCATAGATTTTAAAAATCAAGATTTTTTTGTGTCCAGGGAAGAAAATTCGTGATGCCGGGGTCAGGGATTTTTGTGCCCAGGAGGTAAATTTTTTTTGACCCAAATGTAAAAACAGACACCAGAATTAGATTCGAGTTTTAATTTCATCCTTAAAAATGGTTTTTTTCATAGATTTTAAAAACCAAGATTTTTTGGTGTCCGGGGAAGAAAATTCCTGATGCCGGAGTCAGGGATTTTTGTGCCCAGGGGGTGAAATTTTTTTTTTAACCCAAATGTAAAAATGGACACTAGAATTAGTTTCGGGGTTGAATTTCGTCCTTAAAAATTGTGTTTTTTATACTTTGACCCAAATGTAAAAATGGACACCAGAATTACATTCAGGGTTGAATTTCACGCTTAAAAATGGTGTTTTTTATAGTTTTTAAAAATCAAGAATTTTTTGTTGTCCGGGAAAGAAAATTACTGATGCCGGGGTCAGGGATTTTATTTGCCTAGGAGGTGAACATTTTTTTTTTACTCAAATGTAAAAACGGACGCCAGAATTAGATTTGGGGTTTAATTTCATGCTTAAAAATGGTGTTTTCTCTAGATTTTAAAAATCAAGGTTTTTTGGTGTCCGGGGAAGAAAATTCCTGATGCCGGGGTGAGGGATTTTTGTGCCCAGGAGGTGAAAAAGATTTTTTGACACAAATGTAAAAACCGAGTCCAGTATGAGATTCGGGGTTGAATTTCATCCTTAGAAATGGTGTTTTTTATACTTTTTAAAAATCAAGCATTTTTTGGTGTCCGGGCAAGTAAATTTCTGATTTCGGAGTCAGGGATTTTTGTGCCCAGGAGGTGATTTTTTTTTGACCCAAATGTAAAAATGGACACCAGAATTACATTCGGGGTTGAATTTCACGCTTAAAAATGGTGTTTTTTATAGTTTTTAAAAATCAAGAATTTTTTGTTGTCCGGGAAAGAAAATTACTGATGCCGGGGTCAGGGATTTTATTTGCCTAGGAGGTGAACATTATTTTTTTGACTCAAATGTAAAAACGGACGCCAGAATTAGATTTGGGGTTTAATTTCATGCTTAAAAATGGTGTTTTCTATATTTTTTAAAAATCAAGGTTTTTTGGTGTCCGGGGAAGAAAATTCCTGATGCCGGGGTGAGGGATTTTTGTGCCCAGGAGGTGAATATTTCGTTGTTGACCCAAATGTAAAAACGGATGCCAGAATTACATTCGGGGTTTAATTTCACGCTTAAAAATGGTGTTTTTTATACTTTTTAAAGATCAAGCATTTTTTGGTGTCCGGGCTAGTAAATTTCTGATGCCGGGGTCAGGGATTTTTGTGCCCAGGAGGTGAAAAAGATTTTTTGACACAAATGTAAAAACCGAGTCCAGTATGAGATTCGGGGTTGAATTTCATCCTTAGAAATGGTGTTTTTTATACTTTTTAAAAATCAAGCATTTTTTGGTGTCCGGGCAAGTAAATTTCTGATTTCGGAGTCAGGGATTTTTGTGCCCAGGAGGTGACATTTTTTTTGACCCAAATGTAAAAACGGACGCCAGAATTACATTCGGGGTTGAATTTCACGCTTAAAAATGGTGTTTTTTATAGTTTTTAAAAATCAAGCATTTTTTGGTGTCCGGGGAAGAAAATTCCTGTTGCCGGGTTCAGGGATTTTTGTGCCCAGCGGGTGAAAATTTTTTTTTGACCCAAATGTAAAAACGAACGCCAGAATTAGATTCAGGGTTGAATTTCATCCTTGAAAATGGTGTTTTTCATAGATTTTAAAAATCAAGATTTTTTTGTGTCCAGGGAAGAAAATTCGTGATGCCGGGGTCAGGGATTTTTGTGCCCAGGAGGTAAATTTTTTTTGACCCAAATGTAAAAACAGACACCAGAATTAGATTCGAGTTTTAATTTCATCCTTAAAAATGGTTTTTTTCATAGATTTTAAAAATCAAGATTTTTTGATGTCCGGGGAAGAAAATTCGTGATGCCGGGGTCAGGGATTTTTGTGCCCAGGAGGTAAATTTTTTTTTGACACAAATGTAAAAACCGAGGCCAGTATGAGATTCGGGGTTGAATTTAATCCTTAAAAATGGTTTTTTTCATAGATTTTAAAAACCAAGATTTTTTGGTGTCCGGGGAAGAAAATTCCTGATGCCGGAGTCAGGGATTTTTGTGCCCAGGGGTTGAAATTTTTTTTTTAACCCAAATGTAAAAATGGACACTAGAATTAGTTTCGGGGTTGAATTTCGTCCTTAAAAATTGTGTTTTTTATACTTTGACCCAAATGTAAAAATGGACACCAGAATTACATTCAGGGTTGAATTTCACGCTTAAAAATGGTGTTTTTTATAGTTTTTAAAAATCAAGAATTTTTTGTTGTCCGGGAAAGAAAATTACTGATGCCGGGGTCAGGGATTTTATTTGCCTAGGAGGTGAACATTTTTTTTTGACTCAAATGTAAAAACGGACGCCAGAATTAGATTTGGGGTTTAATTTCATGCTTAAAAATGGTGTTTTCTCTAGATTTTAAAAATCAAGGTTTTTTGGTGTCCGGGGAAGAAAATTCCTGATGCCGGGGTGAGGGATTTTTGTGCCCAGGAGGTGAAAAAGATTTTTTGACACAAATGTAAAAACCGAGTCCAGTATGAGATTCGGGGTTGAATTTCATCCTTAGAAATGGTGTTTTTTATACTTTTTAAAAATCAAGAATTTTTTGTTGTCCGGGAAAGAAAATTACTGATGCCGGGGTCAGGGATTTTATTTGCCTAGGAGGTGAACATTTTTTTTTTGACTCAAATGTAAAAACGGACGCCAGAATTAGATTTGGGGTTTAATTTCATGCTTAAAAATGGTGTTTTCTATAGATTTTAAAAATCAAGGTTTTTTGGTGTCCGGGGAAGAAAATTCCTGATGCCGGGGTGAGGGATTTTTGTGCCCAGGAGGTGAATATTTCGTTGTTGACACAAATGTAAAAACGGATGCCAGAATTACATTCGGGGTTTAATTTCACGCTTAAAAATGGTGTTTTTTATACTTTTTAAAAATCAAGCATTTTTTGGTGTCCGGGCTAGTAAATTTCTGATGCCGGGGTGAGGGATTTTTGTGCCCAGGAGGTGAAAAAGATTTTTTGACACAAATGTAAAAACCGAGTCCAGTATGAGATTCGGGGTTGAATTTCATCCTTAGAAATGGTGTTTTTTATACTTTTTAAAAATCAAGCATTTTTTGGTGTCCGGGCAAGTAAATTTCTGATTTCGGAGTCAGGGATTTTTGTGCCCAGGAGGTGACATTTTTTTTGCCCCAAATGTAAAAACGGACGCCAGAATTACATTCGGGGTTGAATTTCACGCTTAAAAATGGTGTTTTTTATAGTTTTTAAAAATCAAGCTTTTTTTGGTGTGCGGGGAAGTAAATTTTTGATGCCGGGGTCAGGGATTTTTGTGCCCAGGGGGTGAAATTTTTTTTTTGACCCAAATGTAAAAATGGACACTAGAATTAGTTTCGGGGTTGAATTTCATCCTTAAAAATGGTGCTTTTTATAGTTTTTAAAAATCAAGAATTTTTTTGGTGTCCGGGCAAGAAAATTCCTGATGCCAGAGTCAGGGATTTTTGTGCCCAGGAGGTGAAAAAGATTTTTTGACACAAATGTAAAAACTGAGGCCAGTATGAGATTCGGGGTTGAATTTCATCCTTAAAAATGGTTTTTTTCATAGATTTTAAAAATCAAGAATTTTTTGGTGTCCAGGAAAGAAAATTCCTGATGCCGGGGTCAGGGATTTTTGTGCCCAGGAGGTGAATTTTCTTTTTGACCCAAATGTAAAAATGGACACCAGAATTACATTCGGGGTTGAATTTCACGCTTAAAAATGGTGTTTTTTATAGTTTTTAAAAATCAAGAATTTTTTGGTGTCCGGGAAAGAAAATTACTGATGCCGGGCTCAGGGATTTTTGTGCCCAGGAGGTGATTTTTTTTTGACCCAAATGTAAAAATGGACACCAGAATTACATTCGGGGTTGAATTTCACGCTTAAAAATGGTGCTTTTTATAGTTTTTAAAAATCAAGAATTTTTTGTTGTCCGGGAAAGAAAATTACTGATGCCGGGGTCAGGGATTTTTGTGCCCAGGAGGTGAAATTTTTTTATTGACTCAAATGTAAAAACGGATGCCAGAATTAGATTCGGGGTTGAATTTAGTCCTTCAAAATGGTGCTTTTCATAGCTTTTAAAAATCAAGAATTTTTTGGTGTCCTGGGAAGGAAATTCCTGATGCCGGGGGTCAGGACCTTTTGTGCCCAGGAGGTGAATGTTGTTTTTTTTACTCAAATCTAAAAACGGACACCAGAATGAGATTCGGGGTTGAATTTCATCCTTAAAAATGGAGTTTTTCATAGTTTATAAAAATTAAGATTTATTTCGTGTCCGGGGAAGAAAATTCCTGATGCCGGGGTAAGGGATTTTTGTGCCCAGTAGGTGAAATTATTTTCCACTCAAATGTAAAAACGGATGCCAGAATTAGATTTGGGGTTTAATTTCATGCTTAAAAATGGTGTTTTCTATAGATTTTAAAAATCAAGGTTTTTTGGTGTCCGGGGAAGAAAATTTCTGATGCCGGGGTCAGGGATTTTTGTGCCCAGGAGGTGAGTTTTTCGTTGTTGACCCAAATGTAAAAACGGATGCCAGAATTACATTCGGGGTTTAATTTCACGCTTAAAAATTGTGTTTTTTATACTTTTTAAAAATCAAGCATTTTTTGGTGTCCGGGCTAGTAAATTTCTGATGCCGGGGTCAGGGATTTTTGTGCCCAGGAGGTGAATTTTTCGTTGTTGACCCAAATGTAAAAACGGATGCCAGAATTAGATTTGGGGTTGAATTTCGTCCTTCAAAATGGTGTTTTTCATAGTTTTTAAAAATGAAGATTTTTTTGGTGTCTGTGGAAGAAAATTCCTGATGCCGGAGTCAGGGATTTTTGGGCCCAGGAGGTGAATGTTTTTTTTTACTCAAATCCAAAAACGGACACCAGAATGAGATTCGGGGTTGAATTTCATCCTTAAAAATGGTGTTTTCATAGCTTTTGAAAATCAAGATTTTTTTGGTGTCTGGGTAAGAAATTCCTTATGCCGATTTTTAGCCCAGGAGGTGAAAAAAAATTCTGACTCAAATCTAAAAACGGACACCAGAATGAGATTCGGGGTTGCTTTTTGTCCTTAAAAATCTCATTTTTCATAGCATTTAAAAATCAAGATTTTTTTGGTGTGCGGGGAAGAAAATTCCTGATGTCAGGGATTTTTGTGCCCAGGAGGTGAATATTTTTTTTGACCCAAATGTAAAAATGGATGCCAGAATTAGATTTGGGGTTGAATTTCGTCCTTCAATATGGTGTTTTTCATAGTTTTTAAAAATCAAGATTTTTTTGGTGTCCTGGGAAGATAATTCCTGATGCCAGGGTCAGGGATTTTTGTGCCCAGGAGGTGAATATTTTTTTTGACCCAAATGTAAAAACGGATGTCAGAATTAGATTTGGGGTTGAATTTTGTCCTTAAAAATGGTGTTTTTCGTAATTTTTAAAAATCAAGATTTTGTTGGGAAGAAAATGCCTGATGCCGGAGTCAGAGATTTTTGTGCCCAGGAGGTGAAATTTTTTTTTCCACCCAAATCTATAAACGGACGCCGGAATGAGATTCGGGGTTGAATTTCGTGCTTAAAAAGGGTGTTTTTCATAGCTTTTAAAAATCAAGATTTTTTTGGTGTCCGGGGAAGAAAATTCCTGATGCCGGGGTCAGTGACTTTTGTGCCCAGGAGGTGAAATTATTTTCCACCCAAATGTAAAAACGCACACCAGAATGAGATTCGGGGTTGAATTTCATTCTTTAAAATGATGTTTTTCATAGCTTTTAAAAATCAAGAATTTTTTGGTGTCCCGGGAAGAAAATTCCTGATGCCGGAGTCAGGGATTTTTGTGCCCAGGAGGTGAAATTTTTTCCCACCCCCAAATCTAAAAACCAACACCAGAATGAGATTTGGGGTTGAATTTCATTCTCAAAAATGGTTTTTTTCATCGCTTTTAAAAATCAAGATTTATTTCGTGTCCGGGGAAGAAAATTCCTGATGCTGGGGTCAGGGATTTTTGTGCCCAGGAGGTGAATGTTTTTTATTGACTCAAATGTAAAAACTGACACCAGAATGAAATTCGGGGTTGAATTTCTTCCTTAAAAATGGTGTTTTTCATAGTTTATAAAAATCAAGATTTTTTTGGTGTCCGGGGAACAAAATTCCTGATGCCAGGGTCAGGGATTTTTGTGCCCAGGAGGTGAAATTTTTTTTCCACCCAAATGTAAAAACGGACACCAGAATGCGATTCGGGGTTGAATTTCTTCCTTAAAAATGGTGTTTATCATAATTTTTAAAAATCAAGATTTTGTTGGGAAGAAAATTCCTGATGCCGGAGTCAGGGATTTTTGTGCCCAGGAGGTGAAATTTTTTTCCACCCAAATGTAAAAACGCACACTAGAATGAGATTCGGGGTTGAATTTCATTCTTAAAAATGGTGTTTTTCATAGCTTTTAAATATTAAGAATTTTTTGGTGTCCGGGGAAGAAAATTCCTAATGCCGAAGGCAAGGCAAGGCAAGGCAAAGCAAGGCAAGGCAAAGCAAGGCAAGGCAAGGTAAATTTCAAATTTCAAATTTCAAATTTCAAATTTCAAATTTCAAGTTTCAAATTTCAAATTTCAAATTTCAAATTTCAAATTTCAAATTTCAAATTTCAAATTTCAAATTTCAAATTTCAAATTATTTCCAATTTCAAATTTCCAATTTCAAATTTCTTTAATTTTATTTAATTTAATTTAAAATCCCTCAGTCCAGGCCAGCCAATTCAAACAACCAGGTTTTTAAGTCCCGGCGATTTTTGTGCCCAGGAGGTGAATTTTTTTTCAACCCAAATGTATAAATAGACACCAGAATGAGATTCGGGGTTGAATTTCATCCTTCAAAATGGTGTTTTTCATAGATTTTAAATTCAAGATTTTTTTGGTGTGCGGGGAAGAAAATTCCTGATGCCGGAGTCAGTGATTTTTGTGCCCAGGAGGTGAATGTTTTTTTTTACTCAAATCTAAAAACGGACACCAGAATGAGATTCGGGGTTGAATTTCATCCTTAAAAATGGTGTTTTCATAGCTTTTAAAAATCAAGGTTTTTTTGGTGTCTGGGTAAGAAAATTCCTTATGCCGATTTTTGTGCCCAGGAGGTGAAAAAAAATTTCTGACTCAAATCTAAAAACGGACACCAGAATGAGATTCGGGGTTGCTTTTTGTCCTTAAAAATGTCATTTTTCATAGCATTTAAAAATCAAGATTTTTTTGGTGTGCGGGGAAGAAAATTCCTGATGCCGGGGTCAGGGATTTTTGTGCCCAGGAGGTGAAATTTTTTCCCCACCCAAATCTAAAAACGGACACCAGAATGAGATTCGGGGTTGAATTTCATTCTCAAAAATGGTGTTTTTCATTGCTTTTAAAAATCAAGATTTTTGTGGTGTCCGGGGAAGAAAATTCCTGATGCCAGGGTCAGGGATTTTTGTGCCCAGGAGGTGAATATTTTTTTTGACCCAAATGTAAAAACGGATGCCAGAATTAGATTTGGGGTTGAATTTCGTCCTTCAAAATGGTGTTTTTCATAGTTTTTAAAAATGAAGATTTTTTTGGTGTCAGGGGAAGATAATTCCTGATGCCGGAGTCAGGGATTTTTGGGCCCAGGAAGTGAAATTTTTTTTTTGACTCAAATGTAAAAACAGACACCCGAATAGATTCAGGGTTGAATTTTGTACTTAAAAATTGTGTTTTTCATAATTTTTAAAAATCAAGATTTTGTTGGGAAGAAAATTCCTGATGCCGGAGTGAGGGATTTTTGTGCCCAGGAGGTGAAATTTTTTTTCCACCTAAATCTATAAACGGACACCGGAATGAGATTCGGGGTTGAATTTCGTGCTTAAAAATGGTGTTTTTCATAGCTTTTAAAAATCAAGATTTTTTAGGTGTCCGGGGAAGAAAATTCCTGATGCCAGGGTCAGAGAGTTTTGTGCCCAGGAGGTGAATTTTTTTTTCCACACACAAATCTATAAACAGACGCCGGAATGAGATTCGGGGTTGAATTTCATTCTTAAAAATGGTGTTTTTCATAGCTTTTAAAAATCAAGAATTTTTTGGTGTCCAGGGAAGAAAATTCCTGATGCCTGAGTCAGGGATTTTTGTGCCCAGGAGGTGAATGTTTATTTTTACTCAAATCTAAAAACGGACACCAGAATGAGATTCGGGGTTGCTTTTTGTCCTTAAAAATGTCATTTTTCATAGCATTTAAAAATCAAGATTTTTTTGGTGTGCGGGGAAGAAAATTCCTGATGCCGGGGTCAGGGATTTTTGTGCCCAGGAGGTGAATTTTTTTTCCCCACCCAAATCTATAAACGGACACCGGAATGAGATTCGGGGTTGAATTTCGTGCTTAAAAATGGTGTTTTTCATAGCTTTTAAAAATCAAGATTTTTTTGGTGTACGGGGAAGAAAATTCCTGATGCTGGGGTCAGAGAGTTTTGTGCCCAGGAGGTGAATTTTTTTTCCCCACCCAAATCTATAAACAGACGCCGGAATGAGATTCGGGGTTGAATTTCGTGCTTAAAAATGGTGTTTTTTATAGCTTTTAAAAATCAAGAATTTTTTGGTGTCCGGGGAAGAAAATTCCTGATGCCGGAGTCAGGGACTTTTGTGCCCAGGAGGTGAAATTATTTTCCACTCAAATGTAAAAACGGATGCCAGAATTAGATTTGGGGTTTAATTTCATGCTTAAAAATGGTTTTTTCTATAGATTTTAAAAATCAAGGTTTTTTGGTGTCCGGGGAAGAAAATTCCTGATGCCGGGGTGAGGGATTTTTGTGCCCAGGAGGTGAATTTATCGTTGTTGACCCAAATGTAAAAACGGATGCCAGAATTACATTCGGGGTTTAATTTCACGCTTAAAAATGGTGTTTTTTATACTTTTTAAAGATCAAGCATTTTTTGGTGTCCGGGCTAGTAAATTTCTGATGCCGGGGTCAGGGATTTTTGTGCCCAGGAGGTGAAAAAGATTTTTTGACACAAATGTAAAAACCGAGTCCAGTATGAGATTCGGAGTTGAATTTCATCCTTAGAAATGGTGTTTTTTATACTTTTTAAAAATCAAGCATTTTTTGGTGTCCGGGCAAGTAAATTTCTGATTTCGGAGTCAGGGATTTTTGTGCCCAGGAGGTGACATTTTTTTTGACCCAAATGTAAAAACGGACGCCAGAATTACATTCGGGGTTGAATTTCACGCTTAAAAATGGTGTTTTTTATAGTTTTTAAAAATCAAGCGTTTTTTGGTGTCCGGGGAAGAAAATTCCTGTTGCCGGGTTCAGGGATTTTTGTGCCCAGCGGGTGAAAATTTTTTTTTGACCCAAATGTAAAAACGGACGCCAGAATTAGATTCAGGGTTGAATTTCATCCTTGAAAATGGTGTTTTTCATAGATTTTAAAAATCAAGATTTTTTGGTGTCCGGGGAAGAGAATTCCTGATGCCGGAGTCAGGGATTTTTGTGCCCGGGAGGTGAGATTTTTTTTTGACCCAAATGTAAAAATGGACGCCAGAATTAGATTCGGGGTTGAATTTCACCCTTGAAAATGGTGTTTTTCATAGATTTTAAAAATCAAGATTTTTTTGGTGTCAGGGGAAGAAAATTCGTGATGCCAGGGTCAGGGATTTTTGTGCCCAGGAGTTGAATTTTTTTTTGTTGACCCAAATGTAAAAACGGATGCCAGAATTACATTCTGGGTTTAATTTCACGCTTAAAAATGGTGTTTTTTATACTTTTTAAAAATCAAGCATTTTTTGGTGTCCGGGCAAGTAAATTTGTGATGCCGGGGTCAGGGATTTTTGTGCCCAGGAGGTGAAAAAGATTTTTTGACACAAATGTAAAAACCGAGTCCAGTATGAGATTCGGGGTTGAATTTTATCCTTAGAAATGGAGTTTTTTATAGATTTTAAAAATCAAGATTTTTTTGTGTCCAGGGAAGAAAATTCGTGATGCCGGGGTCAGGGATTTTTGTGCCCAGGAGGTAAATTTTTTTTGACCCAAATGTAAAAACAGACACCAGAATTAGATTCGAGTTTTAATTTCATCCTTAAAAATGGTTTTTTTCATAGATTTTAAAAATCAAGATTTTTTGATGTCCGGGGAAGAAAATTCGTGATGCCGGGGTCAGGGATTTTTGTGCCCAGGAGGTAAATTTTTTTTTGACACAAATGTAAAAACCGAGGCCAGTATGAGATTCGGGGTTGAATTTAATCCTTAAAAATGGTTTTTTTCATAGATTTTAAAAACCAAGATTTTTTGGTGTCCGGGGAAGAAAATTCCTGATGCCGGAGTCAGGGATTTTTGTGCCCAGGGGGTGAAATTTTTTTTTTAACCCAAATGTAAAAATGGACACTAGAATTAGTTTCGGGGTTGAATTTCGTCCTTAAAAATTGTGTTTTTTATACTTTGACCCAAATGTAAAAATGGACACCAGAATTACATTCAGGGTTGAATTTCACGCTTAAAAATGGTGTTTTTTATAGTTTTTAAAAATCAAGAATTTTTTGTTGTCCGGGAAAGAAAATTACTGATGCCGGGGTCAGGGATTTTATTTGCCTAGGAGGTGAACATTTTTTTTTGACTCAAATGTAAAAACGGACGCCAGAATTAGATTTGGGGTTTAATTTCATGCTTAAAAATGGTGTTTTCTCTAGATTTTAAAAATCAAGGTTTTTTGGTGTCCGGGGAAGAAAATTCCTGATGCCGGGGTGAGGGATTTTTGTGCCCAGGAGGTGAATATTTCGTTGTTGACACAAATGTAAAAACGGATGCCAGAATTACATTCGGGGTTTAATTTCACGCTTAAAAATGGTGTTTTTTATACTTTTTAAAAATCAAGCATTTTTTGGTGTCCGGGCTAGTAAATTTCTGATGCCGGGGTGAGGGATTTTTGTGCCCAGGAGGTGAAAAAGATTTTTTGACACAAATGTAAAAACCGAGTCCAGTATGAGATTCGGGGTTGAATTTCATCCTTAGAAATGGTGTTTTTTATACTTTTTAAAAATCAAGCATTTTTTGGTGTCCGGGCAAGTAAATTTCTGATTTCGGAGTCAGGGATTTTTGTGCCCAGGAGGTGATTTTTTTTTGACCCAAATGTAAAAATGGACACCAGAATTACATTCGGGGTTGAATTTCACGCTTAAAAATGGTGTTTTTTATAGTTTTTAAAAATCAAGAATTTTTTGTTGTCCGGGAAAGAAAATTACTGATGCCGGGGTCAGGGATTTTATTTGCCTAAGAAGTGAACATTTTTTTTTACTCAAATGTAAAAACGGACGCCAGAATTAGATTTGGGGTTTAATTTCATGCTTAAAAATGGTGTTTTCTATAGATTTTAAAAATCAAGGTTTTTTGGTGTCCGGGGAAGAAAATTCCTGATGCCGGGGTGAGGGATTTTTGTGCCCAGGAGGTGAATTTATCGTTGTTGACTCAAATGTAAAAACGGATGCCAGAATTACATTCGGGGTTTAATTTCACGCTTAAAAATGGTGTTTTTTATACTTTTTAAAGATCAAGCATTTTTTGGCGTCCGGGCTAGTAAATTTCTGATGCCGGGGTCAGGGATTTTTGTGCCCAGGAGGTGAAAAAGATTTTTTGACACAAATGTAAAAACCGAGTCCAGTATGAGATTCGGGGTTGAATTTCATCCTTAGAAATGGTGTTTTTTATACTTTTTAAAAATCAAGCATTTTTTGGTGTCCGGGCAAGTAAATTTCTGATTTCGGAGTCAGGGATTTTTGTGCCCAGGAGGTGACATTTTTTTTGCCCCAAATGTAAAAACGGACACCAGAATTACATTCGGGGTTGAATTTCAGGCTTAAAAATGGTGTTTTTTATAGTTTTTAAAAATCAAGCTTTTTTTGGTGTGCGGGGAAGTAAATTTTTGATGCCGGGGTCAGGGATTTTTGTGCCCAGGGGGTGAATTTTTTTTTTTGACCCAAATGTAAAAATGGACACTAGAATTAGTTTCGGGGTTGAATTTCATCCTTAAAAATGGTGCTTTTTATAGTTTTTAAAAATCAAGAATTTTTTTGGTGTCCGGGCAAGAAAATTCCTGATGCCAGAGTCAGGGATTTTTGTGCCCAGGAGGTGAAAAAGATTTTTTGACACAAATGTAAAAACTGAGGCCAGTATGAGATTCGGGGTTGAATTTCATCCTTAAAAATGGTTTTTTTCATAGATTTTAAAAATCAAGAATTTTTTGGTGTCCAGGAAAGAAAATTCCTGATGCCGGGGTCAGGGATTTTTGTGCCCAGGAGGTGAATTTTTTTTTGACCCAAATGTAAAAATGGACACCAGAATTACATTCGGGGTTGAATTTCACGCTTAAAAATGGTGTTTTTTATAGTTTTTAAAAATCAAGAATTTTTTGGTGTCCGGGAAAGAAAATTACTGATGCCGGGGTCAGGGATTTTTGTGCCCAGGGGGTGAAATTTTTTTTTTGACCCAAATGTAAAAATGGACACTAGAATTAGTTTCGGGGTTGAATTTCGTCCTTAGAAATGGTGTTTTTTATAGTTTTTAAAAATCAAGAATTTTTTGGTGTCCGGGGAAGAAAATTCGTGATGCTGGGGTCAGGGATTTTTGTGCCCAGGAGGTGAAATGCTTTTTTTTGACCCAAATGTAAAAACGGACTCCAGAATTAGATTTGGGGTTTAATTTCATCCTTGAAAATGGTGTTTTTCATAGATTTTAAAAATCAAGATTTTTTTGTGTCCGGGGAAGAAAATTCGTGATGCCAGGAATTTTTATGCCCAGCAGGTAAATTGTTTTTTGACCCAAATGTAAAAGCAGACACCAGAATTAGATTCGAGGTTTAATTGCATCCTTAAAAATGGTGTTTTCTATACTTTTTATAAATGAAGATATTTTTGGTGTCCGGGGAAGGAAATTCCTGATGCCGGCGTCAGGGATTTTTGTGCCAAGGAGGTGAAAATTTTTTTTGACCCAAATGTAAAATTCGATTCCAGAATGAGGTTTGGGGTTGCATTTCATCCTTAAAAATGGTGTTTTTTATAGTTTTTGTAAATGAACATTTTTGGGGTGTCCGGGGGACAAAATTCCTGATGCCGGTGTCAGGGATGTTTGTGCCCAGGAGGTGAATTTTTTTTTTGACCCAAATGTAAAAACGGACACCAGAATTACATTCAGGGTTGAATTTCATCCTTGAAAATGGTGTTTTTCATAGATTTTAAAAATCAAGATTTTTTGATGTCCGGGGAAGAAAATTCCTGATGCCGGGGTGAGGGATTTTTGTGCCCAGGAGGTGAATATTTCGTTGTTGACACAAATGTAAAAACGGATGCCAGAATTACATTCGGGGTTTAATTTCACGCTTAAAAATGGTGTTTTTTATACTTTTTAAAAATCAAGCATTTTTTGGTGTCCGGGCTAGTAAATTTCTGATGCCGGGGTGAGGGATTTTTGTGCCCAGGAGGTGAAAAAGATTTTTTGACACAAATGTAAAAACCGAGTCCAGTATGAGATTCGGGGTTGAATTTCATCCTTAGAAATGGTGTTTTTTATACTTTTTAAAAATCAAGCATTTTTTGGTGTCCGGGCAAGTAAATTTCTGATTTCGGAGTCAGGGATTTTTGTGCCCAGGAGGTGATTTTTTTTTGACCCAAATGTAAAAATGGACACCAGAATTACATTCGGGGTTGAATTTCACGCTTAAAAATGGTGTTTTTTATAGTTTTTAAAAATCAAGAATTTTTTGTTGTCCGGGAAAGAAAATTACTGATGCCGGGGTCAGGGATTTTATTTGCCTAAGAAGTGAACATTTTTTTTTACTCAAATGTAAAAACGGACGCCAGAATTAGATTTGGGGTTTAATTTCATGCTTAAAAATGGTGTTTTCTATAGATTTTAAAAATCAAGGTTTTTTGGTGTCCGGGGAAGAAAATTCCTGATGCCGGGGTGAGGGATTTTTGTGCCCAGGAGGTGAATTTATCGTTGTTGACTCAAATGTAAAAACGGATGCCAGAATTACATTCGGGGTTTAATTTCACGCTTAAAAATGGTGTTTTTTATACTTTTTAAAGATCAAGCATTTTTTGGCGTCCGGGCTAGTAAATTTCTGATGCCGGGGTCAGGGATTTTTGTGCCCAGGAGGTGAAAAAGATTTTTTGACACAAATGTAAAAACCGAGTCCAGTATGAGATTCGGGGTTGAATTTCATCCTTAGAAATGGTGTTTTTTATACTTTTTAAAAATCAAGCATTTTTTGGTGTCCGGGCAAGTAAATTTCTGATTTCGGAGTCAGGGATTTTTGTGCCCAGGAGGTGACATTTTTTTTGCCCCAAATGTAAAAACGGACGCCAGAATTACATTCGGGGTTGAATTTCAGGCTTAAAAATGGTGTTTTTTATAGTTTTTAAAAATCAAGCTTTTTTTGGTGTGCGGGGAAGTAAATTTTTGATGCCGGGGTCAGGGATTTTTGTGCCCAGGGGGTGAATTTTTTTTTTTGACCCAAATGTAAAAATGGACACTAGAATTAGTTTCGGGGTTGAATTTCATCCTTAAAAATGGTGCTTTTTATAGTTTTTAAAAATCAAGAATTTTTTTGGTGTCCGGGCAAGAAAATTCCTGATGCCAGAGTCAGGGATTTTTGTGCCCAGGAGGTGAAAAAGATTTTTTGACACAAATGTAAAAACTGAGGCCAGTATGAGATTCGGGGTTGAATTTCATCCTTAAAAATGGTTTTTTTCATAGATTTTAAAAATCAAGAATTTTTTGGTGTCCAGGAAAGAAAATTCCTGATGCCGGGGTCAGGGATTTTTGTGCCCAGGAGGTGAATTTTTTTTTGACCCAAATGTAAAAATGGACACCAGAATTACATTCGGGGTTGAATTTCACGCTTAAAAATGGTGTTTTTTATAGTTTTTAAAAATCAAGAATTTTTTGGTGTCCGGGAAAGAAAATTACTGATGCCGGGGTCAGGGATTTTTGTGCCCAGGGGGTGAAATTTTTTTTTTGACCCAAATGTAAAAATGGACACTAGAATTAGTTTCGGGGTTGAATTTCGTCCTTAGAAATGGTGTTTTTTATAGTTTTTAAAAATCAAGAATTTTTTGGTGTCCGGGGAAGAAAATTCGTGATGCTGGGGTCAGGGATTTTTGTGCCCAGGAGGTGAAATGCTTTTTTTTGACCCAAATGTAAAAACGGACTCCAGAATTAGATTTGGGGTTTAATTTCATCCTTGAAAATGGTGTTTTTCATAGATTTTAAAAATCAAGATTTTTTTGTGTCCGGGGAAGAAAATTCGTGATGCCAGGAATTTTTATGCCCAGCAGGTAAATTGTTTTTTGACCCAAATGTAAAAGCAGACACCAGAATTAGATTCGAGGTTTAATTGCATCCTTAAAAATGGTGTTTTCTATACTTTTTATAAATGAAGATATTTTTGGTGTCCGGGGAAGGAAATTCCTGATGCCGGCGTCAGGGATTTTTGTGCCAAGGAGGTGAAAATTTTTTTTGACCCAAATGTAAAATTCGATTCCAGAATGAGGTTTGGGGTTGCATTTCATCCTTAAAAATGGTGTTTTTTATAGTTTTTGTAAATGAACATTTTTGGGGTGTCCGGGGGACAAAATTCCTGATGCCGGTGTCAGGGATGTTTGTGCCCAGGAGGTGAATTTTTTTTTTGACCCAAATGTAAAAACGGACACCAGAATTACATTCAGGGTTGAATTTCATCCTTGAAAATGGTGTTTTTCATAGATTTTAAAAATCAAGATTTTTTGATGTCCGGGGAAGAAAATTCCTGATGCCGGGGTGAGGGATTTTTGTGCCCAGGAGGTGAATATTTCGTTGTTGACACAAATGTAAAAACGGATGCCAGAATTACATTCGGGGTTTAATTTCACGCTTAAAAATGGTGTTTTTTATACTTTTTAAAAATCAAGCATTTTTTGGTGTCCGGGCTAGTAAATTTCTGATGCCGGGGTGAGGGATTTTTGTGCCCAGGAGGTGAAAAAGATTTTTTGACACAAATGTAAAAACCGAGTCCAGTATGAGATTCGGGCTTGAATTTCATCCTTAGAAATGGTGTTTTTTATACTTTTTAAAAATCAAGCATTTTTTGGTGTCCGGGCAAGTAAATTTCTGATTTCGGAGTCAGGGATTTTTGTGCCCAGGAGGTGACATTTTTTTTGCCCCAAATGTAAAAACGGACGCCAGAATTACATTCGGGGTTGAATTTCACGCTTAAAAATGGTGTTTTTTATAGTTTTTAAAAATCAAGCTTTTTTTGGTGTGCGGGGAAGTAAATTTTTGATGCCGGGGTCAGGGATTTTTGTGCCCAGGGGGTGAATTTTTTTTTTTGACCCAAATGTAAAAATGGACACTAGAATTAGTTTCGGGGTTGAATTTCATCCTTAAAAATGGTGGTTTTTATAGTTTTTAAAAATCAAGAATTTTTTTGGTGTCCGGGCAAGAAAATTCCTGATGCCAGAGTCAGGGATTTTTGTGCCCAGGAGGTGAAAAAGATTTTTTGACACAAATGTAAAAACTGAGGCCAGTATGAGATTCGGGGTTGAATTTCATCCTTAAAAATGGTTTTTTTCATAGATTTTAAAAATCAAGAATTTTTTGGTGTCCAGGAAAGAAAATTCCTGATGCCGGGGTCAGGGATTTTTGTGCCCAGGAGGTGAATTTTTTTTTTGACCCAAATGTAAAAATGGACACCAGAATTACATTCGGGGTTGAATTTCACGCTTAAAAATGGTGTTTTTTATAGTTTTTAAAAATCAAGAATTTTTTGGTGTCCGGGAAAGAAAATTACTGATGCCGGGGTCAGGGATTTTTGTGCCCAGGGGGTGAAATTTTTTTTTTGACCCAAATGTAAAAATGGACACTAGAATTAGTTTCGGGGTTGAATTTCGTCCTTAGAAATGGTGTTTTTTATAGTTTTTAAAAATCAAGAATTTTTTGGTGTCCGGGGAAGAAAATTCGTGATGCTGGGGTCAGGGATTTTTGTGCCCAGGAGGTGAAATGCTTTTTTTTGACCCAAATGTAAAAACGGACTCCAGAATTAGATTTGGGGTTTAATTTCATCCTTGAAAATGGTGTTTTTCATAGATTTTAAAAATCAAGATTTTTTTGTGTCCGGGGAAGAAAATTCGTGATGCCAGGAATTTTTATGCCCAGCAGGTAAATTGTTTTTTGACCCAAATGTAAAAGCAGACACCAGAATTAGATTCGAGGTTTAATTGCATCCTTAAAAATGGTGTTTTCTATACTTTTTATAAATGAAGATATTTTTGGTGTCCGGGGAAGGAAATTCCTGATGCCGGCGTCAGGGATTTTTGTGCCAAGGAGGTGAAAATTTTTTTTGACCCAAATGTAAAATTCGATTCCAGAATGAGGTTTGGGGTTGCATTTCATCCTTAAAAATGGTGTTTTTTATAGTTTTTGTAAATGAACATTTTTGGGGTGTCCGGGGGACAAAATTCCTGATGCCGGTGTCAGGGATGTTTGTGCCCAGGAGGTGAATTTTTTTTTTGACCCAAATGTAAAAACGGACACCAGAATTACATTCAGGGTTGAATTTCATCCTTGAAAATGGTGTTTTTCATAGATTTTAAAAATCAAGATTTTTTGATGTCCGGGGAAGAAAACTCCTGATGCCGGTGTCAGGGATTTTTGTGCCCAGGAGGTGAAATTTTTTTTTTGACCCAAATGTAAAAACGGACACCAGAATTAGATTCGGGGTTGAATTTCTTCCTTAAAAATGGTGTTTTTTTATAGATTTTAAAAATCAATGATTTTTGGTTTCCGGGGAAGAAAATTCCTGATGCCGGGGTCAGGGATTTTTGTGCCCAGGAGGTGAATTTTTTTTTTACCCAAATGTAAAAACGGAAGCCAGAATTACATTAGGGGTTGAATTTCACGCTTAAAAATGATGTTATTTATACTTTTTAAAAATCAAGGTTTTTTGGTTTCCGGGGAAGAAAATTCGTGATGCCGGGGTCAGGGAGTTTTGTGCCCAGGAGGTAAATTTTTTTTTGACACAAATGTAAAAACCGAGGCCAGTATGAGATTCGTGGTTGAATTTCGTCCTTAGAAATGGTGGTTTTTATAGTTTTTAAAAATCAAGCATTTTTTGGTGTCCGGGGAAGCAAATTCGTGATGCCGTGGTCAGGGATTTTTGTGTCCAGGAGGTGAATTTTTTTTTGTTGACCCAAATGTAAAAACGGATGCCAGAATTACATTCGGGATTTAATTTCACACTTAAAAATGGAGTTTTTTATACTTTTTAAAAATCAAGCATTTTTTGGTGTCCAGGGAAGAAAATTCGTGATGCCGGAGTCAGGGATTTTTGTGCCCAGGAGGTGAATATTTTTTTTGACCCAAATGTAAAAACGGATGCCAGAATTAGATTTGGGGTTGAATTTCGTCCTTCAAAATGGTGTTTTTCATAGTTTTTAAAAATGAAGATTTTTTTGGTGTCCGTGGAAGAAAATTCCTGATGCCGGAGTCAGGGATTTTTGGGCCCAGGAGGTGAATGTTTTTTTTTACTCAAATCCAAAAACGGACATCAGAATGAGATTCGGGGTTGAATTTCATCCTTAAAAATGGTGTTTTCATAGCTTTTAAAAATCAAGATTTTTTTGGTGTACGGGGAAGAAAATTCCTGATGCCGGGGTCAGGGATTTTTGTGCCCAGGAGGTGAATTTTTTTTTTACCCAAATGTAAAAACGGAAGCCAGAATTACATTCGGGGTTGAATTTCACGCTTAAAAATGGTGTTTTCTATAGATTTTAAAAATCAAGGTTTTTTGGTGTCCGTGGAAGAAAATTCCTGATGCCGGGGTGAGGGATTTTTGTGCCCAGGAGGTAATTTTTTTTTTGACACAAATGTAAAAACCGAGGCCAGTATGAGATTCGTGGTTGAATTTCGTCCTTAGAAATGGTGTTTTTTATAGTTTTTAAAAATCTAGCATTTTTTGGTGTCTGGGGAAGCAAATTCGTGATGCCGTGGTCAGGGATTTTTGTGTCCAGGAGGTGAATTTTTTTTTGTTGACCCAAATGTAAAAACGGATGCCAGAATTACATTCGGGATTTAATTTCACACTTAAAAATGGAGTTTTTTATACTTTTTAAAAATCAAGCATTTTTTGGTGTCCAGGGAAGAAAATTCGTGATGCCGGAGTCAGGGATTTTTGTGCCCAGGAGGTTAATATTTTTTTTGACCCAAATGTAAAAACGGATGCCAGAATTAGATTTGGGGTTGAATTTCGTCCTTCAAAATGGTGTTTTTCATAGTTTTTAAAAATGAAGATTTTTTTGGTGTCCGTGGAAGAAAATTCCTGATGCCGGAGTCAGGGATTTTTGGGCCCAGGAGGTGAATGTTTTTTTTTACTCAAATCCAAAAACGGACATCAGAATGAGATTCGGGGTTGAATTTCATCCTTAAAAATGGTGTTTTCATAGCTTTTAAAAATCAAGATTTTTTTGGTGTACGGGGAAGAAAATTCCTGATGCCGGGGTCAGAGAGTTTTGTGCCCAGGAGGTGAATTTTTTTTCCCACCCAAATCTATAAACAGACGCCGGAATGAGATTCGGGGTTGAATTTCGTGCTTAAAAATGGTGTTTTTCATAGCTTTTATAAATCAAGAATTTTTTGGTGTCCGGGGAAGAAAATTCCTGATGCCGGAGTCAGGGACTTTTGTGCCCAGGAGGTGAAATTATTTTCCACTCAAATGTAAAAACGGACGCCAGAATTAGATTTGGGGTTTAATTTCATGCTTAAAAATGGTGTTTTCTATAGATTTTAAAAATCAAGGTTTTTTGGTGTCCGTGGAAGAAAATTCCTGATGCCGGGGTGAGGGATTTTTGTGCCCTGGAGGTGAATTTTTCGTTGTTGACCCAAATGTAAAAACGGATGCCAGAATTACATTCGGGGGTTAATTTCACGCTTAAAAATTGTGTTTTTTATACTTTTTAAAAATCAAGCATTTTTTGGTGTCCGGGAAAGAAAATTACTGATGCCGGGGTCAGGGATTTTATTTGCCTAGGAGGTGAACATTATTTTTTTGACTCAAATGTAAAAACGGACGCCAGAATTAGATTTGGGGTTTAATTTCATGCTTAAAAATGGTGTTTTCTATATTTTTTAAAAATCAAGGTTTTTTGGTGTCCGGGGAAGAAAATTCCTGATGCCGGGGTGAGGGATTTTTGTGCCCAGGAGGTGAATATTTCGTTGTTGACCCAAATGTAAAAACGGATGCCAGAATTACATTCGGGGTTTAATTTCACGCTTAAAAATGGTGTTTTTTATACTTTTTAAAAATCAAGCATTTTTTGTTGTCCGGGCTAGTAAATTTCTGATGCCGGGGTCAGGGATTTTTGTGCCCAGGAGGTGAAAAAGATTTTTTGACACAAATGTAAAAACCGAGTCCAGTATGAGATTCGGGGTTGAATTTCATCCTTAGAAATGGTGTTTTTTATACTTTTTAAAAATCAAGCATTTTTTGGTGTCCGGGCAAGTAAATTTCTGATTTCGGAGTCAGGGATTTTTGTGCCCAGGAGGTGACATTTTTTTTGACCCAAATGTAAAAACGGACGCCAGAATTACATTCGGGGTTGAATTTCACGCTTAAAAATTGTGTTTTTTATAGTTTTTAAAAATCAAGCATTTTTTGGTGTCCGGGGAAGAAAATTCCTGTTCCCGGGTTCAGGGATTTTTGTGCCCAGCGGGTGAAAATTTTTTTTTGACCCAAATGTAAAAACGGACGCCAGAATTAGATTCAGGGTTGAATTTCATCCTTGAAAATGGTGTTTTTCATAGATTTTAAAAATCAAGATTTTTTGGTGTCCGGGGAAGAGAATTCCTGATGCCGGAGTCAGGGATTTTTGTGCCCGGGAGGTGAGATTTTTTTTTGACCCAAATGTAAAAATGGACGCCAGAATTAGATTCGGGGTTGAATTTCACCCTTGAAAATGGTGTTTTTCATAGATTTTAAAAATCAAGATTTTTTTGGTGTCAGGGGAAGAAAATTCGTGATGCCAGGGTCAGGGATTTTTGTGCCCAGGAGTTGAATTTTTTTTTGTTGACCCAAATGTAAAAACGGATGCCAGAATTACATTCGGGGTTTAATTTCACGCTTAAAAATGGTGTTTTTTATACTTTTTAAAAATCAAGCATTTTTTGGTGTCCGGGCAAGTAAATTTGTGATGCCGGGGTCAGGGATTTTTGTGCCCAGGAGGTGAAAAAGATTTTTTGACACAAATGTAAAAACCGAGTCCAGTATGAGATTCGGGGTTGAATTTCATCCTTAGAAATGGAGTTTTTTATAGATTTTAAAAATCAAGATTTTTTTGTGTCCAGGGAAGAAAATTCGTGATGCCGGGGTCAGGGATTTTTGTGCCCAGGAGGTAAATTTTTTTTTTGACACAAATGTAAAAACCGAGGCCAGTATGAGATTCGGGGTTGAATTTAATCCTTAAAAATGGTTTTTTTCATACATTTTAAAAACCAAGATTTTTTGGTGTCCGGGGAAGAAAATTCCTGATGCCGGAGTCAGGGATTTTTGTGCCCAGGGGGTGAAATTTTTTTTTTAACCCAAATGTAAAAATGGACACTAGAATTAGTTTCGGGGTTGAATTTCGTCCTTAAAAATTGTGTTTTTTATGCTTTGACCCAAATGTAAAAATGGACACCAGAATTACATTCAGGGTTGAATTTCACGCTAAAAAATGGTGTTTTTTATAGTTTTTAAAAATCAAGAATTTTTTGTTGTCCGGGCTAGTAAATTTCTGATGCCGGGGTCAGGGATTTTTGTGCCCAGGAGGTGAAAAAGATTTTTTGACACAAATGTAAAAACCGAGTCCAGTATGAGATTCGGGGTTGAATTTCATCCTTAGAAATGGTGTTTTTTATACTTTTTAAAAATCAAGCATTTTTTGGTGTCCGGGCAAGTAAATTTCTGATTTCGGAGTCAGGGATTTTTGTGCCCAGGAGGTGACATTTTTTTTGACCCAAATGTAAAAACGGACGCCAGAATTACATTCGGGGTTGAATTTCACGCTTAAAAATGGTGTTTTTTATAGTTTTTAAAAATCAAGCATTTTTTGGTGTCCGGGGAAGAAAATTCCTGTTGCCGGGTTCAGGGATTTTTGTGCCCAGCGGGTGAAAATTTTTTTTTTACCCAAATGTAAAAACGGACGCCAGAATTGGATTCAGGGTTGAATTTCATCCTTGAAAATGGTGTTTTTCATAGATTTTAAAAATCAAGATTTTTTGGTGTGCGGGGAAGAAAATTCCTGATGCCGGGGTCAGGGATTTTTGTGCCCAGGAGGTGAATTTTTTTTCCCCACCCAAATCTATAAACGGACACCGGAATGAGATTCGGGGTTGAATTTCGTGCTTAAAAATGGTGTTTTTCATAGCTTTTAAAAATCAAGATTTTTTTGGTGTCCGGGGAAGAAAATTCCTGATGCCGGAGTCAGGGACTTTTGTGCCCAGGAGGTGAAATTATTTTCCACTCAAATGTAAAAACGGATGCCAGAATTAGATTTGGGGTTGAATTTCATCCTTAAAAATGGTTTTTTCTATAGATTTTAAAAATCAAGGTTTTTTGGTGTCCGGGGAAGAAAATTCCTGATGCCGGGGTGAGGGATTTTTGTGCCCAGGAGGTGAATTTATCGTTGTTGACCCAAATGTAAAAACGGATGCCAGAATTACATTCGGGGTTTAATTTCACGCTTAAAAATGGTGTTTTTTATACTTTTTAAAGATCAAGCATTTTTTGGCGTCCGGGCTAGTAAATTTCTGATGCCGGGGTCAGGGATTTTTGTGCCCAGGAGGTGAAAAAGATTTTTTGACACAAATGTAAAAACCGAGTCCAGTATGAGATTCGGGGTTGAATTTCATCCTTAGAAATGGTGTTTTTTATACTTTTTAAAAATCAAGCATTTTTTGGTGTCCGGGCAAGTAAATTTCTGATTTCGGAGTCAGGGATTTTTGTGCCCAGGAGGTGACATTTTTTTTGACCCAAATGTAAAAACGGACGCCAGAATTACATTCGGGGTTGAATTTCACGCTTAAAAATGGTGTTTTTTATAGTTTTTAAAAATCAAGCATTTTTTGGTGTCCGGGGAAGAAAATTCCTGTTGCCGGGTTCAGGGATTTTTGTGCCCAGCGGGTGAAAATTTTTTTTTGACCCAAATGTAAAAACGGACGCCAGAATTAGATTCGGGGTTGAATTTCACCCTTGAAAATGGTGTTTTTCATAGATTTTAAAAATCAAGATTTTTTTGGTGTCAGGGGAAGAAAATTCGTGATGCCAGGGTCAGGGATTTTTGTGCCCAGGAGTTGAATTTTTTTTAGTTGACCCAAATGTGAAAACGGATGCCAGAATTACATTCGGGGTTTAATTTCACGCTTAAAAATGGTGTTTTTTATACTTTTTAAAAATCAAGCATTTTTTGGTGTCCGGGCAAGTAAATTTGTGATGCCGGGGTCAGGGATTTTTGTGCCCAGGAGGTGAAAAAGATTTTTTGACACAAATGTAAAAACCGAGTCCAGTATGAGATTCGGGGTTGAATTTCATCCTTAGAAATGGAGTTTTTTATAGATTTTAAAAATCAAGATTTTTTTGTGTCCAGGGAAGAAAATTCGTGATGCCGGGGTCAGGGATTTTTGTGCCCAGGAGGTAAATTTTTTTTGACCCAAATGTAAAAACAGACACCAGAATTAGATTCGAGTTTTAATTTCATCCTTAAAAATGGTTTTTTTCATAGATTTTAAAAATCAAGAATTTTTTGATGTCCGGGGAAGAAAATTCGTGATGCCGGGGTCAGGGATTTTTGTGCCCAGGAGGTAAATTTTTTTTTTGACACAAATGTAAAAACCGAGGCCAGTATGAGATTCGGGCTTGAATTTAATCCTTAAAAATGGTTTTTTTCATAGATTTTAAAAACCAAGATTTTTTGGTGTCCGGGGAAGAAAATTCCTGATGCCGGAGTCAGGGATTTTTGTGCCCAGGGGGTGAAATTTTTTTTTTAACCCAAATGTAAAAATGGACACTGGAATTAGTTTCGGGGTTGAATTTCGTCCTTAAAAATTGTGTTTTTTATACCTTGACCCAAATGTAAAAATGGACACCAGAATTACATTCAGGGTTGAATTTCACGCTTAAAAATGGTGTTTTTTATAGTTTTTAAAAATCAAGAATTTTTTGTTGTCCGGGAAAGAAAATTACTGATGCCGGGGTCAGGGATTTTATTTGCCTAGGAGGTGAACATTTTTTTTTTGACTCAAATGTAAAAACGGACGCCAGAATTAGATTTGGGGTTTAATTTCATGCTTAAAAATGGTGTTTTCTCTAGATTTTAAAAATCAAGGTTTTTTGGTGTCCGGGGAAGAAAATTCCTGATGCCGGGGTGAGGGATTTTTGTGCCCAGGAGGTGAATATTTCGTTGTTGACACAAATGTAAAAACGGATGCCAGAATTACATTCGGGGTTTAATTTCACGCTTAAAAATGGTGTTTTTTATACTTTTTAAAAATCAAGCATTTTTTGGTGTCCGGGCTAGTAAATTTCTGATGCCGGGGTGAGGGATTTTTGTGCCCAGGAGGTGAAAAAGATTTTTTGACACAAATGTAAAAACCGAGTCCAGTATGAGATTCGGGGTTGAATTTCATCCTTAGAAATGGTGTTTTTTATACTTTTTAAAAATCAAGCATGTTTTGGTGTCCGGGCAAGTAAATTTCTGATTTCGGAGTCAGGGATTTTTGTGCCCAGGAGGTGATTTTTTTTTGACCCAAATGTAAAAATGGACACCAGAATTACATTCGGGGTTGAATTTCACGCTTAAAAATGGTGTTTTTTATAGTTTTTAAAAATCAAGAATTTTTTGTTGTCCGGGAAAGAAAATTACTTTTGCCGGGGTCAGGGATTTTATTTGCCTAGGAGGTGAACATTTTTTTTTTTTACTCAAATGTAAAAACGGACGCTAGAATTAGATTTGGGGTTTAATTTCATGCTTAAAAATGGTGTTTTCTATAGATTTTAAAAATCAAGGTTTTTTGGTGTCCGGGGAAGAAAATTCCTGATGCCGGAGTCAGGGACTTTTGTGCCCAGGAGGTGAAATTATTTTCCACTCAAATGTAAAAACGGATGCCAGAATTACATTCGGGGTTGAATTTCACGCTTAAAAATGGTGTTTTTTATACTTTTTAAAAATCAAGCATTTTTTGGTGTCCGGGCAAGTAAATTTTTGATGCCGGGGTCAGGGATTTTTGTGCCCAGGGGGTGAAATTTTTTTTTTGACCCAAATGTAAAAATGGACACTAGAATTAGTTTCGGGGTTGAATTTCACGCTTAAAAATGGTGTTTTTTATAGTTTTTAAAAATCAAGAATTTTTTGTTGTCCGGGAAAGAAAATTACTGATGCCGGGGTCAGGGATTTTTGTGCCCAGGAGGTGATTTTTTTTTTTTGACTCAAATGTAAAAACGGACGCCAGAATTAGATTTGGGGTTTAATTTCATGCTTAAAAATGGTGTTTTCTATAGATTTTAAAAATCAAGGTTTTTTGGTGTCCGGGGAAGAAAATTCCTGATGCCGGGGTGAGGGATTTTTGTGCCCAGGAGGTGAATTTTTCATTGTTGACCCATATGTAAAAACGGATGCCAGAATTACATTCGGGGTTTAATTTCACGCTTAAAAATTGTGTTTTTTATACTTTTTAAAAATCAAGAATTTTTTGGTGTCCGGGCTAGTAAATTTCTGATGCCGGGGTCAGGGATTTTTGTGCCCAGGAGGTGAATTTTTTTTTGACCCAAATGTAAAAATGGACACCAGAATTACATTCGGGGTTGAATTTCACGCTTAAAAATGGTGTTTTTTATAGTTTTTAAAAATCAAGAATTTTTTGTTGTCCGGGGAAGAAAATTCCTGTTGCCGGGTTCAGGGATTTTTGTGCCCAGCGGGTGAAATTTTTTTTTGACCCAAATGTAAAAACGGACGCCAGAATTAGATACAGGGTTGAATTTCATCCTTGAAAATGGTGTTTTTCATAGATTTTAAAAATCAAGATTTTTTTGGTGTCAGGGAAAGAAAATTCGTGATGCCAGGGTCAGGGATTTTTGTGCCCAGGAGTTGAATTTTTTTTTGTTGACCCAAATGTAAAAACGGATGCCAGAATTACATTCGGGGTTTAATTTCACGCTTAAAAATGGTGTTTTTTATACTTTTTAAAAATCAAGCATTTTTTGGTGTCCGGGCAAGTAAATTTGTGATGCCGGGGTCAGGGATTTTTGTGCCCAGGAGGTGAAAAAGATTTTTTGACACAAATGTAAAAACCGAGTCCAGTATGAGATTCGGGGTTGAATTTCATCCTTAGAAATGGAGTTTTTTATAGATTTTAAAAATCAAGATTTTTTTGTGTCCAGGGAAGAAAATTCGTGATGCCGGGGTCAGGGATTTTTGTGCCAAGGAGGTAAATTTTTTTTTTTGACACAAATGTAAAAACCGAGGCTAGTATGAGATTCGAGTTTTAATTTCATCCTTAAAAATGGTTTTTTTCATAGATTTTAAAAATCAAGATTTTTTGATGTCCGGGGAAGAAAATTTGTGATGCCGGGGTCAGGGATTTTTGTGCCCAGGAGGTAAATTTTTTTTTTGGACACAAATGTAAAAACCGAGGCCAGTATGAGATTCGGGGTTGAATTTAATCCTTAAAAATGGTTTTTTTCATAGATTTTAAAAACCAAGATTTTTTGGTGTCCGGGGAAGAAAATTCCTGATGCCGGAGTCAGGGATTTTTTTGCCCAGGGGGTGAAATTTTTTTTTTTGACCCAAATGTAAAAATGGACACTAGAATTAGTTTCGGGGTTGAATTTCGTCCTTAAAAATGGTGTTTTTTATACTTTTTAAAAATCAAGCATTTTTTGGTGTCCGGGCAAGTAAATTTCTGATGCCGGGGTCAGGGACTTTTGTGCCCAGGAGGTGAATTTTTTTTTGACCCAAATGTAAAAATGGACACCAGAATTACATTCGGGGTTGAATTTCACGCTTAAAAATGGTGTTTTTTATACTTTTTAAAAATCAAGCATTTTTTGGTGTCTGGCCAAGTAAATTTCTGATGCCGGGGTCAGGGATTTTATTTGCCTAGGGGGTAAACATTTTTTTTTTACCCAAATGTAAAAACGGACGCCAGAATTAGATTTGGGGTTTAATTTCATGCTTAAAAATGGTGTTTTTTATAGATTTTAAAAATCAAGGTTTTTTGGTGTCCGGGGAAGAAAATTCCTGTTGACGGGGTCAGGGATTTTTGTGCCCAGGAGGTGAATTTTTTTTTTGACACAAATGTAAAAACCTAGGACAGTATGAGATTCGGGGTTGAATTTCATCCTTAGAAATGGTGTTTTTTATAGATTTTAAAAATCAAGATTTTTTTGTGTCCAGGGAAGAAAATTCGTGATGCCGGGGTCAGGATTTTTGTGCCCAGGAGGTAAATTTTTTTTGACCCAAATGTAAAAACAGACACCAGAATTAGATTCGAGTTTTAATTTCATCCTTAAAAATGGTTTTTTTCATAGATTTTAAAAATCAAGAATTTTTTGGTGTCCGGGCAAGAAAATTCCTGATGCCAGGGTCAGGGATTTTTGTGCCCAGGAGGTGATTTTTTTTTTGACCCAAATGTAAAAATGGACACCAGAATTACATTCGGGGTTGAATTTCACGCTTAAAACTGGTGTTTTTTATAGTTTTTAAAAATCAAGAATTTTTTGTTGTCCGGGAAAGAAAATTACTTTTGCCGGGGTCAGGGATTTTATTTGCCTAGGAGGTGAACATTTTTTTTTTTTACTCAAATGTAAAAACGGACGCTAGAATTAGATTTGGGGTTTAATTTCATGCTTAAAAATGGTGTTTTCTATAGATTTTAAAAATCAAGGTTTTTTGGTGTCCGGGGAAGAAAATTCCTGGTGCCGGGATGAGGGATTTTTGTGCCCAGGAGGTGAATATTTCGTTGTTGACCCAAATGTAAAAACGGATGCCAGAATTACATTTGGGGTTTAATTTCACGCTTAAAAATGGTGTTTTTTATACTTTTTAAAAATCAAGCATTTTTTGGTGTCCGGGCAAGTAAATTTTTGATGCCGGGGTCAGGGATTTTTGTGCCCAGGGGGTGAAATTTTTTTTTGACCCAAATGTAAAAATGGACACTAGAATTAGTTTCGGGGTTGAATTTCGTCCTTAAAAATGGTGCTTTTTATAGTTTTTAAAAATCAAGAATTTTTTGGTGTCCGGGCAAGAAAATTCCTGATGCCAGAGTCAAGGATTTTTGTGCCCAGGAGGTGAAAAAGATTTTTTGACACAAATGTAAAAACCGAGGCCAGTATGAGATTCGGGGTTGAATTTCATCCTTAGAAATGGTGTTTTTTATAGATTTTAAAAATCACGATTTTTTTGTGTCCAGGGAAGAAAATTCGTGATGCCGGGGTCAGGGATTTTTGTGCCCAGGAGGTAAATTTTTTTTGACCCAAATGTAAAAACAGACACCAGAATTAGATTCGAGTTTTAATTTCATCCTTAAAAATGGTTTTTTTCATAGATTTTAAAAATCAAGATTTTTTGGTGTCCGGGGAAGAAAATTCGTGATCAGGGATTTTTGTGCCCAGGAGGTAAATTTTTTTTGACACAAATGTAAAAACCGAGGCGAATATGAGATTCGGGGTTGAATTTCATCCTTAGAAATGGTGTTTTTAATAGTTTTTAAAAATCAAGCATTTTTTGGTGTCCGGGGAAGAAAATTCGTGATGCTGGGGTCAGGGATTTTTGTGCCCAGGAGGTGAAATATTTTTTTTTGACCCAAATGTAAAAACGGACTCCAGAATTAGATTTGGGGTTTAATTTCATCCTTGAAAATGGTGTTTTTCATAGATTTTAAAAATCAAGATTTTTTTGTGTCCGGGGAAGAAAATTCGTGATGCCAGGAATTTTTATGCCCAGCAGGTAAATTGTTTTTTGACCCAAATGTAAAAGCAGACACCAGAATTAGATTCGAGGTTTAATTGCATCCTTAAAAATGGTGTTTTCTATACTTTTTATAAATGAAGATATTTTTGGTGTCCGGGGAAGGAAATTCCTGATGCCGGCGTCAGGGATTTTTGTGCCCAGGAGGTGAAAATTTTTTTTGACCCAAATGTAAAATTCGATTCCAGAATGAGGTTTGGGGTTGCATTTCATCCTTAAAAATGGTGTGTTTTATAGTTTTTGTAAATGAACATTTTTGGGGTGTCCGTGGGACAAAATTCCTGATGCCGGGGTCAGGGATTTTTGTGCCCAGGAGGTAAATTTTTTTTTTTGACACAAATGTAAAAACCGAGGCCAGTATGAGATTCGGGGTGGAATTAAATCCTTAAAAATGGTTTTTTTCATAGATTTTAAAAACCAAGATTTTTTGGTGTCCGGGCAAGTAAATTTCTGATGCCGGGGTCAGGGACTTTTGTGCCCAGGAGGTGAATTTTTTTTTGACCCAAATGTAAAAATGGACACCAGAATTACATTCGGGGTTGAATTTCACGCTTAAAAATGGTGTTTTTTATACTTTTTAAAAATCAAGCATTTTTTGGTGTCTGGCCAAGTAAATTTCTGATGCCGGGGTCAGGGATTTTATTTGCCTAGGAGGTAAACATTTTTTTTTTTACCCAAATGTAAAAACGGACGCCAGAATTAATTTGGGGTTTAATTTCATGCTTAAAAATGGTGTTTTTTATAGATTTTAAAAATCAAGGTTTTTTGGTGTCCGGGGAAGAAAATTCCTGTTGACGGGGTCAGGGATTTTTGTGCCCAGGAGGTGAATTTTTTTTTTTGACACAAATGTAAAAACCTAGGACAGTATGAGATTCGGGGTTGAATTTCATCCTTAGAAATGGTGTTTTTTATAGATTTTAAAAATCAAGATTTTTTTGTGTCCAGGGAAGAAAATTCGTGATGCCGGGGTCAGGATTTTTGTGCCCAGGAGGTAAATTTTTTTTGACCCAAATGTAAAAACAGACACCAGAATTAGATTCGAGTTTTAATTTCATCTTTAAAAATGGTTTTTTTCATAGATTTTAAAAATCAAGAATTTTTTGGTGTCCGGGCAAGAAAATTCCTGATGCCAGGGTCAGGGATTTTTGTGCCCAGGAGGTGAATTTTTTTTTTGACCCAAATGTAAAAATGGACACCAGAATTACATTCGGGGTTGAATTTCACGCTTAAAACTGGTGTTTTTTATAGTTTTTAAAAATCAAGAATTTTTTGTTGTCCGGGAAAGAAAATTACTTTTGCCGGGGACAGGGATTTTATTTGCCTAGGAGGTGAACATTTTTTTTTTGACTCAAATGTAAAAACGGACGCTAGAATTAGATTTGGGGTTTAATTTCATGCTTAAAAATGGTGTTTTCTATAGATTTTAAAAATCAAGGTTTTTTGGTGTCCGGGGAAGAAAATTCCTGGTGCCGGGATGAGGGATTTTTGTGCCCAGGAGGTGAATATTTCGTTGTTGACCCAAATGTAAAAACGGATGCCAGAATTACATTTGGGGTTTAATTTCACGCTTAAAAATGGTGTTTGTTATACTTTTTAAAAATCAAGCATTTTTTGGTGTCCGGGCAAGTAAATTTTTGATGCCGGGGTCAGGGATTTTTGTGCCCAGGGGGTGAAATTTTTTTTTGACCCAAATGTAAAAATGGACACTAGAATTAGTTTCGGGGTTGAATTTCGTCCTTAAAAATGGTGCTTTTTATAGTTTTTAAAAATCAAGAATTTTTTGGTGTCCGGGCAAGAAAATTCCTGATGCCAGAGTCAAGGATTTTGTGCCCAGGAGGTGAAAAAGATTTTTTGACACAAATGTAAAAACCGAGGCCAGTATGAGATTCGGGGTTGAATTTCATCCTTAGAAATGGTGTTTTTTATAGATTTTAAAAATCAAGATTTTTTTGTGTCCAGGGAAGAAAATTCGTGATGCCGGGGTCAGGGATTTTTGTGCCCAGGAGGTAAATTTTTTTTGACCCAAATGTAAAAACAGACACCAGAATTAGATTCGAGTTTTAATTTCATCCTTAAAAATGGTTTTTTTCATAGATTTTAAAAATCAAGATTTTTTGGTGTCCGGGGAAGAAAATTCGTGATCAGGGATTTTTGTGCCCAGGAGGTAAATTTTTTTTGACACAAATGTAAAAACCGAGGCGAATATGAGATTCGGGGTTGAATTTCATCCTTAGAAATGGTGTTTTTAATAGTTTTTAAAAATCAAGCATTTTTTGGTGTCCGGGGAAGAAAATTCGTGATGCTGGGGTCAGGGATTTTTGTGCCCAGGAGGTGAATATTTCGTTGTTGACCCAAATGTAAAAACGGATGCCAGAATTAGATTTGGGGTTTAATTTCACGCTTAAAAATGGTGTTTTTTATACTTTTTAAAAATCAAGCATTTTTTGGTGTCCGGGCAAGTAAATTTTTGATGCCGGGGTCAGGGATTTTTGTGCCCAGGGGGTGAAATTTTTTTTTTGACCCAAATGTAAAAATGGACACTAGAATTAGTTTCGGGGTTGAATTTCGTCCTTAGAAATGGTGTTTTTTATAGTTTTTAAAAATCAAGAATTTTTTGGTGTCCGGGGAAGAAAATTCGTGATGCTGGGGTCAGGGATTTTTGTGCCCAGGAGGTGAAATACTTTTTTTTGACCCAAATGTAAAAACGGACTCCAGAATTAGATTTGGGGTTTAATTTCATCCTTGAAAATGGTGTTTTTCATAGATTTTAAAAATCAAGATTTTTTTGTGTCCGGGGAAGAAAATTCGTGATGCCAGGAATTTTTATGCCCAGCAGGTAAATTGTTTTTTGACCCAAATGTAAAAGCAGACACCAGAATTAGATTCGAGGTTTAATTGCATCCTTAAAAATGGTGTTTTCTATACTTTTTATAAATGAAGATATTTTTGGTGTCCGGGGAAGGAAATTCCTGATGCCGGCGTCAGGGATTTTTGTGCCCAGGAGGTGAAAATTTTTTTTGACCCAAATGTAAAATTCGATTCCAGAATGAGGTTTTGGGTTGCATTTCATCCTTAAAAATGGTGTTTTTTATAGTTTTTGTAAATGAACATTTTTGGGTAGTGCGGGGGACAAAATTCCTGATGCCGGTTTCAGGGATTTTTGTGCCCAGGAGGTGAATTTTTTTTTGACCCAAATGTAAAAACGGACACCAGAATTACATTCAGGGTTGAATTTCATCCTTGAAAATGGTGTTTTTCATAGATTTTAAAAATCAAGATTTTTTGATGTCCGGGGAAGAAAACTCCTGATGCCGGGGTCAGGGATTTTTGTGTCCAGGAGGTGAATTTTTTTTTGTTGACCCAAATGTAAAAACGGATGCCAGAATTACATTCGGGATTTAATTTCACACTTAAAAATGGAGTTTTTTATACTTTTTAAAAATCAAGCATTTTTTGGTGTCCAGGGAAGAAAATTCGTGATGCCGGAGTCAGGGATTTTTGTGCCCAGGAGGTGAATATTTTTTTTGACCCAAATGTAAAAACGGATGCCAGAATTAGATTTGGGGTTGAATTTCGTCCTTCAAAATGGTGTTTTTCATAGTTTTTAAAAATGAAGATTTTTTTGGTGTCCGTGGAAGAAAATTCCTGATGCCGGAGTCAGGGATTTTTGGGCCCAGGAGGTGAATGTTTTTTTTTACTCAAATCCAAAAACGGACATCAGAATGAGATTCGGGTTTGAATTTCATCCTTAAAAATGGTGTTTTCATAGCTTTTAAAAATCAAGATTTTTTTGGTGTACGGGGAAGAAAATTCCTGATGCCGGAGTCAGGGACTTTTGTGCCCAGGAGGTGAAATTATTTTCCACTCAAATGTAAAAACGGACGCCAGAATTAGATTTGGGGTTTAATTTCATGCTTAAAAATGGTGTTTTCTATAGATTTTAAAAATCAAGGTTTTTTGGTGTCCGTGGAAGAAAATTCCTGATGCCGGGGTGAGGGATTTTTGTGCCCAGGAGGTGAATTTTTCGTTGTTGACCCAAATGTAAAAACGGATGCCAGAATTACATTCGGGGTTTAATTTCACGCTTAAAAATTGTGTTTTTTATACTTTTTAAAAATCAAGCATTTTTTGGTGTCTGGGCTAGTAAATTTCTGATGCCGGGGTCAGGGATTTTTGTGCCCAGGAGGTGAATTTTTCGTTGTTGACCCAAATGTAAAAACGGATGCCAGAATTACATTCGGGGTTGAATTTCACGCTTAAAAATGGTGTTTTTTATAGTTTTTAAAAATCAAGAATTTTTTGTTGTCCGGGAAAGAAAATTACTGATGCCGGGGTCAGGGATTTTATTTGCCTAGGAGGTGAACATTATTTTTTTGACTCAAATGTAAAAACGGACGCCAGAATTAGATTTGGGGTTTAATTTCATGCTTAAAAATGGTGTTTTCTATATTTTTTAAAAATCAAGGTTTTTTGGTGTCCGGGGAAGAAAATTCCTGATGCCGGGGTGAGGGATTTTTGTGCCCAGGAGGTGAATATTTCGTTGTTGACCCAAATGTAAAAACGGATGCCAGAATTACATTCGGGGTTTAATTTCACGCTTAAAAATGGTGTTTTTTATACTTTTTAAAGATCAAGCATTTTTTGGTGTCCGGGCTAGTAAATTTCTGATGCCGGGGTCAGGGATTTTTGTGCCCAGGAGGTGAAAAAGATTTTTTGACACAAATGTAAAAACCGAGTCCAGTATGAGATTCGGGGTTGAATTTCATCCTTAGAAATGGTGTTTTTTATACTTTTTAAAAATCAAGCATTTTTTGGTGTCCGGGCAAGTAAATTTCTGATTTCGGAGTCAGGGATTTTTGTGCCCAGGAGGTGACATTTTTTTTGCCCCAAATGTAAAAACGGACGCCAGAATTACATTCGGGGTTGAATTTCACGCTTAAAAATGGTGTTTTTTATAGTTTTTAAAAATCAAGCATTTTTTGGTGTGCGGGGAAGTAAATTTTTGATGCCGGGGTCAGGGATTTTTGTGCCCAGGGGGTGAAATTTTTTTTTTGACCCAAATGTAAAAATGGACACTAGAATTAGTTTCGGGGTTGAATTTCATCCTTAAAAATGGTGCTTTTTATAGTTTTTAAAAATCAAGAATTTTTTTGGTGTCCGGGCAAGAAAATTCCTGATGCCAGAGTCAGGGATTTTTGTGCCCAGGAGGTGAAAAAGATTTTTTGACACAAATGTAAAAACTGAGGCCAGTATGAGATTCGGGGTTGAATTTCATCCTTAAAAATGGTTTTTTTCATAGTTTTTAAAAATCAAGAATTTTTTGGTGTCCGGGAAAGAAAATTACTGATGCCGGGCTCAGGGATTTTTGTGCCCAGGAGGTGATTTTTTTTTTGACCCAAATGTAAAAATGGACACCAGAATTACATTCGGGGTTGAATTTCACGCTTAAAAATGGTGCTTTTTATAGTTTTTAAAAATCAAGAATTTTTTGTTGTCCGGGAAAGAAAATTACTGATGCCGGGGTCAGGGATTTTTGTGCCCAGGAGGTGAAATTTTTTTATTGACTCAAATGTAAAAACGGATGCCAGAATTAGATTCGGGGTTGAATTTAGTCCTTCAAAATGGTGCTTTTCATAGCTTTTAAAAATCAAGAATTTTTTGGTGTCCTGGGAAGGAAATTCCTGATGCCGGGGGTCAGGACCTTTTGTGCCCAGGAGGTGAATGTTGTTTTTTTTACTCAAATCTAAAAACGGACACCAGAATGAGATTCGGGGTTGAATTTCATCCTTAAAAATGGAGTTTTTCATAGTTTAAGATTTATTTCGTGTCCGGGGAAGAAAATTCCTGATGCCGGGGTAAGGGATTTTTGTGCCCAGGAGGTGAAATTATTTTCCACTCAAATGTAAAAACGGATGCCAGAATTAGATTTGGGGTTTAATTTCATGCTTAAAAATGGTGTTTTCTATAGATTTTAAAAATCAAGGTTTTTTGGTGTCCGGGGAAGAAAATTTCTGATGCCGGGGTCAGGGATTTTTGTGCCCAGGAGGTGAGTTTTTCGTTGTTGACCCAAATGTAAAAACGGATGCCAGAATTACATTCGGGGTTTAATTTCACGCTTAAAAATTGTGTTTTTTATACTTTTTAAAAATCAAGCATTTTTTGGTGTCCGGGCTAGTAAATTTCTGATGCCGGGGTCAGGGATTTTTGTGCCCAGGAGGTGAATTTTTCGTTGTTGACCCAAATGTAAAAACGGATGCCAGAATTAGATTTGGGGTTGAATTTCGTCCTTCAAAATGGTGTTTTTCATAGTTTTTAAAAATGAAGATTTTTTTGGTGTCCGTGGAAGAAAATTCCTGATGCCGGAGTCAGGGATTTTTGGGCCCAGGAGGTGAATGTTTTTTTTTACTCAAATCCAAAAACGGACACCAGAATGAGATTCGGGGTTGAATTTCATCCTTAAAAATGGTGTTTTCATAGCTTTTGAAAATCAAGATTTTTTTGGTGTCTGGGTAAGAAATTCCTTATGCCGATTTATAGCCCAGGAGGTGAAAAAAAAATTCTGACTCAAATCTAAAAACGGACACCAGAATGAGATTCGGGGTTGCTTTTTGTCCTTAAAAATCTCATTTTTCATAGCATTTAAAAATCAAGATTTTTTTGGTGTGCGGGGAAGAAAATTCCTGATGTCAGGGATTTTTGTGCCCAGGAGGTGAATATTTTTTTTGACCCAAATGTAAAAATGGATGCCAGAATTAGATTTGGGGTTGAATTTCGTCCTTCAATATGGTGTTTTTCATAGTTTTTAAAAATCAAGATTTTTTTGGTGTCCTGGGAAGATAATTCCTGATGCCAGGGTCAGGGATTTTTGTGCCCAGGAGGTGAATATTTTTTTTGACCCAAATGTAAAAACGGATGTCAGAATTAGATTTGGGGTTGAATTTTGTCCTTAAAAATGGTGTTTTTCGTAATTTTTAAAAATCAAGATTTTGTTGGGAAGAAAATGCCTGATGCCGGAGTCAGAGATTTTTGTGCCCAGGAGGTGAAATTTTTTTTTCCACCCAAATCTATAAACGGACGCCGGAATGAGATTCGGGGTTGAATTTCGTGCTTAAAAAGGGTGTTTTTCATAGCTTTTAAAAATCAAGATTTTTTTGGTGTCCGGGGAAGAAAATTCCTGATGCCGGGGTCAGTGACTTTTGTGCCCAGGAGGTGAAATTATTTTCCACCCAAATGTAAAAACGCACACCAGAATGAGATTCGGGGTTGAATTTCATTCTTTAAAATGATGTTTTTCATAGCTTTTAAAAATCAAGAATTTTTTGGTGTCCCGGGAAGAAAATTCCTGATGCCGGAGTCAGGGATTTTTGTGCCCAGGAGGTGAAATTTTTTCCCACCCCCAAATCTAAAAACCAACACCAGAATGAGATTTGGGGTTGAATTTCATTCTCAAAAATGGTGTTTTTCATCGCTTTTAAAAATCAAGATTTATTTCGTGTCCGGGGAAGAAAATTCCTGATGCTGGGGTCAGGGATTTTTGTGCCCAGGAGGTGAATGTTTTTTATTGACTCAAATGTAAAAACTGACACCAGAATGAAATTCGGGGTTGAATTTCTTCCTTAAAAATGGTGTTTTTCATAGTTTATAAAAATCAAGATTTTTTTGGTGTCCTGGGAAGAAAATTCCTGATGCCAGGGTCAGGGATTTTTGTGCCCAGGAGGTGAAATTTTTTTTCCACCCAAATGTAAAAACGGACACCAGAATGAGATTCGGGGTTGAATTTCTTCCTTAAAAATGGTGTTTATCATAATTTTTAAAAATCAAGATTTTGTTGGGAAGAAAATTCCTGATGCCGGAGTCAGGGATTTTTGTGCCCAGGAGGTGAAATTTTTTTCCACCCAAATGTAAAAACGCACACTAGAATGAGATTCGGGGTTGAATTTCATTCTTAAAAATGGTGTTTTTCATAGCTTTTAAATATTAAGAATTTTTTGGTGTCCGGGGAAGAAAATTCCTAATGCCGAAGGCAAGGCAAGGCAAGGCAAAGCAAGGCAAGGCAAAGCAAGGCAAGGCAAGGTAAATTTCAAATTTCAAATTTCAAATTTCAAATTTCAAATTTCAAGTTTCAAATTTCAAATTTCAAATTTCAAATTTCAAATTTCAAATTTCAAATTTCAAATTTCAAATTTCAAATTTCAAATTTCAAATTATTTCCAATTTCAAATTTCCAATTTCAAATTTCTTTAATTTTATTTAATTTAATTTAAAATCCCTCAGTCCAGGCCAGCCAATTCAAACAACCAGGTTTTTAAGTCCCGGCGATTTTTGTGCCCAGGAGGTGAATTTTTTTTCAACCCAAATGTATAAATAGACACCAGAATGAGATTCGGGGTTGAATTTCATCCTTCAAAATGGTGTTTTTCATAGATTTTAAATTCAAGATTTTTTTGGTGTGCGGGGAAGAAAATTCCTGATGCCGGAGTCAGTGATTTTTGTGCCCAGGAGGTGAATGTTTTTTTTTACTCAAATCTAAAAACGGACACCAGAATGAGATTCGGGGTTGAATTTCATCCTTAAAAATGGTGTTTTCATAGCTTTTAAAAATCAAGGTTTTTTTGGTGTCTGGGTAAGAAAATTCCTTATGCCGATTTTTGTGCCCAGGAGGTGAAAAAAAATTTCTGACTCAAATCTAAAAACGGACACCAGAATGAGATTCGGGGTTGCTTTTTGTCCTTAAAAATGTCATTTTTCATAGCATTTAAAAATCAAGATTTTTTTGGTGTGCGGGGAAGAAAATTCCTGATGCCGGGGTCAGGGATTTTTGTGCCCAGGAGGTGAAATTTTTTCCCCACCCAAATCTAAAAACGGACACCAGAATGAGATTCGGGGTTGAATTTCATTCTCAAAAATGGTGTTTTTCATTGCTTTTAAAAATCAAGATTTTTGTGGTGTCCGGGGAAGAAAATTCCTGATGCCAGGGTCAGGGATTTTTGTGCCCAGGAGGTGAATATTTTTTTTGACCCAAATGTAAAAACGGATGCCAGAATTAGATTTGGGGTTGAATTTCGTCCTTTAAAATGGTGTTTTTCATAGTTTTTAAAAATGAAGATTTTTTTGGTGTCAGGGGAAGATAATTCCTGATGCCGGAGTGAGGGATTTTTGGGCCCAGGAGGTGAAATTTTTTTCCCCACCTAAATCTATAAACGGACACCGGAATGAGATTTGGGGTTGAATTTCATGCTTAAAAATGGTGTTTTTCATAGCTTTTAAAAATCAAGATTTTTTAGGTGTCCGGGGAAGAAAATTCCTGATGCCAGGGTCAGAGAGTTTTGTGCCCAGGAGGTGAATTTTTTTTTTCACACACAAATCTATAAACAGACGCCGGAATGAGATTCGGGGTTGAATTTCATGCTTAAAAATGGTGTTTTTCATAGCTTTTAAAAATCAAGAATTTTTTGGTGTCCAGGGAAGAAAATTCCTGATGCCTGAGTCAGGGATTTTTGTGCCCAGGAGGTGAATGTTTATTTTTACTCAAATCTAAAAACGGACACCAGAATGAGATTCGGGGTTGCTTTTTGTCCTTAAAAATGTCATTTTTCATAGCATTTAAAAATCAAGATTTTTTTGGTGTGCGGGGAAGAAAATTCCTGATGCCGGGGTCAGGGATTTTTGTGCCCAGGAGGTGAATTTTTTTTCCCCACCCAAATCTATAAACGGACACCGGAATGAGATTCGGGGTTGAATTTCGTGCTTAAAAATGGTGTTTTTCATAGCTTTTAAAAATCAAGATTTTTTTGGTGTACGGGGAAGAAAATTCCTGATGCCAGGGTCAGAAAGTTTTGTGCCCAGGAGGTGAATTTTTTTTTTCACACACAAATCTATAAACAGACGCCGGAATGAGATTCGGGGTTGAATTTCATGCTTAAAAATGGTGTTTTTCATAGCTTTTAAAAATCAAGAATTTTTTGGTGTCCAGGGAAGAAAATTCCTGATGCCTGTGTCAGGGATTTTTGTGCCCAGGAGGTGAATGTTTATTTTTACTCAAATCTAAAAACGGACACCAGAATGAGATTCGGGGTTGCTTTTTGTCCTTAAAAATGTCATTTTTCATAGCATTTAAAAATCAAGATTTTTTTGGTGTGCGGGGAAGAAAATTCCTGATGCCGGGGTCAGGGATTTTTGTGCCCAGGAGGTGAATTTTTTTTCCCCACCCAAATCTATAAACGGACACCGGAATGAGATTCGGGGTTGAATTTCGTGCTTAAAAATGGTGTTTTTCATAGCTTTTAAAAATCAAGATTTTTTTGGTGTACGGGGAAGAAAATTCCTGATGCTGGGGTCAGAGAGTTTTGTGCCCAGGAGGTGAATTTTTTCCCCCCACCCAAATCTATAAACAGACGCCGGAATGAGATTCGGGGTTGAATTTCGTGCTTAAAAATGGTGTTTTTTATAGCTTTTAAAAATCAAGAATTTTTTGGTGTCCGGGGAAGAAAATTCCTGATGCCGGAGTCAGGGACTTTTGTGCCCAGGAGGTGAAATTATTTTCCACTCAAATGTAAAAACGGATGCCAGAATTAGATTTGGGGTTTAATTTCATGCTTAAAAATGGTTTTTTCTATAGATTTTAAAAATCAAGGTTTTTTGGTGTCCGGGGAAGAAAATTCCTGATGCCGGGGTGAGGGATTTTTGTGCCCAGGAGGTGAATTTATCGTTGTTGACCCAAATGTAAAAACGGATGCCAGAATTACATTCGGGGTTTAATTTCACGCTTAAAAATGGTGTTTTTTATACTTTTTAAAGATCAAGCATTTTTTGGTGTCCGGGCTAGTAAATTTCTGATGCCGGGGTCAGGGATTTTTGTGCCCAGGAGGTGAAAAAGATTTTTTGACACAAATGTAAAAACCGAGTCCAGTATGAGATTCGGGGTTGAATTTCATCCTTAGAAATGGTGTTTTTTATACTTTTTAAAAATCAAGCATTTTTTGGTGTCCGGGCAAGTAAATTTCTGATTTCGGAGTCAGGGATTTTTGTGCCCAGGAGGTGACATTTTTTTTGACCCAAATGTAAAAACGGACGCCAGAATTACATTCGGGGTTGAATTTCACGCTTAAAAATGGTGTTTTTTATAGTTTTTAAAAATCAAGCATTTTTTGGTGTCCGGGGAAGAAAATTCCTGTTGCCGGGTTCAGGGATTTTTGTGCCCAGCGGGTGAAAATTTTTTTTTGACCCAAATGTAAAAACGGACGCCAGAATTAGATTCAGGGTTGAATTTCATCCTTGAAAATGGTGTTTTTCATAGATTTTAAAAATCAAGATTTTTTGGTGTCCGGGGAAGAGAATTCCTGATGCCGGAGTCAGGGATTTTTGTGCCCGGGAGGTGAGATTTTTTTTTGACCCAAATGTAAAAATGGACGCCAGAATTAGATTCGGGGTTGAATTTCACCCTTGAAAATGGTGTTTTTCATAGATTTTAAAAATCAAGATTTTTTTGGTGTCAGGGGAAGAAAATTCGTGATGCCAGGGTCAGGGATTTTTGTGCCCAGGAGTTGAATTTTTTTTTGTTGACCCAAATGTAAAAACGGATGCCAGAATTACATTCTGGGTTTAATTTCACGCTTAAAAATGGTGTTTTTTATACTTTTTAAAAATCAAGCATTTTTTGGTGTCCGGGCAAGTAAATTTGTGATGCCGGGGTCAGGGATTTTTGTGCCCAGGAGGTGAAAAAGATTTTTTGACACAAATGTAAAAACCGAGTCCAGTATGAGATTCGGGGTTGAATTTCATCCTTAGAAATGGAGTTTTTTATAGATTTTAAAAATCAAGATTTTTTTGTGTCCAGGGAAGAAAATTCGTGATGCCGGGGTCAGGGATTTTTGTGCCCAGGAGGTAAATTTTTTTTGACCCAAATGTAAAAACAGACACCAGAATTATATTCGAGTTTTAATTTCATCCTTAAAAATGGTTTTTTTCATAGATTTTAAAAATCAAGATTTTTTGATGTCCGGGGAAGAAAATTCGTGATGCCGGGGTCAGGGATTTTTGTGCCCAGGAGGTAAATTTTTTTTTGACACAAATGTAAAAACCGAGGCCAGTATGAGATTCGGGGTTGAATTTAATCCTTAAAAATGGTTTTTTTCATAGATTTTAAAAACCAAGATTTTTTGGTGTCCGGGGAAGAAAATTCCTGATGCCGGAGTCAGGGATTTTTGTGCCCAGGGGGTGAAATTTTTTTTTTAACCCAAATGTAAAAATGGACACTAGAATTAGTTTCGGGGTTGAATTTCGTCCTTAAAAATTGTGTTTTTTATACTTTGACCCAAATGTAAAAATGGACACCAGAATTACATTCAGGGTTGAATTTCACGCTTAAAAATGGTGTTTTTTATAGTTTTTAAAAATCAAGAATTTTTTGTTGTCCGGGAAAGAAAATTACTGATGCCGGGGTCAGGGATTTTATTTGCCTAGGAGGTGAACATTTTTTTTTGACTCAAATGTAAAAACGGACGCCAGAATTAGATTTGGGGTTTAATTTCATGCTTAAAAATGGTGTTTTCTCTAGATTTTAAAAATCAAGGTTTTTTGGTGTCCGGGGAAGAAAATTCCTGATGCCGGGGTGAGGGATTTTTGTGCCCAGGAGGTGAATATTTCGTTGTTGACACAAATGTAAAAACGGATGCCAGAATTACATTCGGGGTTTAATTTCACGCTTAAAAATGGTGTTTTTTATACTTTTTAAAAATCAAGCATTTTTTGGTGTCCGGGCTAGTAAATTTCTGATGCCGGGGTCAGGGATTTTTGTGCCCAGGAGGTGAAAAAGATTTTTTGACACAAATGTAAAAACCGAGTCCAGTATGAGATTCGGGGTTGAATTTCATCCTTAGAAATGGTGTTTTTTATACTTTTTAAAAATCAAGCATTTTTTGGTGTCCGGGCAAGTAAATTTCTGATTTCGGAGTCAGGGATTTTTGTGCCCAGGAGGTGATTTTTTTTTGACCCAAATGTAAAAATGGACACCAGAATTACATTCGGGGTTGAATTTCACGCTTAAAAATGGTGTTTTTTATAGTTTTTAAAAATCAAGAATTTTTTGTTGTCCGGGAAAGAAAATTACTGATGCCGGGGTCAGGGATTTTATTTGCCTAAGAAGTGAACATTTTTTTTTTACTCAAATGTAAAAACGGACGCCAGAATTAGATTTGGGGTTTAATTTCATGCTTAAAAATGGTGTTTTCTATAGATTTTAAAAATCAAGGTTTTTTGGTGTCCGGGGAAGAAAATTCCTGATGCCGGGGTGAGGGATTTTTGTGCCCAGGAGGTGAATTTTTCATTGTTGACCCAAATGTAAAAACGGATGCCAGAATTACATTCGGGGTTTAATTTCACGCTTAAAAATTGTGTTTTTTATACTTTTTAAAAATCAAGAATTTTTTGGTGTCCGGGCTAGTAAATTTCTGATGCCGGGGTCAGGGATTTTTGTGCCCAGGAGGTGATTTTTTTTTTTGACCCAAATGTAAAAATGGACACCAGAATTACATTCAGGGTTGAATTTCACGCTTAAAAATGGTGTTTTTTATAGTTTTTAAAAATCAAGAATTTTTTGTTGTCCGGGAAAGAAAATTACTGATGCCGGGGTCAGGGATTTTATTTGCCTAGGAGGTGAACATTTTTTTTTTGACTCAAATGTAAAAACGGACGCCAGAATTAGATTTGGGGTTTAATTTCATGCTTAAAAATGGTGTTTTCTCTAGATTTTAAAAATCAAGGTTTTTTGGTGTCCGGGGAAGAAAATTCCTGATGCCGGGGTGAGGGATTTTTGTGCCCAGGAGGTGAATATTTCGTTGTTGACACAAATGTAAAAACGGATGCCAGAATTACATTCGGGGTTTAATTTCACGCTTAAAAATGGTGTTTTTTATACTTTTTAAAAATCAAGCATTTTTTGGTGTCCGGGCTAGTAAATTTCTGATGCCGGGGTGAGGGATTTTTGTGCCCAGGAGGTGAAAAAGATTTTTTGACACAAATGTAAAAACCGAGTCCAGTATGAGATTCGGGGTTGAATTTCATCCTTAGAAATGGTGTTTTTTATACTTTTTAAAAATCAAGCATTTTTTGGTGTCCGGGCAAGTAAATTTCTGATTTCGGAGTCAGGGATTTTTGTGCCCAGGAGGTGACATTTTTTTTGCCCCAAATGTAAAAACGGACGCCAGAATTACATTCGGGGTTGAATTTCACGCTTAAAAATGGTGTTTTTTATAGTTTTTAAAAATCAAGCTTTTTTTGGTGTGCGGGGAAGTAAATTTTTGATGCCGGGGTCAGGGATTTTTGTGCCCAGGGGGTGAATTTTTTTTTTTGACCCAAATGTAAAAATGGACACTAGAATTAGTTTCGGGGTTGAATTTCATCCTTAAAAATGGTGCTTTTTATAGTTTTTAAAAATCAAGAATTTTTTTGGTGTCCGGGCAAGAAAATTCCTGATGCCAGAGTCAGGGATTTTTGTGCCCAGGAGGTGAAAAAGATTTTTTGACACAAATGTAAAAACTGAGGCCAGTATGAGATTCGGGGTTGAATTTCATCCTTAAAAATGGTTTTTTTCATAGATTTTAAAAATCAAGAATTTTTTGGTGTCCAGGAAAGAAAATTCCTGATGCCGGGGTCAGGGATTTTTGTGCCCAGGAGGTGAATTTTTTTTTTGACCCAAATGTAAAAATGGACACCAGAATTACATTCGGGGTTGAATTTCACGCTTAAAAATGGTGTTTTTTATAGTTTTTAAAAATCAAGAATTTTTTGGTGTCCGGGGAAGAAAATTCGTGATGCTGGGGTCAGGGATTTTTGTGCCCAGGAGGTGAAATGCTTTTTTTTGACCCAAATGTAAAAACGGACTCCAGAATTAGATTTGGGGTTTAATTTCATCCTTGAAAATGGTGTTTTTCATAGATTTTAAAAATCAAGATTTTTTTGTGTCCGGGGAAGAAAATTCGTGATGCCAGGAATTTTTATGCCCAGCAGGTAAATTGTTTTTTGACCCAAATGTAAAAGCAGACACCAGAATTAGATTCGAGGTTTAATTGCATCCTTAAAAATGGTGTTTTCTATACTTTTTATAAATGAAGATATTTTTGGTGTCCGGGGAAGGAAATTCCTGATGCCGGCGTCAGGGATTTTTGTGCCCAGGAGGTGAAAATTTTTTTTGACCCAAATGTAAAATTCGATTCCAGAATGAGGTTTGGGGTTGCATTTCATCCTTAAAAATGGTGTTTTTTATAGTTTTTGTAAATGAACATTTTTGGGGTGTCCGGGGGACAAAATTCCTGATGCCGGTGTCAGGGATTTTTGTGCCCAGGAGGTGAATTTTTTTTTTGACCCAAATGTAAAAACGGACACCAGAATTACATTCAGGGTTGAATTTCATCCTTGAAAATGGTGTTTTTCATAGATTTTAAAAATCAAGATTTTTTGATGTCCGGGGAAGAAAACTCCTGATGCCGGTGTCAGGGATTTTTGTGCCCAGGAGGTGAAATTTTTTTTTTGACCCAAATGTAAAAACGGACACCAGAATTAGATTCGGGGTTGAATTTCTTCCTTAAAAATGGTGTTTTTTTATAGATTTTAAAAATCAATGATTTTTGGTTTCCGGGGAAGAAAATTCCTGATGCCGGGGTCAGGGATTTTTGTGCCCAGGAGGTGAATTTTTTTTTTACCCAAATGTAAAAACGGAAGCCAGAATTACATTCGGGGTTGAATTTCACGCTTAAAAATGATGTTATTTATACTTTTTAAAAATCAAGGTTTTTTGGTTTCCGGGGAAGAAAATTCGTGATGCCGGGGTCAGGGAGTTTTGTGCCCAGGAGGTAAATTTTTTTTTGACACAAATGTAAAAACCGAGGCCAGTATGAGATTCGTGGTTGAATTTCGTCCTTAGAAATGGTGTTTTTTATAGTTTTTAAAAATCAAGCATTTTTTGGTGTCCGGGGAAGCAAATTCGTGATGCCGTGGTCAGGGATTTTTGTGTCCAGGAGGTGAATTTTTTTTTGTTGACCCAAATGTAAAAACGGATGCCAGAATTACATTCGGGATTTAATTTCACACTTAAAAATGGAGTTTTTTATACTTTTTAAAAATCAAGCATTTTTTGGTGTCCAGGGAAGAAAATTCGTGATGCCGGAGTCAGGGATTTTTGTGCCCAGGAGGTGAATATTTTTTTTGACCCAAATGTAAAAACGGATGCCAGAATTAGATTTGGGGTTGAATTTCGTCCTTCAAAATGGTGTTTTTCATAGTTTTTAAAAATGAAGATTTTTTTGGTGTCCGTGGAAGAAAATTCCTGATGCCGGAGTCAGGGATTTTTGGGCCCAGGAGGTGAATGTTTTTTTTTACTCAAATCCAAAAACGGACATCAGAATGAGATTCGGGGTTGAATTTCATCCTTAAAAATGGTGTTTTCATAGATTTTAAAAATCAAGATTTTTTTGGTGTACGGGGAAGAAAATTCCTGATGCCGGGGTCAGAGAGCTTTGTGCCCAGGAGGTGAATTTTTTTTCCCACCCAAATCTATAAACAGACGCCGGAATGAGATTCGGGGTTGAATTTCGTGCTTAAAAATGGTGTTTTTCATAGCTTTTATAAATCAAGAATTTTTTGGTGTCCGGGGAAGAAAATTCCTGATGCCGGAGTCAGGGACTTTTGTGCCCAGGAGGTGAAATTATTTTCCACTCAAATGTAAAAACGGACGCCAGAATTAGATTTGGGGTTTAATTTCATGCTTAAAAATGGTGTTTTCTATAGATTTTAAAAATCAAGGTTTTTTGGTGTCCGTGGAAGAAAATTCCTGATGCCGGGGTGAGGGATTTTTGTGCCCAGGAGGTGAATTTTTCGTTGTTGACCCAAATGTAAAAACGGATGCCAGAATTACATTCGGGGGTTAATTTCACGCTTAAAAATTGTGTTTTTTATACTTTTTAAAAATCAAGCATTTTTTGGTGTCCGGGAAAGAAAATTACTGATGCCGGGGTCAGGGATTTTATTTGCCTAGGAGGTGAACATTATTTTTTTGACTCAAATGTAAAAACCGAGTCCAGTATGAGATTCGGGGTTGAATTTCATCCTTAGAAATGGTGTTTTTTATACTTTTTAAAAATCAAGCATTTTTTGGTGTCCGTGGAAGAAAATTCCTGATGCCGGGGTGAGGGATTTTTGTGCCCAGGAGGTGAATTTTTCGTTGTTGACCCAAATGTAAAAACGGATGCCAGAATTACATTCGGGGTTTAATTTCACGCTTAAAAATGGTGTTTTTTATACTTTTTAAAAATCAAGCATTTTTTGTTGTCCGGGCTAGTAAATTTCTGATGCCGGGGTCAGGGATTTTTGTGCCCAGGAGGTGAAAAAGATTTTTTGACACAAATGTAAAAACCGAGTCCAGTATGAGATTCGGGGTTGAATTTCATCCTTAGAAATGGTGTTTTTTATACTTTTTAAAAATCAAGCATTTTTTGGTGTCCGGGCAAGTAAATTTCTGATTTCGGAGTCAGGGATTTTTGTGCCCAGGAGGTGACATTTTTTTTGACCCAAATGTAAAAACGGACGCCAGAATTACATTCGGGGTTGAATTTCACGCTTAAAAATGGTGTTTTTTATAGTTTTTAAAAATCAAGCATTTTTTCGTGTCCGGGGAAGTAAATTCCTGTTGCCGGGTTCAGGGATTTTTGTGCCCAGCGGGTGAAAATTTTTTTTTGACCCAAATGTAAAAACGGACGCCAGAATTAGATTCAGGGTTGAATTTCATCCTTGAAAATGGTGTTTTTCATAGATTTTAAAAATCAAGATTTTTTGGTGTCCGGGGAAGAGAATTCCTGATGCCGGAGTCAGGGATTTTTGTGCCCGGGAGGTGAGATTTTTTTTTGACCCAAATGTAAAAATGGACGCCAGAATTAGATTCGGGGTTTAATTTCACGCTTAAAAATGGTGTTTTTTATACTTTTTAAAAATCAAGCATTTTTTGGTGTCCGGGCAAGTAAATTCCTGTTGACGGGGTCAGGGATTTTTGTGCCCAGGAGGTGAATTTTTTTTTTGACACAAATGTAAAAACCTAGGACAGTATGAGATTCGGGGTTGAATTTCATCCTTAGAAATGGTGTTTTTTATAGATTTTAAAAATCAAGATTTTTTTGTGTCCAGGGAAGAAAATTCGTGATGCCGGGGTCAGGATTTTTGTGCCCAGGAGGTAAATTTTTTTTGACCCAAATGTAAAAACAGACACCAGAATTAGATTCGAGTTTTAATTTCATCTTTAAAAATGGTTTTTTTCATAGATTTTAAAAATCAAGAATTTTTTGGTGTCCGGGCAAGAAAATTCCTGATGCCAGGGTCAGGGATTTTTGTGCCCAGGAGGTGAATTTTTTTTTTGACCCAAATGTAAAAATGGACACCAGAATTACATTCGGGGTTGAATTTCACGCTTAAAACTGGTGTTTTTTATAGTTTTTAAAAATCAAGAATTTTTTGTTGTCCGGGAAAGAAAATTACTTTTGCCGGGGACAGGGATTTTATTTGCCTAGGAGGTGAACATTTTTTTTTTTGACTCAAATGTAAAAACGGACGCTAGAATTAGATTTGGGGTTTAATTTCATGCTTAAAAATGGTGTTTTCTATAGATTTTAAAAATCAAGGTTTTTTGGTGTCCGGGGAAGAAAATTCCTGGTGCCGGGATGAGGGATTTTTGTGCCCAGGAGGTGAATATTTCGTTGTTGACCCAAATGTAAAAACGGATGCCAGAATTACATTTGGGGTTTAATTTCACGCTTAAAAATGGTGTTTGTTATACTTTTTAAAAATCAAGCATTTTTTGGTGTCCGGGCAAGTAAATTTTTGATGCCGGGGTCAGGGATTTTTGTGCCCAGGGGGTGAAATTTTTTTTTGACCCAAATGTAAAAATGGACACTAGAATTAGTTTCGGGGTTGAATTTCGTCCTTAAAAATGGTGCTTTTTATAGTTTTTAAAAATCAAGAATTTTTTGGTGTCCGGGCAAGAAAATTCCTGATGCCAGAGTCAAGGATTTTGTGCCCAGGAGGTGAAAAAGATTTTTTGACACAAATGTAAAAACCGAGGCCAGTATGAGATTCGGGGTTGAATTTCATCCTTAGAAATGGTGTTTTTTATAGATTTTAAAAATCACGATTTTTTTGTGTCCAGGGAAGAAAATTCGTGATGCCGGGGTCAGGGATTTTTGTGCCCAGGAGGTAAATTTTTTTTGACCCAAATGTAAAAACAGACACCAGAATTAGATTCGAGTTTTAATTTCATCCTTAAAAATGGTTTTTTTCATAGATTTTAAAAATCAAGATTTTTTGGTGTCCGGGGAAGAAAATTCGTGATCAGGGATTTTTGTGCCCAGGAGGTAAATTTTTTTTGACACAAATGTAAAAACCGAGGCGAATATGAGATTCGGGGTTGAATTTCATCCTTAGAAATGGTGTTTTTAATAGTTTTTAAAAATCAAGCATTTTTTGGTGTCCGGGGAAGAAAATTCGTGATGCTGGGGTCAGGGATTTTTGTGCCCAGGAGGTGAATATTTCGTTGTTGACCCAAATGTAAAAACGGATGCCAGAATTAGATTTGGGGTTTAATTTCACGCTTAAAAATGGTGTTTTTTATACTTTTTAAAAATCAAGCATTTTTTGGTGTCCGGGCAAGTAAATTTTTGATGCCGGGGTCAGGGATTTTTGTGCCCAGGGGGTGAAATTTTTTTTTTGACCCAAATGTAAAAATGGACACTAGAATTAGTTTCGGGGTTGAATTTCGTCCTTAGAAATGGTGTTTTTTATAGTTTTTAAAAATCAAGAATTTTTTGGTGTCCGGGGAAGAAAATTCGTGATGCTGGGGTCAGGGATTTTTGTGCCCAGGAGGTGAAATACTTTTTTTTGACCCAAATGTAAAAACGGACTCCAGAATTAGATTTGGGGTTTAATTTCATCCTTGAAAATGGTGTTTTTCATAGATTTTAAAAATCAAGATTTTTTTGTGTCCGGGGAAGAAAATTCGTGATGCCAGGAATTTTTATGCCCAGCAGGTAAATTGTTTTTTGACCCAAATGTAAAAGCAGACACCAGAATTAGATTCGAGGTTTAATTGCATCCTTAAAAATGGTGTTTTCTATACTTTTTATAAATGAAGATATTTTTGGTGTCCGGGGAAGGAAATTCCTGATGCCGGCGTCAGGGATTTTTGTGCCAAGGAGGTGAAAATTTTTTTTGACCCAAATGTAAAATTCGATTCCAGAATGAGGTTTTGGGTTGCATTTCATCCTTAAAAATGGTGTTTTTTATAGTTTTTGTAAATGAACATTTTTGGGGTGTCCGGGGGACAAAATTCCTGATGCCGGTTTCAGGGATTTTTGTGCCCAGGAGGTGAATTTTTTTTTGACCCAAATGTAAAAACGGACACCAGAATTACATTCAGGGTTGAATTTCATCCTTGAAAATGGTGTTTTTCATAGATTTTAAAAATCAAGATTTTTTGATGTCCGGGGAAGAAAACTCCTGATGCCGGTGTCAGGGATTTTTGTGCCCAGGAGGTGAAATTTTTTTTTTACCCAAATGTAAAAACGGAAGCCAGAATTACATTCGGGGTTGAATTTCACGCTTAAAAATGATGTTATTTATACTTTTTAAAAATCAAGGTTTTTTGGTTTCCGGGGAAGAAAATTCGTGATGCCGGGGTCAGGGATTTTTGTGTCCAGGAGGTGAATTTTTTTTTGTTGACCCAAATGTAAAAACGGATGCCAGAATTACATTCGGGATTTAATTTCACACTTAAAAATGGAGTTTTTTATACTTTTTAAAAATCAAGCATTTTTTGGTGTCCAGGGAAGAAAATTTGTGATGCCGGAGTCAGGGATTTTTGTGCCCAGGAGGTGAATATTTTTTTTGACCCAAATGTAAAAACGGATGCCAGAATTAGATTTGGGGTTGAATTTCGTCCTTCAAAATGGTGTTTTTCATAGTTTTTAAAAATGAAGATTTTTTTGGTGTCCGTGGAAGAAAATTCCTGATGCCGGAGTCAGGGATTTTTGGGCCCAGGAGGTGAATGTTTTTTTTTACTCAAATCCAAAAACGGACATCAGAATGAGATTCGGGTTTGAATTTCATCCTTAAAAATGGTGTTTTCATAGCTTTTAAAAATCAAGATTTTTTTGGTGTACGGGGAAGAAAATTCCTGATGCCGGAGTCAGGGACTTTTGTGCCCAGGAGGTGAAATTATTTTCCACTCAAATGTAAAAACGGACGCCAGAATTAGATTTGGGGTTTAATTTCATGCTTAAAAATGGTGTTTTCTATAGATTTTAAAAATCAAGGTTTTTTGGTGTCCGTGGAAGAAAATTCCTGATGCCGGGGTGAGGGATTTTTGTGCCCAGGAGGTGAATTTTTCGTTGTTGACCCAAATGTAAAAACGGATGCCAGAATTACATTCGGGGTTTAATTTCACGCTTAAAAATTGTGTTTTTTATACTTTTTAAAAATCAAGCATTTTTTGGTGTCTGGGCTAGTAAATTTCTGATGCCGGGGTCAGGGATTTTTGTGCCCAGGAGGTGAATTTTTCGTTGTTGACCCAAATGTAAAAACGGATGCCAGAATTACATTCGGGGTTGAATTTCACGCTTAAAAATGGTGTTTTTTATAGTTTTTAAAAATCAAGAATTTTTTGTTGTCCGGGAAAGAAAATTACTGATGCCGGGGTCAGGGATTTTATTTGCCTAGGAGGTGAACATTATTTTTTTGACTCAAATGTAAAAACGGACGCCAGAATTAGATTTGGGGTTTAATTTCATGCTTAAAAATGGTGTTTTCTATATTTTTTAAAAATCAAGGTTTTTTGGTGTCCGGGGAAGAAAATTCCTGATGCCGGGGTGAGGGATTTTTGTGCCCAGGAGGTGAATATTTCGTTGTTGACCCAAATGTAAAAACGGATGCCAGAATTACATTCGGGGTTTAATTTCACGCTTAAAAATGGTGTTTTTTATACTTTTTAAAGATCAAGCATTTTTTGGTGTCCGGGCTAGTAAATTTCTGATGCCGGGGTCAGGGATTTTTGTGCCCAGGAGGTGAAAAAGATTTTTTGACACAAATGTAAAAACCGAGTCCAGTATGAGATTCGGGGTTGAATTTCATCCTTAGAAATGGTGTTTTTTATACTTTTTAAAAATCAAGCATTTTTTGGTGTCCGGGCAAGTAAATTTCTGATTTCGGAGTCAGGGATTTTTGTGCCCAGGAGGTGACATTTTTTTTGCCCCAAATGTAAAAACGGACGCCAGAATTACATTCGGGGTTGAATTTCACGCTTAAAAATGGTGTTTTTTATAGTTTTTAAAAATCAAGCATTTTTTGGTGTCCGGGGAAGAAAATTCCTGTTGCCGGGTTCAGGGATTTTTGTGCCCAGCGGGGGAAAATTTTTTTTTGACCCAAATGTAAAAACGGACGCCAGAATTAGATTCAGGGTTGAATTTCATCCTTGAAAATGGTGTTTTTCATAGATTTTAAAAATCAAGATTTTTTTGTGTCCAGGGAAGAAAATTCGTGATGCCGGGGTCAGGGATTTTTGTGCCCAGGAGGTAAATTTTTTTTGACCCAAATGTAAAAACAGACACCAGAATTAGATTCGAGTTTTAATTTCATCCTTAAAAATGGTTTTTTTCATAGATTTTAAAAATCAAGATTTTTTGATGTCCGGGGAAGAAAATTCGTGATGCCGGGGTCAGGGATTTTTGTGCCCAGGAGGTAAATTTTTTTTTGACACAAATGTAAAAACCGAGGCCAGTATGAGATTCGGGGTTGAATTTAATCCTTAAAAATGGTTTTTTTCATAGATTTTAAAAACCAAGATTTTTTGGTGTCCGGGGAAGAAAATTCCTGATGCCGGAGTCAGGGATTTTTGTGCCCAGGGGGTGAAATTTTTTTTTTTAACCCAAATGTAAAAATGGACACTAGAATTAGTTTCGTGGTTGAATTTCGTCCTTAAAAATTGTGTTTTTTATACTTTGACCCAAATGTAAAAATGGACACCAGAATTACATTCAGGGTTGAATTTCACGCTTAAAAATGGTGTTTTTTATAGTTTTTAAAAATCAAGAATTTTTTGTTGTCCGGGAAAGAAAATTACTGATGCCGGGGTCAGGGATTTTATTTGCCTAGGAGGTGAACATTTTTTTTTTGACTCAAATGTAAAAACGGACGCCAGAATTAGATTTGGGGTTTAATTTCATGCTTAAAAATGGTGTTTTCTCTAGATTTTAAAAATCAAGGTTTTTTGGTGTCCGGGGAAGAAAATTCCTGATGCCGGGGTGAGGGATTTTTGTGCCCAGGAGGTGAAAAAGATTTTTTGACACAAATGTAAAAACCGAGTCCAGTATGAGATTCGGGGTTGAATTTCATCCTTAGAAATGGTGTTTTTTATACTTTTTAAAAATCAAGCATTTTTTGGTGTCCGGGCAAGTAAATTTCTGATTTCGGAGTCAGGGATTTTTGTGCCCAGGAGGTGATTTTTTTTTGACCCAAATGTAAAAATGGACACCAGAATTACATTCGGGGTTGAATTTCACGCTTAAAAATGGTGTTTTTTATAGTTTTTAAAAATCAAGAATTTTTTGTTGTCCGGGAAAGAAAATTACTGATGCCGGGGTCAGGGATTTTATTTGCCTAAGAGGTGAACATTTTTTTTTTACTCAAATGTAAAAACGGACGCCAGAATTAGATTTGGGGTTTAATTTCATGCTTAAAAATGGTGTTTTCTATAGATTTTAAAAATCAAGGTTTTTTGGTGTCAGGGGAAGAAAATTCCTGATGCCGGGGTGAGGGATTTTTGTGCCCAGGAGGTGAATTTTTCGTTGTTGACCCAAATGTAAAAACGGATGCCAGAATTACATTCGGGGTTTAATTTCACGCTTAAAAATCGTGTTTTTTATACTTTTTAAAAATCAAGAATTTTTTGGTGTCCGGGCTAGTAAATTTCTGATGCCGGGGTCAGGGATTTTTGTGCCCAGGAGGTGAATTTTTTTTTTGACCCAAATGTAAAAATGGACACCAGAATTACATTCAGGGTTGAATTTCACGCTTAAAAATGGTGTTTTTTATAGTTTTTAAAAATCAAGAATTTTTTGTTGTCCGGGAAAGAAAATTACTGATGCCGGGGTCAGGGATTTTATTTGCCTAGGAGGTGAACATTTTTTTTTTGACTCAAATGTAAAAACGGACGCCAGAATTAGATTTGGGGTTTAATTTCATGCTTAAAAATGGTGTTTTCTATAGATTTTAAAAATCAAGGTTTTTTGGTGTCCGGGGAAGAAAATTCCTGATGCCGGGGTGAGGGATTTTTGTGCCCAGGAGGTGAATATTTCGTTGTTGACACAAATGTAAAAACGGATGCCAGAATTACATTCGGGGTTTAATTTCACGCTTAAAAATGGTGTTTTTTATACTTTTTAAAAATCAAGCATTTTTTGGTGTCCGGGCTAGTAAATTTCTGATGCCGGGGTGAGGGATTTTTGTGCCCAGGAGGTGAAAAAGATTTTTTGACACAAATGTAAAAACCGAGTCCAGTATGAGATTCGGGGTTGAATTTCATCCTTAGAAATGGTGTTTTTTATACTTTTTAAAAATCAAGCATTTTTTGGTGTCCGGGCAAGTAAATTTCTGATTTCGGAGTCAGGGATTTTTGTGCCCAGGAGGTGACATTTTTTTTGCCCCAAATGTAAAAACGGACGCCAGAATTACATTCGGGGTTGAATTTCACGCTTAAAAATGGTGTTTTTTATAGTTTTTAAAAATCAAGCTTTTTTTGGTGTGCGGGGAAGTAAATTTTTGATGCCGGGGTCAGGGATTTTTGTGCCCAGGGGGTGAAATTTTTTTTTTGACCCAAATGTAAAAATGGACACTAGAATTAGTTTCGGGGTTGAATTTCATCCTTAAAAATGGTGCTTTTTATAGTTTTTAAAAATCAAGAATTTTTTTGGTGTCCGGGCAAGAAAATTCCTGATGCCAGAGTCAGGGATTTTTGTGCCCAGGAGGTGAAAAAGATTTTTTGACACAAATGTAAAAACTGAGGCCAGTATGAGATTCGGGGTTGAATTTCATCCTTAAAAATGGTTTTTTTCATAGATTTTAAAAATCAAGAATTTTTTGGTGTCCAGGAAAGAAAATTCCTGATGCCGGGGTCAGGGATTTTTGTGCCCAGGAGGTGAATTTTTTTTTTGACCCAAATGTAAAAATGGACACCAGAATTACATTCGGGGTTGAATTTCACGCTTAAAAATGGTGTTTTTTATAGTTTTTAAAAATCAAGAATTTTTTGGTGTCCGGGAAAGAAAATTACTGATGCCGGGCTCAGGGATTTTTGTGCCCAGGAGGTGATTTTTTTTTTGACCCAAATGTAAAAATGGACACCAGAATTACATTCGGGGTTGAATTTCACGCTTAAAAATGGTGCTTTTTATAGTTTTTAAAAATCAAGAATTTTTTGTTGTCCGGGAAAGAAAATTACTGATGCCGGGGTCAGGGATTTTTGTGCCCAGGAGGTGAAATTTTTTTATTGACTCAAATGTAAAAACGGATGCCAGAATTAGATTCGGGGTTGAATTTAGTCCTTCAAAATGGTGCTTTTCATAGCTTTTAAAAATCAAGAATTTTTTGGTGTCCTGGGAAGGAAATTCCTGATGCCGGGGGTCAGGACCTTTTGTGCCCAGGAGGTGAATGTTGTTTTTTTTACTCAAATCTAAAAACGGACACCAGAATGAGATTCGGGGTTGAATTTCATCCTTAAAAATGGAGTTTTTCATAGTTTAAGATTTATTTCGTGTCCGGGGAAGAAAATTCCTGATGCCGGGGTAAGGGATTTTTGTGCCCAGGAGGTGAAATTATTTTCCACTCAAATGTAAAAACGGATGCCAGAATTAGATTTGGGGTTTAATTTCATGCTTAAAAATGGTGTTTTCTATAGATTTTAAAAATCAAGGTTTTTTGGTGTCCGGGGAAGAAAATTTCTGATGCCGGGGTCAGGGATTTTTGTGCCCAGGAGGTGAGTTTTTCGTTGTTGACCCAAATGTAAAAACGGATGCCAGAATTACATTCGGGGTTTAATTTCACGCTTAAAAATTGTGTTTTTTATACTTTTTAAAAATCAAGCATTTTTTGGTGTCCGGGCTAGTAAATTTCTGATGCCGGGGTCAGGGATTTTTGTGCCCAGGAGGTGAATTTTTCGTTGTTGACCCAAATGTAAAAACGGACACCAGAATGAGATTCGGGGTTGAATTTCATCCTTAAAAATGGAGTTTTTCATAGTTTAAGATTTATTTCGTGTCCGGGGAAGAAAATTCCTGATGCCGGGGTAAGGGATTTTTGTGCCCAGGAGGTGAAATTATTTTCCACTCAAATGTAAAAACGGATGCCAGAATTAGATTTGGGGTTTAATTTCATGCTTAAAAATGGTGTTTTCTATAGATTTTAAAAATCAAGGTTTTTTGGTGTCCGGGGAAGAAAATTTCTGATGCCGGGGTCAGGGATTTTTGTGCCCAGGAGGTGAGTTTTTCGTTGTTGACCCAAATGTAAAAACGGATGCCAGAATTACATTCGGGGTTTAATTTCACGCTTAAAAATTGTGTTTTTTATACTTTTTAAAAATCAAGCATTTTTTGGTGTCCGGGCTAGTAAATTTCTGATGCCGGGGTCAGGGATTTTTGTGCCCAGGAGGTGAATTTTTCGTTGTTGACCCAAATGTAAAAACGGATGCCAGAATTAGATTTGGGGTTGAATTTCGTCCTTCAAAATGGTGTTTTTCATAGTTTTTAAAAATGAAGATTTTTTTGGTGTCCGTGGAAGAAAATTCCTGATGCCGGAGTCAGGGATTTTTGGGCCCAGGAGGTGAATGTTTTTTTTTACTCAAATCCAAAAACGGACACCAGAATGAGATTCGGGGTTGAATTTCATCCTTAAAAATGGTGTTTTCATAGCTTTTGAAAATCAAGATTTTTTTGGTGTCTGGGTAAGAAATTCCTTATGCCGATTTATAGCCCAGGAGGTGAAAAAAAAATTCTGACTCAAATCTAAAAACGGACACCAGAATGAGATTCGGGGTTGCTTTTTGTCCTTAAAAATCTCATTTTTCATAGCATTTAAAAATCAAGATTTTTTTGGTGTGCGGGGAAGAAAATTCCTGATGTCAGGGATTTTTGTGCCCAGGAGGTGAATATTTTTTTTGACCCAAATGTAAAAATGGATGCCAGAATTAGATTTGGGGTTGAATTTCGTCCTTCAATATGGTGTTTTTCATAGTTTTTAAAAATCAAGATTTTTTTGGTGTCCTGGGAAGATAATTCCTGATGCCAGGGTCAGGGATTTTTGTGCCCAGGAGGTGAATATTTTTTTTGACCCAAATGTAAAAACGGATGTCAGAATTAGATTTGGGGTTGAATTTTGTCCTTAAAAATGGTGTTTTTCGTAATTTTTAAAAATCAAGATTTTGTTGGGAAGAAAATGCCTGATGCCGGAGTCAGAGATTTTTGTGCCCAGGAGGTGAAATTTTTTTTTCCACCCAAATCTATAAACGGACGCCGGAATGAGATTCGGGGTTGAATTTCGTGCTTAAAAAGGGTGTTTTTCATAGCTTTTAAAAATCAAGATTTTTTTGGTGTCCGGGGAAGAAAATTCCTGATGCCGGGGTCAGTGACTTTTGTGCCCAGGAGGTGAAATTATTTTCCACCCAAATGTAAAAACGCACACCAGAATGAGATTCGGGGTTGAATTTCATTCTTTAAAATGATGTTTTTCATAGCTTTTAAAAATCAAGAATTTTTTGGTGTCCCGGGAAGAAAATTCCTGATGCCGGAGTCAGGGATTTTTGTGCCCAGGAGGTGAAATTTTTTCCCACCCCCAAATCTAAAAACCAACACCAGAATGAGATTTGGGGTTGAATTTCATTCTCAAAAATGGTGTTTTTCATCGCTTTTAAAAATCAAGATTTATTTCGTGTCCGGGGAAGAAAATTCCTGATGCTGGGGTCAGGGATTTTTGTGCCCAGGAGGTGAATGTTTTTTATTGACTCAAATGTAAAAACTGACACCAGAATGAAATTCGGGGTTGAATTTCTTCCTTAAAAATGGTGTTTTTCATAGTTTATAAAAATCAAGATTTTTTTGGTGTCCGGGGAAGAAAATTCCTGATGCCAGGGTCAGGGATTTTTGTGCCCAGGAGGTGAAATTTTTTTTCCACCCAAATGTAAAAACGGACACCAGAATGAGATTCGGGGTTGAATTTCTTCCTTAAAAATGGTGTTTATCATAATTTTTAAAAATCAAGATTTTGTTGGGAAGAAAATTCCTGATGCCGGAGTCAGGGATTTTTGTGCCCAGGAGGTGAAATTTTTTTCCACCCAAATGTAAAAACGCACACTAGAATGAGATTCGGGGTTGAATTTCATTCTTAAAAATGGTGTTTTTCATAGCTTTTAAATATTAAGAATTTTTTGGTGTCCGGGGAAGAAAATTCCTAATGCCGAAGGCAAGGCAAGGCAAGGCAAAGCAAGGCAAGGCAAAGCAAGGCAAGGCAAGGTAAATTTCAAATTTCAAATTTCAAATTTCAAATTTCAAGTTTCAAATTTCAAATTTCAAATTTCAAATTTCAAATTTCAAATTTCAAATTTCAAATTTCAAATTTCAAATTTCAAATTTTAAATTATTTCCAATTTCAAATTTCCAATTTCCAATTTCTTTAATTTTATTTAATTTAATTTAAAATCCCTCAGTCCAGGCCAGCCAATTCAAACAACCAGGTTTTTAAGTCCCGGCGATTTTTGTGCCCAGGAGGTGAATTTTTTTTCAACCCAAATGTATAAATAGACACCAGAATGAGATTCGGGGTTGAATTTCATCCTTCAAAATGGTGTTTTTCATAGATTTTAAATTCAAGATTTTTTTGGTGTGCGGGGAAGAAAATTCCTGATGCCGGAGTCAGTGATTTTTGTGCCCAGGAGGTGAATGTTTTTTTTTACTCAAATCTAAAAACGGACACCAGAATGAGATTCGGGGTTGAATTTCATCCTTAAAAATGGTGTTTTCATAGCTTTTAAAAATCAAGGTTTTTTTGGTGTCTGGGTAAGAAAATTCCTTATGCCGATTTTTGTGCCCAGGAGGTGAAAAAAAATTTCTGACTCAAATCTAAAAACGGACACCAGAATGAGATTCGGGGTTGCTTTTTGTCCTTAAAAATGTCATTTTTCATAGCATTTAAAAATCAAGATTTTTTTGGTGTGCGGGGAAGAAAATTCCTGATGCCGGGGTCAGGGATTTTTGTGCCCAGGAGGTGAAATTTTTTCCCCACCCAAATCTAAAAACGGACACCAGAATGAGATTCGGGGTTGAATTTCATTCTCAAAAATGGTGTTTTTCATTGCTTTTAAAAATCAAGATTTTTGTGGTGTCCGGGGAAGAAAATTCCTGATGCCAGGGTCAGGGATTTTTGTGCCCAGGAGGTGAATATTTTTTTTGACCCAAATGTAAAAACGGATGCCAGAATTAGATTTGGGGTTGAATTTCGTCCTTCAAAATGGTGTTTTTCATAGTTTTTAAAAATGAAGATTTTTTTGGTGTCAGGGGAAGATAATTCCTGATGCCGGAGTGAGGGATTTTTGGGCCCAGGAGGTGAAATTTTTTTCCCCACCTAAATCTATAAACGGACACCGGAATGAGATTTGGGGTTGAATTTCATGCTTAAAAATGGTGTTTTTCATAGCTTTTAAAAATCAAGATTTTTTAGGTGTCCGGGGAAGAAAATTCCTGATGCCAGGGTCAGAGAGTTTTGTGCCCAGGAGGTGAATTTTTTTTTCACACACAAATCTATAAACAGACGCCGGAATGAGATTCGGGGTTGAATTTCATGCTTAAAAATGGTGTTTTTCATAGCTTTTAAAAATCAAGAATTTTTTGGTGTCCAGGGAAGAAAATTCCTGATGCCTGAGTCAGGGATTTTTGTGCCCAGGAGGTGAATGTTTATTTTTACTCAAATCTAAAAACGGACACCAGAATGAGATTCGGGGTTGCTTTTTGTCCTTAAAAATGTCATTTTTCATAGCATTTAAAAATCAAGATTTTTTTGGTGTGCGGGGAAGAAAATTCCTGATGCCGGGGTCAGGGATTTTTGTGCCCAGGAGGTGAATTTTTTTTCCCCACCCAAATCTATAAACGGACACCGGAATGAGATTCGGGGTTGAATTTCGTGCTTAAAAATGGTGTTTTTCATAGCTTTTAAAAATCAAGATTTTTTTGGTGTACGGGGAAGAAAATTCCTGATGCCAGGGTCAGAAAGTTTTGTGCCCAGGAGGTGAATTTTTTTTTTCACACACAAATCTATAAACAGACGCCGGAATGAGATTCGGGGTTGAATTTCATGCTTAAAAATGGTGTTTTTCATAGCTTTTAAAAATCAAGAATTTTTTGGTGTCCAGGGAAGAAAATTCCTGATGCCTGTGTCAGGGATTTTTGTGCCCAGGAGGTGAATGTTTATTTTTACTCAAATCTAAAAACGGACACCAGAATGAGATTCGGGGTTGCTTTTTGTCCTTAAAAATGACATTTTTCATAGCATTTAAAAATCAAGATTTTTTTGGTGTGCGGGGAAGAAAATTCCTGATGCCGGGGTCAGGGATTTTTGTGCCCAGGAGGTGAATTTTTTTTCCCCACCCAAATCTATAAACGGACACCGGAATGAGATTCGGGGTTGAATTTCGTGCTTAAAAATGGTGTTTTTCATAGCTTTTAAAAATCAAGATTTTTTTGGTGTACGGGGAAGAAAATTCCTGATGCTGGGGTCAGAGAGTTTTGTGCCCAGGAGGTGAATTTTTTTTCCCCACCCAAATCTATAAACAGACGCCGGAATGAGATTCGGGGTTGAATTTCGTGCTTAAAAATGGTGTTTTTTATAGCTTTTAAAAATCAAGAATTTTTTGGTGTCCGGGGAAGAAAATTCCTGATGCCGGGGTCAGGGATTTTTGTGCCCAGGAGGTGAATTTTTTTTCCCCACCCAAATCTATAAACGGACACCGGAATGAGATTCGGGGTTGAATTTCAGGGACTTTTGTGCCCAGGAGGTGAAATTATTTTCCACTCAAATGTAAAAACGGATGCCAGAATTAGATTTGGGGTTTAATTTCATGCTTAAAAATGGTTTTTTCTATAGATTTTAAAAATCAAGGTTTTTTGGTGTCCGGGGAAGAAAATTCCTGATGCCGGGGTGAGGGATTTTTGTGCCCAGGAGGTGAATTTATCGTTGTTGACCCAAATGTAAAAACGGATGCCAGAATTACATTCGGGGTTTAATTTCACGCTTAAAAATGGTGTTTTTTATACTTTTTAAAGATCAAGCATTTTTTGGTGTCCGGGCTAGTAAATTTCTGATGCCGGGGTCAGGGATTTTTGTGCCCAGGAGGTGAAAAAGATTTTTTGACACAAATGTAAAAACCGAGTCCAGTATGAGATTCGGGGTTGAATTTCATCCTTAGAAATGGTGTTTTTTATACTTTTTAAAAATCAAGCATTTTTTGGTGTCCGGGCAAGTAAATTTCTGATTTCGGAGTCAGGGATTTTTGTGCCCAGGAGGTGACATTTTTTTTGACCCAAATGTAAAAACGGACGCCAGAATTACATTCGGGGTTGAATTTCACGCTTAAAAATGGTGTTTTTTATAGTTTTTAAAAATCAAGCATTTTTTGGTGTCCGGGGAAGAAAATTCCTGTTGCCGGGTTCAGGGATTTTTGTGCCCAGCGGGTGAAAATTTTTTTTTGACCCAAATGTAAAAACGGACGCCAGAATTAGATTCAGGGTTGAATTTCATCCTTGAAAATGGTGTTTTTCATAGATTTTAAAAATCAAGATTTTTTGGTGTCCGGGGAAGAGAATTCCTGATGCCGGAGTCAGGGATTTTTGTGCCCGGGAGGTGAGATTTTTTTTTGACCCAAATGTAAAAATGGACGCCAGAATTAGATTCGGGGTTGAATTTCACCCTTGAAAATGGTGTTTTTCATAGATTTTAAAAATCAAGATTTTTTTGGTGTCAGGGGAAGAAAATTCGTGATGCCAGGGTCAGGGATTTTTGTGCCCAGGAGTTGAATTTTTTTTTGTTGACCCAAATGTAAAAACGGATGCCAGAATTACATTCTGGGTTTAATTTCACGCTTAAAAATGGTGTTTTTTATACTTTTTAAAAATCAAGCATTTTTTGGTGTCCGGGCAAGTAAATTTGTGATGCCGGGGTCAGGGATTTTTGTGCCCAGGAGGTGAAAAAGATTTTTTGACACAAATGTAAAAACCGAGTCCAGTATGAGATTCGGGGTTGAATTTCATCCTTAGAAATGGAGTTTTTTATAGATTTTAAAAATCAAGATTTTTTTGTGTCCAGGGAAGAAAATTCGTGATGCCGGGGTCAGGGATTTTTGTGCCCAGGAGGTAAATTTTTTTTGACCCAAATGTAAAAACAGACACCAGAATTAGATTCGAGTTTTAATTTCATCCTTAAAAATGGTTTTTTTCATAGATTTTAAAAATCAAGATTTTTTGATGTCCGGGGAAGAAAATTCGTGATGCCGGGGTCAGGGATTTTTGTGCCCAGGAGGTAAATTTTTTTTTGACACAAATGTAAAAACCGAGGCCAGTATGAGATTCGGGGTTGAATTTAATCCTTAAAAATGGTTTTTTTCATAGATTTTAAAAACCAAGATTTTTTGGTGTCCGGGGAAGAAAATTCCTGATGCCGGAGTCAGGGATTTTTGTGCCCAGGGGGTGAAATTTTTTTTTTAACCCAAATGTAAAAATGGACACTAGAATTAGTTTCGGGGTTGAATTTCGTCCTTAAAAATTGTGTTTTTTATACTTTGACCCAAATGTAAAAATGGACACCAGAATTACATTCAGGGTTGAATTTCACGCTTAAAAATGGTGTTTTTTATAGTTTTTAAAAATCAAGAATTTTTTGTTGTCCGGGAAAGAAAATTACTGATGCCGGGGTCAGGGATTTTATTTGCCTAGGAGGTGAACATTTTTTTTTTGACTCAAATGTAAAAACGGACGCCAGAATTAGATTTGGGGTTTAATTTCATGCTTAAAAATGGTGTTTTCTCTAGATTTTAAAAATCAAGGTTTTTTGGTGTCCGGGGAAGAAAATTCCTGATGCCGGGGTGAGGGATTTTTGTGCCCAGGAGGTGAATATTTCGTTGTTGACACAAATGTAAAAACGGATGCCAGAATTACATTCGGGGTTTAATTTCACGCTTAAAAATGGTGTTTTTTATACTTTTTAAAAATCAAGCATTTTTTGGTGTCCGGGCTAGTAAATTTCTGATGCCGGGGTGAGGGATTTTTGTGCCCAGGAGGTAAATTTTTTTTTGACACAAATGTAAAAACCGAGGCCAGTATGAGATTCGGGGTTGAATTTAATCCTTAAAAATGGTTTTTTTCATAGATTTTAAAAACCAAGATTTTTTGGTGTCCGGGGAAGAAAATTCCTGATGCCGGAGTCAGGGATTTTTGTGCCCAGGGGGTGAAATTTTTTTTTTAACCCAAATGTAAAAATGGACACTAGAATTAGTTTCGGGGTTGAATTTCGTCCTTAAAAATTGTGTTTTTTATACTTTGACCCAAATGTAAAAATGGACACCAGAATTACATTCAGGGTTGAATTTCACGCTTAAAAATGGTGTTTTTTATAGTTTTTAAAAATCAAGAATTTTTTGTTGTCCGGGAAAGAAAATTACTGATGCCGGGGTCAGGGATTTTATTTGCCTAGGAGGTGAACATTTTTTTTTTGACTCAAATGTAAAAACGGACGCCAGAATTAGATTTGGGGTTTAATTTCATGCTTAAAAATGGTGTTTTCTCTAGATTTTAAAAATCAAGGTTTTTTGGTGTCCGGGGAAGAAAATTCCTGATGCCGGGGTGAGGGATTTTTGTGCCCAGGAGGTGAATATTTCGTTGTTGACACAAATGTAAAAACGGATGCCAGAATTACATTCGGGGTTTAATTTCACGCTTAAAAATGGTGTTTTTTATACTTTTTAAAAATCAAGCATTTTTTGGTGTCCGGGCTAGTAAATTTCTGATGCCGGGGTGAGGGATTTTTGTGCCCAGGAGGTGAAAAAGATTTTTTGACACAAATGTAAAAACCGAGTCCAGTATGAGATTCGGGGTTGAATTTCATCCTTAGAAATGGTGTTTTTTATACTTTTTAAAAATCAAGCATTTTTTGGTGTCCGGGCAAGTAAATTTCTGATTTCGGAGTCAGGGATTTTTGTGCCCAGGAGGTGATTTTTTTTTGACCCAAATGTAAAAATGGACACCAGAATTACATTCGGGGTTGAATTTCACGCTTAAAAATGGTGTTTTTTATAGTTTTTAAAAATCAAGAATTTTTTGTTGTCCGGGAAAGAAAATTACTGATGCCGGGGTCAGGGATTTTATTTGCCTAAGAAGTGAACATTTTTTTTTTACTCAAATGTAAAAACGGACGCCAGAATTAGATTTGGGGTTTAATTTCATGCTTTAAAATGGTGTTTTCTATAGATTTTAAAAATCAAGGTTTTTTGGTGTCCGGGGAAGAAAATTCCTGATGCCGGGGTGAGGGATTTTTGTGCCCAGGAGGTGAATTTTTCGTTGTTGACCCAAATGTAAAAACGGATGCCAGAATTACATTCGGGGTTTAATTTCACGCTTAAAAATTGTGTTTTTTATACTTTTTAAAAATCAAGAATTTTTTGGTGTCCGGGCTAGTAAATTTCTGATGCCGGGGTCAGGGATTTTTGTGCCCAGGAGGTGATTTTTTTTTTTGACCCAAATGTAAAAATGGACACCAGAATTACATTCAGGGTTGAATTTCACGCTTAAAAATGGTGTTTTTTATAGTTTTTAAAAATCAAGAATTTTTTGTTGTCCGGGAAAGAAAATTACTGATGCCGGGGTCAGGGATTTTATTTGCCTAGGAGGTGAACATTTTTTTTTTGACTCAAATGTAAAAACGGACGCCAGAATTAGATTTGGGGTTTAATTTCATGCTTAAAAATGGTGTTTTCTATAGATTTTAAAAATCAAGGTTTTTTGGTGTCCGGGGAAGAAAATTCCTGATGCCGGGGTGAGGGATTTTTGTGCCCAGGAGGTGAATATTTCGTTGTTGACACAAATGTAAAAACGGATGCCAGAATTACATTCGGGGTTTAATTTCACGCTTAAAAATGGTGTTTTTTATACTTTTTAAAAATCAAGCATTTTTTGGTGTCCGGGCTAGTAAATTTCTGATGCCGGGGTGAGGGATTTTTGTGCCCAGGAGGTGAAAAAGATTTTTTGACACAAATGTAAAAACCGAGTCCAGTATGAGATTCGGGCTTGAATTTCATCCTTAGAAATGGTGTTTTTTATACTTTTTAAAAATCAAGCATTTTTTGGTGTCCGGGCAAGTAAATTTCTGATTTCGGAGTCAGGGATTTTTGTGCCCAGGAGGTGACATTTTTTTTGCCCCAAATGTAAAAACGGACGCCAGAATTACATTCGGGGTTGAATTTCACGCTTAAAAATGGTGTTTTTTATAGTTTTTAAAAATCAAGCTTTTTTTGGTGTGCGGGGAAGTAAATTTTTGATGCCGGGGTCAGGGATTTTTGTGCCCAGGGGGTGAATTTTTTTTTTTGACCCAAATGTAAAAATGGACACTAGAATTAGTTTCGGGGTTGAATTTCATCCTTAAAAATGGTGCTTTTTATAGTTTTTAAAAATCAAGAATTTTTTTGGTGTCCGGGCAAGAAAATTCCTGATGCCAGAGTCAGGGATTTTTGTGCCCAGGAGGTGAAAAAGATTTTTTGACACAAATGTAAAAACTGAGGCCAGTATGAGATTCGGGGTTGAATTTCATCCTTAAAAATGGTTTTTTTCATAGATTTTAAAAATCAAGAATTTTTTGGTGTCCAGGAAAGAAAATTCCTGATGCCGGGGTCAGGGATTTTTGTGCCCAGGAGGTGAATTTTTTTTTTGACCCAAATGTAAAAATGGACACCAGAATTACATTCGGGGTTGAATTTCACGCTTAAAAATGGTGTTTTTTATAGTTTTTAAAAATCAAGAATTTTTTGGTGTCCGGGAAAGAAAATTACTGATGCCGGGGTCAGGGATTTTTGTGCCCAGGGGGTGAAATTTTTTTTTTGACCCAAATGTAAAAATGGACACTAGAATTAGTTTCGGGGTTGAATTTCGTCCTTAGAAATGGTGTTTTTTATAGTTTTTAAAAATCAAGAATTTTTTGGTGTCCGGGGAAGAAAATTCGTGATGCTGGGGTCAGGGATTTTTGTGCCCAGGAGGTGAAATGCTTTTTTTTGACCCAAATGTAAAAACGGACTCCAGAATTAGATTTGGGGTTTAATTTCATCCTTGAAAATGGTGTTTTTCATAGATTTTAAAAATCAAGATTTTTTTGTGTCCGGGGAAGAAAATTCGTGATGCCAGGAATTTTTATGCCCAGCAGGTAAATTGTTTTTTGACCCAAATGTAAAAGCAGACACCAGAATTAGATTCGAGGTTTAATTGCATCCTTAAAAATGGTGTTTTCTATACTTTTTATAAATGAAGATATTTTTGGTGTCCGGGGAAGGAAATTCCTGATGCCGGCGTCAGGGATTTTTGTGCCCAGGAGGTGAAAATTTTTTTTGACCCAAATGTAAAATTCGATTCCAGAATGAGGTTTGGGGTTGCATTTCATCCTTAAAAATGGTGTTTTTTATAGTTTTTGTAAATGAACATTTTTGGGGTGTCCGGGGGACAAAATTCCTGATGCCGGTGTCAGGGATTTTTGTGCCCAGGAGGTGAATTTTTTTTTTGACCCAAATGTAAAAACGGACACCAGAATTACATTCAGGGTTGAATTTCATCCTTGAAAATGGTGTTTTTCATAGATTTTAAAAATCAAGATTTTTTGATGTCCGGGGAAGAAAACTCCTGATGCCGGTGTCAGGGATTTTTGTGCCCAGGAGGTGAAATTTTTTTTTTGACCCAAATGTAAAAACGGACACCAGAATTAGATTCGGGGTTGAATTTCTTCCTTAAAAATGGTGTTTTTTTATAGATTTTAAAAATCAATGATTTTTGGTTTCCGGGGAAGAAAATTCCTGATGCCGGGGTCAGGGATTTTTGTGCCCAGGAGGTGAATTTTTTTTTTACCCAAATGTAAAAACGGAAGCCAGAATTACATTCGGGGTTGAATTTCACGCTTAAAAATGATGTTATTTATACTTTTTAAAAATCAAGGTTTTTTGGTTTCCGGGGAAGAAAATTCGTGATGCCGGGGTCAGGGAGTTTTGTGCCCAGGAGGTAAATTTTTTTTTGACACAAATGTAAAAACCGAGGCCAGTATGAGATTCGTGGTTGAATTTCGTCCTTAGAAATGGTGTTTTTTATAGTTTTTAAAAATCAAGCATTTTTTGGTGTCCGGGGAAGCAAATTCGTGATGCCGTGGTCAGGGATTTTTGTGTCCAGGAGGTGAATTTTTTTTTGTTGACCCAAATGCAAAAACGGATGCCAGAATTACATTCGGGATTTAATTTCACACTTAAAAATGGAGTTTTTTATACTTTTTAAAAATCAAGCATTTTTTGGTGTCCAGGGAAGAAAATTCGTGATGCCGGAGTCAGGGATTTTTGTGCCCAGGAGGTGAATATTTTTTTTGACCCAAATGTAAAAACGGATGCCAGAATTAGATTTGGGGTTGAATTTCGTCCTTCAAAATGGTGTTTTTCATAGTTTTTAAAAATGAAGATTTTTTTGGTGTCCGTGGAAGAAAATTCCTGATGCCGGAGTCAGGGATTTTTGGGCCCAGGAGGTGAATGTTTTTTTTTACTCAAATCCAAAAACGGACATCAGAATGAGATTCGGGGTTGAATTTCATCCTTAAAAATGGTGTTTTCATAGCTTTTAAAAATCAAGATTTTTTTGGTGTACGGGGAAGAAAATTCCTGATGCCGGGGTCAGAGAGTTTTGTGCCCAGGAGGTGAATTTTTTTTCCCACCCAAATCTATAAACAGACGCCGGAATGAGATTCGGGGTTGAATTTCGTGCTTAAAAATGGTGTTTTTCATAGCTTTTATAAATCAAGAATTTTTTGGTGTCCGGGGAAGAAAATTCCTGATGCCGGAGTCAGGGACTTTTGTGCCCAGGAGGTGAAATTATTTTCCACTCAAATGTAAAAACGGACGCCAGAATTAGATTTGGGGTTTAATTTCATGCTTAAAAATGGTGTTTTCTATAGATTTTAAAAATCAAGGTTTTTTGGTGTCCGTGGAAGAAAATTCCTGATGCCGGGGTGAGGGATTTTTGTGCCCAGGAGGTGAATTTTTCGTTGTTGACCCAAATGTAAAAACGGATGCCAGAATTACATTCGGGGGTTAATTTCACGCTTAAAAATTGTGTTTTTTATACTTTTTAAAAATCAAGCATTTTTTGGTGTCCGGGAAAGAAAATTACTGATGCCGGGGTCAGGGATTTTATTTGCCTAGGAGGTGAACATTATTTTTTTGACTCAAATGTAAAAACGGACGCCAGAATTAGATTTGGGGTTTAATTTTATGCTTAAAAATGGTGTTTTCTATATTTTTTAAAAATCAAGGTTTTTTGGTGTCCGGGGAAGAAAATTCCTGATGCCGGGGTGAGGGATTTTTGTGCCCAGGAGGTGAATATTTCGTTGTTGACCCAAATGTAAAAACGGATGCCAGAATTACATTCGGGGTTTAATTTCACGCTTAAAAATGGTGTTTTTTATACTTTTTAAAAATCAAGCATTTTTTGTTGTCCGGGCTAGTAAATTTCTGATGCCGGGGTCAGGGATTTTTGTGCCCAGGAGGTGAAAAAGATTTTTTGACACAAATGTAAAAACCGAGTCCAGTATGAGATTCGGGGTTGAATTTCATCCTTAGAAATGGTGTTTTTTATACTTTTTAAAAATCAAGCATTTTTTGGTGTCCGGGCAAGTAAATTTCTGATTTCGGAGTCAGGGATTTTTGTGCCCAGGAGGTGACATTTTTTTTGACCCAAATGTAAAAACGGACGCCAGAATTACATTCGGGGTTGAATTTCACGCTTAAAAATGGTGTTTTTTATAGTTTTTAAAAATCAAGCATTTTTTCGTGTCCGGGGAAGTAAATTCCTGTTGCCGGGTTCAGGGATTTTTGTGCCCAGCGGGTGAAAATTTTTTTTTGACCCAAATGTAAAAACGGACGCCAGAATTAGATTCAGGGTTGAATTTCATCCTTGAAAATGGTGTTTTTCATAGATTTTAAAAATCAAGATTTTTTGGTGTCCGGGGAAGAGAATTCCTGATGCCGGAGTCAGGGATTTTTGTGCCCGGGAGGTGAGATTTTTTTTTGACCCAAATGTAAAAATGGACGCCAGAATTAGATTCGGTGTTTAATTTCACGCTTAAAAATGGTGTTTTTTATACTTTTTAAAAATCAAGCATTTTTTGGTGTCCGGGCAAGTAAATTTGTGATGCCGGGGTCAGGGATTTTTGTGCCCAGGAGGTGAAAAAGATTTTTTGACACAAATGTAAAAACCGAGTCCAGTATGAGATTCGGGGTTGAATTTCATCCTTAGAAATGGAGTTTTTTATAGATTTTAAAAATCAAGATTTTTTTGTGTCCAGGGAAGAAAATTCGTGATGCCGGGGTCAGGGATTTTTGTGCCCAGGAGGTAAATTTTTTTTTTGACACAAATGTAAAAACCGAGGCCAGTATGAGATTCGGGGTTGAATTTAATCCTTAAAAATGGTTTTTTTCATACATTTTAAAAACCAAGATTTTTTGGTGTCCGGGGAAGAAAATTCCTGATGCCGGAGTCAGGGATTTTTGTGCCCAGGGGGTGAAATTTTTTTTTTAACCCAAATGTAAAAATGGACACTAGAATTAGTTTCGGGGTTGAATTTCGTCCTTAAAAATTGTGTTTTTTATGCTTTGACCCAAATGTAAAAATGGACACCAGAATTACATTCAGGGTTGAATTTCATGCTTAAAAATGGTGTTTTTTATAGTTTTTAAAAATCAAGAATTTTTTGTTGTCCGGGCTAGTAAATTTCTGATGCCGGGGTCAGGGATTTTTGTGCCCAGGAGGTGAAAAAGATTTTTTGACACAAATGTAAAAACCGAGTCCAGTATGAGATTCGGGGTTGAATTTCATCCTTAGAAATGGTGTTTTTTATACTTTTTAAAAATCAAGCATTTTTTGGTGTCCGGGCAAGTAAATTTCTGATTTCGGAGTCAGGGATTTTTGTGCCCAGGAGGTGACATTTTTTTTGACCCAAATGTAAAAACGGACGCCAGAATTACATTCGGGGTTGAATTTCACGCTTAAAAATGGTGTTTTTTATAGTTTTTAAAAATCAAGCATTTTTTGGTGTCCGGGGAAGAAAATTCCTGTTGCCGGGTTCAGGGATTTTTGTGCCCAGCGGGTGAAAATTTTTTTTTGACCCAAATGTAAAAACGGACGCCAGAATTAGATTCAGGGTTGAATTTCATCCTTGAAAATGGTGTTTTTCATAGATTTTAAAAATCAAGATTTTTTGGTGTCCGGGGAAGAGAATTCCTGATGCCGGAGTCAGGGATTTTTGTGCCCGGGAGGTGAGATTTTTTTTTGACCTAAATGTAAAAATGGACGCCAGAATTAGATTCGGGGTTGAATTTCACCCTTGAAAATGGTGTTTTTCATAGATTTTAAAAATCAAGATTTTTTTGGTGTCAGGGGAAGAAAATTCGTGATGCCAGGGTCAGGGATTTTTGTGCCCAGGAGTTGAATTTTTTTTTGTTGACCCAAATGTAAAAACGGATGCCAGAATTACATTCGGGGTTTAATTTCACGCTTAAAAATGGTGTTTTTTATACTTTTTAAAAATCAAGCATTTTTTGGTGTCCGGGCAAGTAAATTTGTGATGCCGGGGTCAGGGATTTTTGTGCCCAGGAGGTGAAAAAGATTTTTTGACACAAATGTAAAAACCGAGTCCAGTATGAGATTCGGGGTTGAATTTCATCCTTAGAAATGGAGTTTTTTTATAGATTTTAAAAATCAAGATTTTTTTGTGTCCAGGGAAGAAAATTTGTGATGCCGGGGTCAGGGATTTTTGTGCCCAGGAGGTAAATTTTTTTTGACCCAAATGTAAAAACAGACACCAGAATTAGATTCGAGTTTTAATTTCATCCTTAAAAATGGTTTTTTTCATAGATTTTAAAAATCAAGATTTTTTGATGTCCGGGGAAGAAAATTCGTGATGCCGGGGTCAGGGATTTTTGTGCCCAGGAGGTGAAATATTTTTTTTTGACCCAAATGTAAAAACGGACTCCAGAATTAGATTTGGGGTTGAATTTCATCCTTGAAAATGGTATTTTTTAATAGATTTTAAAAATCAAGGTTTTTTGGTGTCCGGGGAAGAAAATTCCTGTTGTAGGGTTCAGGGATTTTTGTGCCCAGCGGGTGAAAAATTTTTTTTGACCCAAATGTAAAAACGGACACCAGAATTAGATACAGGGTTGAATTTCATCCTTGAAAATGGTGTTTTTCATAGATTTTAAAAATCAAGATTTTTTGGTGTCCGGGGAAGAAAATTCCTGATGCCGGAGTCAGGGATTTTTGTGCCCAGGAGGTGAGATTTTTTTTTGACCCAAATGTAAAAACGGACGCCAGAATTAGATTCGGGGTTGAATTTCTTCCTTAAAAATGGTGTTTTTCATAGCTTTTAAAAATCAAGAAATTTTTGGTGTCCGGGGAAGAAAATTCGAGATGCTGGGGTCAGGGATTTTTGTACCCCGAGGTGAAATTTTTTTTCACCTAAATCTAAAAACGGACATCAGAATGCGATTCGGGGTTGGATTTAATTCTTAAAAATGGTGTTTTTCATAGCTTTTAAAAATCAAGAATTGTTTGGTGTCCGGGAAGAAAATTCCTGATGAGGCAGCAAAACCAACTGAATGGTAATAGGGAACATGTTTCACTTAGTGATGTGTTTCACTTAGTGATGGTCAGACCATGTCAATGGTAACAGCCAGTGCATGTTTAGCTCACTCAGATGTGGGAAGACCAACTCAATGGTAACAGACAACACGTGTTTCACTTAGTGACGTGTTTCACTTAGTGATGGTCAGACCACATCAACGGTTACTGTCAGTGCACATGTAGGTCACTTAGAGATAGCAAGATCAACTCAATGGTAAAGGACAACACATTTGTTTCACTTAGTGACGTATTTCACTTAGTGACGGTCAGACCAAGTCAATGGTAACAGCCAGTGCACGTGTAGGTCACTTAGAGACGGCAAGATCAACTCAATGGTAACAGACAACACATGTGTTTCATTTAGTGACGTGTTTCACTTAGTGATGGTCAGACCAAGTCAATGGTACAAGCTAGTGCACGTGTAGGTCACTTAGAGACGGCAACATCAACTCAATGGTAACAGACAACACATGTGTTTCACTTAGTGACGGTCAGACCAAGTCAATAGTAACAGCCAGTGCACGTGTAGGTCACTTAGAGATGGCAAGACCAACTCAATGGTAACAGACAACACATGTGTTTCACTTAGTGATGTGTTTCACTTAGTGGCGGACAGGCCATGTCAATGGTAACAGCCATTGCACGTGTAGGTCACTTAGAGGCGGCAAGATCAACTCAATGGTAACAGACAACACATGTGTTTCACTTAGTGACGTGTTTCACTTAGTGACGGTCAGACCAAGTCAATGGTAACAGCCAGTGCACGTGTAGGTCACTTAGAGACGGCAAGATCAACTCAATGGTAACAGACAACACATGTGTTTCACTTAGTGACGTGTTTCACTTAGTGAGGGTCAGACCAAGTCAATGGTAACAGCCAGTGCACCTGTAGGTCACATAGAGGCGACAAGATCAACTCAATGGTAACAGACAACACATGTGTTTCACTTAGTGATGTGTTTCACTTAGTGACGGTCAGACCAAGTCAATGGTAACAGCTAGTGCACGTGTAGGTCACTTAGAGACCACAAGATCAACTCAATGGTAACAGACAACACATGTGTTTCACTTAGTGACATGTTTCACTTAGCGACGGTCAGACCAAGTCAATGGTACAAGCCAGTGCACGTGTAGGTCACTTAGAGACGGCAAGATCAACTCAATGGTAACAGACAACACATGTGTTTTACTTAGTGATGTGTTTCACTTAGTGACGGTCAGACCAAGTCAATGCTAACAGCCAGTGCACGTGTAGGTCACTTGGAGACGGCAAGACCAACTCAATGGTTACAGACAACACATGTGTTTCACTTAGTGACGTGTTTCACTTAGTGGCGGGCAGGCCAAGTCAATGGTAACAGCCAGTGCACGTGTAGGTCACTTAGAGACGGCAAGATCAACTCAATGGTAACAGACAAAACATGGTTTTCACTTAGTGACGTGTTTCACTTAGTGACGGTCAGACCAAGTCAATGGTAACAGCCAGTGCACGTGTAGGTCACTTAGAGACGGCAAGACCAACTCAATGGTAACAGACAACACATTTGTTTCACTTAGTGACATGTTTCACTTAGTGACGGTCAGACCAAGTCAATGGTAACAGCTAGTGTACGTGTAGGTCACTTAGAGACGGCAAGATCAACTCAATGGTAACAGACAACACATGTGTTTCACTTAGTGATGTGTTTCACTTAGTGACGGTCAGACCAAGTCAATGGTAACAGCCAGTGCACGTGTAGGTCACTTAGAGACGGCAAGATCAACTCAATGGTAACAGACAACACATGTGCTTCACTTAGTGATGTGTTTCACTTAGTGACGGTCATACCAAGTCAATGGTAACAGCCAGTGCACGTGTAGGTCACTTGGAGGCGGCAAGAACTACTCAATGGTAACAGACAACACATGTGTTTCACTTAGTGATGTGTTTCACTTAGCGACGGTCATACCAAGTCAATGGTAACAGCCAGTGCACGTGTAGGTCACTTGGAGGCGGCAAGAACAACTCAATGGTAACAGACAACACATGTGTTTCACTTAGTGACGTGTTTCACTTAGTGGCGGACAGGGCAAGTCAATGGTAACAGCCAGTACACGTGTAGGTCACTTGGAGGCGGCAAGAACTACTCAATGGTAACAGACAACACATGTGTTTCACTTAGTGACGTGTTTCAGTTAGCGGCGGACAGGGCAAGTCAATGGTAACAGCCAGTGCACGTGTAGGTCACTTGGAGGTGGCCAGAAGAACTCAATGGTAACAGACAACACATGTGTTTCACTTAGTGACGTGTTTCACTTAGTGACGGTCATACCTAGTCAATGGTAACAGCCAGTGCACGTGTAGGTCACTTGGAGGCGGCAAGAACAACTCAATGGTAACAGACAACACATGTGTTTCACTTAGTGACGTGTTTCACTTAGTGGCGGACAGGGCAAGTCAATGGTAACAGCCAGTGCACGTGTAGGTCACTTGGAGGCGGCAAGAACAACTCAATGGTAACAGACAACACATGTGTTTCACTTAGTGACGTGTTTCACTTAGTGGCGGACAGGGCAAGTCAATGGTAACAGCCAGTGCACGTGTAGGTCACTTGGAGGCGGCAAGAACAACTCAATCGTAACAGACAACACATGTGTTTCACTTAGTGACGTGTTTCACTTAGTGACGGTCATACCTAGTCAATGGTAACAGCCAGTGCACGTGTTGGTCACTTGGAGGCGGCAAGAACTACTCAATGGTAACAGACAACACATGTGTTTCACTTAGTGACGTGTTTCACTTAGTGACGGTCATACCAAGTCAATGGTAACAGCCAGTGCACGTGTAGGTCACTTGGAGGCGGCAAGAACTACTCAATGGTAACAGACAACACATGTGTTTCACTTAGTGACGTGTTTCACTTAGTGACGGTCATACCAAGTCAATGGTAACAGCCAGTGCACGTATAGGTCACTTGGAGGCGGCAAGAACTACTCAATGGTAACAGACAACACATGTGTTTCACTTAGTGACGTGTTTCACTTAGCGACGGTCATACCTAGTCAATGGTAACAGCCAGTGCACGTGTAGGTCACTTGGAGGCGGCAAGAACTACTCAATGGTAACAGACAACACATGTGTTTCACTTAGTGACGTGTTTCACTTAGTGACGGTCATACCAAGTCAATGGTAACAGCCAGTGCACGTGTAGGTCACTTGGAGGCGGCAAGAACTACTCAATGGTAACAGACAACACATGTGTTTCACTTAGTGACGTGTTTCACTTAGTGGCGGACAGGGCAAGTCAATGGTAACAGCCAGTACACGTGTAGGTCACTTAGAGGCGGCAAAATCAACTTAATGGTAATAGAGAACACATGTGTTTCACTTAGTGACGTGTTTCACTTAGTGGCGGACAGGCCAAGTCAATGGTAACAGCCAGTGCACGTGTAGGTCACTTAGAGGCGGCAAGATCAACTCAATGGTAACAGACAACACATGTGTTTCACTTAGTGACGTGTTTCACTTAATGGTGGACAGGCCAAGTCAATGGTAACAGCCAGTGCACGTGTAGGTCACTTAGAGGTGGCAAGATCAACTTAATGGTAATAGAGAACAGATGTGTTTCACTTAGTGACGTGTTTCACTTAGTGGCGGAGAGGGCAAGTCAATGGTTACAGCCAATGCACGTGTAGGTCACTTAGAGGTGGCAAGACCAACTCAATGGTAACAGACAACACATGTGTTTCACTTAGTGACGTGTTTCACTTAGTGGCGGAGAGGGCAAGTCAATGGTAACAGCCAATGGACGTGTAGGTCACTTAGAGATGGCAAGACCAACTCAATGGTAACAGACAACACATGTGTTTCACTTAGTGACGTGTTTCACTTAGTGGCGGAGAGGGCAAGTCAATGGTAACAGCCAATGCACGTGTAGGTCACTTAGAGATGGCAAGACCAACTCAATGGTAACAGACAACACATGTGTTTCACTTAGTGACGTGTTTCACTTAGTGGCGGAGAGGGCAAGTCAATGGTAACAGCCAATGCACGTGTAGGTCACTTAGAGATGGCAAGACCAACTCAATGGTAACAGACAACACATATGTTTCACTTAGTGACGTGTTTCACTTAGTGGCGGAGAGGGCAAGTCAATGGTAACAGCCAATGGACGTGTAGGTCACTTAGAGATGGCAAGACCAACTCAATGGTAACAGACAACACATGTGTTTCACTTAGTGACGTGTTTCACTTAGTGGCGGAGAGGGCAAGTCAATGGTAACAGCCAATGCACGTGTAGGTCACTTAGAGGTGGCAAGACCAACTCAATGGTCATTGCTTCAGATGTACCAGAATCAAAAGCAGGTCAGTGGAGGCAACAGGAGACTTGAGTCTTTGCAGAGTCTGGCTGGCAATTTTGCTAATTTCTCCCAGTCGCAGGTGCATTCACTGATCTAGTGGGTGTGGCCCAGGTAGAAGGGTGGGGCCAGTCCTATAAAAGCCTGCTGGCTGAGCTGAGCGTTTCAGTCTTTTGGAACCAGCCTTGGGGGAAAGAAGTACTGCTGGATGGTGACCTGTCCTGCAGGCTGTTACAAAGGATAAGTAGTCAATGGGGAATTTGGGGTGTCTTTCTTTCTTTCCCAGTTTCACTGAGGTTCAGGCTTTTTCCTTTTAATGTGATGGGGATGGAAATTGAATGTGTTTGGGAGCCAACTAAAAGCTGTAACAGGCAGTGGGAAATAACTGTATTTCTTACTGCCTGTTGCAGCTTTTAGTTGGCTCCCAAACATACTCAATTTCCACTCTAAATATTGCAGTTTGGGTGGGAAATAGCAGGATATGGACCTTTTGAAATGTCTTCGCACAGCCCAGGTCCAGACTTTTGCAGTCTACTGCAAAGGGCCCTTTAGCTTGCCTGCCAGGTGGTGCTCGTGGGCCCCACTTTCCAGGTATTTAGAGACAAGGTAGGAACGCATCTCTTTTGCCGAGCTTTTGATTTCTGAACAAATCTCTTGTGTAATTTTAAGAGCAATTTTAATTGCATTATTTATAGATTACCTGTTAGTATTTTTTGAGGCACTTAGATGGTAGAAGAAACAAAAGCTGGATAGACATAAAGCAACTTAGAAACGTACAAATGTAAAACTAGAAATAGCTCTAAACATAGGTTATACCTTAAACCTTAGTCTACTAAGCAATAGGAATAAACATAACCTAAACTTTTAAAATTGCTAAGGTTAATTGCTGCCCACAGTTATAACATAAAAAAAAACACAGAAATGTAACCATCACTGTGCCTGCAGCACCAGTACTTTTGTTTTTTTAAATCATCAAGGTGCCTACCATGATAAAAAAAATACCAATTGAAAATTGGAGCAATGTTATGCCATTGAAATTAGTTCAAATTAAGCTTTGGGAATAAGTTTCAGATCGAAGCTCGGTCAAAGAGATGTACAATTATCCTATTCTCAAATCCTCTGAGGGGATTTCAGTTGACACTCTTTTTTCTGAGCATAGATAGGGTCAACTTCAGTAGCTGTTTTGTATTAAGCAATTTAGCAATTTCCATTTAGCACTCTTTGGGGACAAGAAGCAGTCTGTAACCACCTGTTTCTCCCTCTTTCTAGAATTAGCCTGCTCGATGGATGGACGTAGAGCCCTTCTGCAAAGACCGTTCATCAGCCTGCCTTTTGGAGAAGAGAGATACCAAGAAGACCACGTTTGCCTTTGTGTGGCGGGACAGTGAGAGCTTGGAGTTTACAGGTAAGGAGCGGGTGATTTGAGTCACATTTCTTAATGGGCACTGTTTTTTACTTAAGCTTTTTTTGTCCTTTTTTGCAGAGTAAACATATTCAGCTGGAGTCATCCTGCTCAGAAGACATTGCACCTGCATGTTTCCAGATGAAGGAAGGGGGGCCCCCCCTACGTCATCGCAGATGGAGTTACTTGTACGCTGCTGCAGCTGCTGCTACGAAGGAACCCCGGGAAAGAGCTTTGACACATGCCCAGAATGATGGAGATGGAGGAGAACAGAGCAGAGAATGGGTGGGGTGATGGGTGGGGAGCCTTTTTTTGAATGGAAAGCTGGCACAGCTACCCTTAAGTGTAATGTTTTTTTTTCTTTCATTCCCTTCCATGACTTTGGTGCCGCCATTGCTTTAACTTGCCACCAGTGTACCCGCCGTATCTTTTTCTGATCTTCAGAGAGCCTGCGTGCCTCGCTTCTGGCACTACAACTCTCTGATGCTTTCATTCCCTTCCTTGACTTTGGTGCCGCCATTGCTTTAACTCGCTGCCAGCGTACCCGCCGTATCTTATCTCTTTCTGATCTTCAGAGAGCCTGCGTGCCTCGCTTCTGGCACTACAACTCTCTGATGCTTTCATTCCCTTCCTTGACTTTGGTGCCGCCATTGCTTTAACTCGCTGCCAGCGTACCCGCCGTATCTTATCTTTTTCTGATCTTCAGAGAGCCTGCGTGCCTCGCTTCTGGTACTACAACTCTCTGATGCTTTCATTCCCTTCCTTGACTTTGGTGCCACCATTGCTTTAACTGGCCGCCAGTGTACCCGCCGTATCTTATCTTTTTCTGATCTTCAGAGAGCCTGCGTGCCTCGCTTCTGGCACTACAACTCTCTGATGCTTTCATTCCCTTCCTTGACTTTGGTGCCGCCATTGCTTTCACTTCCTGCCAGCTTACCTGCTGTATCTCATTTTTTTTTCTGATGTTCTCATTGCCTGTGTGGTTCCATTCTTGCACTGCCACCACTTGGCATTGACTCTCTCATCTTGGCACTCTTTATCTCTTAAGTGTAGTCTGCCTTTTTTCCCCCCCTTCCTTTGGTGCCACCATTGTTTTCCTTTGCTGCCAGAGTACCCGCCGTATCTTCTCTAACTGATGTTCATTGCCTACATGCCTCAATTCAAGCACAGCCACCACTGATCAGAGTTGTCAGTGCCCAGTGGTGGCAGGGCCACAATGGAGGCACGCAGGCAATAACAACAAGAAAGCTAGAGAAGATACGGCAGGTAAGCTGGCAGAAAGGGAAAGCAGTGATGGTACCAAAATCAAAGAAGGGAACAAAAGCATCCAGTGGATTATACACTAAAAAGACAAAGAGTGGCAAGTTCAGAGAGTCAATGCCCACTGGTGGCAGTGCTGTGATTGAGGAATATTAGGCAATTTGAACATGAGAGCTGGAAAAGATAGGGCAGGTACGCTGGTGGCAAGGGAAAGCAATGGCGGCACCAAACTCAAGGAAGGGAACAAAAGGCAGACTACACTTAAGAGACAAAGAGTGGCAAGATCAGAGAGTGGTGACAGTGTGACTGCTTTTTCTTGCCACCAGCTTACCTGCCGTATCTTCCCTTGTTGTGATATTCCCAGGGCCTGCGTACCCCTGATCCTGCCAATCTTTGCCCCTCAAGTGTAGCCTGCATTATGTTTGCTTTGCATGGAGGAGTGCATCTGCTTCCCCGCAGGCCCGGCCCATTCCAAGGGGGGCTAGACTCACGCATACACTCAGCTTCTAACAAAAACCAAAGGCAAGGCAAGGCAAGGCAAGGCAAGGCAAGGCAAGGCAAGGCAAGGCAAGGCAAGGCAAGGCAAGGCAAGGCAAGGCAAGGCAAGGCAAGGCAAGGCAAGGCAAGGCAAGGCAAGGCAAGGCAAGGCAAGGCAAGGCAAGGCAAGGCAAGGCAAGGCAAGGCAAGGCAAGGCAAGGCAAGGCAAGGCAAGGCAAGGCAAGGCAAGGCAAGGCAAGGCAAGGCAAGGCAAGGCAAGGCAAGGCAAGGCAAGGCAAGGCAAGGCAAGGCAAGGCAAGGCAAGGCAAGGCAAGGCAAGGCAAGGCAAGGCAAGGCAAGGCAAGGCAAGGCAAGGCAAGGCAAGGCAAGGCAAGGCAAGGCAAGGCAAGGCAAGGCAAGGCAAGGCAAGGCAAGGCAAGGCAAGGCAAGGCAAGGCAAGGCAAGGCAAGGCAAGGCAAGGCAAGGCAAGGCAAGGCAAGGCAAGGCAAGGCAAGGCAAGGCAAGGCAAGGCAAGGCAAGGCAAGGCAAGGCAAGGCAAGGCAAGGCAAGGCAAGGCAAGGCAAGGCAAGGCAAGGCAAGGCAAAATTTCAAATTTCTTTAATTTAATTTAAAATCCCTCAGTTCAGTTCATGTTTTTTTTTACGAAAATCTAAAAACGGACACCAGAATGAGATTCGGGGTTGAATTTTATCCTTAAAAATGGTGTTTTCATAGCTTTTAAAAAACAGACACCAGAATTAAATTCGAGTTTTAATTTCATCCTTAAAAATGGTTTTTTTCATAGATTTTAAAAATCAAGATTTTTTGGTGTCCGGGGAAGAAAATTCGTGATGCCGGGGTCAGGGATTTTTGTGCCCAGGAGGTAAATTTTTTTTTGACACAAATGTAAAAACGGACGCCAGAATTAGATTTGGGGTTTAATTTCATGCTTAAAAATGGTGTTTTTTATAGCTTTTAAAAATCAAGATTTATTTCGTGTCCGGGGAGGAAAATTCTTGATGCTGGGGTCAGGGATTTTTGTGCCCAGGAGGTGAAATTTTTTTTTTGACCCAAATGTAAGAATGGACGCCAGAATTAGATTCGGAGTTGAATATCATCCTTAAAAATGATGTTTTTTATTATTTTTAAAAATCAAGCATTTTTTTGTGTCCGGGGAAGTAAATTCCTGTTGCCGGGTTCAGGGATTTTTGTGCCCAGGAGGTGAATTTTTCGTTGTTGACCCAAATGTAAAAACGGATGCCAGAATTACATTCGGGGTTGAATTTCACGCTTAAAAATGGTGTTTTTTATACTTTTTAAAAATCAAGCATTTTTTGGTGTCCGGGTTCAGGGATTTTTGTGCCCAGCGGGTGAAAATTTTTTTTTGACCCAAATGTAAAAACGGACGCCAGAATTAGATTCAGGGTTGAATTTCATCCTTGAAAATGGTGTTTTTCATAGATTTTAAAAATCAATTTTTTTTGGTGTCCGGGGAAGAGAATTCCTGATGCCGGAGTCTGGGATTTCTGTGCGCGGGAGGTGAGATTTTTTTTGACCCAAATGTAAAAATGGACGCCAGAATTAAATTCGGGGTTTAATTTCACCCTTGAAAATGGTGTTTTTCATAGCTTTTAAATATTAAGAATTTTTTGGTGTCCGGGGAAGAAAATTCCTAATGCCGAAGGCAAGGCAAGGCAAGGCAAAGCAAGGCAAGGCAAAGCATGGCAGGGCAAGGCAAATTTCAAATTTCAAATTTCAAATTTCAAGTTTCAAATTTCAAATTTCAAATTTCAAATTTCAAATTTCAAATTTCAAATTTCAAATTATTTCAAATTTCCAATTTCCAATTTCAAATTTCAAATTTCTTTAATTTTATTTAATTTAATTTAAAATCTCTCAGTCCAGGCCAGACAATTCAAACAACCAGGTTTTTAAGTCCCGGCGATTTTTGTGCCCAGGAGGTGAATTTTTTTTCAACCCAAATGTATAAATAGACACCAGAATGAGATTCGGGGTTGAATTTCATCCTTCAAAATGGTGTTTTTCATAGATTTTAAATTCAAGATTTTTTTGGTGTGCGGGGAAGAAAATTCCTGATGCCGGAGTCAGGGATTTTTGTGCCCAGGAGGTGATTTTTTTTTGACTCAAATGTAAAAACGGACGCCAGAATTAGATTTGGGGTTTAATTTCATGCTTAAAAATGGTGTTTTCTATAGATTTTAAAAATCAAGGTTTTTTGGTGTCCGGGGAAGAAAATTCCTGATGCCGGAGTCTGGGATTTTTGTGCCCGGGAGGTGAGATTTTTTTTTGACCCAAATGTAAAAATGGACGCCAGAATTAAATTCGGGGTTTAATTTCACCCTTGAAAATGGTGTTTTTCATAGCTTTTAAATATTAAGAATTTTTTGGTGTCCGGGGAAGAAAATTCCTAATGCCGAAGGCAAGGCAAGGCAAGGCAAAGCAAGGCAAGGCAAAGCATGGCAGGGCAAGGCAAATTTCAAATTTCAAATTTCAAATTTCAAATTTCAAATTTCAAATTTCAAATTTCAAATTATTTCAAATTTCCAATTTCAAATTTCAAATTTCAAATTTCTTTAATTTTATTTAATTTAATTTAAAATCCCTCAGTCCAGGCCAGCCAATTCAAACAACCAGGTTTTTAAGTCCCGGCGATTTTTGTGCCCAGGAGGTGAATTTTTTTTCAACCCAAATGTATAAATAGACACCAGAATGAGATTCGGGGTTGAATTTCATCCTTCAAAATGGTGTTTTTCATAGATTTTAAATTCAAGATTTTTTTGGTGTGCGGGGAAGAAAATTCCTGATGCCGGAGTCAGTGATTTTTGTGCCCAGGAGGTGAATGTTTTTTTTTACTCAAATCTAAAAACGGACACCAGAATGAGATTCGGGGTTGAATTTCATCCTTAAAAATGGTGTTTTCATAGCTTTTAAAAATCAAGGTTTTTTTGGTGTCTGGGTAAGAAAATTCCTTATGCCGATTTTTGTGCCCAGGAGGTGAAAAAAAATTTCTGACTCAAATCTAAAAATGGACACCAGAATGAGATTCGGGGTTGCTTTTTGTCCTTAAAAATGTCATTTTTCATAGCATTTAAAAATCAAGATTTTTTTGGTGTGCGGGGAAGAAAATTCCTGATGCCGGGGTCAGGGATTTTTGTGCCCAGGAGGTGAAATTTTTTCCCCACCCAAATCTAAAAACGGACACCAGAATGAGATTCGGGGTTGAATTTCATTCTCAAAAATGGTGTTTTTCATTGCTTTTAAAAATCAAGATTTTTGTGGTGTCCGGGGAAGAAAATTCCTGATGCCAGGGTCAGGGATTTTTGTGCCCAGGAGGTGAATATTTTTTTTGACCCAAATGTAAAAACGGATGCCAGAATTAGATTTGGGGTTGAATTTCGTCCTTCAAAATGGTGTTTTTCATAGTTTTTAAAAATGAAGATTTTTTTGGTGTCCGGGGAAGATAATTCCTGATGCCGGAGTCAGGGATTTTTGGGCCCAGGAGGTGAAATTTTTTTTTTGACTCAAATGTAAAAACAGACACCCGAATAGATTCAGGGTTGAATTTTGTACTTAAAAATTGTGTTTTTCATAATTTTTAAAAATCAAGATTTTGTTGGGAAGAAAATTCCTGATGCCGGAGTGAGGGATTTTTGCGCCCAGGAGGTGAAATTTTTTTTCCCACCTAAATCTATAAACGGACACCGGAATGAGATTCGGGGTTGAATTTTGTGCTTAAAAATGGTGTTTTTCATAGCTTTTAAAAATCAAGATTTTTTAGGTGTCCGGGGAAGAAAATTCCTGATGCCAGGGTCAGAGAGTTTTGTGCCCAGGAGGTGAATTTTTTTTTTCACACACAAATCTATAAACAGACGCCGGAATGAGATTCGGGGTTGAATTTCATGCTTAAAAATGGTGTTTTTCATAGCTTTTAAAAATCAAGAATTTTTTGGTGTCCAGGGAAGAAAATTCCTGATGCCTGAGTCAGGGATTTTTGTGCCCAGGAGGTGAATGTTTATTTTTACTCAAATCTAAAAACGGACACCAGAATGAGATTCGGGGTTGCTTTTTGTCCTTAAAAATGTCATTTTTCATAGCATTTAAAAATCAAGATTTTTTTGGTGTGCGGGGAAGAAAATTCCTGATGCCGGGGTCAGGGATTTTTGTGCCCAGGAGGTGAATTTTTTTTCCCCACCCAAAACTATAAACGGACACCGGAATGAGATTCGGGGTTGAATTTCGTGCTTAAAAATGGTGTTTTTCATAGCTTTTAAAAATCAAGATTTTTTTGGTGTACGGGGAAGAAAATTCCTGATGCCGGGGTCAGAGAGTTTTGTGCCCAGGAGGTGAATTTTTTTTCCCCACCCAAATCTATAAACAGACGCCGGAATGAGATTTGGGGTTGAATTTCGTGCTTAAAAATGGTGTTTTTTATAGCTTTTAAAAATCAAGAATTTTTTGGTGTCCGGGGAAGAAAATTCCTGATGCCGGAGTCAGGGACTTTTGTGCCCAGGAGGTGAAATTATTTTCCACTCAAATGTAAAAACGGATGCCAGAATTAGATTTGGGGTTTAATTTCATGCTTAAAAATGGTTTTTTCTATAGATTTTAAAAATCAAGGTATTTTGGTGTCCGGGGAAGAAAATTCCTGATGCCGGGGTGAGGGATTTTTGTGCCCAGGAGGTGAATTTATCGTTGTTGACCCAAATGTAAAAACGGATGCCAGAATTACATTCGGGGTTTAATTTCACGCTTAAAAATTGTGTTTTTTATACTTTTTAAAAATCAAGCATTTTTTGGTGTCCGGGCTAGTAAATTTGTGATGCCGGGGTCAGGGATTTTTGTACCCAGGAGGTGAATTTTTCGTTGTTGACCCAAATGTAAAAACGGACGCCAGAATTACATTCGGGGTTGAATTTCACGCTTAAAAATGGTGTTTTTTATAGTTTTTAAAAATCAAGAATTTTTTGTTGTCTGGGAAAGAAAATTACTGATGCCGGGGTCAGGGATTTTATTTGCCTAGGAGGTGAACATTATTTTTTTGACTCAAATGAAAAAACGGACGCCAGAATTAGATTGGGGGTTTAATTTCATGCTTAAAAATGGTGTTTTCTATAGATTTTAAAAATCAAGGTTTTTTGGTGTCCGGGGAAGAAAATTCCTGATGCCGGGGTGAGGGATTTTTCTGCCCAGGAGGTGAATATTTCGTTGTTGACCCAAATGTAAAAACGGATGCCAGAATTACATTCGGGGTTTAATTTCACGCTTAAAAATGGTGTTTTTTATACTTTTTAAAAATCAAGCATTTTTTGGTGTCCGGGCAAGTAAATTTTTGATGCCGGGGTCAGGGATTTTTGTGCCCAGGGGGTGAAATTTTTTTTTTGACCCAAATGTAAAAATGGACACTAGAATTAGTTTCGGGGTTGAATTTCACGCTTAAAAATGGTGTTTTTTATAGTTTTTAAAAATCAAGAATTTTTTGTTGTCCGGGCTAGTAAATTTCTGATGCCGGGGTCAGGGATTTTTGTGCCCAGGAGGTGAATTTTTTTTTGACCCAAATGTAAAAATGGACACCAGAATTACATTCGGGGTTGAATTTCACGCTTAAAAATGGTGTTTTTTATAGTTTTTAAAAATCAAGAATTTTTTGTTGTCCGGGAAAGAAAATTACTGATGCCGGGGTCAGGGATTTTATTTGCCTAGGAGGTGAACATTTTTTTTTGACTCAAATGTAAAAACGGACGCCAGAATTAGATTTGGGGTTTAATTTCATGCTTAAAAATGGTGTTTTCTATAGATTTTAAAAATCAAGGTTTTTTGGTGTCCGGGGAAGAAAATTCCTGATGCCGGGGTGAGGGATTTTTGTGCCCAGGAGGTGAATATTTCGTTGTTGACCCAAATGTAAAAACGGATGCCAGAATTACATTCGGGGTTTAATTTCACGCTTAAAAATGGTGTTTTTTATACTTTTTAAAAATCAAGCATTTTTTGGTGTCCGGGCTAGTAAATTTCTGATGCCGGGGTCAGGGATTTTTGTGCCCAGGAGGTGAAAAAGATTTTTTGACACAAATGTAAAAACCGAGCCCAGTATGAGATACGGGGTTGAATTTCATCCTTAGAAATGGTGTTTTTTATACTTTTTAAAAATCAAGAATTTTTTGGTGTCCCGGGGAGAAAATTCCTGATGCCGGAGTCAGGGATTTTTGTGCCCAGGAGGTGAAATTTTTTCCCACCCCCAAATCTAAAAACCGACACCAGAATGAGATTCGGGGTTGAATTTCATTCTCAAAAATGGTGTTTTTCATAGCTTTTAAAAATCAAGATTTATTTCATGTCCGGGGAAGAAAATTCCTGATGCCGGAGTCAGGGATTTTTGTGCCCAGGAGGTGAAAAAATTTTTTTGACTCAAATGTAAAAACAGACACCCGAATGAGATTCAGGGTTGAATTTTGTCCTTTAAAATGGTGTTTATCATAATAAATTCCTGATGCCGGAGTCAGGGAGTTTTGTGCCCAGGAGGTGAAATTTTTTTCCACCCAAATGTAAAAACGCACACCAGAATGAGATTCGGGGTTGAATTTCATTCTCAAAAATGGTGTTTTTCATTGCTTTTAAAAATCAAGATTTTTTTGGTGTCTGGGGAAGAAAATTCCTGATGCCAGGGTCAGGGATTTTTGTGCCCAGGAGGTGAATATTTTTTTTGACCCAAATATAAAAACGGATGCCAGAATTAGATTTGGGGTTGAATTTCGTCCTTCAAAATGGTGTTTTTCATAGTTTTTAAAAATGAAGATTTTTTTGGTGGCCGGGGAAGATAATTCCTGATGCCGGAGTCAGGGATTTTTGGGCCCAAGAGGTGAAATTTTTTTTTTTGATTCAAATATAAAAACAGACACCCGAATAGATTCGGGGTTGAATTTTGTCCTTAAAAATGGTGTTTTTCATAATTTTTAAAAATCAAGATTTTGTTGGGAAGAAAATGCCTGATGCCGGAGTCAGAGATTTTTGTGCCCAGGAGGTGAAATTTTTTTTTCCACCCAAATCTATAAACGGACGCCGGAATGAGATTCGGGGTTGAATTTCGTGCTTACAAATGGTGTTTTTCATAGCTTTTAAAAATCAAGATTTTTTTGGTGTCCGGGGAAGAACATTCCTGATGCCGGGGTCAGGGATTTTTGTGCCCAGGAGGTGAAAAAATTTTTTTGACTCAAATGTAAAAACAGACACCCGAATGAGATTCAGGGTTGAATTTTGTCCTTTAAAATGGTGTTTATCATAATAAATTCCTGATGCCGGAGTCAGGGAGTTTTGTGCCCAGGAGGTGAAATTTTTTTCCACCCAAATGTAAAAACGCACACCAGAATGAGATTCGGGGTTGAATTTCATTCTCAAAAATGGTGTTTTTCATTGCTTTTAAAAATCAAGATTTTTTTGGTGTCTGGGGAAGAAAATTCCTGATGCCAGGGTCAGGGATTTTTGTGCCCAGGAGGTGAATATTTTTTTTGACCCAAATATAAAAACGGATGCCAGAATTAGATTTGGGGTTGAATTTCGTCCTTCAAAATGGTGTTTTTCATAGTTTTTAAAAATGAAGATTTTTTTGGTGTCCGGGGAAGATAATTCCTGATGCCGGAGTCAGGGATTTTTGGGCCCAGGAGGTGAAATTTTTTTTTTTTGATTCAAATATAAAAACAGACACCCGAATAGATTCGGGGTTAAATTTTGTCCTTAAAAATGGTGTTTTTCATAATTTTTAAAAATCAAGATTTTGTTGGGAAGAAAATGCCTGATGCCGGAGTCAGAGATTTTTGTGCCCAGGAGGTGAAATTTTTTTTTCCACCCAAATCTATAAACGGACGCCGGAATGAGATTCGGGGTTGAATTTCGTGCTTAAAAATGGTGTTTTTCATAGCTTTTAAAAATCAAGATTTTTTTGGTGTCCGGGGAAGAAAATTCCTGATGCCGGGGTCAGAGAGTTTTGTGCCCAGGAGGTGAATTTTTCCCCCCCACCCAAATCTATAAACAGACGCCGGAATGAGATTCGGGGTTGAATTTCATGCTTAAAAATGGTGTTTTTCATAGCTTTTAAAAATCATGAATTTTTTGGTGTCCCGGGGAGAAAATTCCTGATGCCGGAGTCAGGGATTTTTGTGCCCAGGAGGTGAAATTTTTTCCCACCCCCAAATCTAAAAACCGACACCAGAATGAGATTCGGGGTTGAATTTCATTCTCAAAAATGGTGGTTTTCATAGCTTTTAAAAATCAAGATTTATTTCGTGTCCGGGGAAGAAAATTCCTGATGCCGGAGTCAGGGATTTTTGTGCCCAGGAGGTGAAAAATTTTTTTTGACTTAAATGTAAAAACAGACACCCGAATGAGATTCAGGGTTGAATTTTGTCCTTTAAAATGGTGTTTATCATAATAAATTCCTGATGCCGGAGTCAGGGAGTTTTGTGCCCAGGAGGTGAAATTTTTTTCCACCCAAATGTAAAAACGCACACCAGAATGAGATTCGGGGTTGAATTTCATTCTCAAAAATGGTGTTTTTCATTGCTTTTAAAAATCAAGATTTTTTTGGTGTCTGGGGAAGAAAATTCCTGATGCCAGGGTCAGGGATTTTTGTGCCCAGGAGGTGAATATTTTTTTTTCCAACCAAATCTATAAACGGACGCCGGAATGAGATTCGGGGTTGAATTTCGTGCTTAAAAATGGTGTTTTTCATAGCTTTTAAAAATCAAGATTTTTTTGGTGTCCGGGGAAGATAATTCCTGATGCCGGAGTCAGGGATTTTTGGGCCCAGGAGGTGAAATTTTTTTTTTTATTCAAATATAAAAACAGACCCCCGAATAGATTCGGGGTTGAATTTTGTCCTTAAAAATGGTGTTTTTCATAATTTTTAAAAATCAAGATTTTGTTGGGAAGAAAATGCCTGATGCCGGAGTCAGAGATTTTTGTGCCCAGGAGGTGAAATTTTTTTTTCCACCCAAATCTATAAACGGACGCCGGAATGAGATTCGGGGTTGAATTTCGTGCTTAAAAATGGTGTTTTTCATAGCTTTTAAAAATCAAGATTTTTTTGGTGTCTGGGGAAGAAAATTCCTGATGCCGGGGCAGAGAGTTTTGTGCCCAGGAGGTGAATTTTTTCCCACCCCCAAATCTAAAAACCGACACCAGAATGAGATTCGGGGTTGAATTTCATTCTCAAAAATGGTGTTTTTCATAGCTTTTAAAAATCAAGATTTATTTCGTGTCCGGGGAAGAAAATTCCTGATGCCGGAGTCAGGGATTTTTGTGCCCAGGAGGTGAAAAAATTTTTTTGACTCAAATGTAAAAACAGACACCCGAATGAGATTCAGGGTTGAATTTTGTCCTTTAAAATGGTGTTTATCATAATAAATTCCTGATGCCGGAGTCAGGGAGTTTTGTGCCCAGGAGGTGAAATTTTTTTCCACCCAAATGTAAAAACGCATACCAGAATGAGATTCGGGGTTGAATTTCATTCTCAAAAATGGTGTTTTTCATTGCTTTTAAAAATCAAGATTTTTTTGGTGTCTGGGGAAGAAAATTCCTGATGCCAGGGTCAGGGATTTTTGTGCCCAGGAGGTGAATATTTTTTTTTCCAACCAAATCTATAAACGGACGCCGGAATGAGATTCGGGGTTGAATTTCGTGCTTAAAAATGGTGTTTTTCATAGCTTTTAAAAATCAAGATTTTTTTGGTGTCCGGGGAAGATAATTCCTGATGCCGGAGTCAGGGATTTTTGTGCCCAGGAGGTGAATATTTTTTTTTCCAACCAAATCTATAAACGGACGCCGGAATGAGATTCGGGGTTGAATTTCGTGCTTAAAAATGGTGTTTTTCATAGCTTTTAAATATTAAGAATTTTTTGGTGTCCGGGGAAGAAAATTCCTAATGCCGAAGGCAAGGCAAGGCAAGGCAAAGCAAGGCAAGGCAAAGCATGGCAGGGCAAGGCAAATTTCAAATTTCAAATTTCAAATTTCAAGTTTCAAATTTCAAATTTCAAATTTCAAATTTCAAATTTCAAATTTCAAATTTCAAATTTCAAATTTCAAATTATTTCAAATTTCCAATTTCCAATTTCAAATTTCAAATTTCTTTAATTTTATTTAATTTAATTTAAAATCTCTCAGTCCAGGCCAGACAATTCAAACAACCAGGTTTTTAAGTCCCGGCGATTTTTGTGCCCAGGAGGTGAATTTTTTTTCAACCCAAATGTATAAATAGACACCAGAATGAGATTCGGGGTTGAATTTCATCCTTCAAAATGGTGTTTTTCATAGATTTTAAATTCAAGATTTTTTTGGTGTGCGGGGAAGAAAATTCCTGATGCCGGAGTCAGGGATTTTTGTGCCCAGGAGGTGATTTTTTTTTGACTCAAATGTAAAAACGGACGCCAGAATTAGATTTGGGGTTTAATTTCATGCTTAAAAATGGTGTTTTCTATAGATTTTAAAAATCAAGGTTTTTTGGTGTCCGGGGAAGAAAATTCCTGATGCCGGAGTCTGGGATTTTTGTGCCCGGGAGGTGAGATTTTTTTTTGACCCAAATGTAAAAATGGACGCCAGAATTAAATTCGGGGTTTAATTTCACCCTTGAAAATGGTGTTTTTCATAGCTTTTAAATATTAAGAATTTTTTGGTGTCCGGGGAAGAAAATTCCTAATGCCGAAGGCAAGGCAAGGCAAGGCAAAGCAAGGCAAGGCAAAGCATGGCAGGGCAAGGCAAATTTCAAATTTCAAATTTCAAATTTCAAATTTCAAATTTCAAATTTCAAATTTCAAATTATTTCAAATTTCCAATTTCAAATTTCAAATTTCAAATTTCTTTAATTTTATTTAATTTAATTTAAAATCCCTCAGTCCAGGCCAGCCAATTCAAACAACCAGGTTTTTAAGTCCCGGCGATTTTTGTGCCCAGGAGGTGAATTTTTTTTCAACCCAAATGTATAAATAGACACCAGAATGAGATTCGGGGTTGAATTTCATCCTTCAAAATGGTGTTTTTCATAGATTTTAAATTCAAGATTTTTTTGGTGTGCGGGGAAGAAAATTCCTGATGCCGGAGTCAGTGATTTTTGTGCCCAGGAGGTGAATGTTTTTTTTTACTCAAATCTAAAAACGGACACCAGAATGAGATTCGGGGTTGAATTTCATCCTTAAAAATGGTGTTTTCATAGCTTTTAAAAATCAAGGTTTTTTTGGTGTCTGGGTAAGAAAATTCCTTATGCCGATTTTTGTGCCCAGGAGGTGAAAAAAAATTTCTGACTCAAATCTAAAAATGGACACCAGAATGAGATTCGGGGTTGCTTTTTGTCCTTAAAAATGTCATTTTTCATAGCATTTAAAAATCAAGATTTTTTTGGTGTGCGGGGAAGAAAATTCCTGATGCCGGGGTCAGGGATTTTTGTGCCCAGGAGGTGAAATTTTTTCCCCACCCAAATCTAAAAACGGACACCAGAATGAGATTCGGGGTTGAATTTCATTCTCAAAAATGGTGTTTTTCATTGCTTTTAAAAATCAAGATTTTTGTGGTGTCCGGGGAAGAAAATTCCTGATGCCAGGGTCAGGGATTTTTGTGCCCAGGAGGTGAATATTTTTTTTGACCCAAATGTAAAAACGGATGCCAGAATTAGATTTGGGGTTGAATTTCGTCCTTCAAAATGGTGTTTTTCATAGTTTTTAAAAATGAAGATTTTTTTGGTGTCCGGGGAAGATAATTCCTGATGCCGGAGTCAGGGATTTTTGGGCCCAGGAGGTGAAATTTTTTTTTTGACTCAAATGTAAAAACAGACACCCGAATAGATTCAGGGTTGAATTTTGTACTTAAAAATTGTGTTTTTCATAATTTTTAAAAATCAAGATTTTGTTGGGAAGAAAATTCCTGATGCCGGAGTGAGGGATTTTTGCGCCCAGGAGGTGAAATTTTTTTTCCCACCTAAATCTATAAACGGACACCGGAATGAGATTCGGGGTTGAATTTTGTGCTTAAAAATGGTGTTTTTCATAGCTTTTAAAAATCAAGATTTTTTAGGTGTCCGGGGAAGAAAATTCCTGATGCCAGGGTCAGAGAGTTTTGTGCCCAGGAGGTGAATTTTTTTTTTCACACACAAATCTATAAACAGACGCCGGAATGAGATTCGGGGTTGAATTTCATGCTTAAAAATGGTGTTTTTCATAGCTTTTAAAAATCAAGAATTTTTTGGTGTCCAGGGAAGAAAATTCCTGATGCCTGAGTCAGGGATTTTTGTGCCCAGGAGGTGAATGTTTATTTTTACTCAAATCTAAAAACGGACACCAGAATGAGATTCGGGGTTGCTTTTTGTCCTTAAAAATGTCATTTTTCATAGCATTTAAAAATCAAGATTTTTTTGGTGTGCGGGGAAGAAAATTCCTGATGCCGGGGTCAGGGATTTTTGTGCCCAGGAGGTGAATTTTTTTTCCCCACCCAAAACTATAAACGGACACCGGAATGAGATTCGGGGTTGAATTTCGTGCTTAAAAATGGTGTTTTTCATAGCTTTTAAAAATCAAGATTTTTTTGGTGTACGGGGAAGAAAATTCCTGATGCCGGGGTCAGAGAGTTTTGTGCCCAGGAGGTGAATTTTTTTTCCCCACCCAAATCTATAAACAGACGCCGGAATGAGATTTGGGGTTGAATTTCGTGCTTAAAAATGGTGTTTTTTATAGCTTTTAAAAATCAAGAATTTTTTGGTGTCCGGGGAAGAAAATTCCTGATGCCGGAGTCAGGGACTTTTGTGCCCAGGAGGTGAAATTATTTTCCACTCAAATGTAAAAACGGATGCCAGAATTAGATTTGGGGTTTAATTTCATGCTTAAAAATGGTTTTTTCTATAGATTTTAAAAATCAAGGTATTTTGGTGTCCGGGGAAGAAAATTCCTGATGCCGGGGTGAGGGATTTTTGTGCCCAGGAGGTGAATTTATCGTTGTTGACCCAAATGTAAAAACGGATGCCAGAATTACATTCGGGGTTTAATTTCACGCTTAAAAATTGTGTTTTTTATACTTTTTAAAAATCAAGCATTTTTTGGTGTCCGGGCTAGTAAATTTGTGATGCCGGGGTCAGGGATTTTTGTACCCAGGAGGTGAATTTTTCGTTGTTGACCCAAATGTAAAAACGGACGCCAGAATTACATTCGGGGTTGAATTTCACGCTTAAAAATGGTGTTTTTTATAGTTTTTAAAAATCAAGATTTTTTTGTTGTCTGGGAAAGAAAATTACTGATGCCGGGGTCAGGGATTTTATTTGCCTAGGAGGTGAACATTATTTTTTTGACTCAAATGAAAAAACGGACGCCAGAATTAGATTGGGGGTTTAATTTCATGCTTAAAAATGGTGTTTTCTATAGATTTTAAAAATCAAGGTTTTTTGGTGTCCGGGGAAGAAAATTCCTGATGCCGGGGTGAGGGATTTTTCTGCCCAGGAGGTGAATATTTCGTTGTTGACCCAAATGTAAAAACGGATGCCAGAATTACATTCGGGGTTTAATTTCACGCTTAAAAATGGTGTTTTTTATACTTTTTAAAAATCAAGCATTTTTTGGTGTCCGGGCAAGTAAATTTTTGATGCCGGGGTCAGGGATTTTTGTGCCCAGGGGGTGAAATTTTTTTTTTGACCCAAATGTAAAAATGGACACTAGAATTAGTTTCGGGGTTGAATTTCACGCTTAAAAATGGTGTTTTTTATAGTTTTTAAAAATCAAGAATTTTTTGTTGTCCGGGCTAGTAAATTTCTGATGCCGGGGTCAGGGATTTTTGTGCCCAGGAGGTGAATTTTTTTTTGACCCAAATGTAAAAATGGACACCAGAATTACATTCGGGGTTGAATTTCACGCTTAAAAATGGTGTTTTTTATAGTTTTTAAAAATCAAGAATTTTTTGTTGTCCGGGAAAGAAAATTACTGATGCCGGGGTCAGGGATTTTATTTGCCTAGGAGGTGAACATTTTTTTTTGACTCAAATGTAAAAACGGACGCCAGAATTAGATTTGGGGTTTAATTTCATGCTTAAAAATGGTGTTTTCTATAGATTTTAAAAATCAAGGTTTTTTGGTGTCCGGGGAAGAAAATTCCTGATGCCGGGGTGAGGGATTTTTGTGCCCAGGAGGTGAATATTTCGTTGTTGACCCAAATGTAAAAACGGATGCCAGAATTACATTCGGGGTTTAATTTCACGCTTAAAAATGGTGTTTTTTATACTTTTTAAAAATCAAGCATTTTTTGGTGTCCGGGCTAGTAAATTTCTGATGCCGGGGTCAGGGATTTTTGTGCCCAGGAGGTGAAAAAGATTTTTTGACACAAATGTAAAAACCGAGCCCAGTATGAGATACGGGGTTGAATTTCATCCTTAGAAATGGTGTTTTTTATACTTTTTAAAAATCAAGAATTTTTTGGTGTCCCGGGGAGAAAATTCCTGATGCCGGAGTCAGGGATTTTTGTGCCCAGGAGGTGAAATTTTTTCCCACCCCCAAATCTAAAAACCGACACCAGAATGAGATTCGGGGTTGAATTTCATTCTCAAAAATGGTGTTTTTCATAGCTTTTAAAAATCAAGATTTATTTCATGTCCGGGGAAGAAAATTCCTGATGCCGGAGTCAGGGATTTTTGTGCCCAGGAGGTGAAAAAATTTTTTTGACTCAAATGTAAAAACAGACACCCGAATGAGATTCAGGGTTGAATTTTGTCCTTTAAAATGGTGTTTATCATAATAAATTCCTGATGCCGGAGTCAGGGAGTTTTGTGCCCAGGAGGTGAAATTTTTTTCCACCCAAATGTAAAAACGCACACCAGAATGAGATTCGGGGTTGAATTTCATTCTCAAAAATGGTGTTTTTCATTGCTTTTAAAAATCAAGATTTTTTTGGTGTCTGGGGAAGAAAATTCCTGATGCCAGGGTCAGGGATTTTTGTGCCCAGGAGGTGAATATTTTTTTTGACCCAAATATAAAAACGGATGCCAGAATTAGATTTGGGGTTGAATTTCGTCCTTCAAAATGGTGTTTTTCATAGTTTTTAAAAATGAAGATTTTTTTGGTGGCCGGGGAAGATAATTCCTGATGCCGGAGTCAGGGATTTTTGGGCCCAAGAGGTGAAATTTTTTTTTTTGATTCAAATATAAAAACAGACACCCGAATAGATTCGGGGTTGAATTTTGTCCTTAAAAATGGTGTTTTTCATAATTTTTAAAAATCAAGATTTTGTTGGGAAGAAAATGCCTGATGCCGGAGTCAGAGATTTTTGTGCCCAGGAGGTGAAATTTTTTTTTCCACCCAAATCTATAAACGGACGCCGGAATGAGATTCGGGGTTGAATTTCGTGCTTACAAATGGTGTTTTTCATAGCTTTTAAAAATCAAGATTTTTTTGGTGTCCGGGGAAGAACATTCCTGATGCCGGGGTCAGGGATTTTTGTGCCCAGGAGGTGAAAAAATTTTTTTGACTCAAATGTAAAAACAGACACCCGAATGAGATTCAGGGTTGAATTTTGTCCTTTAAAATGGTGTTTATCATAATAAATTCCTGATGCCGGAGTCAGGGAGTTTTGTGCCCAGGAGGTGAAATTTTTTTCCACCCAAATGTAAAAACGCACACCAGAATGAGATTCGGGGTTGAATTTCATTCTCAAAAATGGTGTTTTTCATTGCTTTTAAAAATCAAGATTTTTTTGGTGTCTGGGGAAGAAAATTCCTGATGCCAGGGTCAGGGATTTTTGTGCCCAGGAGGTGAATATTTTTTTTGACCCAAATATAAAAACGGATGCCAGAATTAGATTTGGGGTTGAATTTCGTCCTTCAAAATGGTGTTTTTCATAGTTTTTAAAAATGAAGATTTTTTTGGTGTCCGGGGAAGATAATTCCTGATGCCGGAGTCAGGGATTTTTGGGCCCAGGAGGTGAAATTTTTTTTTTTTGATTCAAATATAAAAACAGACACCCGAATAGATTCGGGGTTAAATTTTGTCCTTAAAAATGGTGTTTTTCATAATTTTTAAAAATCAAGATTTTGTTGGGAAGAAAATGCCTGATGCCGGAGTCAGAGATTTTTGTGCCCAGGAGGTGAAATTTTTTTTTCCACCCAAATCTATAAACGGACGCCGGAATGAGATTCGGGGTTGAATTTCGTGCTTAAAAATGGTGTTTTTCATAGCTTTTAAAAATCAAGATTTTTTTGGTGTCCGGGGAAGAAAATTCCTGATGCCGGGGTCAGAGAGTTTTGTGCCCAGGAGGTGAATTTTTCCCCCCCACCCAAATCTATAAACAGACGCCGGAATGAGATTCGGGGTTGAATTTCATGCTTAAAAATGGTGTTTTTCATAGCTTTTAAAAATCATGAATTTTTTGGTGTCCCGGGGAGAAAATTCCTGATGCCGGAGTCAGGGATTTTTGTGCCCAGGAGGTGAAATTTTTTCCCACCCCCAAATCTAAAAACCGACACCAGAATGAGATTCGGGGTTGAATTTCATTCTCAAAAATGGTGGTTTTCATAGCTTTTAAAAATCAAGATTTATTTCGTGTCCGGGGAAGAAAATTCCTGATGCCGGAGTCAGGGATTTTTGTGCCCAGGAGGTGAAAAATTTTTTTTGACTTAAATGTAAAAACAGACACCCGAATGAGATTCAGGGTTGAATTTTGTCCTTTAAAATGGTGTTTATCATAATAAATTCCTGATGCCGGAGTCAGGGAGTTTTGTGCCCAGGAGGTGAAATTTTTTTCCACCCAAATGTAAAAACGCACACCAGAATGAGATTCGGGGTTGAATTTCATTCTCAAAAATGGTGTTTTTCATTGCTTTTAAAAATCAAGATTTTTTTGGTGTCTGGGGAAGAAAATTCCTGATGCCAGGGTCAGGGATTTTTGTGCCCAGGAGGTGAATATTTTTTTTTCCAACCAAATCTATAAACGGACGCCGGAATGAGATTCGGGGTTGAATTTCGTGCTTAAAAATGGTGTTTTTCATAGCTTTTAAAAATCAAGATTTTTTTGGTGTCCGGGGAAGATAATTCCTGATGCCGGAGTCAGGGATTTTTGGGCCCAGGAGGTGAAATTTTTTTTTTTATTCAAATATAAAAACAGACCCCCGAATAGATTCGGGGTTGAATTTTGTCCTTAAAAATGGTGTTTTTCATAATTTTTAAAAATCAAGATTTTGTTGGGAAGAAAATGCCTGATGCCGGAGTCAGAGATTTTTGTGCCCAGGAGGTGAAATTTTTTTTTCCACCCAAATCTATAAACGGACGCCGGAATGAGATTCGGGGTTGAATTTCGTGCTTAAAAATGGTGTTTTTCATAGCTTTTAAAAATCAAGATTTTTTTGGTGTCTGGGGAAGAAAATTCCTGATGCCGGGGCAGAGAGTTTTGTGCCCAGGAGGTGAATTTTTTCCCACCCCCAAATCTAAAAACCGACACCAGAATGAGATTCGGGGTTGAATTTCATTCTCAAAAATGGTGTTTTTCATAGCTTTTAAAAATCAAGATTTATTTCGTGTCCGGGGAAGAAAATTCCTGATGCCGGAGTCAGGGATTTTTGTGCCCAGGAGGTGAAAAAATTTTTTTGACTCAAATGTAAAAACAGACACCCGAATGAGATTCAGGGTTGAATTTTGTCCTTTAAAATGGTGTTTATCATAATAAATTCCTGATGCCGGAGTCAGGGAGTTTTGTGCCCAGGAGGTGAAATTTTTTTCCACCCAAATGTAAAAACGCATACCAGAATGAGATTCGGGGTTGAATTTCATTCTCAAAAATGGTGTTTTTCATTGCTTTTAAAAATCAAGATTTTTTTGGTGTCTGGGGAAGAAAATTCCTGATGCCAGGGTCAGGGATTTTTGTGCCCAGGAGGTGAATATTTTTTTTTCCAACCAAATCTATAAACGGACGCCGGAATGAGATTCGGGGTTGAATTTCGTGCTTAAAAATGGTGTTTTTCATAGCTTTTAAAAATCAAGATTTTTTTGGTGTCCGGGGAAGATAATTCCTGATGCCGGAGTCAGGGATTTTTGTGCCCAGGAGGTGAATATTTTTTTTTCCAACCAAATCTATAAACGGACGCCGGAATGAGATTCGGGGTTGAATTTCGTGCTTAAAAATGGTGTTTTTCATAGCTTTTAAAAATCAAGATTTTTTTGGTGTCCGGGGAAGATAATTCCTGATGCCGGAGTCAGGGATTTTTGGGCCCAGGAGGTGAAATTTTTTTTTTGATTCAAATATAAAAACAGACCCCCGAATAGATTCGGGGTTGAATTTTGTCCTTAAAAATGGTGTTTTTCATAATTTTTAAAAATCAAGATTTTGTTGGGAAGAAAATGCCTGATGCCGGAGTCAGAGATTTTTGTGCCCAGGAGGTGAAATTTTTTTTTCCACCCAAATCTATAAACGGACGCCGGAATGAGATTCGGGGTTGAATTTCGTGCTTAAAAATGGTGTTTTTCATAGCTTTTAAAAATCAAGATTTTTTTGGTGTCTGGGGAAGAAAATTCCTGATGCCGGGGCAGAGAGTTTTGTGCCCAGGAGGTGAATTTTTTCCCCCCACCCAAATCTATAAACAGACGCCGGAATGAGATTCGGGGTTGAATTTCGTGCTTAAAAATGGTGTTTTTCATAGCTTTTAAAAATCAAGAATTTTTTGGTGTCCCGGGGAGAAAATTCCTGATGCCGGAGTCAGGGATTTTTGTGCCCAGTACGTGAAATTTTTTCCCATCCCCAAATCTAAAAACCGACACCAGAATGAGATTCGGGGTTGAATTTCATTCTCAAAAATGGTGTTTTTCATAGCTTTTAAAAATCAAGATTTATTTCGTGTCCGGGGAAGAAAATTCCTGATGCCGGAGTCAGGGATTTTTGTGCCCAGGAGGTGAAAAAATTTTTTTGACTCAAATGTAAAAACAGACACCCGAATGAGATTCAGGGTTGAATTTTGTCCTTTAAAATGGTGTTTATCATAATAAATTCCTGATGCCGGAGTCAGGGAGTTTTGTGCCCAGGAGGTGAAATTTTTTTCCACCCAAATGTAAAAACGCATACCAGAATGAGATTCGGGGTTGAATTTCATTCTCAAAAATGGTGTTTTTCATTGCTTTTAAAAATCAAGATTTTTTTGGTGTCTGGGGAAGAAAATTCCTGATGCCAGGGTCAGGGATTTTTGTGCCCAGGAGGTGAATATTTTTTTTGACCCAAATATAAAAACGGATGCCAGAATTAGATTTGGGGTTGAATTTCGTCCTTCAAAATGGTGTTTTTCATAGTTTTTAAAAATGAAGATTTTTTTGGTGTCCGGGGAAGATAATTCCTGATGCCGGAGTCAGGGATTTTTGGGCCCAGGAGGTGAAATTTTTTTTTTTTGATTCAAATATAAAAACAGACACCCGAATAGATTCGGGGTTGAATTTTGTCCTTAAAAATGGTGTTTTTCATAATTTTTAAAAATCAAGATTTTGTTGGGAAGAAAATGCCTGATGCCGGAGTCAGAGATTTTTGTGCCCAGGAGGTGAAATTTTTTTTTCCACCCAAATCTATAAACGGACGCCGGAATGAGTTTCGGGGTTGAATTTCGTGCTTAAAAATGGTGTTTTTCATAGCTTTTAAAAATCAAGAATTTTTTGGTGTCCCGGGGAGAAAATTCCTGATGCCGGAGTCAGGGATTTTTGTGCCCAGGAGGTGAAATTTTTTCCCACCCCCAAATCTAAAAACCAACACCAGAATGAGATTCGGGGTTGAATTTCATTCTCAAAAATGGTGTTTTTCATAGCTTTTAAAAATCAAGATTTATTTCGTGTCCGGGGAAGAAAATTCCTGATGCCGGAGTCAGGGATTTTTGTGCCCAGGAGGTGAAAAATTTTTTTTGACTCAAATGTAAAAACAGACACCCGAATGAGATTCAGGGTTGAATTTTGTCCTTTAAAATGGTGTTTATCATAATAAATTCCTGATGCCGGAGTCAGGGAGTTTTGTGCCCAGGAGGTGAAATTTTTTTCCACCCAAATGTAAAAACGCATACCAGAATGAGATTCGGGGTTGAATTTCATTCTCAAAAATGGTGTTTTTCATTGCTTTTAAAAATCAAGATTTTTTTGGTGTCTGGGGAAGAAAATTCCTGATGCCAGGGTCAGGGATTTTTGTGCCCAGGAGGTGAATATTTTTTTTCCCAACCAAATCTATAAACGGACGCCGGAATGAGATTCGGGGTTGAATTTCGTGCTTAAAAATGGTGTTTTTCATAGCTTTTAAAAATCAAGATTTTTTTGGTGTCCGGGGAAGATAATTCCTGATGCCGGAGTCAGGGATTTTTGGGCCCAGGAGGTGAAATTTTTTTTTTGATTCAAATATAAAAACAGACCCCCGAATAGATTCGGGGTTGAATTTTGTCCTTAAAAATGGTGTTTTTCATAATTTTTAAAAATCAAGATTTTGTTGGGAAGAAAATGCCTGATGCCGGAGTCAGAGATTTTTGTGCCCAGGAGGTGAAATTTTTTTTTCCACCCAAATCTATAAACGGACGCCGGAATGAGATTCGGGGTTGAATTTCGTGCTTAAAAATGGTGTTTTTCATAGCTTTTAAAAATCAAGATTTTTTTGGTGTCTGGGGAAGAAAATTCCTGATGCCGGGGCAGAGAGTTTTGTGCCCAGGAGGTGAATTTTTCCCCCCCACCCAAATCTATAAACAGACGCCGGAATGAGATTCGGGGTTGAATTTCGTGCTTAAAAATGGTGTTTTTCATAGCTTTTAAAAATCATGAATTTTTTGGTGTCCCGGGGAGAAAATTCCTGATGCCGGAGTCAGGGATTTTTGTGCCCAGGAGGTGAAATTTTTTCCCACCCCCAAATCTAAAAACCGACACCAGAATGAGATTCGGGGTTGAATTTCATTCTCAAAAATGGTGGTTTTCATAGCTTTTAAAAATCAAGATTTATTTCGTGTCCGGGGAAGAAAATTCCTGATGCCGGAGTCAGGGATTTTTGTGCCCAGGAGGTGAAAAAATTTTTTTGACTTAAATGTAAAAACAGACACCCGAATGAGATTCAGGGTTGAATTTTGTCCTTTAAAATGGTGTTTATCATAATAAATTCCTGATGCCGGAGTCAGGGAGTTTTGTGCCCAGGAGGTGAAATTTTTTTCCACCCAAATGTAAAAACGCACACCAGAATGAGATTCGGGGTTGAATTTCATTCTCAAAAATGGTGTTTTTCATTGCTTTTAAAAATCAAGATTTTTTTGGTGTCTGGGGAAGAAAATTCCTGATGCCAGGGTCAGGGATTTTTGTGCCCAGGAGGTGAATATTTTTTTTTCCAACCAAATCTATAAACGGACGCCGGAATGAGATTCGGGGTTGAATTTCGTGCTTAAAAATGGTGTTTTTCATAGCTTTTAAAAATCAAGATTTTTTTGGTGTCCGGGGAAGATAATTCCTGATGCCGGAGTCAGGGATTTTTGGGCCCAGGAGGTGAAATTTTTTTTTTGATTCAAATATAAAAACAGACCCCCGAATAGATTCGGGGTTGAATTTTGTCCTTAAAAATGGTGTTTTTCATAATTTTTAAAAATCAAGATTTTGTTGGGAAGAAAATGCCTGATGCCGGAGTCAGAGATTTTTGTGCCCAGGAGGTGAAATTTTTTTTTCCACCCAAATCTATAAACGGACGCCGGAATGAGATTCGGGGTTGAATTTCGTGCTTAAAAATGGTGTTTTTCATAGCTTTTAAAAATCAAGATTTTTTTGGTGTCTGGGGAAGAAAATTCCTGATGCCGGGGCAGAGAGTTTTGTGCCCAGGAGGTGAATTTTTCCCCCCCACCCAAATCTATAAACAGACGCCGGAATGAGATTCGGGGTTGAATTTCGTGCTTAAAAATGGTGTTTTTCATAGCTTTTAAAAATCATGAATTTTTTGGTGTCCCGGGGAGAAAATTCCTGATGCCGGAGTCAGGGATTTTTGTGCCCAGGAGGTGAAATTTTTTCCCACCCCCAAATCTAAAAACCGACACCAGAATGAGATTCGGGGTTGAATTTCATTCTCAAAAATGGTGGTTTTCATAGCTTTTAAAAATCAAGATTTATTTCGTGTCCGGGGAAGAAAATTCCTGATGCCGGAGTCAGGGATTTTTGTGCCCAGGAGGTGAAAAAATTTTTTTGACTTAAATGTAAAAACAGACACCCGAATGAGATTCAGGGTTGAATTTTGTCCTTTAAAATGGTGTTTATCATAATAAATTCCTGATGCCGGAGTCAGGGAGTTTTGTGCCCAGGAGGTGAAATTTTTTTCCACCCAAATGTAAAAACGCACACCAGAATGAGATTCGGGGTTGAATTTCATTCTCAAAAATGGTGTTTTTCATTGCTTTTAAAAATCAAGATTTTTTTGGTGTCTGGGGAAGAAAATTCCTGATGCCAGGGTCAGGGATTTTTGTGCCCAGGAGGTGAATATTTTTTTTTCCAACCAAATCTATAAACGGACGCCGGAATGAGATTCGGGGTTGAATTTCGTGCTTAAAAATGGTGTTTTTCATAGCTTTTAAAAATCAAGATTTTTTTGGTGTCCGGGGAAGATAATTCCTGATGCCGGAGTCAGGGATTTTTGGGCCCAGGAGGTGAAATTTTTTTTTTTATTCAAATATAAAAACAGACCCCCGAATAGATTCGGGGTTGAATTTTGTCCTTAAAAATGGTGTTTTTCATAATTTTTAAAAATCAAGATTTTGTTGGGAAGAAAATGCCTGATGCCGGAGTCAGAGATTTTTGTGCCCAGGAGGTGAAATTTTTTTTTCCACCCAAATCTATAAACGGACGCCGGAATGAGATTCGGGGTTGAATTTCGTGCTTAAAAATGGTGTTTTTCATAGCTTTTAAAAATCAAGATTTTTTTGGTGTCTGGGGAAGAAAATTCCTGATGCCGGGGCAGAGAGTTTTGTGCCCAGGAGGTGAATTTTTTCCCACCCCCAAATCTAAAAACCGACACCAGAATGAGATTCGGGGTTGAATTTCATTCTCAAAAATGGTGTTTTTCATAGCTTTTAAAAATCAAGATTTATTTCGTGTCCGGGGAAGAAAATTCCTGATGCCGGAGTCAGGGATTTTTGTGCCCAGGAGGTGAAAAAATTTTTTTGACTCAAATGTAAAAACAGACACCCGAATGAGATTCAGGGTTGAATTTTGTCCTTTAAAATGGTGTTTATCATAATAAATTCCTGATGCCGGAGTCAGGGAGTTTTGTGCCCAGGAGGTGAAATTTTTTTCCACCCAAATGTAAAAACGCATACCAGAATGAGATTCGGGGTTGAATTTCATTCTCAAAAATGGTGTTTTTCATTGCTTTTAAAAATCAAGATTTTTTTGGTGTCTGGGGAAGAAAATTCCTGATGCCAGGGTCAGGGATTTTTGTGCCCAGGAGGTGAATATTTTTTTTTCAAACCAAATCTATAAACGGACGCCGGAATGAGATTCGGGGTTGAATTTCGTGCTTAAAAATGGTGTTTTTCATAGCTTTTAAAAATCAAGATTTTTTTGGTGTCCGGGGAAGATAATTCCTGATGCCGGAGTCAGGGATTTTTGGGCCCAGGAGGTGAAATTTTTTTTTTGATTCAAATATAAAAACAGACCCCCGAATAGATTCGGGGTTGAATTTTGTCCTTAAAAATGGTGTTTTTCATAATTTTTAAAAATCAAGATTTTGTTGGGAAGAAAATGCCTGATGCCGGAGTCAGAGATTTTTGTGCCCAGGAGGTGAAATTTTTTTTTCCACCCAAATCTATAAACGGACGCCGGAATGAGATTCGGGGTTGAATTTCGTGCTTAAAAATGGTGTTTTTCATAGCTTTTAAAAATCAAGATTTTTTTGGTGTCTGGGGAAGAAAATTCCTGATGCCGGGGCAGAGAGTTTTGTGCCCAGGAGGTGAATTTTTTTCCCCCACCCAAATCTATAAACAGACGCCGGAATGAGATTCGGGGTTGAATTTCGTGCTTAAAAATGGTGTTTTTCATAGCTTTTAAAAATCAAGAATTTTTTGGTGTCCCGGGGAGAAAATTCCTGATGCCGGAGTCAGGGATTTTTGTGCCCAGTACGTGAAATTTTTTCCCATCCCCAAATCTAAAAACCGACACCAGAATGAGATTCGGGGTTGAATTTCATTCTCAAAAATGGTGTTTTTCATAGCTTTTAAAAATCAAGATTTATTTCGTGTCCGGGGAAGAAAATTCCTGATGCCGGAGTCAGGGATTTTTGTGCCCAGGAGGTGAAAAATTTTTTTTGACTCAAATGTAAAAACAGACACCCGAATGAGATTCAGGGTTGAATTTTGTCCTTTAAAATGGTGTTTTTCATAATAAATTCCTGATGCCGGAGTCAGGGAGTTTTGTGCCCAGGAGGTGAAATTTTTTTCCACCCAAATGTAAAAACGCATACCAGAATGAGATTCGGGGTTGAATTTCATTCTCAAAAATGGTGTTTTTCATTGCTTTTAAAAATCAAGATTTTTTTGGTGTCTGGGGAAGAAAATTCCTGATGCCAGGGTCAGGGATTTTTGTGCCCAGGAGGTGAATATTTTTTTTGACCCAAATATAAAAACGGATGCCAGAATTAGATTTGGGGTTGAATTTCGTCCTTCAAAATGGTGTTTTTCATAGTTTTTAAAAATGAAGATTTTTTTGGTGTCCGGGGAAGATAATTCCTGATGCCGGAGTCAGGGATTTTTGGGCCCAGGAGGTGAAATTTTTTTTTTTTGATTCAAATATAAAAACAGACACCCGAATAGATTCGGGGTTGAATTTTGTCCTTAAAAATGGTGTTTTTCATAATTTTTAAAAATCAAGATTTTGTTGGGAAGAAAATGCCTGATGCCGGAGTCAGAGATTTTTGTGCCCAGGAGGTGAAATTTTTTTTTCCACCCAAATCTATAAACGGACGCCGGAATGAGTTTCGGGGTTGAATTTCGTGCTTAAAAATGGTGTTTTTCATAGCTTTTAAAAATCAAGAATTTTTTGGTGTCCCGGGGAGAAAATTCCTGATGCCGGAGTCAGGGATTTTTGTGCCCAGGAGGTGAAATTTTTTCCCACCCCCAAATCTAAAAACCAACACCAGAATGAGATTCGGGGTTGAATTTCATTCTCAAAAATGGTGTTTTTCATAGCTTTTAAAAATCAAGATTTATTTCGTGTCCGGGGAAGAAAATTCCTGATGCCGGAGTCAGGGATTTTTGTGCCCAGGAGGTGAAAAATTTTTTTTGACTCAAATGTAAAAACAGACACCCGAATGAGATTCAGGGTTGAATTTTGTCCTTTAAAATGGTGTTTATCATAATAAATTCCTGATGCCGGAGTCAGGGAGTTTTGTGCCCAGGAGGTGAAATTTTTTTCCACCCAAATGTAAAAACGCATACCAGAATGAGATTCGGGGTTGAATTTCATTCTCAAAAATGGTGTTTTTCATTGCTTTTAAAAATCAAGATTTTTTTGGTGTCTGGGGAAGAAAATTCCTGATGCCAGGGTCAGGGATTTTTGTGCCCAGGAGGTGAATATTTTTTTTTCCAACCAAATCTATAAACGGACGCCGGAATGAGATTCGGGGTTGAATTTCGTGCTTAAAAATGGTGTTTTTCATAGCTTTTAAAAATCAAGATTTTTTTGGTGTCCGGGGAAGATAATTCCTGATGCCGGAGTCAGGGATTTTTGGGCCCAGGAGGTGAAATTTTTTTTTTGATTCAAATATAAAAACAGACCCCCGAATAGATTCGGGGTTGAATTTTGTCCTTAAAAATGGTGTTTTTCATAATTTTTAAAAATCAAGATTTTGTTGGGAAGAAAATGCCTGATGCCGGAGTCAGAGAGTTTTGTGCCCAGGAGGTGAATTTTTTTCCCCCACCCAAATCTATAAACAGACGCCGGAATGAGATTCGGGGTTGAATTTCGTGCTTAAAAATGGTGTTTTTCATAGCTTTTAAAAATCAAGAATTTTTTGGTGTCCCGGGGAGAAAATTCCTGATGCCGGAGTCAGGGATTTTTGTGCCCAGGAGGTGAAATTTTTTCCCACCCCCAAATCTAAAAACCGACACCAGAATGAGATTCGGGGTTGAATTTCATTCTCAAAAATGGTGTTTTTCATAGCTTTTAAAAATCAAGATTTATTTCGTGTCCGGGGAAGAAAATTCCTGATGCCGGAGTCAGGGATTTTTGTGCCCAGGAGGTGAAAAATTTTTTTTGACTCAAATGTAAAAACAGACACCCGAATGAGATTCAGGGTTGAATTTTGTCCTTTAAAATGGTGTTTATCATAATAAATTCCTGATGCCGGAGTCAGGGAGTTTTGTGCCCAGGAGGTGAAATTTTTTTCCACCCAAATGTAAAAACGCATACCAGAATGAGATTCGGGGTTGAATTTCATTCTCAAAAATGGTGTTTTTCATTGCTTTTAAAAATCAAGATTTTTTTGGTGTCTGGGGAAGAAAATTCCTGATGCCAGGGTCAGGGATTTTTGTGCCCAGGAGGTGAATATTTTTTTTTCCAACCAAATCTATAAACGGACGCCGGAATGAGATTCGGGGTTGAATTTCGTGCTTAAAAATGGTGTTTTTCATAGCTTTTAAAAATCAAGATTTTTTTGGTGTCCGGGGAAGATAATTCCTGATGCCGGAGTCAGGGATTTTTGGGCCCAGGAGGTGAAATTTTTTTTTTGATTCAAATATAAAAACAGACCCCCGAATAGATTCGGGGTTGAATTTTGTCCTTAAAAATGGTGTTTTTCATAATTTTTAAAAATCAAGATTTTGTTGGGAAGAAAATGCCTGATGCCGGAGTCAGAGATTTTTGTGCCCAGGAGGTGAAATTTTTTTTTCCACCCAAATCTATAAACGGACGCCGGAATGAGATTCGGGGTTGAATTTCGTGCTTAAAAATGGTGTTTTTCATAGCTTTTAAAAATCAAGATTTTTTTGGTGTCTGGGGAAGAAAATTCCTGATGCCGGGGCAGAGAGTTTTGTGCCCAGGAGGTGAATTTTTTTCCCCCACCCAAATCTATAAACAGACGCCGGAATGAGATTCGGGGTTGAATTTCGTGCTTAAAAATGGTGTTTTTCATAGCTTTTAAAAATCAAGAATTTTTTGGTGTCCCGGGGAGAAAATTCCTGATGCCGGAGTCAGGGATTTTTGTGCCCAGTACGTGAAATTTTTTCCCATCCCCAAATCTAAAAACCGACACCAGAATGAGATTCGGGGTTGAATTTCATTCTCAAAAATGGTGTTTTTCATAGCTTTTAAAAATCAAGATTTATTTCGTGTCCGGGGAAGAAAATTCCTGATGCCGGAGTCAGGGATTTTTGTGCCCAGGAGGTGAAAAATTTTTTTTGACTCAAATGTAAAAACAGACACCCGAATGAGATTCAGGGTTGAATTTTGTCCTTTAAAATGGTGTTTATCATAATAAATTCCTGATGCCGGAGTCAGGGAGTTTTGTGCCCAGGAGGTGAAATTTTTTTCCACCCAAATGTAAAAACGCATACCAGAATGAGATTCGGGGTTGAATTTCATTCTCAAAAATGGTGTTTTTCATTGCTTTTAAAAATCAAGATTTTTTTGGTGTCTGGGGAAGAAAATTCCTGATGCCAGGGTCAGGGATTTTTGTGCCCAGGAGGTGAATATTTTTTTTGACCCAAATATAAAAACGGATGCCAGAATTAGATTTGGGGTTGAATTTCGTCCTTCAAAATGGTGTTTTTCATAGTTTTTAAAAATGAAGATTTTTTTGGTGTCCGGGGAAGATAATTCCTGATGCCGGAGTCAGGGATTTTTGGGCCCAGGAGGTGAAATTTTTTTTTTTTGATTCAAATATAAAAACAGACACCCGAATAGATTCGGGGTTGAATTTTGTCCTTAAAAATGGTGTTTTTCATAATTTTTAAAAATCAAGATTTTGTTGGGAAGAAAATGCCTGATGCCGGAGTCAGAGATTTTTGTGCCCAGGAGGTGAAATTTTTTTTTCCACCCAAATCTATAAACGGACGCCGGAATGAGTTTCGGGGTTGAATTTCGTGCTTAAAAATGGTGTTTTTCATAGCTTTTAAAAATCAAGAATTTTTTGGTGTCCCGGGGAGAAAATTCCTGATGCCGGAGTCAGGGATTTTTGTGCCCAGGAGGTGAAATTTTTTCCCACCCCCAAATCTAAAAACCAACACCAGAATGAGATTCGGGGTTGAATTTCATTCTCAAAAATGGTGTTTTTCATAGCTTTTAAAAATCAAGATTTATTTCGTGTCCGGGGAAGAAAATTCCTGATGCCGGAGTCAGGGATTTTTGTGCCCAGGAGGTGAAAAATTTTTTTTGACTCAAATGTAAAAACAGACACCCGAATGAGATTCAGGGTTGAATTTTGTCCTTTAAAATGGTGTTTATCATAATAAATTCCTGATGCCGGAGTCAGGGAGTTTTGTGCCCAGGAGGTGAAATTTTTTTCCACCCAAATGTAAAAACGCATACCAGAATGAGATTCGGGGTTGAATTTCATTCTCAAAAATGGTGTTTTTCATTGCTTTTAAAAATCAAGATTTTTTTGGTGTCTGGGGAAGAAAATTCCTGATGCCAGGGTCAGGGATTTTTGTGCCCAGGAGGTGAATATTTTTTTTTCCAACCAAATCTATAAACGGACGCCGGAATGAGATTCGGGGTTGAATTTCGTGCTTAAAAATGGTGTTTTTCATAGCTTTTAAAAATCAAGATTTTTTTGGTGTCCGGGGAAGATAATTCCTGATGCCGGAGTCAGGGATTTTTGGGCCCAGGAGGTGAAATTTTTTTTTTGATTCAAATATAAAAACAGACCCCCGAATAGATTCGGGGTTGAATTTTGTCCTTAAAAATGGTGTTTTTCATAATTTTTAAAAATCAAGATTTTGTTGGGAAGAAAATGCCTGATGCCGGAGTCAGAGAGTTTTGTGCCCAGGAGGTGAATTTTTTTCCCCCACCCAAATCTATAAACAGACGCCGGAATGAGATTCGGGGTTGAATTTCGTGCTTAAAAATGGTGTTTTTCATAGCTTTTAAAAATCAAGAATTTTTTGGTGTCCCGGGGAGAAAATTCCTGATGCCGGAGTCAGGGATTTTTGTGCCCAGGAGGTGAAATTTTTTCCCACCCCCAAATCTAAAAACCGACACCAGAATGAGATTCGGGGTTGAATTTCATTCTCAAAAATGGTGTTTTTCATAGCTTTTAAAAATCAAGATTTATTTCGTGTCCGGGGAAGAAAATTCCTGATGCCGGAGTCAGGGATTTTTGTGCCCAGGAGGTGAAAAATTTTTTTTGACTCAAATGTAAAAACAGACACCCGAATGAGATTCAGGGTTGAATTTTGTCCTTTAAAATGGTGTTTATCATAATAAATTCCTGATGCCGGAGTCAGGGAGTTTTGTGCCCAGGAGGTGAAATTTTTTTCCACCCAAATGTAAAAACGCATACCAGAATGAGATTCGGGGTTGAATTTCATTCTCAAAAATGGTGTTTTTCATTGCTTTTAAAAATCAAGATTTTTTTGGTGTCTGGGGAAGAAAATTCCTGATGCCAGGGTCAGGGATTTTTGTGCCCAGGAGGTGAATATTTTTTTTTCCAACCAAATCTATAAACGGACGCCGGAATGAGATTCGGGGTTGAATTTCGTGCTTAAAAATGGTGTTTTTCATAGCTTTTAAAAATCAAGATTTTTTTGGTGTCCGGGGAAGATAATTCCTGATGCCGGAGTCAGGGATTTTTGGGCCCAGGAGGTGAAATTTTTTTTTTTATTCAAATATAAAAACAGACCCCCGAATAGATTCGGGGTTGAATTTTGTCCTTAAAAATGGTGTTTTTCATAATTTTTAAAAATCAAGATTTTGTTGGGAAGAAAATGCCTGATGCCGGAGTCAGAGATTTTTGTGCCCAGGAGGTGAAATTTTTTTTTCCACCCAAATCTATAAACGGACGCCGGAATGAGATTCGGGGTTGAATTTCGTGCTTAAAAATGGTGTTTTTCATAGCTTTTAAAAATCAAGATTTTTTTGGTGTCTGGGGAAGAAAATTCCTGATGCCGGGGCAGAGAGTTTTGTGCCCAGGAGGTGAATTTTTTCCCACCCCCAAATCTAAAAACCGACACCAGAATGAGATTCGGGGTTGAATTTCATTCTCAAAAATGGTGTTTTTCATAGCTTTTAAAAATCAAGATTTATTTCGTGTCCGGGGAAGAAAATTCCTGATGCCGGAGTCAGGGATTTTTGTGCCCAGGAGGTGAAAAAATTTTTTTGACTCAAATGTAAAAACAGACACCCGAATGAGATTCAGGGTTGAATTTTGTCCTTTAAAATGGTGTTTATCATAATAAATTCCTGATGCCGGAGTCAGGGAGTTTTGTGCCCAGGAGGTGAAATTTTTTTCCACCCAAATGTAAAAACGCATACCAGAATGAGATTCGGGGTTGAATTTCATTCTCAAAAATGGTGTTTTTCATTGCTTTTAAAAATCAAGATTTTTTTGGTGTCTGGGGAAGAAAATTCCTGATGCCAGGGTCAGGGATTTTTGTGCCCAGGAGGTGAATATTTTTTTTTCCAACCAAATCTATAAACGGACGCCGGAATGAGATTCGGGGTTGAATTTCGTGCTTAAAAATGGTGTTTTTCATAGCTTTTAAAAATCAAGATTTTTTTGGTGTCCGGGGAAGATAATTCCTGATGCCGGAGTCAGGGATTTTTGGGCCCAGGAGGTGAAATTTTTTTTTTGATTCAAATATAAAAACAGACCCCCGAATAGATTCGGGGTTGAATTTTGTCCTTAAAAATGGTGTTTTTCATAATTTTTAAAAATCAAGATTTTGTTGGGAAGAAAATGCCTGATGCCGGAGTCAGAGATTTTTGTGCCCAGGAGGTGAAATTTTTTTTTCCACCCAAATCTATAAACGGACGCCGGAATGAGATTCGGGGTTGAATTTCGTGCTTAAAAATGGTGTTTTTCATAGCTTTTAAAAATCAAGATTTTTTTGGTGTCTGGGGAAGAAAATTCCTGATGCCGGGGCAGAGAGTTTTGTGCCCAGGAGGTGAATTTTTTTCCCCCACCCAAATCTATAAACAGACGCCGGAATGAGATTCGGGGTTGAATTTCGTGCTTAAAAATGGTGTTTTTCATAGCTTTTAAAAATCAAGAATTTTTTGGTGTCCCGGGGAGAAAATTCCTGATGCCGGAGTCAGGGATTTTTGTGCCCAGTACGTGAAATTTTTTCCCATCCCCAAATCTAAAAACCGACACCAGAATGAGATTCGGGGTTGAATTTCATTCTCAAAAATGGTGTTTTTCATAGCTTTTAAAAATCAAGATTTATTTCGTGTCCGGGGAAGAAAATTCCTGATGCCGGAGTCAGGGATTTTTGTGCCCAGGAGGTGAAAAATTTTTTTTGACTCAAATGTAAAAACAGACACCCGAATGAGATTCAGGGTTGAATTTTGTCCTTTAAAATGGTGTTTATCATAATAAATTCCTGATGCCGGAGTCAGGGAGTTTTGTGCCCAGGAGGTGAAATTTTTTTCCACCCAAATGTAAAAACGCATACCAGAATGAGATTCGGGGTTGAATTTCATTCTCAAAAATGGTGTTTTTCATTGCTTTTAAAAATCAAGATTTTTTTGGTGTCTGGGGAAGAAAATTCCTGATGCCAGGGTCAGGGATTTTTGTGCCCAGGAGGTGAATATTTTTTTTGACCCAAATATAAAAACGGATGCCAGAATTAGATTTGGGGTTGAATTTCGTCCTTCAAAATGGTGTTTTTCATAGTTTTTAAAAATGAAGATTTTTTTGGTGTCCGGGGAAGATAATTCCTGATGCCGGAGTCAGGGATTTTTGGGCCCAGGAGGTGAAATTTTTTTTTTTTGATTCAAATATAAAAACAGACACCCGAATAGATTCGGGGTTGAATTTTGTCCTTAAAAATGGTGTTTTTCATAATTTTTAAAAATCAAGATTTTGTTGGGAAGAAAATGCCTGATGCCGGAGTCAGAGATTTTTGTGCCCAGGAGGTGAAATTTTTTTTTCCACCCAAATCTATAAACGGACGCCGGAATGAGTTTCGGGGTTGAATTTCGTGCTTAAAAATGGTGTTTTTCATAGCTTTTAAAAATCAAGAATTTTTTGGTGTCCCGGGGAGAAAATTCCTGATGCCGGAGTCAGGGATTTTTGTGCCCAGGAGGTGAAATTTTTTCCCACCCCCAAATCTAAAAACCAACACCAGAATGAGATTCGGGGTTGAATTTCATTCTCAAAAATGGTGTTTTTCATAGCTTTTAAAAATCAAGATTTATTTCGTGTCCGGGGAAGAAAATTCCTGATGCCGGAGTCAGGGATTTTTGTGCCCAGGAGGTGAAAAAATTTTTTTGACTCAAATGTAAAAACAGACACCCGAATGAGATTCAGGGTTGAATTTTGTCCTTTAAAATGGTGTTTATCATAATAAATTCCTGATGCCGGAGTCAGGGAGTTTTGTGCCCAGGAGGTGAAATTTTTTTCCACCCAAATGTAAAAACGCATACCAGAATGAGATTCGGGGTTGAATTTCATTCTCAAAAATGGTGTTTTTCATTGCTTTTAAAAATCAAGATTTTTTTGGTGTCTGGGGAAGAAAATTCCTGATGCCAGGGTCAGGGATTTTTGTGCCCAGGAGGTGAATATTTTTTTTTCCAACCAAATCTATAAACGGACGCCGGAATGAGATTCGAGGTTGAATTTCGTGCTTAAAAATGGTGTTTTTCATAGCTTTTAAAAATCAAGATTTTTTTGGTGTCCGGGGAAGATAATTCCTGATGCCGGAGTCAGGGATTTTTGGGCCCAGGAGGTGAAATTTTTTTTTTGATTCAAATATAAAAACAGACCCCCGAATAGATTCGGGGTTGAATTTTGTCCTTAAAAATGGTGTTTTTCATAATTTTTAAAAATCAAGATTTTGTTGGGAAGAAAATGCCTGATGCCGGAGTCAGAGATTTATGTGCCCAGGAGGTGAAATTTTTTTTTCCACCCAAATCTATAAACGGACGCCGGAATGAGATTCGGGGTTGAATTTCGTGCTTAAAAATGGTGTTTTTCATAGCTTTTAAAAATCAAGATTTTTTTGGTGTCTGGGGAAGAAAATTCCTGATGCCGGGGCAGAGAGTTTTGTGCCCAGGAGGTGAATTTTTTCCCCCCACCCAAATCTATAAACAGACGCCGGAATGAGATTCGGGGTTGAATTTCGTGCTTAAAAATGGTGTTTTTCATAGCTTTTAAAAATCAAGAATTTTTTGGTGTCCCGGGGAGAAAATTCCTGATGCCGGAGTCAGGGATTTTTGTGCCCAGGAGGTGAAATTTTTTCCCACCCCCAAATCTAAAAACCAACACCAGAATGAGATTCGGGGTTGAATTTCATTCTCAAAAATGGTGTTTTTCATAGCTTTTAAAAATCAAGATTTATTTCGTGTCCGGGGAAGAAAATTCCTGATGCCGGAGTCAGGGATTTTTGTGCCCAGGAGGTGAAAAATTTTTTTTGACTCAAATGTAAAAACAGACACCCGAATGAGATTCAGGGTTGAATTTTGTCCTTTAAAATGGTGTTTATCATAATAAATTCCTGATGCCGGAGTCAGGGAGTTTTGTGCCCAGGAGGTGAAATTTTTTTCCACCCAAATGTAAAAACGCATACCAGAATGAGATTCGGGGTTGAATTTCATTCTCAAAAATGGTGTTTTTCATTGCTTTTAAAAATCAAGATTTTTTTGGTGTCTGGGGAAGAAAATTCCTGATGCCAGGGTCAGGGATTTTTGTGCCCAGGAGGTGAATATTTTTTTTTCCAACCAAATCTATAAACGGACGCCGGAATGAGATTCGGGGTTGAATTTCGTGCTTAAAAATGGTGTTTTTCATAGCTTTTAAAAATCAAGATTTTTTTGGTGTCCGGGGAAGATAATTCCTGATGCCGGAGTCAGGGATTTTTGGGCCCAGGAGGTGAAATTTTTTTTTTGATTCAAATATAAAAACAGACCCCCGAATAGATTCGGGGTTGAATTTTGTCCTTAAAAATGGTGTTTTTCATAATTTTTAAAAATCAAGATTTTGTTGGGAAGAAAATGCCTGATGCCGGAGTCAGAGATTTTTGTGCCCAGGAGGTGAAATTTTTTTTTCCACCCAAATCTATAAACGGACGCCGGAATGAGATTCGGGGTTGAATTTCGTGCTTAAAAATGGTGTTTTTCATAGCTTTTAAAAATCAAGATTTTTTTGGTGTCTGGGGAAGAAAATTCCTGATGCCGGGGCAGAGAGTTTTGTGCCCAGGAGGTGAATTTTTTCCCCCCACCCAAATCTATAAACAGATGCCGGAATGAGATTCGGGGTTGAATTTCGTGCTTAAAAATGGTGTTTTTCATAGCTTTTAAAAATCAAGAATTTTTTGGTGTCCCGGGGAGAAAATTCCTGATGCCGGAGTCAGGGATTTTTGTGCCCAGGAGGTGAAATTTTTTCCCACCCCCAAATCTAAAAACCAACACCAGAATGAGATTCGGGGTTGAATTTCATTCTCAAAAATGGTGTTTTTCATAGCTTTTAAAAATCAAGATTTATTTCGTGTCCGGGGAAGAAAATTCCTGATGCCGGAGTCAGGGATTTTTGTGCCCAGGAGGTGAAAAATTTTTTTTGACTCAAATGTAAAAACAGACACCCGAATGAGATTCAGGGTTGAATTTTGTCCTTTAAAATGGTGTTTATCATAATAAATTCCTGATGCCGGAGTCAGGGAGTTTTGTGCCCAGGAGGTGAAATTTTTTTCCACCCAAATGTAAAAACGCATACCAGAATGAGATTCGGGGTTGAATTTCATTCTCAAAAATGGTGTTTTTCATTGCTTTTAAAAATCAAGATTTTTTTGGTGTCTGGGGAAGAAAATTCCTGATGCCAGGGTCAGGGATTTTTGTGCCCAGGAGGTGAATATTTTTTTTTCCAACCAAATCTATAAACGGACGCCGGAATGAGATTCGGGGTTGAATTTCGTGCTTAAAAATGGTGTTTTTCATAGCTTTTAAAAATCAAGATTTTTTTGGTGTCCGGGGAAGATAATTCCTGATGCCGGAGTCAGGGATTTTTGGGCCCAGGAGGTGAATTTTTTTTTTTGATTCAAATATAAAAACAGACCCCCGAATAGATTCGGGGTTGAATTTTGTCCTTAAAAATGGTGTTTTTCATAATTTTTAAAAATCAAGATTTTGTTGGGAAGAAAATGCCTGATGCCGGAGTCAGAGATTTTTGTGCCCAGGAGGTGAAATTTTTTTTTCCACCCAAATCTATAAACGGACGCCGGAATGAGATTCGGGGTTGAATTTCGTGCTTAAAAATGGTGTTTTTCATAGCTTTTAAAAATCAAGATTTTTTTGGTGTCTGGGGAAGAAAATTCCTGATGCCGGGGCAGAGAGTTTTGTGCCCAGGAGGTGAATTTTTTCCCCCCACCCAAATCTATAAACAGACGCCGGAATGAGATTCGGGGTTGAATTTCATTCTCAAAAATGGTGTTTTTCATTGCTTTTAAAAATCAAGATTTTTTTGGTGTCTGCGGAAGAAAATTCCTGATGCCAGGGTCAGGGATTTTTGTGCCCAGGAGGTGAATATTTTTTTTGACCCAAATATAAAAACGGATGCCAGAATTAGATTTGGGGTTGAATTTCGTCCTTCAAAATGGTGTTTTTCATAGTTTTTAAAAATGAAGATTTTTTTGGTGTCCGGGGAAGATAATTCCTGATGCCGGAGTCAGGGATTTTTGGGCCCAGGAGGTGAAATTTTTTTTTTTTGATTCAAATATAAAAACAGACACCCGAATAGATTCGGGGTTGAATTTTGTCCTTAAAAATGGTGTTTTTCATAATTTTTAAAAATCAAGATTTTGTTGGGAAGAAAATGCCTGATGCCGGAGTCAGGGATTTTTGTGCCCAGGAGGTGAAATTTTTTCCCACCCCCAAATCTAAAAACCAACACCAGAATGAGATTCGGGGTTGAATTTCATTCTCAAAAATGGTGTTTTTCATAGCTTTTAAAAATCAAGATTTATTTCGTGTCCGGGGAAGAAAATTCCTGATGCCGGAGTCAGGGATTTTTGTGCCCAGGAGGTGAAAAATTTTTTTTGACTCAAATGTAAAAACAGACACCCGAATGAGATTCAGGGTTGAATTTTGTCCTTTAAAATGGTGTTTATCATAATAAATTCCTGATGCCGGAGTCAGGGAGTTTTGTGCCCAGGAGGTGAAATTTTTTTCCACCCAAATGTAAAAACGCATACCAGAATGAGATTCGGGGTTGAATTTCATTCTCAAAAATGGTGTTTTTCATTGCTTTTAAAAATCAAGATTTTTTTGGTGTCTGGGGAAGAAAATTCCTGATGCCAGGGTCAGGGATTTTTGTGCCCAGGAGGTGAATATTTTTTTTGACCCAAATATAAAAACGGATGCCAGAATTAGATTTGGGGTTGAATTTCGTCCTTCAAAATGGTGTTTTTCATAGTTTTTAAAAATGAAGATTTTTTTGGTGTCCGGGGAAGATAATTCCTGATGCCGGAGTCAGGGATTTTTGGGCCCAGGAGGTGAAATTTTTTTTTTTTGATTCAAATATAAAAACAGACACCCGAATAGATTCGGGGTTGAATTTTGTCCTTAAAAATGGTGTTTTTCATAATTTTTAAAAATCAAGATTTTGTTGGGAAGAAAATGCCTGATGCCGGAGTCAGAGATTTTTGTGCCCAGGAGGTGAAATTTTTTTTTCCACCCAAATCTATAAACGGACGCCGGAATGAGTTTCGGGGTTGAATTTCGTGCTTAAAAATGGTGTTTTTCATAGCTTTTAAAAATCAAGATTTTTTTGGTGTCCGGGGAAGAAAATTCCTGATGCCGGGGTCAGAGAGTTTTGTGCCCAGGAGGTGAATTTTTTTCCCCCACCCAAATCTATAAACAGACGCCGGAATGAGATTCGGGGTTGAATTTCGTGCTTAAAAATGGTGTTTTTCATAGCTTTTAAAAATCAAGAATTTTTTGGTGTCCCGGGGAGAAAATTCCTGATGCCGGAGTCGGGGATTTTTGTGCCCAGGAGGTGAAATTTTTTCCCACCCCCAAATCTAAAAACTGACACCAGAATGAGATTCGGGGTTGAATTTCATTCTCAAAAATGGTGTTTTTCATAGCTTTTAAAAATCAAGATTTATTTCGTGTCCGGTGAAGAAAATTCCTGATGCCGGAGTCAGGGATTTTTGTGCCCAGGAGGTGAAAAAAATTTTTTGACTCAAATGTAAAAACAGACACCCGAATGAGATTCAGGGTTGAATTTTGTCCTTTAAAATGGTGTTTATCATAATAAATTCCTGATGCCGGGGCAGAGAGTTTTGTGCCCAGGAGGTGAATTTTTTCCCCCCACCCAAATCTATAAACAGACGCCGGAATGAGATTCGGGGTTGAATTTCATTCTCAAAAATGGTGTTTTTCATTGCTTTTAAAAATCAAGATTTTTTTGGTGTCTGGGGAAGAAAATTCCTGATGCCAGGGTCAGGGATTTTTGTGCCCAGGAGGTGAATATTTTTTTTGACCCAAATATAAAAACGGATGCCAGAATTAGATTTGGGGTTGAATTTCGTCCTTCAAAATGGTGTTTTTCATAGTTTTTAAAAATGAAGATTTTTTTGGTGTCCGGGGAAGATAATTCCTGATGCCGGAGTCAGGGATTTTTGGGCCCAGGAGGTGAAATTTTTTTTTTTTGATTCAAATATAAAAACAGACACCCGAATAGATTCGGGGTTGAATTTTGTCCTTAAAAATGGTGTTTTTCATAATTTTTAAAAATCAAGATTTTGTTGGGAAGAAAATGCCTGATGCCGGAGTCAGGGATTTTTGTGCCCAGGAGGTGAAATTTTTTCCCACCCCCAAATCTAAAAACCAACACCAGAATGAGATTCGGGGTTGAATTTCATTCTCAAAAATGGTGTTTTTCATAGCTTTTAAAAATCAAGATTTATTTCGTGTCCGGGGAAGAAAATTCCTGATGCCGGAGTCAGGGATTTTTGTGCCCAGGAGGTGAAAAATTTTTTTTGACTCAAATGTAAAAACAGACACCCGAATGAGATTCAGGGTTGAATTTTGTCCTTTAAAATGGTGTTTATCATAATAAATTCCTGATGCCGGAGTCAGGGAGTTTTGTGCCCAGGAGGTGAAATTTTTTTCCACCCAAATGTAAAAACGCATACCAGAATGAGATTCGGGGTTGAATTTCATTCTCAAAAATGGTGTTTTTCATTGCTTTTAAAAATCAAGATTTTTTTGGTGTCTGGGGAAGAAAATTCCTGATGCCAGGGTCAGGGATTTTTGTGCCCAGGAGGTGAATATTTTTTTTGACCCAAATATAAAAACGGATGCCAGAATTAGATTTGGGGTTGAATTTCGTCCTTCAAAATGGTGTTTTTCATAGTTTTTAAAAATGAAGATTTTTTTGGTGTCCGGGGAAGATAATTCCTGATGCCGGAGTCAGGGATTTTTGGGCCCAGGAGGTGAAATTTTTTTTTTTTGATTCAAATATAAAAACAGACACCCGAATAGATTCGGGGTTGAATTTTGTCCTTAAAAATGGTGTTTTTCATAATTTTTAAAAATCAAGATTTTGTTGGGAAGAAAATGCCTGATGCCGGAGTCAGAGATTTTTGTGCCCAGGAGGTGAAATTTTTTTTTCCACCCAAATCTATAAACGGACGCCGGAATGAGTTTCGGGGTTGAATTTCGTGCTTAAAAATGGTGTTTTTCATAGCTTTTAAAAATCAAGATTTTTTTGGTGTCCGGGGAAGAAAATTCCTGATGCCGGGGTCAGAGAGTTTTGTGCCCAGGAGGTGAATTTTTTTCCCCCACCCAAATCTATAAACAGACGCCGGAATGAGATTCGGGGTTGAATTTCGTGCTTAAAAATGGTGTTTTTCATAGCTTTTAAAAATCAAGAATTTTTTGGTGTCCCGGGGAGAAAATTCCTGATGCCGGAGTCGGGGATTTTTGTGCCCAGGAGGTGAAATTTTTTCCCACCCCCAAATCTAAAAACTGACACCAGAATGAGATTCGGGGTTGAATTTCATTCTCAAAAATGGTGTTTTTCATAGCTTTTAAAAATCAAGATTTATTTCGTGTCCGGTGAAGAAAATTCCTGATGCCGGAGTCAGGGATTTTTGTGCCCAGGAGGTGAAAAAAATTTTTTGACTCAAATGTAAAAACAGACACCCGAATGAGATTCAGGGTTGAATTTTGTCCTTTAAAATGGTGTTTATCATAATAAATTCCTGATGCCGGAGTCAGGGAGTTTTGTGCCCAGGAGGTGAAATTTTTTTCCACCCAAATGTAAAAACGCACACCAGAATGAGATTCGGGGTTGAATTTCATTCTCAAAAATGGTGTTTTTCATTGCTTTTAAAAATCAAGATTTTTTTGGTGTCTGGGGAAGAAAATTCCTGATGCCAGGGTCAGGGATTTTTGTGCCCAGGAGGTGAATATTTTTTTTGACCCAAATATAAAAACGGATGCCAGAATTAGATTTGGGGTTGAATTTCATCCTTCAAAATGGTGTTTTTCATAGTTTTTAAAAATGAAGATTTTTTTGGTGTCCGGGGAAGATAATTCCTGATGCCGGAGTCAGGGATTTTTGGGCCCAGGAGGTGAAATTTTTTTTTTTGATTCAAATATAAAAACAGACACCCGAATAGATTCGGGGTTGAATTTTGTCCTTAAAAATGGTGTTTTTCATAATTTTTAAAAATCAAGATTTTGTTGGGAAGAAAATACCTGATGCCGGAGTCAGAGACTTTTGTGCCCAGGAGGTGAAATTTTTTTTTCCACCCAAATCTATAAACGGACGCCGGAATGAGATTCGGGGTTGAATTTCGTGCTTAAAAATGGTGTTTTTCATAGCTTTTAAAAATCAAGATTTTTTTGGTGTCCGGGGAAGAAAATTCCTGATGCCGGGGTCAGAGAGTTTTGTGCCCAGGAGGTGAATTTTTTTCCCCCACCCAAATCTATAAACAGACGCCGGAATGCGATTCGGGGTTGAATTTCGTGCTTAAAAATGGTGTTTTTCATAGCTTTTAAAAATCAAGAATTTTTTGGTGTCCCGGGGAGAAAATTCCTGATGCCGGAGTCAGGGATTTTTGTGCCCAGGAGGTGAAATTTTTTCCCACCCCCAAATCTAAAAACTGACACCAGAATGAGATTCGGGGTTGAATTTCATTCTCAAAAATGGTGTTTTTCATAGCTTTTAAAAATCAAGATTTATTTCGTGTCCGGGGAAGAAAATTCCTGATGCCGGAGTCAGGGATTTTTGTGCCCAGGAGGTGAAAAATTTTTTTTGACTCAAATGTAAAAACAGACACCCGAATGAGATTCAGGGTTGAATTTTGTCCTTTAAAATGGTGTTTATCATAATAAATTCCTGATGCCGGAGTCAGGGAGTTTTGTGCCCAGGAGGTGAATTTTTTTTCCACCCAAATGTAAAAACGCACACCAGAATGAGATTCGGGGTTGAATTTCATTCTCAAAAATGGTGTTTTTCATTGCTTTTAAAAATCAAGATTTTTTTGGTGTCTGGGGAAGAAAATTCCTGATGCCAGGGTCAGGGATTTTTGTGCCCAGGAGGTGAATATTTTTTTTGACCCAAATATAAAAACGGATGCCAGAATTAGATTTGGGGTTGAATTTCGTCCTTCAAAATGGTGTTTTTCATAGTTTTTAAAAATGAAGATTTTTTTGGTGTCCGGGGAAGGTAATTCCTGATGCCGGAGTCAGGGATTTTTGGGCCCAGGAGGTGAAATTTTTTTTTTTGATTCAAATATAAAAACAGACACCCGAATAGATTCGGGGTTGAATTTTGTCCTTAAAAATGGTGTTTTTCATAATTTTTAAAAATCAAGATTTGGTTGGAAAGAAAATGCCTGATGCCGGAGTCAGAGATTTTTGTGCCCAGGAGGTGAAATTTTTTTTTCCACCCAAATCTATAAACGGATGCCGGAATGAGATTCGGGGTTGAATTTCGTGCTTACAAATGGTGTTTTTCATAGCTTTTAAAAATCAAGATTTTTTTGGTGTCCGGGGAAGAAAATTCCTGATGCCGGGGTCAGAGAGTTTTGTGCCCAGGAGGTGAATTTTTTCCCCCAACCCAAATCTATAAACAGACGCCGGAATGAGATTCGGGGTTGAATTTCGTGCTTAAAAATGGTGTTTTTCATAGCTTTTAAAAATCAAGAATTTTTTGGTGTCCCGGGGAGAAAATTCCTGATGCCGGAGTCAGGGATTTTTGTGCCCAGGAGGTGAAATTTTTTCCCACCCCCAAATCTAAAAACCGACACCAGAATGAGATTCCGGGTTGAATTTCATTCTCAAAAATGGTGTTTTTCATAGCTTTTAAAAATCAAGATTTATTTCGTGTCCGGGGAAGAAAATTCCTGATGCCGGAGTCAGGGATTTTTGTGCCCAGGAGGTGAAAAAATTTTTTTGACTCAAATGTAAAAACAGACACCCGAATGAGATTCAGGGTTGAATTTTGTCCTTTAAAATGGTGTTTATCATAATAAATTCCTGATGCCGGAGTCAGGGAGTTTTGTGCCCAGGAGGTGAAATTTTTTTCCACCCAAATGTAAAAACGCACACCAGAATGAGATTCGGGGTTGAATTTCATTCTCAAAAATGGTGTTTTTCATTGCTTTTAAAAATCAAGATTTTTTTGGTGTCTGGGGAAGAAAATTCCTGATGCCAGGGTCAGGGATTTTTGTGCCCAGGAGGTGAATATTTTTTTTGACCCAAATATAAAAACGGATGCCAGAATTAGATTTGGGGTTGAATTTCGTCCTTCAAAATGGTGTTTTTCATAGTTTTTAAAAATGAAGATTTTTTTGGTGTCCGGGGAAGGTAATTCCTGATGCCGGAGTCAGGGATTTTTGGGCCCAGGAGGTGAAATTTTTTTTTTTGATTCAAATATAAAAACAGACACCCGAATAGATTCGGGGTTGAATTTTGTCCTTAAAAATGGTGTTTTTCATAATTTTTAAAAATCAAGATTTGGTTGGAAAGAAAATGCCTGATGCCGGAGTCAGAGATTTTTGTGCCCAGGAGGTGAAATTTTTTTTTCCACCCAAATCTATAAACGGATGCCGGAATGAGATTCGGGGTTGAATTTCGTGCTTACAAATGGTGTTTTTCATAGCTTTTAAAAATCAAGATTTTTTTGGTGTCCGGGGAAGAAAATTCCTGATGCCGGGGTCAGAGAGTTTTGTGCCCAGGAGGTGAATTTTTTCCCCCAACCCAAATCTATAAACAGACGCCGGAATGAGATTCGGGGTTGAATTTCGTGCTTAAAAATGGTGTTTTTCATAGCTTTTAAAAATCAAGAATTTTTTGGTGTCCCGGGGAGAAAATTCCTGATGCCGGAGTCAGGGATTTTTGTGCCCAGGAGGTGAAATTTTTTCCCACCCCCAAATCTAAAAACCGACACCAGAATGAGATTCCGGGTTGAATTTCATTCTCAAAAATGGTGTTTTTCATAGCTTTTAAAAATCAAGATTTATTTCGTGTCCGGGGAAGAAAATTCCTGATGCCGGAGTCAGGGATTTTTGTGCCCAGGAGGTGAAAAAATTTTTTTGACTCAAATGTAAAAACAGACACCCGAATGAGATTCAGGGTTGAATTTTGTCCTTTAAAATGGTGTTTATCATAATAAATTCCTGATGCCGGAGTCAGGGAGTTTTGTGCCCAGGAGGTGAAATTTTTTTCCACCCAAATGTAAAAACGCACACCAGAATGAGATTCGGGGTTGAATTTCATTCTCAAAAATGGTGTTTTTCATTGCTTTTAAAAATCAAGATTTTTTTGGTGTCTGGGGAAGAAAATTCCTGATGCCGGGGTCAGAGAGTTTTGTGCCCAGGAGGTGAATTTTTTCCCCCCACCCAAATCTATAAACAGACGCCGGAATGAGATTCGGGGTTGAATTTCGTGCTTAAAAATGGTGTTTTTCATAGCTTTTAAAAATCAAGAATTTTTTGGTGTCCCGGGGAGAAAATTCCTGATGCCGGAGTCAGGGATTTTTGTGCCCAGGAGGTGAAATTTTTTCCCACCCCCAAATCTAAAAACCGACACCAGAATGAGATTCGGGGTTGAATTTCATTCTCAAAAATGGTGTTTTTCATAGCTTTTAAAAATCAAGATTTATTTCGTGTCCGGGGAAGAAAATTCCTGATGCCGGAGTCAGGGATTTTTGTGCCCAGGAGGTGAAAAAAAGTTTTTGACTCAAATGTAAAAACAGACACCCGAATGAGATTCAGGGTTGAATTTTGTCCTTTAAAATGGTGTTTATCATAATAAATTCCTGATGCCGGAGTCAGGGAGTTTTGTGCCCAGGAGGTGAAATTTTTTTCCACCCAAATGTAAAAACGCACACCAGAATGAGATTCGGGGTTGAATTTCATTCTCAAAAATGGTGTTTTTCATTGCTTTTAAAAATCAAGATTTTTTTGGTGTCTGGGGAAGAAAATTCCTGATGCCAGGGTCAGGGATTTTTGTGCCCAGGAGGTGAATATTTTTTTTGACCCAAATATAAAAACGGATGCCAGAATTAGATTTGGGGTTGAATTTCGTCCTTCAAAATGGTGTTTTTCATAGTTTTTAAAAATGAAGATTTTTTTGGTGTCCGGGGAAGATAATTCCTGTTGCCGGAGTCAGGGATTTTTGGGCCCAGGAGGTGAATTTTTTTTTTTGATTCAAATATAAAAACAGACACCCGAATAGATTCGGGGTTGAATTTTGTCCTTAAAAATGGTGTTTTTCATAATTTTTAAAAATCAAGATTTTGTTGGGAAGAAAATGCCTGATGCCGGAGTCAGAGATTTTTGTGCCCAGGAGGTGAAATTTTTTTTTCCACCCAAATCTATAAACAGACGCCGGAATGAGATTCGGGGTTGAATTTCGTGCTTAAAAATGGTGTTTTTCATAGCTTTTAAAAATCAAGATTTTTTTGGTGTCCGGGGAAGATAATTCCTGATGCCGGAGTCAGGGATTTTTGGGCCCAGGAGGTGAAATTTTTTTTTGATTCAAATATAAAAACAGACACCGGAATAGATTCAGGGTTAAATTTTGTCCTTAAAAATGGTGTTTTTCATAATTTTTAAAAATCAAGATTTTGTTGGGAAGAAAATGCCTGATGCCGGAGTCAGAGATTTTTGTGCCCAGGAGGTGAATTTTTTCCCCCCACCCAAATCTATAAACAGACGCCGGAATGAGATTCGGGGTTGAATTTCATTCTCAAAAATGGTGTTTTTCATTGCTTTTAAAAATCAAGATTTTTTTGGTGTCTGGGGAAGAAAATTCCTGATGCCAGGGTCAGGGATTTTTGTGCCCAGGAGGTGAATATTTTTTTTTGACCCAAATATAAAAACGGATGCCAGAATTAGATTTGGGGTTGAATTTCGTCCTTCAAAATGGTGTTTTTCATAGTTTTTAAAAATGAAGATTTTTTTGGTGTCCGGGGAAGATAATTCCTGATGCCGGAGTCAGGGATTTTTGGGCCCAGGAGGTGAAATTTTTTTTTTTTGATTCAAATATAAAAACAGACACCCGAATAGATTCGGGGTTGAATTTTGTCCTTAAAAATGGTGTTTTTCATAATTTTTAAAAATCAAGATTTTGTTGGGAAGAAAATGCCTGATGCCGGAGTCAGAGATTTTTGTGCCCAGGAGGTGAAATTTTTTTTTCCACCCAAATCTATAAACGGACGCCGGAATGAGATTCGGGGTTGAATTTCGTGCTTAAAAAGGGTGTTTTTCATAGCTTTTAAAAATCAAGATTTTTTTGGTGTCCGGGGAAGAAAATTCCTGATGCCGGGGTCAGTGACTTTTGTGCCCAGGAGGTGAAATTATTTTCCACCCAAATGTAAAAACGCACACCAGAATGAGATTCGGGGTTGAATTTCATTCTTTAAAATGATGTTTTTCATAGCTTTTAAAAATCAAGAATTTTTTGGTGTCCCGGGAAGAAAATTCCTGATGCCGGAGTCAGGGATTTTTGTGCCCAGGAGGTGAAATTTTTTCCCACCCCCAAATCTAAAAACCAACACCAGAATGAGATTTGGGGTTGAATTTCATTCTCAAAAATGGTGTTTTTCATCGCTTTTAAAAATCAAGATTTATTTCGTGTCCGGGGAAGAAAATTCCTGATGCTGGGGTCAGGGATTTTTGTGCCCAGGAGGTGAATGTTTTTTATTGACTCAAATGTAAAAACTGACACCAGAATGAAATTCGGGGTTGAATTTCTTCCTTAAAAATGGTGTTTTTCATAGTTTATAAAAATCAAGATTTTTTTGGTGTCCGGGGAAGAAAATTCCTGATGCCAGGGTCAGGGATTTTTGTGCCCAGGAGGTGAAATTTTTTTTCCACCCAAATGTAAAAACGGACACCAGAATGAGATTCGGGGTTGAATTTCTTCCTTAAAAATGGTGTTTATCATAATTTTTAAAAATCAAGATTTTGTTGGGAAGAAAATTCCTGATGCCGGAGTCAGGGATTTTTGTGCCCAGGAGGTGAAATTTTTTTCCACCCAAATGTAAAAACGCACACTAGAATGAGATTCGGGGTTGAATTTCATTCTTAAAAATGGTGTTTTTCATAGCTTTTAAATATTAAGAATTTTTTGGTGTCCGGGGAAGAAAATTCCTAATGCCGAAGGCAAGGCAAGGCAAGGCAAAGCAAGGCAAGGCAAAGCAAGGCAAGGCAAGGTAAATTTCAAATTTCAAATTTCAAATTTCAAATTTCAAATTTCAAGTTTCAAATTTCAAATTTCAAATTTCAAATTTCAAATTTCAAATTTCAAATTTCAAATTTCAAATTTCAAATTTCAAATTTCAAATTTCAAATTATTTCAAATTTCAAATTATTTCCAATTTCAAATTTCCAATTTCCAATTTCTTTAATTTTATTTAATTTAATTTAAAATCCCTCAGTCCAGGCCAGCCAATTCAAACAACCAGGTTTTTAAGTCCCGGCGATTTTTGTGCCCAGGAGGTGAATTTTTTTTCAACCCAAATGTATAAATAGACACCAGAATGAGATTCGGGGTTGAATTTCATCCTTCAAAATGGTGTTTTTCATAGATTTTAAATTCAAGATTTTTTTGGTGTGCGGGGAAGAAAATTCCTGATGCCGGAGTCAGTGATTTTTGTGCCCAGGAGGTGAATGTTTTTTTTTACTCAAATCTAAAAACGGACACCAGAATGAGATTCGGGGTTGAATTTCATCCTTAAAAATGGTGTTTTCATAGCTTTTAAAAATCAAGGTTTTTTTGGTGTCTGGGTAAGAAAATTCCTTATGCCGATTTTTGTGCCCAGGAGGTGAAAAAAAATTTCTGACTCAAATCTAAAAACGGACACCAGAATGAGATTCGGGGTTGCTTTTTGTCCTTAAAAATGTCATTTTTCATAGCATTTAAAAATCAAGATTTTTTTGGTGTGCGGGGAAGAAAATTCCTGATGCCGGGGTCAGGGATTTTTGTGCCCAGGAGGTGAAATTTTTTCCCCACCCAAATCTAAAAACGGACACCAGAATGAGATTCGGGGTTGAATTTCATTCTCAAAAATGGTGTTTTTCATTGCTTTTAAAAATCAAGATTTTTGTGGTGTCCGGGGAAGAAAATTCCTGATGCCAGGGTCAGGGATTTTTGTGCCCAGGAGGTGAATATTTTTTTTGACCCAAATGTAAAAACGGATGCCAGAATTAGATTTGGGGTTGAATTTCGTCCTTCAAAATGGTGTTTTTCATAGTTTTTAAAAATGAAGATTTTTTTGGTGTCAGGGGAAGATAATTCCTGATGCCGGAGTGAGGGATTTTTGGGCCCAGGAGGTGAAATTTTTTTCCCCACCTAAATCTATAAACGGACACCGGAATGAGATTTGGGGTTGAATTTCATGCTTAAAAATGGTGTTTTTCATAGCTTTTAAAAATCAAGATTTTTTAGGTGTCCGGGGAAGAAAATTCCTGATGCCAGGGTCAGAGAGTTTTGTGCCCAGGAGGTGAATTTTTTTTTCACACACAAATCTATAAACAGACGCCGGAATGAGATTCGGGGTTGAATTTCATGCTTAAAAATGGTGTTTTTCATAGCTTTTAAAAATCAAGAATTTTTTGTTGTCCAGGGAAGAAAATTCCTGATGCCTGAGTCAGGGATTTTTGTGCCCAGGAGGTGAATGTTTATTTTTACTCAAATCTAAAAACGGACACCAGAATGAGATTCGGGGTTGCTTTTTGTCCTTAAAAATGTCATTTTTCATAGCATTTAAAAATCAAGATTTTTTTGGTGTGCGGGGAAGAAAATTCCTGATGCCGGGGTCAGGGATTTTTGTGCCCAGGAGGTGAATTTTTTTTCCCCACCCAAATCTATAAACGGACACCGGAATGAGATTCGGGGTTGAATTTCGTGCTTAAAAATGGTGTTTTTCATAGCTTTTAAAAATCAAGATTTTTTTGGTGTACGGGGAAGAAAATTCCTGATGCCAGGGTCAGAAAGTTTTGTGCCCAGGAGGTGAATTTTTTTTTTCACACACAAATCTATAAACAGACGCCGGAATGAGATTCGGGGTTGAATTTCATGCTTAAAAATGGTGTTTTTCATAGCTTTTAAAAATCAAGAATTTTTTGGTGTCCAGGGAAGAAAATTCCTGATGCCTGTGTCAGGGATTTTTGTGCCCAGGAGGTGAATGTTTATTTTTACTCAAATCTAAAAACGGACACCAGAATGAGATTCGGGGTTGCTTTTTGTCCTTAAAAATGACATTTTTCATAGCATTTAAAAATCAAGATTTTTTTGGTGTGCGGGGAAGAAAATTCCTGATGCCGGGGTCAGGGATTTTTGTGCCCAGGAGGTGAATTTTTTTTCCCCACCCAAATCTATAAACGGACACCGGAATGAGATTCGGGGTTGAATTTCGTGCTTAAAAATGGTGTTTTTCATAGCTTTTAAATATTAAGAATTTTTTGGTGTCCGGGGAAGAAAATTCCTAATGCCGAAGGCAAGGCAAGGCAAGGCAAAGCAAGGCAAGGCAAAGCAAGGCAAGGCAAGGTAAATTTCAAATTTCAAATTTCAAATTTCAAATTTCAAATTTCAAGTTTCAAATTTCAAATTTCAAATTTCAAATTTCAAATTTCAAATTTCAAATTTCAAATTTCAAATTTCAAATTTCAAATTATTTCCAATTTCAAATTTCCAATTTCCAATTTCTTTAATTTTATTTAATTTAATTTAAAATCCCTCAGTCCAGGCCAGCCAATTCAAACAACCAGGTTTTTAAGTCCCGGCGATTTTTGTGCCCAGGAGGTGAATTTTTTTTCAACCCAAATGTATAAATAGACACCAGAATGAGATTCGGGGTTGAATTTCATCCTTCAAAATGGTGTTTTTCATAGATTTTAAATTCAAGATTTTTTTGGTGTGCGGGGAAGAAAATTCCTGATGCCGGAGTCAGTGATTTTTGTGCCCAGGAGGTGAATGTTTTTTTTTACTCAAATCTAAAAACGGACACCAGAATGAGATTCGGGGTTGAATTTCATCCTTAAAAATGGTGTTTTCATAGCTTTTAAAAATCAAGGTTTTTTTGGTGTCTGGGTAAGAAAATTCCTTATGCCGATTTTTGTGCCCAGGAGGTGAAAAAAAATTTCTGACTCAAATCTAAAAACGGACACCAGAATGAGATTCGGGGTTGCTTTTTGTCCTTAAAAATGTCATTTTTCATAGCATTTAAAAATCAAGATTTTTTTGGTGTGCGGGGAAGAAAATTCCTGATGCCGGGGTCAGGGATTTTTGTGCCCAGGAGGTGAAATTTTTTCCCCACCCAAATCTAAAAACGGACACCAGAATGAGATTCGGGGTTGAATTTCATTCTCAAAAATGGTGTTTTTCATTGCTTTTAAAAATCAAGATTTTTGTGGTGTCCGGGGAAGAAAATTCCTGATGCCAGGGTCAGGGATTTTTGTGCCCAGGAGGTGAATATTTTTTTTGACCCAAATGTAAAAACGGATGCCAGAATTAGATTTGGGGTTGAATTTCGTCCTTCAAAATGGTGTTTTTCATAGTTTTTAAAAATGAAGATTTTTTTGGTGTCAGGGGAAGATAATTCCTGATGCCGGAGTGAGGGATTTTTGGGCCCAGGAGGTGAAATTTTTTTCCCCACCTAAATCTATAAACGGACACCGGAATGAGATTTGGGGTTGAATTTCATGCTTAAAAATGGTGTTTTTCATAGCTTTTAAAAATCAAGATTTTTTAGGTGTCCGGGGAAGAAAATTCCTGATGCCAGGGTCAGAGAGTTTTGTGCCCAGGAGGTGAATTTTTTTTTCACACACAAATCTATAAACAGACGCCGGAATGAGATTCGGGGTTGAATTTCATGCTTAAAAATGGTGTTTTTCATAGCTTTTAAAAATCAAGAATTTTTTGGTGTCCAGGGAAGAAAATTCCTGATGCCTGAGTCAGGGATTTTTGTGCCCAGGAGGTGAATGTTTATTTTTACTCAAATCTAAAAACGGACACCAGAATGAGATTCGGGGTTGCTTTTTGTCCTTAAAAATGTCATTTTTCATAGCATTTAAAAATCAAGATTTTTTTGGTGTGCGGGGAAGAAAATTCCTGATGCCGGGGTCAGGGATTTTTGTGCCCAGGAGGTGAATTTTTTTTCCCCACCCAAATCTATAAACGGACACCGGAATGAGATTCGGGGTTGAATTTCGTGCTTAAAAATGGTGTTTTTCATAGCTTTTAAAAATCAAGATTTTTTTGGTGTACGGGGAAGAAAATTCCTGATGCCAGGGTCAGAAAGTTTTGTGCCCAGGAGGTGAATTTTTTTTTTCACACACAAATCTATAAACAGACGCCGGAATGAGATTCGGGGTTGAATTTCATGCTTAAAAATGGTGTTTTTCATAGCTTTTAAAAATCAAGAATTTTTTGGTGTCCAGGGAAGAAAATTCCTGATGCCTGTGTCAGGGATTTTTGTGCCCAGGAGGTGAATGTTTATTTTTACTCAAATCTAAAAACGGACACCAGAATGAGATTCGGGGTTGCTTTTTGTCCTTAAAAATGACATTTTTCATAGCATTTAAAAATCAAGATTTTTTTGGTGTGCGGGGAAGAAAATTCCTGATGCCGGGGTCAGGGATTTTTGTGCCCAGGAGGTGAATTTTTTTTCCCCACCCAAATCTATAAACGGACACCGGAATGAGATTCGGGGTTGAATTTCGTGCTTAAAAATGGTGTTTTTCATAGCTTTTAAAAATCAAGATTTTTTTGGTGTACGGGGAAGAAAATTCCTGATGCTGGGGTCAGAGAGTTTTGTGCCCAGGAGGTGAATTTTTTTTCCCCACCCAAATCTATAAACAGACGCCGGAATGAGATTCGGGGTTGAATTTCGTGCTTAAAAATGGTGTTTTTTATAGCTTTTAAAAATCAAGAATTTTTTGGTGTCCGGGGAAGAAAATTCCTGATGCCGGAGTCAGGGACTTTTGTGCCCAGGAGGTGAAATTATTTTCCACTCAAATGTAAAAACGGATGCCAGAATTAGATTTGGGGTTTAATTTCATGCTTAAAAATGGTTTTTTCTATAGATTTTAAAAATCAAGGTTTTTTGGTGTCCGGGGAAGAAAATTCCTGATGCCGGGGTGAGGGATTTTTGTGCCCAGGAGGTGAATTTATCGTTGTTGACCCAAATGTAAAAACGGATGCCAGAATTACATTCGGGGTTTAATTTCACGCTTAAAAATGGTGTTTTTTATACTTTTTAAAGATCAAGCATTTTTTGGTGTCCGGGCTAGTAAATTTCTGATGCCGGGGTCAGGGATTTTTGTGCCCAGGAGGTGAAAAAGATTTTTTGACACAAATGTAAAAACCGAGTCCAGTATGAGATTCGGGGTTGAATTTCATCCTTAGAAATGGTGTTTTTTATACTTTTTAAAAATCAAGCATTTTTTGGTGTCCGGGCAAGTAAATTTCTGATTTCGGAGTCAGGGATTTTTGTGCCCAGGAGGTGACATTTTTTTTGACCCAAATGTAAAAACGGACGCCAGAATTACATTCGGGGTTGAATTTCACGCTTAAAAATGGTGTTTTTTATAGTTTTTAAAAATCAAGCATTTTTTGGTGTCCGGGGAAGAAAATTCCTGTTGCCGGGTTCAGGGATTTTTGTGCCCAGCGGGTGAAAATTTTTTTTTGACCCAAATGTAAAAACGGACGCCAGAATTAGATTCAGGGTTGAATTTCATCCTTGAAAATGGTGTTTTTCATAGATTTTAAAAATCAAGATTTTTTGGTGTCCGGGGAAGAGAATTCCTGATGCCGGAGTCGGGATTTTTGTGCCCGGGAGGTGAGATTTTTTTTTGACCCAAATGTAAAAATGGACGCCAGAATTAGATTCGGGGTTGAATTTCACCCTTGAAAATGGTGTTTTTCATAGATTTTAAAAATCAAGATTTTTTTGGTGTCAGGGGAAGAAAATTCGTGATGCCAGGGTCAGGGATTTTTGTGCCCAGGAGTTGAATTTTTTTTTGTTGACCCAAATGTAAAAACGGATGCCAGAATTACATTCTGGGTTTAATTTCACGCTTAAAAATGGTGTTTTTTATACTTTTTAAAAATCAAGCATTTTTTGGTGTCCGGGCAAGTAAATTTGTGATGCCGGGGTCAGGGATTTTTGTGCCCAGGAGGTGAAAAAGATTTTTTGACACAAATGTAAAAACCGAGTCCAGTATGAGATTCGGGGTTGAATTTCATCCTTAGAAATGGAGTTTTTTATAGATTTTAAAAATCAAGATTTTTTTGTGTCCAGGGAAGAAAATTCGTGATGCCGGGGTCAGGGATTTTTGTGCCCAGGAGGTAAATTTTTTTTGACCCAAATGTAAAAACAGACACCAGAATTAGATTCGAGTTTTAATTTCATCCTTAAAAATGGTTTTTTTCATAGATTTTAAAAATCAAGATTTTTTGATGTCCGGGGAAGAAAATTCGTGATGCCGGGGTCAGGGATTTTTGTGCCCAGGAGGTAAATTTTTTTTTGACACAAATGTAAAAACCGAGGCCAGTATGAGATTCGGGGTTGAATTTAATCCTTAAAAATGGTTTTTTTCATAGATTTTAAAAACCAAGATTTTTTGGTGTCCGGGGAAGAAAATTCCTGATGCCGGAGTCAGGGATTTTTGTGCCCAGGGGGTGAAATTTTTTTTTTAACCCAAATGTAAAAATGGACACTAGAATTAGTTTCGGGGTTGAATTTCGTCCTTAAAAATTGTGTTTTTTATACTTTGACCCAAATGTAAAAATGGACACCAGAATTACATTCAGGGTTGAATTTCACGCTTAAAAATGGTGTTTTTTATAGTTTTTAAAAATCAAGAATTTTTTGTTGTCCGGGAAAGAAAATTACTGATGCCGGGGTCAGGGATTTTATTTGCCTAGGAGGTGAACATTTTTTTTTTGACTCAAATGTAAAAACGGACGCCAGAATTAGATTTGGGGTTTAATTTCATGCTTAAAAATGGTGTTTTCTCTAGATTTTAAAAATCAAGGTTTTTTGGTGTCCGGGGAAGAAAATTCCTGATGCCGGGGTGAGGGATTTTTGTGCCCAGGAGGTGAATATTTCGTTGTTGACACAAATGTAAAAACGGATGCCAGAATTACATTCGGGGTTTAATTTCACGCTTAAAAATGGTGTTTTTTATACTTTTTAAAAATCAAGCATTTTTTGGTGTCCGGGCTAGTAAATTTCTGATGCCGGGGTGAGGGATTTTTGTGCCCAGGAGGTAAATTTTTTTTTGACACAAATGTAAAAACCGAGGCCAGTATGAGATTCGGGGTTGAATTTAATCCTTAAAAATGGTTTTTTTCATAGATTTTAAAAACCAAGATTTTTTGGTGTCCGGGGAAGAAAATTCCTGATGCCGGAGTCAGGGATTTTTGTGCCCAGGGGGTGAAATTTTTTTTTTAACCCAAATGTAAAAATGGACACTAGAATTAGTTTCGGGGTTGAATTTCGTCCTTAAAAATTGTGTTTTTTATACTTTGACCCAAATGTAAAAATGGACACCAGAATTACATTCAGGGTTGAATTTCACGCTTAAAAATGGTGTTTTTTATAGTTTTTAAAAATCAAGAATTTTTTGTTGTCCGGGAAAGAAAATTACTGATGCCGGGGTCAGGGATTTTATTTGCCTAGGAGGTGAACATTTTTTTTTTGACTCAAATGTAAAAACGGACGCCAGAATTAGATTTGGGGTTTAATTTCATGCTTAAAAATGGTGTTTTCTCTAGATTTTAAAAATCAAGGTTTTTTGGTGTCCGGGGAAGAAAATTCCTGATGCCGGGGTGAGGGATTTTTGTGCCCAGGAGGTGAATATTTCGTTGTTGACACAAATGTAAAAACGGATGCCAGAATTACATTCGGGGTTTAATTTCACGCTTAAAAATGGTGTTTTTTATACTTTTTAAAAATCAAGCATTTTTTGGTGTCCGGGCTAGTAAATTTCTGATGCCGGGGTGAGGGATTTTTGTGCCCAGGAGGTGAAAAAGATTTTTTGACACAAATGTAAAAACCGAGTCCAGTATGAGATTCGGGGTTGAATTTCATCCTTAGAAATGGTGTTTTTTATACTTTTTAAAAATCAAGCATTTTTTGGTGTCCGGGCAAGTAAATTTCTGATTTCGGAGTCAGGGATTTTTGTGCCCAGGAGGTGATTTTTTTTTGACCCAAATGTAAAAATGGACACCAGAATTACATTCGGGGTTGAATTTCACGCTTAAAAATGGTGTTTTTTATAGTTTTTAAAAATCAAGAATTTTTTGTTGTCCGGGAAAGAAAATTACTGATGCCGGGGTCAGGGATTTTATTTGCCTAAGAAGTGAACATTTTTTTTTTACTCAAATGTAAAAACGGACGCCAGAATTAGATTTGGGGTTTAATTTCATGCTTTAAAATGGTGTTTTCTATAGATTTTAAAAATCAAGGTTTTTTGGTGTCCGGGGAAGAAAATTCCTGATGCCGGGGTGAGGGATTTTTGTGCCCAGGAGGTGAATTTTTCGTTGTTGACCCAAATGTAAAAACGGATGCCAGAATTACATTCGGGGTTTAATTTCACGCTTAAAAATTGTGTTTTTTATACTTTTTAAAAATCAAGAATTTTTTGGTGTCCGGGCTAGTAAATTTCTGATGCCGGGGTCAGGGATTTTTGTGCCCAGGAGGTGATTTTTTTTTTTGACCCAAATGTAAAAATGGACACCAGAATTACATTCAGGGTTGAATTTCACGCTTAAAAATGGTGTTTTTTATAGTTTTTAAAAATCAAGAATTTTTTGTTGTCCGGGAAAGAAAATTACTGATGCCGGGGTCAGGGATTTTATTTGCCTAGGAGGTGAACATTTTTTTTTTGACTCAAATGTAAAAACGGACGCCAGAATTAGATTTGGGGTTTAATTTCATGCTTAAAAATGGTGTTTTCTATAGATTTTAAAAATCAAGGTTTTTTGGTGTCCGGGGAAGAAAATTCCTGATGCCGGGGTGAGGGATTTTTGTGCCCAGGAGGTGAATATTTCGTTGTTGACACAAATGTAAAAACGGATGCCAGAATTACATTCGGGGTTTAATTTCACGCTTAAAAATGGTGTTTTTTATACTTTTTAAAAATCAAGCATTTTTTGGTGTCCGGGCTAGTAAATTTCTGATGCCGGGGTGAGGGATTTTTGTGCCCAGGAGGTGAAAAAGATTTTTTGACACAAATGTAAAAACCGAGTCCAGTATGAGATTCGGGCTTGAATTTCATCCTTAGAAATGGTGTTTTTTATACTTTTTAAAAATCAAGCATTTTTTGGTGTCCGGGCAAGTAAATTTCTGATTTCGGAGTCAGGGATTTTTGTGCCCAGGAGGTGACATTTTTTTTGCCCCAAATGTAAAAACGGACGCCAGAATTACATTCGGGGTTGAATTTCACGCTTAAAAATGGTGTTTTTTATAGTTTTTAAAAATCAAGCTTTTTTTGGTGTGCGGGGAAGTAAATTTTTGATGCCGGGGTCAGGGATTTTTGTGCCCAGGGGGTGAATTTTTTTTTTTGACCCAAATGTAAAAATGGACACTAGAATTAGTTTCGGGGTTGAATTTCATCCTTAAAAATGGTGCTTTTTATAGTTTTTAAAAATCAAGAATTTTTTTGGTGTCCGGGCAAGAAAATTCCTGATGCCAGAGTCAGGGATTTTTGTGCCCAGGAGGTGAAAAAGATTTTTTGACACAAATGTAAAAACTGAGGCCAGTATGAGATTCGGGGTTGAATTTCATCCTTAAAAATGGTTTTTTTCATAGATTTTAAAAATCAAGAATTTTTTGGTGTCCAGGAAAGAAAATTCCTGATGCCGGGGTCAGGGATTTTTGTGCCCAGGAGGTGAATTTTTTTTTTGACCCAAATGTAAAAATGGACACCAGAATTACATTCGGGGTTGAATTTCACGCTTAAAAATGGTGTTTTTTATAGTTTTTAAAAATCAAGAATTTTTTGGTGTCCGGGAAAGAAAATTACTGATGCCGGGGTCAGGGATTTTTGTGCCCAGGGGGTGAAATTTTTTTTTTGACCCAAATGTAAAAATGGACACTAGAATTAGTTTCGGGGTTGAATTTCGTCCTTAGAAATGGTGTTTTTTATAGTTTTTAAAAATCAAGAATTTTTTGGTGTCCGGGGAAGAAAATTCGTGATGCTGGGGTCAGGGATTTTTGTGCCCAGGAGGTGAAATGCTTTTTTTTGACCCAAATGTAAAAACGGACTCCAGAATTAGATTTGGGGTTTAATTTCATCCTTGAAAATGGTGTTTTTCATAGATTTTAAAAATCAAGATTTTTTTGTGTCCGGGGAAGAAAATTCGTGATGCCAGGAATTTTTATGCCCAGCAGGTAAATTGTTTTTTGACCCAAATGTAAAAGCAGACACCAGAATTAGATTCGAGGTTTAATTGCATCCTTAAAAATGGTGTTTTCTATACTTTTTATAAATGAAGATATTTTTGGTGTCCGGGGAAGGAAATTCCTGATGCCGGCGTCAGGGATTTTTGTGCCCAGGAGGTGAAAATTTTTTTTGACCCAAATGTAAAATTCGATTCCAGAATGAGGTTTGGGGTTGCATTTCATCCTTAAAAATGGTGTTTTTTATAGTTTTTGTAAATGAACATTTTTGGGGTGTCCGGGGGACAAAATTCCTGATGCCGGTGTCAGGGATTTTTGTGCCCAGGAGGTGAATTTTTTTTTTGACCCAAATGTAAAAACGGACACCAGAATTACATTCAGGGTTGAATTTCATCCTTGAAAATGGTGTTTTTCATAGATTTTAAAAATCAAGATTTTTTGATGTCCGGGGAAGAAAACTCCTGATGCCGGTGTCAGGGATTTTTGTGCCCAGGAGGTGAAATTTTTTTTTTGACCCAAATGTAAAAACGGACACCAGAATTAGATTCGGGGTTGAATTTCTTCCTTAAAAATGGTGTTTTTTTATAGATTTTAAAAATCAATGATTTTTGGTTTCCGGGGAAGAAAATTCCTGATGCCGGGGTCAGGGATTTTTGTGCCCAGGAGGTGAATTTTTTTTTTACCCAAATGTAAAAACGGAAGCCAGAATTACATTCGGGGTTGAATTTCACGCTTAAAAATGATGTTATTTATACTTTTTAAAAATCAAGGTTTTTTGGTTTCCGGGGAAGAAAATTCGTGATGCCGGGGTCAGGGAGTTTTGTGCCCAGGAGGTAAATTTTTTTTTGACACAAATGTAAAAACCGAGGCCAGTATGAGATTCGTGGTTGAATTTCGTCCTTAGAAATGGTGTTTTTTATAGTTTTTAAAAATCAAGCATTTTTTGGTGTCCGGGGAAGCAAATTCGTGATGCCGTGGTCAGGGATTTTTGTGTCCAGGAGGTGAATTTTTTTTTGTTGACCCAAATGTAAAAACGGATGCCAGAATTACATTCGGGATTTAATTTCACACTTAAAAATGGAGTTTTTTATACTTTTTAAAAATCAAGCATTTTTTGGTGTCCAGGGAAGAAAATTCGTGATGCCGGAGTCAGGGATTTTTGTGCCCAGGAGGTGAATATTTTTTTTGACCCAAATGTAAAAACGGATGCCAGAATTAGATTTGGGGTTGAATTTCGTCCTTCAAAATGGTGTTTTTCATAGTTTTTAAAAATGAAGATTTTTTTGGTGTCCGTGGAAGAAAATTCCTGATGCCGGAGTCAGGGATTTTTGGGCCCAGGAGGTGAATGTTTTTTTTTACTCAAATCCAAAAACGGACATCAGAATGAGATTCGGGGTTGAATTTCATCCTTAAAAATGGTGTTTTCATAGCTTTTAAAAATCAAGATTTTTTTGGTGTACGGGGAAGAAAATTCCTGATGCCGGGGTCAGAGAGTTTTGTGCCCAGGAGGTGAATTTTTTTTCCCACCCAAATCTATAAACAGACGCCGGAATGAGATTCGGGGTTGAATTTCGTGCTTAAAAATGGTGTTTTTCATAGCTTTTATAAATCAAGAATTTTTTGGTGTCCGGGGAAGAAAATTCCTGATGCCGGAGTCAGGGACTTTTGTGCCCAGGAGGTGAAATTATTTTCCACTCAAATGTAAAAACGGACGCCAGAATTAGATTTGGGGTTTAATTTCATGCTTAAAAATGGTGTTTTCTATAGATTTTAAAAATCAAGGTTTTTTGGTGTCCGTGGAAGAAAATTCCTGATGCCGGGGTGAGGGATTTTTGTGCCCAGGAGGTGAATTTTTCGTTGTTGACCCAAATGTAAAAACGGATGCCAGAATTACATTCGGGGGTTAATTTCACGCTTAAAAATTGTGTTTTTTATACTTTTTAAAAATCAAGCATTTTTTGGTGTCCGGGAAAGAAAATTACTGATGCCGGGGTCAGGGATTTTATTTGCCTAGGAGGTGAACATTATTTTTTTGACTCAAATGTAAAAACGGACGCCAGAATTAGATTTGGGGTTTAATTTTATGCTTAAAAATGGTGTTTTCTATATTTTTTAAAAATCAAGGTTTTTTGGTGTCCGGGGAAGAAAATTCCTGATGCCGGGGTGAGGGATTTTTGTGCCCAGGAGGTGAATATTTCGTTGTTGACCCAAATGTAAAAACGGATGCCAGAATTACATTCGGGGTTTAATTTCACGCTTAAAAATGGTGTTTTTTATACTTTTTAAAAATCAAGCATTTTTTGTTGTCCGGGCTAGTAAATTTCTGATGCCGGGGTCAGGGATTTTTGTGCCCAGGAGGTGAAAAAGATTTTTTGACACAAATGTAAAAACCGAGTCCAGTATGAGATTCGGGGTTGAATTTCATCCTTAGAAATGGTGTTTTTTATACTTTTTAAAAATCAAGCATTTTTTGGTGTCCGGGCAAGTAAATTTCTGATTTCGGAGTCAGGGATTTTTGTGCCCAGGAGGTGACATTTTTTTTGACCCAAATGTAAAAACGGACGCCAGAATTACATTCGGGGTTGAATTTCACGCTTAAAAATGGTGTTTTTTATAGTTTTTAAAAATCAAGCATTTTTTCGTGTCCGGGGAAGTAAATTCCTGTTGCCGGGTTCAGGGATTTTTGTGCCCAGCGGGTGAAAATTTTTTTTTGACCCAAATGTAAAAACGGACGCCAGAATTAGATTCAGGGTTGAATTTCATCCTTGAAAATGGTGTTTTTCATAGATTTTAAAAATCAAGATTTTTTGGTGTCCGGGGAAGAGAATTCCTGATGCCGGAGTCAGGGATTTTTGTGCCCGGGAGGTGAGATTTTTTTTTGACCCAAATGTAAAAATGGACGCCAGAATTAGATTCGGTGTTTAATTTCACGCTTAAAAATGGTGTTTTTTATACTTTTTAAAAATCAAGCATTTTTTGGTGTCCGGGCAAGTAAATTTGTGATGCCGGGGTCAGGGATTTTTGTGCCCAGGAGGTGAAAAAGATTTTTTGACACAAATGTAAAAACCGAGTCCAGTATGAGATTCGGGGTTGAATTTCATCCTTAGAAATGGAGTTTTTTATAGATTTTAAAAATCAAGATTTTTTTGTGTCCAGGGAAGAAAATTCGTGATGCCGGGGTCAGGGATTTTTGTGCCCAGGAGGTAAATTTTTTTTTTGACACAAATGTAAAAACCGAGGCCAGTATGAGATTCGGGGTTGAATTTAATCCTTAAAAATGGTTTTTTTCATACATTTTAAAAACCAAGATTTTTTGGTGTCCGGGGAAGAAAATTCCTGATGCCGGAGTCAGGGATTTTTGTGCCCAGGGGGTGAAATTTTTTTTTTAACCCAAATGTAAAAATGGACACTAGAATTAGTTTCGGGGTTGAATTTCGTCCTTAAAAATTGTGTTTTTTATGCTTTGACCCAAATGTAAAAATGGACACCAGAATTACATTCAGGGTTGAATTTCATGCTTAAAAATGGTGTTTTTTATAGTTTTTAAAAATCAAGAATTTTTTGTTGTCCGGGCTAGTAAATTTCTGATGCCGGGGTCAGGGATTTTTGTGCCCAGGAGGTGAAAAAGATTTTTTGACACAAATGTAAAAACCGAGTCCAGTATGAGATTCGGGGTTGAATTTCATCCTTAGAAATGGTGTTTTTTATACTTTTTAAAAATCAAGCATTTTTTGGTGTCCGGGCAAGTAAATTTCTGATTTCGGAGTCAGGGATTTTTGTGCCCAGGAGGTGACATTTTTTTTGACCCAAATGTAAAAACGGACGCCAGAATTACATTCGGGGTTGAATTTCACGCTTAAAAATGGTGTTTTTTATAGTTTTTAAAAATCAAGCATTTTTTGGTGTCCGGGGAAGAAAATTCCTGTTGCCGGGTTCAGGGATTTTTGTGCCCAGCGGGTGAAAATTTTTTTTTGACCCAAATGTAAAAACGGACGCCAGAATTAGATTCAGGGTTGAATTTCATCCTTGAAAATGGTGTTTTTCATAGATTTTAAAAATCAAGATTTTTTGGTGTCCGGGGAAGAGAATTCCTGATGCCGGAGTCAGGGATTTTTGTGCCCGGGAGGTGAGATTTTTTTTTGACCTAAATGTAAAAATGGACGCCAGAATTAGATTCGGGGTTGAATTTCACCCTTGAAAATGGTGTTTTTCATAGATTTTAAAAATCAAGATTTTTTTGGTGTCAGGGGAAGAAAATTCGTGATGCCAGGGTCAGGGATTTTTGTGCCCAGGAGTTGAATTTTTTTTTGTTGACCCAAATGTAAAAACGGATGCCAGAATTACATTCGGGGTTTAATTTCACGCTTAAAAATGGTGTTTTTTATACTTTTTAAAAATCAAGCATTTTTTGGTGTCCGGGCAAGTAAATTTGTGATGCCGGGGTCAGGGATTTTTGTGCCCAGGAGGTGAAAAAGATTTTTTGACACAAATGTAAAAACAGACACCAGAATTAGATTCGAGTTTTAATTTCATCCTTAAAAATGGTTTTTTTCATAGATTTTAAAAATCAAGATTTTTTGGTGTCCGGGGAAGAAAATTCCTGATGCCGGAGTCAGGGATTTTTGTGCCCAGGAGGTGAAATATTTTTTTTTGACCCAAATGTAAAAACGGACTCCAGAATTAGATTTGGGGTTGAATTTCATCCTTGAAAATGGTATTTTTTAATAGATTTTAAAAATCAAGGTTTTTTGGTGTCCGGGGAAGAAAATTCCTGTTGTAGGGTTCAGGGATTTTTGTGCCCAGCGGGTGAAAAATTTTTTTTGACCCAAATGTAAAAACGGACACCAGAATTAGATACAGGGTTGAATTTCATCCTTGAAAATGGTGTTTTTCGTAGATTTTAAAAATCAAGATTTTTTGGTGTCCGGGGAAGAAAATTCCTGATGCCGGAGTCAGGGATTTTTGTGCCCAGGAGGTGAGATTTTTTTTTGACCCAAATGTAAAAACGGACGCCAGAATTAGATTCGGGGTTGAATTTCTTCCTTAAAAATGGTGTTTTTCATAGCTTTTAAAAATCAAGAAATTTTTGGTGTCCGGGGAAGAAAATTCGAGATGCTGGGGTCAGGGATTTTTGTACCCCGAGGTGAAATTTTTTTTCACCTAAATCTAAAAACGGACATCAGAATGCGATTCGGGGTTGGATTTAATTCTTAAAAATGGTGTTTTTCATAGCTTTTAAAAATCAAGAATTGTTTGGTGTCCGGGAAGAAAATTCCTGATGAGGCAGCAAAACCAACTGAATGGTAATAGGGAACATGTTTCACTTAGTGATGTGTTTCACTTAGTGATGGTCAGACCATGTCAATGGTAACAGCCAGTGCATGTTTAGCTCACTCAGATGTGGGAAGACCAACTCAATGGTAACAGACAACACGTGTTTCACTTAGTGACGTGTTTCACTTAGTGATGGTCAGACCACGTCAACGGTTACTGTCAGTGCACATGTAGGTCACTTAGAGATAGCAAGATCAACTCAATGGTAAAGGACAACACATTTGTTTCACTTAGTGACGTATTTCACTTAGTGACGGTCAGACCAAGTCAATGGTAACAGCCAGTGCACGTGTAGGTCACTTAGAGACGGCAAGATCAACTCAATGGTAACAGACAACACATGTGTTTCATTTAGTGACGTGTTTCACTTAGTGATGGTCAGACCAAGTCAATGGTACAAGCTAGTGCACGTGTAGGTCACTTAGAGACGGCAACATCAACTCAATGGTAACAGACAACACATGTGTTTCACTTAGTGACGGTCAGACCAAGTCAATAGTAACAGCCAGTGCACGTGTAGGTCACTTAGAGATGGCAAGACCAACTCAATGGTAACAGACAACACATGTGTTTCACTTAGTGATGTGTTTCACTTAGTGGCGGACAGGCCATGTCAATGGTAACAGCCATTGCACGTGTAGGTCACTTAGAGGCGGCAAGATCAACTCAATGGTAACAGACAACACATGTGTTTCACTTAGTGACGTGTTTCACTTAGTGACGGTCAGACCAAGTCAATGGTAACAGCCAGTGCACGTGTAGGTCACTTAGAGACGGCAAGATCAACTCAATGGTAACAGACAACACATGTGTTTCACTTAGTGACGTGTTTCACTTAGTGAGGGTCAGACCAAGTCAATGGTAACAGCCAGTGCACCTGTAGGTCACATAGAGGCGACAAGATCAACTCAATGGTAACAGACAACACATGTGTTTCACTTAGTGATGTGTTTCACTTAGTGACGGTCAGACCAAGTCAATGGTAACAGCTAGTGCACGTGTAGGTCACTTAGAGACCACAAGATCAACTCAATGGTAACAGACAACACATGTGTTTCACTTAGTGACATGTTTCACTTAGCGACGGTCAGACCAAGTCAATGGTACAAGCCAGTGCACGTGTAGGTCACTTAGAGACGGCAAGATCAACTCAATGGTAACAGACAACACATGTGTTTTACTTAGTGATGTGTTTCACTTAGTGACGGTCAGACCAAGTCAATGCTAACAGCCAGTGCACGTGTAGGTCACTTGGAGACGGCAAGACCAACTCAATGGTTACAGACAACACATGTGTTTCACTTAGTGACGTGTTTCACTTAGTGGCGGGCAGGCCAAGTCAATGGTAACAGCCAGTGCACGTGTAGGTCACTTAGAGACGGCAAGATCAACTCAATGGTAACAGACAAAACATGGTTTTCACTTAGTGACGTGTTTCACTTAGTGACGGTCAGACCAAGTCAATGGTAACAGCCAGTGCACGTGTAGGTCACTTAGAGACGGCAAGACCAACTCAATGGTAACAGACAACACATTTGTTTCACTTAGTGACATGTTTCACTTAGTGACGGTCAGACCAAGTCAATGGTAACAGCTAGTGTACGTGTAGGTCACTTAGAGACGGCAAGATCAACTCAATGGTAACAGACAACACATGTGTTTCACTTAGTGATGTGTTTCACTTAGTGACGGTCAGACCAAGTCAATGGTAACAGCCAGTGCACGTGTAGGTCACTTAGAGACGGCAAGATCAACTCAATGGTAACAGACAACACATGTGCTTCACTTAGTGATGTGTTTCACTTAGTGACGGTCATACCAAGTCAATGGTAACAGCCAGTGCACGTGTAGGTCACTTGGAGGCGGCAAGAACTACTCAATGGTAACAGACAACACATGTGTTTCACTTAGTGATGTGTTTCACTTAGCGACGGTCATACCAAGTCAATGGTAACAGCCAGTGCACGTGTAGGTCACTTGGAGGCGGCAAGAACAACTCAATGGTAACAGACAACACATGTGTTTCACTTAGTGACGTGTTTCACTTAGTGGCGGACAGGGCAAGTCAATGGTAACAGCCAGTACACGTGTAGGTCACTTGGAGGCGGCAAGAACTACTCAATGGTAACAGACAACACATGTGTTTCACTTAGTGACGTGTTTCAGTTAGCGGCGGACAGGGCAAGTCAATGGTAACAGCCAGTGCACGTGTAGGTCACTTGGAGGTGGCCAGAAGAACTCAATGGTAACAGACAACACATGTGTTTCACTTAGTGACGTGTTTCACTTAGTGACGGTCATACCTAGTCAATGGTAACAGCCAGTGCACGTGTAGGTCACTTGGAGGCGGCAAGAACAACTCAATGGTAACAGACAACACATGTGTTTCACTTAGTGACGTGTTTCACTTAGTGGCGGACAGGGCAAGTCAATGGTAACAGCCAGTGCACGTGTAGGTCACTTGGAGGCGGCAAGAACAACTCAATGGTAACAGACAACACATGTGTTTCACTTAGTGACGTGTTTCACTTAGTGGCGGACAGGGCAAGTCAATGGTAACAGCCAGTGCACGTGTAGGTCACTTGGAGGCGGCAAGAACAACTCAATCGTAACAGACAACACATGTGTTTCACTTAGTGACGTGTTTCACTTAGTGACGGTCATACCTAGTCAATGGTAACAGCCAGTGCACGTGTTGGTCACTTGGAGGCGGCAAGAACTACTCAATGGTAACAGACAACACATGTGTTTCACTTAGTGACGTGTTTCACTTAGTGACGGTCATACCAAGTCAATGGTAACAGCCAGTGCACGTGTAGGTCACTTGGAGGCGGCAAGAACTACTCAATGGTAACAGACAACACATGTGTTTCACTTAGTGACGTGTTTCACTTAGTGACGGTCATACCAAGTCAATGGTAACAGCCAGTGCACGTATAGGTCACTTGGAGGCGGCAAGAACTACTCAATGGTAACAGACAACACATGTGTTTCACTTAGTGACGTGTTTCACTTAGCGACGGTCATACCTAGTCAATGGTAACAGCCAGTGCACGTGTAGGTCACTTGGAGGCGGCAAGAACTACTCAATGGTAACAGACAACACATGTGTTTCACTTAGTGACGTGTTTCACTTAGTGACGGTCATACCAAGTCAATGGTAACAGCCAGTGCACGTGTAGGTCACTTGGAGGCGGCAAGAACTACTCAATGGTAACAGACAACACATGTGTTTCACTTAGTGACGTGTTTCACTTAGTGGCGGACAGGGCAAGTCAATGGTAACAGCCAGTACACGTGTAGGTCACTTAGAGGCGGCAAAATCAACTTAATGGTAATAGAGAACACATGTGTTTCACTTAGTGACGTGTTTCACTTAGTGGCGGACAGGCCAAGTCAATGGTAACAGCCAGTGCACGTGTAGGTCACTTAGAGGCGGCAAGATCAACTCAATGGTAACAGACAACACATGTGTTTCACTTAGTGACGTGTTTCACTTAATGGTGGACAGGCCAAGTCAATGGTAACAGCCAGTGCACGTGTAGGTCACTTAGAGGTGGCAAGATCAACTTAATGGTAATAGAGAACAGATGTGTTTCACTTAGTGACGTGTTTCACTTAGTGGCGGAGAGGGCAAGTCAATGGTTACAGCCAATGCACGTGTAGGTCACTTAGAGGTGGCAAGACCAACTCAATGGTAACAGACAACACATGTGTTTCACTTAGTGACGTGTTTCACTTAGTGGCGGAGAGGGCAAGTCAATGGTAACAGCCAATGGACGTGTAGGTCACTTAGAGATGGCAAGACCAACTCAATGGTAACAGACAACACATGTGTTTCACTTAGTGACGTGTTTCACTTAGTGGCGGAGAGGGCAAGTCAATGGTAACAGCCAATGCACGTGTAGGTCACTTAGAGATGGCAAGACCAACTCAATGGTAACAGACAACACATGTGTTTCACTTAGTGACGTGTTTCACTTAGTGGCGGAGAGGGCAAGTCAATGGTAACAGCCAATGCACGTGTAGGTCACTTAGAGATGGCAAGACCAACTCAATGGTAACAGACAACACATATGTTTCACTTAGTGACGTGTTTCACTTAGTGGCGGAGAGGGCAAGTCAATGGTAACAGCCAATGGACGTGTAGGTCACTTAGAGATGGCAAGACCAACTCAATGGTAACAGACAACACATGTGTTTCACTTAGTGACGTGTTTCACTTAGTGGCGGAGAGGGCAAGTCAATGGTAACAGCCAATGCACGTGTAGGTCACTTAGAGGTGGCAAGACCAACTCAATGGTCATTGCTTCAGATGTACCAGAATCAAAAGCAGGTCAGTGGAGGCAACAGGAGACTTGAGTCTTTGCAGAGTCTGGCTGGCAATTTTGCTAATTTCTCCCAGTCGCAGGTGCATTCACTGATCTAGTGGGTGTGGCCCAGGTAGAAGGGTGGGGCCAGTCCTATAAAAGCCTGCTGGCTGAGCTGAGCGTTTCAGTCTTTTGGAACCAGCCTTGGGGGAAAGAAGTACTGCTGGATGGTGACCTGTCCTGCAGGCTGTTACAAAGGATAAGTAGTCAATGGGGAATTTGGGGTGTCTTTCTTTCTTTCCCAGTTTCACTGAGGTTCAGGCTTTTTCCTTTTAATGTGATGGGGATGGAAATTGAATGTGTTTGGGAGCCAACTAAAAGCTGTAACAGGCAGTGGGAAATAACTGTATTTCTTACTGCCTGTTGCAGCTTTTAGTTGGCTCCCAAACATACTCAATTTCCACTCTAAATATTGCAGTTTGGGTGGGAAATAGCAGGATATGGACCTTTTGAAATGTCTTCGCACAGCCCAGGTCCAGACTTTTGCAGTCTACTGCAAAGGGCCCTTTAGCTTGCCTGCCAGGTGGTGCTCGTGGGCCCCACTTTCCAGGTATTTAGAGACAAGGTAGGAACGCATCTCTTTTGCCGAGCTTTTGATTTCTGAACAAATCTCTTGTGTAATTTTAAGAGCAATTTTAATTGCATTATTTATAGATTACCTGTTAGTATTTTTTGAGGCACTTAGATGGTAGAAGAAACAAAAGCTGGATAGACATAAAGCAACTTAGAAACGTACAAATGTAAAACTAGAAATAGCTCTAAACATAGGTTATACCTTAAACCTTAGTCTACTAAGCAATAGGAATAAACATAACCTAAACTTTTAAAATTGCTAAGGTTAATTGCTGCCCACAGTTATAACATAAAAAAAAACACAGAAATGTAACCATCACTGTGCCTGCAGCACCAGTACTTTTGTTTTTTTAAATCATCAAGGTGCCTACCATGATAAAAAAAATACCAATTGAAAATTGGAGCAATGTTATGCCATTGAAATTAGTTCAAATTAAGCTTTGGGAATAAGTTTCAGATCGAAGCTCGGTCAAAGAGATGTACAATTATCCTATTCTCAAATCCTCTGAGGGGATTTCAGTTGACACTCTTTTTTCTGAGCATAGATAGGGTCAACTTCAGTAGCTGTTTTGTATTAAGCAATTTAGCAATTTCCATTTAGCACTCTTTGGGGACAAGAAGCAGTCTGTAACCACCTGTTTCTCCCTCTTTCTAGAATTAGCCTGCTCGATGGATGGACGTAGAGCCCTTCTGCAAAGACCGTTCATCAGCCTGCCTTTTGGAGAAGAGAGATACCAAGAAGACCACGTTTGCCTTTGTGTGGCGGGACAGTGAGAGCTTGGAGTTTACAGGTAAGGAGCGGGTGATTTGAGTCACATTTCTTAATGGGCACTGTTTTTTACTTAAGCTTTTTTTGTCCTTTTTTGCAGAGTAAACATATTCAGCTGGAGTCATCCTGCTCAGAAGACATTGCACCTGCATGTTTCCAGATGAAGGAAGGGGGGCCCCCCCTACGTCATCGCAGATGGAGTTACTTGTACGCTGCTGCAGCTGCTGCTACGAAGGAACCCCGGGAAAGAGCTTTGACACATGCCCAGAATGATGGAGATGGAGGAGAACAGAGCAGAGAATGGGTGGGGTGATGGGTGGGGAGCCTTTTTTTGAATGGAAAGCTGGCACAGCTACCCTTAAGTGTAATGTTTTTTTTTCTTTCATTCCCTTCCATGACTTTGGTGCCGCCATTGCTTTAACTTGCCACCAGTGTACCCGCCGTATCTTTTTCTGATCTTCAGAGAGCCTGCGTGCCTCGCTTCTGGCACTACAACTCTCTGATGCTTTCATTCCCTTCCTTGACTTTGGTGCCGCCATTGCTTTAACTCGCTGCCAGCGTACCCGCCGTATCTTATCTCTTTCTGATCTTCAGAGAGCCTGCGTGCCTCGCTTCTGGCACTACAACTCTCTGATGCTTTCATTCCCTTCCTTGACTTTGGTGCCGCCATTGCTTTAACTCGCTGCCAGCGTACCCGCCGTATCTTATCTTTTTCTGATCTTCAGAGAGCCTGCGTGCCTCGCTTCTGGTACTACAACTCTCTGATGCTTTCATTCCCTTCCTTGACTTTGGTGCCACCATTGCTTTAACTGGCCGCCAGTGTACCCGCCGTATCTTATCTTTTTCTGATCTTCAGAGAGCCTGCGTGCCTCGCTTCTGGCACTACAACTCTCTGATGCTTTCATTCCCTTCCTTGACTTTGGTGCCGCCATTGCTTTCACTTCCTGCCAGCTTACCTGCTGTATCTCATTTTTTTTTCTGATGTTCTCATTGCCTGTGTGGTTCCATTCTTGCACTGCCACCACTTGGCATTGACTCTCTCATCTTGGCACTCTTTATCTCTTAAGTGTAGTCTGCCTTTTTTCCCCCCCTTCCTTTGGTGCCACCATTGTTTTCCTTTGCTGCCAGAGTACCCGCCGTATCTTCTCTAACTGATGTTCATTGCCTACATGCCTCAATTCAAGCACAGCCACCAC